>NC_038042.1:12736871-13336871 GCF_002211085.1 Panicum hallii | reverse complement strand
TCCTCTCGATGCTGAATGGTTTCTTCCTGCTAGGTAATAATCTCTTCCTTGGCAGTGACAGTGGCTTGGAGTTCCTCAATCTGCGTATTCTGCCGGCCAACCTGATTATGATACCCTTGGGCTATGTTGGTCAGTCGATATATACCATGCTGCTGAAGTGTCTGGTAGTGGTGCTGTGCATTCATTAATCTGACTGCAGTGCGTAGAGTCTCTCCGGCCAGATTTCCCAGTAAGTGGTCACAATATGTTACCCTGAAAGTCCATTCTGGGTCATGAGAATCCATGGCAGGAAATAAGCCTATAGGATGTCCTGCAACTTCCTCAGGATGCTGATCGCAGAAGATGTGGATAGCTTCCATAGCTGCCGCTTCAAAAGTATCAGCGAGGCGATGTTCAATCACATTAACTTCAATGGGTTGCCACAGAGATAAAGTAGAGTGTAGAGGAATAGTCATCTTCACCCTACAACGAGGAATGCCTTCTTCATCATACTCTACTCCATCATAAGGTGGAGGCTTGGTATAGCCAAACATCTGAAAAGACTCCCACAAAAGACGAGGAAAACCCTCCCAATGCAAGGCATTGGTATGAGCGTGTCCTGCGGAATCCCAAAAGAACCTTGGAAGATCTGCCATCTGAAACAAGGATTCAAATGGTGAGATTACAAGTTTTCAACCATACACCTTGAGAAGACTGCGGAAAAATGTGAGTTAGACTTATGGAATGACTGGAATGCAGCTAACCAGCTAAAACTCACAAGGTAGAAGAAACAAGAGAACCTTATTCTGATAACAGCAGAATCTGTAAATTTGAAGATTGTTCTAGATCTTGAGAATGAAATGATAAAGATCGAAACACTATAACCTAAGGCTGTTGGTATGACTATTTTAAGACTGCACTAGTGACTAACAACACTCTAGACATCCTTAAAACAACAACCATGCCACTCATTCAATCAAATCAAGGAATATGCATGCACTTGCTACGCGTCCTCACAACTCAAAATAATTGCCAAATATATTTGGACTTACGTGATTAGTTTCGGTGGCACAATATATTCGTCTCTCCCTATAATAGCTAGTCGGATATCCTTATTTGTCTTAACCTATTTAACTGTGGTTAGCGTACCTGCAGAAAACCACAATATATATGAACCTTCCATGTCAGCACTCATGAAAGCGTCCTCAAATATTACTATTCACTATAGAAACAGCATCTGTACAATTACCGCCGTACAGGCAATATTTACATACGTTATTGAAACAATGTATTCACGGAATACCGCAAAATGCGGGGGTATTGCTGTTCATACCCTGCGCCTAACCATATACTCCCAATATAGTCAACCGAAGTTGGTACATTGGCAGCATCTCAAGTAGGCCACTGCTTGAGAAACAGCGTTCGGTTCGCATCACCGACGGGAAGGATAACTCCCCAGTTAGCTGAGGATCCTTACCTTCTTACCTTACCATCAAAGGTGTCGTTACCGAAAGTAAAGTTGGGTTGTGCATAAATTTAATTTTTGACAGAAAAGTAGTGCTGGAAGTCAGAGTTATATACATATACTATAGCCACCTCTAATTTCCCATATTAAACATTACCCTAGGGCTTTACGTACTAAGCACAATCCTTAACGGCACCAACGTAGTTTTATAAAATACTTTATTGGTCAAATTTTATACTAAGAACATTTTTAAGGTCAATTATATCTCCGGGGTACACTTGTTAGCTCTAATACCAGCTGTGGCAGAACCAACCAGAATTACACTGGCTTAAGTACGCAAGTCCTCTTTCAAGGGCTTCAATCGTACTTCAAACAGTGTAACTCCTTGGCCTATCGGGTAACGTCCTGATAAACCACCGAAAGCAGAATCAAACAAGGTATCTCGCACGAAGGCGAGTCTAGAGATACGATCACCAACATATTTTACATCACAGGCACTTATATTACAAGAGTGTCCAAAAAAGTAGCATAGGTTCCAAACTGATGGAAATTATTACAAACCAGTTTAAAGATTCGAGTTCATGGCAGCGGAATTTAAAGAACGACAACTGTACACGACGCTAGTACGGATATCACGCTAAGCCCTGGCATGACATCACTCGGTATGTTCAGTGTTGGCCGGGGATGGGTCCCACTCCACGGACCAACCATCAGGCAAAGCATAAGGCCAAGGCATGGGAAGAGTAGAGTCTTCAGGGACATGACCTGAAATAAAATCATATTGCAAGGCTGAGTACTCTAATACTCAGCAAGGCTTACCCGGAATTAGGGTATACTTAGCCATAACTAGACCATGAAGGCTTAATGGGGTTTTGTGACATTCAGGTAATTAGAAATATAGACACTAGGTTTTAGTGTGAAAAGTGTATGTTTACTATGGTGTATGTGTATAGCACAAAGGAATAGGGGTATAATTGTAATTCTGCAAAATATAGGTCCTTAAGTGATAATTGGGTAAGAATGGGAGATAGCATTAAAACCTAGGACAAATATAATACTAGGTGTCAAATTTGTATTACCACAGGAAAGAAAGTGCAAAAGATAGGTTAAATCCTAAGGAAAATAGGTCTTTATGTGAAAGTAGGGACCTAAATATAATTAATGCAAAAATATGGGTCCTCTTATGCAAATTACTGAAGTATAAGAGTAACTTTCAGAGTTTACTTAAGGGTTAATATGCAAGAATATAAATCATCACGACATCCCTTGAAAACTTACAAATGTATCCAAAATTACATCAAATCCATCTTGGTAAGGACAAAAGTAATTCAAATTCCACCTTTGCTCAAAATTTAACGTGTAAAGCTGCAAAATTTGGCTTTTTGTACTTGAACCTTAAAACAATCTTGTAGAGTTTGAAAAACTCTACAACTTTTGTTTTGGGCATTTTCTCATTAAACCTCTAGATCAGTGGGAAATCTTTCTTTACCGAGAGGCCCCTGAAATTCTTGGAATTTCCAAATAGGTCCCCCGGACCCCCTCCCTCTCTTCTACTTCCTCGGGCACGTGCTGCCTGCTCTGTTTCCCTACCGCCGGCGCAGTACTTCACCTCTGGCCGCCGCTCTACCGCCGTTGCCACGCCACCTCCTGCTGGAATGACGTCCACGTGTCGTTCTCCCCTTGCCCCGGCCTAGGGATGGCAACGGGTAAAACCCGCGCGGATATTAACTTTGTATATCTGTATCCGCGAATCGAAATCCGCACCCGCGCCCGCGCTCGCAACCTGCCACGGGAACAAAACGACGCCCGTATCCGCTATCCGCGGATACCCGCGTACCCGCGGGCACGCCCGTGTACCCGCAAATTTTAGAAAATCAAGCACATATTACATTTCAATAGCAAGTAAACATCATTTATTTAACGGGATAAATAAATCTAAGCAAATAAATAAACTAGTCTCATACATGAGTACATGATTAACATTAACAGAAACAAACGCATACAACCATACAAGAGTCCGTGTTCAAAATTATTATTACATAAAAGTCCAATTGAGACAAGCAAATATTAGAAATCATTAGTCGGAATCACCAGTGCTGATGCAAGAATCTGCCTTCATTTCTTCTTGAATGTCTTCAAGACATGATGAGAAGCTGTTGACCCTTCCATCACTGTCATCTACAAACAAGTTTCACATATATTAGTAGCTACAGTTTACACGTTTTGTATCAAAAATACATTCTAGAGTACTACCTTTAAGAGTATGACGAAGCCAACTTTGACCACACATCAAAGCCTCCAACATTTTAGGAGTAAGATGACTGCGATGCTCACTCAAAACCCTTCCACTAGTGCTAAAAGCTGATTCAGAAGCTACTGTTGTGATTGGAATAGCTAAGATGTCACGAGCAATTTGCCTCAAAGTGGGATACCGAGTCCCCTCCAACTTCCACCAACCAAGGATATCAAAATATTCATTCTCATCATGAGGAAGAGTTTCTTCATCCAAATAGCGATCTAGCTCATTCTTACTTCTAACAAAGCTAGTAGTCTTCTTATTTGCAGCGAGGATTTTAAAAATAGACAACACACCAGCTGCATCAACTGAAGAACTAGCACCACTAGATGATGTACTAACAAAGTCTTGTTCTTTAACATGGTATTGTTTCATCAAATCAGATAGCAATTCATGGGCCTCTATCACATAAATTTCAGCATGTTCTTCACCAAAAAGGGCAATATAGCAAGCATGTAACATTGTCATCTTAAGACGTGGATCAAGAATGATAGCAACAGCCATAAGACCATGTATATCCGTCCAATACTTGGCATACTTTTCTATCATGGCAGCAGACATTTCCCTAATTGTTTCATACTCATCATGCTCCCAAGATTTGATCTTAAGTTTAATCTCACATACTTTAGGGAAAAAAAGGTTGGCTGTCACATATTTAGTCCCAGAAAACAACTCAGTGAGGTCATAGAATAATTCTAATTTGTCACAAACTATACTAGCAAATATCCAATCATTTGGTGGTGGACAAACATAGTTCCTATCAAGCTCATCCAAGCGTTCAAAAATCTTCCTATAGGGTATAGCAATTCTAAGCATGATATAGGTTGAGTTCCATCTAGTTTTGCAATCTAGTTGCAACTTCTTGACCAATTCAACATTTTCATCTAAAGCTGTTTTCTCAAACTTTTCATACCTCTTTGGTGTAGCAACCTAATAAGCAATACTATCTCGGATGTTTGAAACGGCACTTCCAATGATGTCCATGCCATCTTTGACGATGAGGTTGAGAATATGTGCGCAGCACCGCATATGCAGCAATTTACCTCTCAAAAGCATATTAGCTGCACCAAGTCTTGTCTCCATTAAGCCAATCATACTATCATTGGTGCTGCAATTGTCAAGAGTCACGGTTGATACCCTCCGATCAATATCCCAGCTCTGGAGGCACTTGTGTAATGCATCACAAATAACTTCAGTGGTATGGGGGCACGGCACATACATAAACCTACATATAACAAAGCAATAGTTCATATATAAAGTTCATAGTTTATAGAAATTTGAAAGCTGAACAGCAAGCAACAATTTATGAAAAAAAAAGATAATCACCTCAAAATGCCGCTTTTAAGCGTCCACGAGTCATCAATAAAATGTCCAGTCACAGCCATATAGCCTCTTTTTTTATTATCAGCTGTCCAAAGATTAGTTGTAACAGCAACACGGCAATTGGTCCTTTGCAAGAATATCCTAGCTTTCCTTTTCTCACCCTCATAGAAATGTATTATGTCCCTTCTTATAGTATTTCTAGTACCCATT
Organism: Panicum hallii; assembly: GCF_002211085.1. Lineage (NCBI taxonomy): Eukaryota > Viridiplantae > Streptophyta > Magnoliopsida > Poales > Poaceae > Panicum > Panicum hallii. The sequence continues at coordinate 13,331,598 of NC_038042.1, read as the reverse complement.
TTAAACAATGGTTGCAGGGCAGTAACAAACTTACGAAAACCATGGTGGTCAACAATGGACAGTGGGTACTCATGCAATATGATCATGGAATAAAGAGCTTTCCTAGCTACTTCTTGATCAAACATATAGTTTTCTACAGTAATTGCCCCTTTTTCAGTGGTTCCAAACCGCAAATAACTTTGAATTTTATCTTCTGGCTTCTTATTATTTAAAGGACAAGATTTCAGATGGGTTTTCAGATGGGTTGTACCATTCCTTGATATGGCTAAAAGTTTCTTGCCACAATGATTGCATTTGGCCTTCCATTCTCCATCAACACAAACTTGGACGAAGTCATTCCACACTTTAGAATAAAGTTTCCTCCTTTTACCATGAGCAGCAATAGCTTCTTCCTCCCCATCCGAAATGTGCACAATATTATCTTCTGTTGTATCAGCCGCAGCCACTCCAGCACCTGATGCTTGGGAACCTGGAACTTGGGAGCTACTAGGAGCACTAGCCATTGCAACTGTAGAACAATTAACATATCCTTAAGTTAAATATCTAGAGAATAAATAGCTAGAGAATAAAGGTACATGATCTTAAATTAAATAGCTAGAGAATAAAGACACAAGTACACAACTTTAATCATGATTCAATGATGGGACAAAATACTTTAAGATTCAACCTGCAAGTGATGATGCCGTGCCTTTCTTTGGGTGACTAATGTCACCTCACAGAACACTATTGGTTGCGATTTTTCACCTCGAAACCTAGAAAATGTAAGACCTTAAATGGATGAGACTACAGTTTTGACTTACAGGGCAAACTCCAGCCACAAGCATAAGAACTGCAGGTCAAAAGAACCATCAGATTTCCAATAAATCATCTCAAGTCTGAAGAAGATCAGAAACTAAGAGTATAGAAATTTGTGCTGTTGCATATCAACCCTCCAGTAATGAATGGTGAGTTGGTGATGTACTGTTAGATTCAAATCACCTAAAGCATATGGCATTCAGAAATGAAATTTCATATGCAAATTGTATTCAAATCGTATATCTAGATCAATGGTGCCACCCACCCAGTAAATTGGGCACAATTCATTCAAATGGCTACATACAGAGGGAAACATACTATCAGGATTGTCCTGTTCGTATACTGAGGAAAGAAACCAAACCAAAACTATTCGTATACTAGCAGCAGAGGGGGGCTCGGGGTCAGGGGTGCGGCGCCGGGAGGAGGATTTGGGGATGGAAACCCTAGCCCTTACTTATATATCTGGATATTCAGGCCCACATGTCAGCTCTTAAAACGGGTCTAGCGGGTTTACGGGTTCGGGTATCAATTTTTTATTCCCGTTAGCAGATATCCGTCGGGTTTAAGGTTGTACCCGCGCCCGCGCCAGCGGGTACAGATGCAAACTCGTATCCGCGCCCGTCGGGTTTGCTATCCGCGGGCACGCGGATATTTTGTACCCATTGCCATCCTTACCCCGGCCCTGTTCCCTCCCCTGCTGCCCTCCCGCGCACGCCACGCATTCCCGAGCCATCCGCTAGCCGCCACGCCCTCGCCGTTGTTGCCAGCTCCTGCTTGCACCGTAGCCTCGCTCCTGGCCTTAACACGTGCTCAACAACCACCCTGTTATCTTGTTTACTCATTGCCGCACTTCCTTTCCACCGCATTTTCCTTTCCCTGAGCTTACTCCCTCACCGGACCTCCGCCGCCCCTCCTGGCCACCGTCGATAGCCGCCGCTGCCATCGCTCTGCCCCAATCCAGTGCTCCCACAACACCGTAGTGACCCACTGATGCTCTATAGCCCATCCAATTTCACCCTTCCGCTTCCAAGTCTCGTCTTCCACAGCTCCGGCTAGCTCGAGTTCCGCGGCCGCCTTCTGCTCACCGTGGGCAGCCCACTCCGAGCCCTCCCGCACCACGACAACACCTCAGGTAGACTCCTCTCGACCCCATGAAGCTCTACGACCCCCCCAATTGGTCCCCTAGTGCACCACACCGACTCCCCGACGATTGCCGGCGATCTCCACCCGCCGCCGCTTTCTGTTCGCCGTGGGACACCTCTCTCCGGCCCTCCTCAACCCCAATTGCCCCCACTCCGAGCTTCTCCACATCGCCTTGAAGCTCCTCGACTACTTCCCTGCCACCCCCGAACACCGGAGCACCGTTCCCGCCGTTCATCTCCACCACCGGCCGCACTGTCCCCGTTGAGCCACCGCTACAGCCCACCCCAACCCGATCCCGACCACCCTCAGATGCGCAAGACCTCAGTGATGCTTCCCCACCCCTCCACCCTCGCCGCCGGTAATCACCGTCGCCGGAACCGGCCGGTCAAACTCTTGCCCTCTCTCTGACCACAGCCAAGGACCACGGGTGGGAAGAATCAAAAGCCCGAGGGGCTGTCTGCAAAGAGTGTGACTCATAGGAATAGTGCCCTAAGGACCCCCTTGTGTAATTTTATTTGCAGACTTTAAAATTCCATATCAATTCAAGGAAAAATCAACAAAATGCAAATTAAAATTTGTTGGAATCCTCATTTTAAGATCTACAACTTTCCTTATAGGTTGACTTTCAGTTTCTGAGTAGTTTGTGCTTTAATTTAACTGCTAAGTTTAGTTAGTTGTAGGCTAAAGAAATGTATAGTAATTAGCAGAAAAATGGTAAAAATGTGAAACCAATTGTGCTAATCTTGTTTTAACATATAGTACTTAGGAAAAATAATTAACCTACTGTATGTGTAATATTTTTATAATGTGTGAGTTTAATTATGAATAATACCTATTTAACCTTGTATATTTAATATCTGTGGTTTTAAATGTTCAAAAATTATGAAAATATTTTGAGGTACTGTTATGGAGTAGTGTAACCTGTCACTAAATTCTCACCCTAGGATCAGGTGTAAAACCACGAGAACAAATAAAACATGCTATGATAACGTTATACTCTTATCTAAATAAAATAAGTCCATGGTTAAATAATAACCTAGGGTTAGTATAAATAATTAGCAAAGCAAATAGATAAAGTTATTAATAATTAGTTTAAATATTTGAAACCAACTCAACCTGTTACCTCATGCCATTAGTTAGATATTTAGGGTAACCCTCCCTGTTACTTAATGTAACTAGATAAAATAGTTAATACCCGATAAATGGCTGCCCAGTAGAGAGATAAATGATATGTGTAAAAAGTAAATTATACTTTCGTTGGATTGCAACTTTATTGTGAAGTAAAATAAAAGAATATGCATTCCTTAACTTATAACTTTGCATATCATGTAGACACGACTACTCTCGCCGACGGTGACTACGAGCTAATCCCGGAACAAGGAGTGGAATCAGCTCAAAACCCTGGGAACGCCATCGAAGGTCTAACTGAAGCTCCGAACCAAAGTTCGGAAAACTCTGACACTCCTGCCCCCAACCCTACGCAAGAAGGCAAGCTCCGGACATAACCCCTACTTTATTTACACTGCAACCTATATTATTTATATCTATCTATGCATTACGTTCATAGGAATTGTATGGGAAACCCTAGTTGCATTTTCCTAGGAACCAATATATTGAATATTAGCACTTGAGTTCGAATAGCCGCTCTGCTAATAGGACCGGTAAAAGTCGGGTGATATCCTATCACTCGCGCGATATAGGAGTTGCAATATTTACATTCCTGTAATCACTATAAGGATGACGGACGGGATTTATGTGAGGTATCATGGTTGAGATGATACCCCGTCTGTGTTGTTGAATTTGATAAGGTCGCAGTGTGTGGTAGCGGTGGTTAAGTGTTTGAAAGTACTAGCCACATGCCGTGAAATATGGTAAGCAGTAAGCCTAGTAACCAATCGGCCCGAGGAGTGGACATACCTCCCACCACTCGTATTTGGTTTTTCCTGTTACTTGATTCGACGTGTGGGAATACGTGTTGCCGGGCAACCAGGAGTACGGTCGTGTAGTCGCTCTATAGACGTACGTCCTGCACATTGGATGTGCGTATGGTCCTGTAGTCACTTGTGGTGGCTCTGATCCACAAGTCGGAATGAAAGGCAAACGGTTGCTTCGGAACAATCGTTGGATGTTCCAAGCGTGTGAGTTAGGTTTACCCTTGCAAGGCTGAAATTCGATTCAGGAATCGTCCGTTTCTCGCGGAGATTGAGACTGCTTGATCCCTTTACCACATAGAGTAACAAGAGCAATTTTATGATAGTCAAAGATAATGTTTGGCTAATGATTCTACCATGCTTGAATAGTTATAGGTGCTTATCTAGTATGATGATCAACCTAGAATTTGAAAGCTAAAATTTGAAATTAAGGATCTACTCTTTGTTGCTTTTCAGCTGAAAACTTTACCCAAGAAACCGAAAAACCGTCATAAGTCTAGTTACATGGCTAGGTATACCATGAACGGTTAAGCCTTGCTGAGTATTAGAATACTCAGTCTTGCCTTGTGATATTTTTGTTCAGGTAATCCCCCTGATGACCCTGCTCTGCCTATGCCGTGGCTTACCCTCTGCCCGATGGTTGGTCCGTGGAGTGGGATCTGTCCCCGGCCAACACAGATCCCTCCGAGTGATATCATGCCAGGGCTAGCATGATATCCATTCTGATGATGTGTACAGTGCCCGTACTTTAAACACCGCTGCATGACTTGAAACTTAAAATTGTTTGTAATAATTCCCACAAGTTGGGTTCTGATGTTACTTTTAAATACTCATGTATTATATCTGCCTGCGATGTAAAATGTGATGGCAATTGTATCTCTGGACTCGCCTTCGTGCGAGGTACCTTGTTTGATCCTGCATTCAGTGGTCAATCGGGACGTTACCCGACAGGCTAAGGGATTATACCGTTTGAAGCGCGTTGGAGCCCTCAAGAGTGGACTCGCGTACTTGAGCCGGTGTAATTCAGGTTGGTTCTGCCACAGGTTTTAGGTTTTGTTTCAGATGAAAAGCACTAAAGAGTAGGTCCTTAATTTCATATTTTAGCTTTCAGTTTCTAGTCCCTTTAACCATTCTAGGTAAGCACCTATAACTACTCAAGCAAGGTAGAGCCTTTTTAAAGCATACCTTAGTATTACTCATCATAAGATTGCTCTTATTACTCTATGTGGCAGAAGAATTAAGTAGTCTCAATTTCCGCGAGAAACGGACGATTCTGAATCGAATTTCAACCCTTGCAAGGTAAACCTAACTCACATGCTTGGAACACCGATAGGTCGTCCTGAGCAACCGTTTGCCTTTCATTCCGAGTCGTGGAACAATGCCACCACAAGCAACAGCAGGACCATACGCACATCCAATGTGCAGGACATACATCTTGTAACACCCTAAGGTAAAATTTCGAGATTTATAATGAATTTAATTGGGCTCCAGTAATTTTCTAAGGATTTATTTTGCCTAGCTTGCATTTATTTATAATTTAATTCACAAAGAATTAAAATTTATTTTAGGTTCAACATGTTTGTGCATTCATGCTGGTGCATAAGTTTTATTTTGTTGAGTGCATAGGAGTTGAATTCAAATTTGAGTTGAATTCAAATAGAATCGAGTTGGTTTGAAAAAGAAAAGGGAGGAAACAGGAAAGTAGGTCACTCATTCCTTCTTTTCTCTCAGTCATTTCTTCTTTTCTCAGTCATTTCCGTTCTTTTCTCAGTCATTCCCGTGCTTTTATCAGTCATTTCCGCAGCTCTCTCTTCTGGTAGTATGGTCCCACCTGTCGGTGACCATCTCCTTCCTTCCCTTCTTCTTCCCCATGCCGGCTCCCTCTGTTCCGCCCCGCTGTGCCGTCGCTGCACGTGGCCCCGCTCCACCCCGTACCCGAACACGAGCCCATCGGCCAGTCTCCCGTGCGCGCCCTCCTTCCAGAAGCTTCTTTCCCCGAGCCGAATCGCGTAGGGCGGTTGCACGATCCGCTTCTCCCGCGCGGATCACGACCGCAATCCCCACCGGGGCACGCACGCCCAAACCACCGGCCTCTTCCTTAATTGGCCCCTGTAACCCTTCCCTTAAACCCTCCTTGTACCCTACCGCCACATTGCAGCCGCCCCGAATCCCCAGCACCACCGGCATCTTGCTCCGCTGTGCAGCACCTCTGCTCCGTCGTGGGCCGGCCGCTCCGGTGCATCCTAGCTCCGGCCAAGGCTCGCAGCAGCTTCGCCGTCCCGCCAGGAAGCTCCCCGAGGCTTCCACTCTCGACCCCGAGCCCTGCCCGCGCCGAAATCAAGCCCGAGGACCGCCGCCGGTATCCTGCTCCGCCCTTGCGATTCCTCGCCGCTGGTGATCCCCGGACCTCCCTAACCCCTGTAGGACCTTCGCAGGATCTCCACGAGTCGACCACGATGACCAGAAGCCCGGAGCGCCACTGCATCGACCTTCCCGCGAAGCCCGACCCGTCTCCGCCGCCGGCCATTGTCGACGGTCACCCTCCGCCGTACCTCAACCCACCTCAAGCCCTCGGTGAGCACCACATCATCCTCCTGGTCATCTTGCGCTAGATGTCGTGGACCAAAGCTCGCTCTTGTAGCTGGAACGCACGCGCTGGCGATGCGCCGCCGTGCCGATCCACCCTCGTCGTCGTGCGCGCCGCCTGAGACCTCCCCGAGCCCCGCAGTAACCCTACGTGGATTACCCATGTCGCGTAGGCCATCCCAGACCCGAGCTCGAGTAGTTTTGACCCTCGGAGCATCGGATTTGAGGAGCTCCGGCGAGCATGAGCCGCGCGCCGCCGAGGGAGTCAAATTCCGGCGACCGCCCCGCCGTCCCCGCGAGCCCAACCAGATCGGATTGGTCCGATCCAGATCGGACCGTCCGGACCCCCGCCATGCAGATCGGACCGTCCGAACTAGATTGGGTCCGAACCGTTCGATCCAGATCCGACGGCCCAGATTAGAAGATACCCTTCAGCCATGGCAGTTTTGTTAAAGAGCCCTGAGCTTCCTTGGAATCAACCCGCAGTCCACCTCCGTTCAAAGATAATTCCAGTTAAGCCCTGTTTTTGCACCGAAGCCCCTGAGCTTTCCAGAAATAGGGTCCGCCATCCCTGGAGCGCAGTTCTACACGTTAGACCCTGTGTCTATAGTTTAATTACATCTAGGTCCCTAGTTTTTGCCTAGAAACCGCCTGGAAGTTCAGTTTTCTCGCAGAAAAGCCCCTAGACCTTGTTTTAGCTCTAGATTCCGCGTCTTAGCTCCGTTTTAGGTGGCTTTTGCGCTCACGCGATTGTTGTAACACGTAGAACAGTTCTACCATGGTTTTGTGCGCTGTTTTTATGTAATGTTGTATTGTTTCTTATCTTTTGTTTTTGTTTGCATGAATGTTTATGTGCTAGATCGTGTTTTGGTGTTGCGATCGTGAGTAGACGCTGAGCCTTTGGACAAGTACCAGGAGCCCCTTTCTGCAGAGCAGTTTGAGCAGCAGCAGGAGAACTTTGAGGAAGGCAAGTATAACATGAACATCCTATCACTTTTAAATACAACTCCATATTGCATTTTAATACTGTGTGCCTATAAGGATTTCCTAGCCACTTTTATCCTTTATATAAATACCTTGGGTTGCATTTTGGTTAGTTGTGCTAGGTGCTGCGCTCTCACATATTATGGTCCTTTTTAATTAAATTTGATTAATGGTATATGCAACTTGATCCTGAGAGTGGCCCTCTGTGCTGTGTGCTTGAGCGGCTCACGTCTCTTAAAATATGTTTTTGTTAGAAACATGGTTTAGGGGGCTAGCACGGTGCTTAGTGCTTGGTTGGCTACTCTCCATAAGGACCGGTTCATCGCGCGACAACCTGGGACAACCGCGCAACCACAAGACTGGAATGGGACGGTCTTGACTTACTAATTAGGTCATTTTGGTTTGGGAGTAACTTACCTGCGGGGCAAGAGGGGTGGTAAGCTTCAATGGTCCCTGCTCCTCCGGCTTGGTGTGTGCTGTGTGTCTTGTACCCCCGTGAGGTGGGCCCCATCATCGCTGATCCAGAAATCTTAGCGGTTACACCTTACTAACGTGATCCTTTGTAAAGGTCTCGTAGTGTGCTTGCTAGCCATCTCACCTAAGGAAGTGTGATGAACAACTAGCGTAGCTCACGACTTGTGGGTAAAGTTGTGCAACCTCTCGAGAGTGTAAAACTGATATATCAGCTGTGCTCACAGTCATGAGCGGCCCAGATCCTCCGTCTGATTAGTGGGAATCTACCTTGGGTGGTTTGGTTTGGTTCTCAGTAGATTCATGGTTAATCTTGATTAATTATTATGTAACTTGGGTCATGGTAATTCATCCACTTGTAGTAATTAGCTTTAATAAAATTTGCCAAGATTAAAAGCTAATGCAGTTGAGTCAGCTAACCCTAGAGCCTCATAATTCGTGTTATACTTGTTGAGTACAAGTTGTGTACTCACCCTTGCCTTCTCTACTCTTCTGTTCTCTCTGGGATATCTTCGACTGCTGCTCAGTACCAGGCGACGTGGAGAATTACATCAGCGGACTCGACGATTTCTAGGCGTTGTCTCCCAGCCGACGTCCCTGTGGCACCCTGCTTTTCATGTATTTATTTTACGCTTCCGCATTCCTTGAACTGATTCTTGATTCAGTTGTAATAAAGATATTCATTTATAATTTATACGTATTTATTTCGAGATATGTGTTGTGATATCTTGAGGATTCTGTTGTATATATGCGTGACTTGATCCTGGCGCATATATGATTGCTCGATTTATGCTCTTATAAATCGGGTGTGACAGAATTGTTATCAGAGCCGTGTCGACTGTAGGACGAAGCCTAGATAGAAATGGTCGACTTTAGGGATTTTCTTTCTCTTGCCTTGCTTCCGCAAAACTCACACACTTATTTCTGCTTCTATTCCTTGAGCTCTAAACCTCGATTTTGCTAATCCTCTCTGCATTTTCCGAGGGTTAGTCTGGTATTTTCCGTAGACGTTGGCCTGCAATTTTGTCTGTCCTCATAAGCCTAGGATGCCCTTACAAGAAAAATACGCTAGAGCGTATGTTTGTTTTAGTCGAGTGGTGTGATAAACTTGACTAATGTTTGAATATTGAATGTTTGTGATTGTGCAGAATGTTTGATTTGGATTTTTGGTTGATTGCATAGCCTAGAAGTTAAACTTGCTCATGCAAATCGATTTTAACGCAAACCTGAATTAAATGATAAAAATTGAGATAGATCGTTGGGGGATAAAACATACACTCTTTACTCCCTATTTTATCCTGACAGAGTTTCCTTCCAGAAGTTGTGCAATATCTATCTCTTATAAATTTCGTTCTGCTGCAAACAGATGGTGAACACCAGGAGCACCGGCACCGGTCCTGGCCAGCAGGGGCAGAACAACCAGGGTACCGACCAGCCGCTGCCGATGCCTCCACCTCTGAATCCGGAGCAGTTCTTCCAACTCCAGATGCAGATGATGGCTACTCTGAATAACACTGTTCAGGCTCTCCAGCAGATCCACGCTCAGCCACCACCTCCTCCACCACAGCAGCCCCGCGACAGGCGCGCGGACTTTCTGAGGGGTTACCCGCCGACGTTCTCCCATGCGGCTGATCCACTCCAGGCTGACGACTGGCTTCGTTCAGTGGAACGCCAGTTGGATGTCGCTCAGTGCGATGATAGGGAGCGAGTCATATACACAGCAGGGCAGCTGCGAGGCTCAGCTCTTGACTGGTGGGAGTCCTACCCAGCTCGGGACCGTGACGCCCTCACTTGGGTCCAGTTCCGGGAGCGTTTCAAGAACCACCACATCCCCGCTGGAGTAATGAAGATGAAGCACAAGGAGTTCCTTGCGCTTAAGCAGGTAAATTAGAGTAAAATCTTTCCGCAATTTCTTTTGAGCTCAAACCCACCCTTGTCATAAGAAATGCTGAGTAAGATTCCATCCTCTTTTTCCGGTGATTATTATTTCAGGGAGCTATGACGGTGCCCGAGTACCGTGATCGTTTCCTCCAGCTCGCTCACTACGCCCCCGCTGAGGTCGCCAATGACGGCGATAAGCAGGAGCACTTCAGGGAGGGACTGGATGACCACCTGGAGTACGCGCTCATGAACCACCGTTTCGACAACTTCAACCAGCTGGTCGATGCTGCCCTCAACACCGAGCGCAAACGCCGGGAGATTGAGGACAAGAAGAGGAAGATGGCTCCTGCTGCGATTGGCAGCACCACCCGGCCTCGGTACCAGTACCCGCAGCAGCAGCAGCATCAGAGGCAGATCCAGCAGTACCAGCAGCGACAGCAGCAGTACCCGCCTCGTCCTCAGCAGCAGCAGCAGGCGGGACAGGGCCAGAGGCTTCCAGCACCTCCGGCGCCCTCTGCTCCACTAGCTCCGCGGCAGGGAGCGCCCACTCCTCCTGTCGGACAGCAGACTCCAGCGCTCCCACGGGTGTGCTTTCACTGTGGCGAGCCGGAGCACTATGCCAACGTCTGTCCCCAGAAGGCGCAGTCTAGACAGTAGGGGCGCCCAGCTCAGCCCAAGGCGCCATCTCAGGGCAGGGTGAACCACGTGACGGCCGAGTCAGCGGCCGAGGCTCCTAACGTGGTTATTGGTACGTTCATGGTCAATACTCACCCTGCTACAGTGCTTTTTGATACTGGTGCTACGCATTCTTTCATTACCCAGTCTTTTGTTGAGCATCACGGCATTCATACTAGCACATTAAAGAGGGACATGTTAGTATCTTCACCGGGAGGGCAGTTGAGGTCTCATATCTTCTGTTCCAGAGTCAGTGTTGTTATAAGGGGGGTAGAGTTCAGTGCCAATCTCATGGTGCTAGACACCAAGGGTATCGATGTGATCTTGGGAATGGAGACCCTTGTTAGATGGGGTGTCAGGATTGACTGTGCTCAGAGGACTGTCCACTTGTCAGCACCGGATGGACAGGAGGTCACAGTCAGTGCTTCGGAGCCTTCTGGAATTCTTTGTCAGATGGAGGTTAGACCCACGGATGGTATTCGCGTGGTGTCTGAATTCCCGGATGTCTTTCCGGATGATTTGCCAGGTATGCCACCTGATCGCGACATTGAGTTTTCTATTGATCTCTTACCTGGCACAGCTCCTATTGCTAAGCGGCCTATCGTATGGCACCCGTCGAGCATGAGGAAGTTAAGAAGACTGTCGACGAGTTGCTAGCCAAGGGCTATATCCGTCGTAGTTTCTCTCCTTGGGCTTTTCCTGTATTGCTTGTAGAGAAGAAGGATGGCGCGAAGAGAATGTGCGTCGATTATCGGGATCTGAATGCAGCAACCATCAAGAACAAGCATCCATTGCCTCGCATTGAGGATCTCTTTGATCAGCTTCAGGGTGCTTGTGTATTCTTGAAGATTGATCTGCGTTCGGGTTATCACCAGCTGAAGATTTGTCCTGAGGATATTCCAAAGACGGCATTCACCTGCAAGTATGGGCTATACGAGTATACGGTCATGTCCTTTGGCTTGACCAATGCTCCGGCTTTCTTCATGCATCTGATGAACAAGGTTTTCATGGATTATCTGGACACCTTTGTGGTGATATTCATTGATGATATCCTGGTATATTCCAAGTCAGAGGCAGAGCATGAGAAACATCTGAGGCTTGTGTTGCAGAGGCTCAGAGAGCACAAGTTGTATGCCAAGCTCAGCAAGTGCGAATTCTGGATTGATGAGGTCCCATTCCTCGGTCATGTCATCTCCAAGGGAGGTATTGCTGTGGACCCCGGGAAGGTGAAGGATGTGCTTGACTGGGTGGTACCACAGACGGTGAAGGAAGTCCGCTCTTTTCTAGGCTTAGCAGGATATTATCGGAGGTTCATTGAGAATTTCTCCAAGATCGCGAAGCCTTTGACTTCCTTGCTAGAGAAGGGTGTGGACTTCTCTTGGACTGATGAGCGTCAGAAGGCCTTCAAGGAGCTGAAGAAGAGGTTGACTAAGGCACCAGTCCTTACTCTGCCAGACCAGAGCAAGAGGTTCACAGTGTATTGTGATGCTTTGAGGGATGGTCTTGGTTGCGTCCTGATGCAGGAAGGCAGAGTGATAGCTTATGCCTCGCGACAGTTGCGCCGGCATGAGCTAAATTATCCCACACATGATCTGGAGTTAGCCACAGTTGTGCATGCTCTGAAGATATGGAGGCATTACTTGTTTGGGCAAAGGTGTGATATTTACACCGATCACAAGAGCCTCAAGTACATTTTCACTCAGAATGAGCTGAACATGCGGCAGAGAAGATGGCTAGAGTTGGTCAAGGATTATGACCTGGAGATTCACTATCATCCGGGGAAGGCCAATGTTGTAGCGGATGCTCTGAGCAGGAAGAGCTATGTTAACATGGCCGTGGCTTTTCAGATGCCTCAGGAGTTATGCGAGGAATTTGAATAGTTGAGTCTGGGTTTCTTGCATCACACCTCGAGTGCATCATTCGAGGCAGAACCCACTCTAGAGGCGGAGATCAGGCAGCATCAGAAAGATGATAAGAAGCTGCAGGAGATCCGTGAACTGCTCAAGGTTGGAAAGGCACCTCATTTCAGAGAAGATGATCAGGGTACCTTGTGGTACAAGGGTCGGATATGTGTGCCAGATGTAGCAGATCTCAGGAAGCTGATCTTGAGCGAGGCTCATGATACGGCGTATTCCATTCATCCAAGCAGCACGAAGATGTATTATGACCTCAAGGAATGATTCTGGTGGTATGGAATGAAGCCTTCCATTGTGGAGTACGTGGCTATCTGTGACACTTGTCAGCTTGTCAAGGCAGAGCATCAGAGACCAGCAGGTCTGTTGCAACCGTTGAAGATTCCAGAGTGGAAATGGGAAGAGATCACTATGGATTTCATTGTGGGATTGCCTCGTACCCAGAAAGGGTACAACTCCATATGGGTAGTAGTGGATCGGTTGACGAAGGTTGCTCACTTCATTCTGGTGAACACTACTTACTCCGGTGCTAGACTCGCAGAGTTGTACATCTCCAGGATCGTCTGTCTACATGGTGTTCCGAAGAAGATCATATCTGACCGAGGATCTCAGTTCACTTCACGGTTCTGGGAGCAGTTGCATGATTCGCTGGATACGAAGCTACGCTTCAGTACCGCTTATCATCCTCAGACAGATGGGCAGACAGAGAGAACCAACCAAGTGTTGGAGGATATGCTTCGAGCCTGCGCTATTCAGTATGGTACCAGCTGGGATAAATGCCTGCCGTATGCAGAGTTTTCATACAACAACAGCTATCAGGCCAGTTTGAAGAAATCTCCTTTCGAGGCCCTGTATGGTCGGAAGTGCAGGACTCCATTGTATTGGGATCAGATTGGCGAGAGGCAGGTGTTTGGCCTAGATATTGTTGAGGAGGCAGAACAGCTGGTACAGCAGGTGCACGAGAACCTGAGGGTCGCACAGACTCATCAGAAGAGCTACGCGGATGTTCGTCGCCGAGATCTGACCTTTGCAGTGGGTGATCATGTGTATCTGAAGGTCTCGCCGATGAGGGGAATTCGCAGGTTTAATGTGAGAGGGAAGCTAGCCCCTCGATACATTGGTCCGTTCAAGGTGTTGGAACGGAGAGGTGAGGTGGCATACCGCTTGGAGTTGCCTCCCAACCTCTCAGGAGTGCACGATGTGTTTCATGTATCCCAGCTGAAGAAGTGCCTGAGAGTGCCGGAAGAGCAAGCACCATTGGAAGGGTTGGAAGTATAGGAGGATCTGACCTACACCGAGCATCCAGTGAAGATTCTGGAGACGTCTGAGAGAGTTACTAGGAACAAGAAGATCAAGATGTGCCGTGTTCAGTGGAGTCATCACACCGAGGAGGAGGCTACCTGGGGGCGAGATGATGAGCTGAGGAAGACATACCCCAATCTCTTTGCTAGCTAGCCTATCTGAATCTCGGGACGAGATTCCTATAAGGGGGGTAGGTTTGTAACACCCTAAGGTAAAATTTTGAGATTTATAATGAATTTAATTGGGCTCCTGTAATTTTCTAAGGATTTATTTTGCCTAGCTTGCATTTATTTATAATTTAATTCACAAAGAACTAAAATTTATTTTAGGTTCAACATGTTTGTGCTTCATGCTGGTGCATAAGTTTTATTTGGTTGAGTGCATAGGAGTTGAATTCAAATTTGAGTTGAATTCAAATAGAATCGAGTTGGTTTGAAAAAGAAAAGGGAGGAAACAGGAAAGTAGGTCAGTCATTCCTTCTTTTCTCTCAGTCATTTCTTCTTTTCTCAGTCATTTCCGTTCTTTTCTCAGTCATTCCCGTGCTTTTCTCAGTCATTTCCACAGCTCTTTCTTCTGATAGTCCGGTCCCACCTATCGGTGACATCTCCTTCCTTCCCTTCTTCTTCCCCATGCCGGCTCCCTCTGTTCCGCCCTGCTGTGCCGTCGCTGCACGTGGCCCCGCTCCACCCCGTACCCAAACACGAGCCCATCGGCCAGTCTCCCGTGCGCGCCCTCCTTCCAGAAGCTTCTTTCCCTGAGCCGAATCGCGCAGGGCGGTTGCACGATCCGCTTCTCCCACGCGGATCACGACCGCAATCCCCACCGAGGCACGCACGCCCAAACCACCGGCCTCTTCCTTAATTGGCCCCTGTAACCCTTCCCTTAAACCCTCCTTGTGCCCTACCGCTGCAGTGCAGCCGCCCCGAATCCCCAGCACCACTGGCATCTTGCTCCGCCGTGCAGCACCTCTGCTCCATCGTGGGCCGGCTGCTCCGGTGCATCCTAGCTCCGACCAAGGCTCGCAGCAGCTTCGCCGTCCCGCCAGGAAGCTCCCCGAGGCTTCCACTCTCGACCCCGAGCCCTGCCCGCGCTGGAATCGAGCCCGAGGACCGCCGCCGGTATCCTGCTCTGCCCTTGCGATTCCTCGCCGCCGGTGATCCCCGGACCTCCCTAACCCCCGTAGGACCTTCGCAGGATCTCCACGAGTCGACCCACGGTGACCAGAAGCCCGGAGCGCCTCTGCATCGACCTTCCCGCGAAGCCCGACCCGTCTCCGCCGCCGGCCATTGTCGACGGTCACCCTCCGCCGTACCTCAACCCACCTCAAGCCCTCGGTGAGCACCACATCATCCTCCTGGTCATCTTGCGCTATATGTCGTGGACCAAAGCTCGCTCTTGTAGCTGGAACGCGCGCGCCGGCGATGCGCCGCCGTGCCGATCCACCCCCGTCGTCATGCGTGCTGCCTGAGACCTCCCCGAGCCCTATAGTAACCCTAGGTGGATTACCCATGTCGCGTAGGCCATCCTAGACCCAAGCTCGAGTAGTTTTGACCCTCGGAGCATGAGGAGCTCCGGCGAGCCCGAGCCGCGCGCCGCCGCGGGAGTCAAATTCCGGCGACCGCCCCGCCGTCCCCGCGAGCCCAACCAGATCGGACCGGTCCGATCCAGATCGGACCGTCCGGACCCCCGCCGTGCAGATCGGACCCTCCGAAGTAGATTGGGTCCGAACCGTTCGATCCAGATCCGACGGCCCAGATTAGAAGATACCCCTTCAGCCGTGGCAGTTTTGTTAAAGAGCCCCTGAGCTTCCTTGGAATCAACCCGCAGTCCACCTCCGTTCAAAGATAATTCCAGTTAAGCCCTGTTTTTGCACCGAAGCCCCTGAGCTTTCCAGAAATAGGGTCCGCAATCCCTGGAGCGCAGTTCTACACATTAGACCCTGTGTCTATTGTTTAATTACGTCTAGGTCCCTAGTTTTTGCCCAGAAACCCCCTGGAAGTTCTGTTTTCTCGCAGAAAAGCCCCTGGACCTTGTTTTAGCTCTAGATTCCGCGTCTTAGCTCCGTTTTAGGTGGCTTTTACGCTCACGCGATCGTTGTAACGCATAGAATAGTTCTACCATGGTTTTGCGTGCTGTTTATATGTAATGTTGTACTATTTCTTATCTTTTGTTTTTGTTTGCATGAATGTGTATGTGCTGGACGTGTTTTGGCGTTGCGATCGTGAGTAGACGCTGAGCCTTTGGACGAGTACCAGGAGCCCCTTTTTGCAGAGCAGTTTGAGCAGCAGCAGGAGAACTTTGAGGAAGGCAAGTATAACATGAACATCCTATCACTTTTAAATACAACTCCATACTGCATTTTAATACTGTATGCCTATAAGGATTTCCTAGCCACTTTTATCCTTTATATAAATACCTTGGGTTGCATTTTGTTTAGTTGTGCTAGGTGCTGCGCTCTCACATATTATGGTCCTTTTTAATTAAATTTGATTAATGGTATATGCAACTTGATCCTGAGAGTGGCCCTCTATGCTTTGTGCTTGAGCGGCTCACGTCTCTTAAAATATGTTTTTGTTAGAAACATGGTTTAGGGGGCCAGCATGGTGCTTAGTGCTTGGTTGGCTACTCTCCATAAGGACCGGTTCATAGAGCGACAACCTGGGACAACCGCGCAACCACAAGACTGGAATGGGACGGTCTTGACTTACTAATTAGGTCATTTTGGTTTGGGAGTAACTTACCTGCGGGGCAAGAGGGGTGGTAAGCTTCAATGGTCCCTGCTCCTCCGGCTTGGTGTGTGCTGTGTGTCTTGTACCCCCGTGAGGTGGGCCCCATCATCGCTGATCCAGAAACCTTAGCGGTTACACCTTACTAACGTGATCCTTTGTAAAGGTCTCATAGTGTGCTTGCTAGCCATCTCACCTAAGGAAGTGTGATGAACAACTAGCGTAGCTCACGACTTGTGGGTAAAGTTGTGCAACCTCTCGAGAGTGTAAAACTGATATATCAGCTGTGCTCACAGTCATGAGCGGCCCAGATCCTCCGTCTAATTTGTGGGAATCTACCTTGGGTGGTTTGGTTTGGTTCTCAGTAGATTCATGGTTAATCTTGATTAATTATTATGTAACTTGGGTCATGGTAATTCATCCACTTGTAGTAATTAGCTTTAATAAAATTTGCCAAGATTAAAAGCTAATGCAGTTGAGTCAGCTAACCCTAGAGCCTCATAATTCGTGTTATACTTGTTGAGTACAAGTTGTGTACTCACCCTTGCCTTCTCTACTCTTCTATTCTCTCTGGGACATCTTCGACTGCTGCTCAGTACCAGGCGACGTGGAGAACTACATCAGCGGACTCGACGATTTCTAGGCGTTGTCTCCCAGCCGACGTCCTTGTGGCACCCTGCTTTTCATGTATTTATTTTACGCTTCCGCATTCCTTGAACTGATTCAGTTGTAATAAAGATATTCATTTATAATTTATACGCATTTATTTCGAGATACGTGTTGTGATATCTTGATGATTCTGTTGTATATATGCGTGACTTGATCCTGGCGCATATATGATTGCTCGATTTATGCTCTTATAAATCGGGTGTGACACGTCTGTAGCGCGACTACATGACCGTATTCCCGTTTGCTCTGTAGAATGTACTCCCACACGTTTGTGCGTGTAAACATAAAATAAAAGTCGAGTGGTGGGGGACGAGTCCACTTCCCGGGCCGATTGGTTACTCGACTTACCGCTTACCATATTTCACGGCATGTGGCCAGTACCTTCAAACGCTTAACTACCACTACCACACATTGCGACCTTAACCAAATTCATCAACACTGATGGGGTATCATTCCTTTCCATGATACTGCACGTAAACCCCGTCCGTCATCCTTATAGTGATTGCAGAATTGTAAGCAATTAATTTCTATATCGCGCGAGTGATAGGAAATCACTCGACTTCTACCAGTTCTATTAGCATAGCACTAGTCGGACTCAGGTTCTAATATTCAGTACATCGGTTCCTAGGAATATGCAACTAGGGTTTCCAGACAATTCCTAAGAACTACAAGTATATATATAAATGTAGATTGCAGTGTAAATAAAGTAGTGGGTTTATGTCCGAGGCTTGCCTTCACTGGTGAGGCTGGGGTCAGAGACGTTAACAATTTCTTCCAAACTCAGGTTCGGGGCTTCAGTTAAATCTTCGGCGACATTCCCGGCGTCTTCAGAGATTTCCACTTCGGGTTCCGGGAGAATCTGATAATCTCCGTCGGCGAAAAGTATCGAGTCTACATGTGATGTAAAAGATGCAGTTTAGAAAATACATAGATTTTTATTCTATTTCACAATAAAGTTGCAATCCAACGAACTTAACATTACATACTAGCAAACAACACAATTTCCCTTTACTGGGCAATCATTTATCGAGTATTAATTAAACCACCTAGTTACATTAAGTAACATGGTCGTCTACCCCAAACATTTAAACTAACTACATTAGGTAGCATGTTTGGTTATCTTAAACAATTAAACTAATTACACTTAATAACTTCATTTATTTGACTAGCTAAATATCTTTAATAACCCTAGGTTATTATTTAATATGGATCTACTTATCAAGTTCTATTTATTTTAGTTGTTCTACACCTGATCATGGGTTGAGAATTTGTGGACATGCTACACTACTCAAGAGTAACACCTCAAAATATTTTCATAATTTTTCATAAGCAAGAACTAGCATAATTGAATTATCTTTGAAAACAAGTATAAATCCATAACTTGGTGTATAGCCTACTAATAATCTTAATATTTTTATTATGGATTACACATGCAAAAAGGAAGTTATGGTATAAATTTCAGATACAAATACTAATAGAAACATCTTTAATTAAAATCTAAGCATTTCATCAACATATAACAAAGGTACTCGAATTTCTAAGTAATTGAGCAGTAACGAACTCGAAATTTTTTACACAGAGCTACACATGGAGCGTACAACCTAAGTTCCAAAATTCAGCCACAACATATGCATATAACATGAGATACAATTAAAACACTCATTCCCTAGTATTTAACCTACATCAGAAAATACACACATACAGCTCAAACTCACTATATAAAAGTAGTCGAATATAACTTAAGGATTCAAATAAAACTGGTTTGGCATTTTTCTGAATTTTTGCAATTTCCTACACATTTTTGAATTTCACAGCTTTTGAATTGGGGGGGGGGGCCTCTGGAATCTTGCAGCTAGACCATTAGAACTTTTGAAATCCTAACAAGTAGGCCCTTGGCTCATCGGGGAAGAAGAGCAGGAGCAGCGCCGGCCAAATTCCGGTGAGGGAGGCAACGGGGGGTGGAGAAGGGCTGGCCTACGGGCACCAGGAGCTCACGGCGCATCCATGGGTGGGCTTGGGAGGAAGAGAGGGTGACCGGAGGTGAGGTCCCCACGGCGCCCGAGGCGGCGGCGAAGAGGAGCTCGTCGGCGAGGGGCTTCCCGGCGAAGGAGGGGAAGCTATTGGGGTGGTCGGATTGGACGGAGAAGGGGCAGAGGTAGGAGTTCGACGGCGACAGGAGCTCATCGGAGAAGAGGAGAACGACGGCGACCGGGCTCCAGCGAAGGATTGGCGTCGGGGTGGGGTCGTAGAGCTTCGGAGTGGAGCGGTGAAGCTTTCTAGGTGGTCGTCCGGTACAATGGGGGTCTCGGTGTGGGAGCTCCGGGGCGACCAGAGGCTTGCCGGCGAAGAAGGAGTGGCGGTGGTGTTTAGCGGCTTGGGGTGATTGGAAAGCCAAAGAGCGAGTGGAATGGAAAGAGAGGGAGCTAGTGATGCTCATGAACTAGAAAAGAGGGGCGAGGGGGCGTGCACGGGCGGCTGCTGCGGTGGCGAGGTGGCGGACGGTAGAGCCACGGGGCGGCGTGGCACGCGCGCGAGAGGGTCAGGGAGAAGGAGCTTGGGTGGTGGTCGGCGTCCAAGTGACGCGTGGAACGGCTAGGAGCTGGAGGTGGCGCCGGGGAGCGGCTGGAACGACGGGGAGCGGTGCTGACACCGGCGGCAGAGAAGCAGAGCAGGGGAGCATAGCAGGCGCCAGAGTAAGAAGAAGAGGAGAGGGGGTCCGAAGGACCTTCCTGGAATTTGTAAAAACCTCAAGGATCTCACTGTAAACTAAATTTTCCCACTGATCCAAAGCTCTAATGAGGAAATGGTCAAAATAGAAGTTGTAGAGTTTTTCAAATCCTACTACGTTGCTTTAGGGTTCAAGTTCAAAAACCTAAAGCACAATGTTTTATTTTACCATTTTGCACTCAAATCAAACTTAAATAAGTTTTGTCCTTATTAAGGTAAATTTCTTATAACTTTGGACCTAATTGCAAGCATTTATGACATGTCATGATGACTTGCACGTTTTTACCTTTTGACCCTTTGTAATTTTTGGATGTTACTTTTGTACTTCAACTAATTTACATAAAAGGATATGTACTTTCATAAAATTACATAAATACCCTTAATTTCAGAACTTTACTCAATTTTCACACAATTCAATCCACACCAAACATTCTTCCTATTAGCTTGCTCTATTTAACACCTAGGGTGTCACAGTATATCTGCAGGGAGTTGCCAGCGGGGGAAGCACTGAGGCGATAGTAGGACGTGTGCTGTTGGATGTAAAAACTGTACCATATGTCCTGCCACGATTTTCTACCAAGAATGAACCAAAACCGGTACGAAATTCCTTAGCTCGAGTACTTCTGCTACCATTGTATTCTGTATCTGACTTCGCTTTGATGAATTTGTAGGGCCACACAAACTTGTATAGGAGTTCACCTCTACTTCCTGAGATAGAGTGCCTCGATCACTTGCAGCCGAGTGCATATCGATCGCACAGAATTAACCGTCCTTCCATCCATCCCGTGACCGATGATGAAGGTGATGATACTGATGATGATCTTACTCTCAGAGACCATCTGAAGAAGTCAAGTACGAGTACCACCCAGGAAGATGCAAGCCCTCCTGATGGTGAACTCTTGCCTAGCTACCCCAAGAAAACCAGGGTCGGCACACCGAAGCACAGGGCAACTATCTTCGCAGTTGACGATGATGATAATGAACAGTCAAGGTGAGTGCATCTCATAAATCTACAAGTTTTTTTTGTCAATTTCTTCCTTGCTGATTTTTTGACTACTCTCCCTTTCTTTTGCTTCAGTGCTGCTGCCTCCAACCCCAAGGGCTCAAGGCAAAGGGTTGAAGAGGAAACCGTCGAGGATGATGCTGCAACAAAGCGCGACGTGTCCTCTGTTGCAGTCGACCCATTGCCAAGTAGTAGTAGGGCTACGCCGGGACAAACACCGCCCTCGGCTAGCCGCCAATTGTCTATGGTGATATTGGGTGCCCCGCCAAGACAAGTTTCATCCTCAACTGGCAAGCCGACGCCACCGAGTACTTTGGGTGCCGCTCCGGTGCCTAAGGTACTCAAAGTGAAGAAACTAGATGTCAAGAAATCTTCACTGTAAAAACTCATGTACTATTTCAATTGCTATTTGTAGGTTCATAGTTGATAACAATTCTGACTACTGCTTTTGCTGGATGTAGGAAATCCTCTACTCTGGGCATGGATGAGCCTGGCGATGCTGCGGCTGCCCCAGCCCCCGAGCCGAAAAAAAGTCAGATGCTGCAACATTGGTGACGACAGTGGCCATCGCCGCTCGGGTTAATCTGCTGCCGCCACATGCGAAGTCCCCTGCACCCGCCGCCACTGAAGTCGAGGAGGATGTGGCGAGTGCAGAGTGAGACACAGCAGAAGATCCCAGGTTGGTGGAACCAGCCCCCGAGATTCCATCAGGTGAGCCGATTTTGCCGCCCTCGCCCGCGAGTTGCGTCTTACCCACAGCGCGTTTGATTCTTGCGGGCGAGGTGGCAGGTACTCGACAGCAGCAGCCAACTCATGAGAATCAGGATGTTGTGGGTACTTCCTCGGGTAAGTGGGTAACCTTCTAGTTTCGCCATCAGGGTGGCAGCACATCGTCCCGACAGAGCTTATAGATGATCCAATGCTGACCTTAGAAGTCTTGAAGAATTTTCAAGATACTTTCAAGGAATTGTACAAGTTCTCAATGGTATGCTTGTTGTTCTGCTAGAACATACTTAGTTGAATTACTTGCTTATTTAACTGACCATTTTTCTTATCGAGTAGACATTGGCCAATCGATCCAGACAAAAATCTGACAAGCTGAAAGCTGTTGAAGATGGTCCGCACTAGTTGCAAGCCAAGGACAGGCAAATTGAGGAGCAGATCCACAAGAGAATCAAAGTGCAACGTCTAGGCACACATGAGAGAACTGGCTTCTCACACTACAAGAAAATAGTGTAATTTCATCGGCCAGAAACCGACGAAAATAGCCCGAAAGCCGTCGAAAATAGCTATTTTCGTCGGTCAGCCGACGAAATTAGGCCAACGGAATAAAGTAGATGAAAATAGCTTTATTTTCGTCGGCCTTGCTGGTCATGCTACAGTATTTTTGTCGGCCATCTCGCCGACGAAAATAATGGGATCCTATTTTAAAAAAACAGCAGTATTCTCAAGCTAGATATGTGGAACTCCTTCAGTTGGATGCAGTCAGCAAGCCTTATAAGATGCCATGGATATGTTTGCAGGTGAAATGAAAAGGTACATGTATAGACAGCAAAGCCATCCAACAAGCATTGTTTTAAGAAATCTGGTAGTACGACAGAAGGCTAAATCTGTACTAACTTACAAAATGGGCAACAACACTCAAATTTTCAGGAAGTGTCTCCAATAGTTTTCTTTTAGTAGGTTCATACACTCCCACAAATATCGCAGAAGCCCTGGAATAATTTATAGATATGTTAAGAAAAATCACATACACAGGATCAATATAAGACAGCAATATCATCCCATGGTATCTTTGCATAAGGTGAAATCATGGAATATGACTTCTTAATATGTGCATGCCAGTCAGTTAAAATGTGAAACAGCACTTGATCAGCTAATGAAAATATAACAGGAAGTGCATCACATCATGAGTTATTACTACTACTTCAATATAGCATCCAACAAAAGTTGGTGCCACGTAAGATAAGCTCACAGCTTACAGACCAAAATTGCCTTAATAATCAACCAAATATCATGCAAAAGGTATAACAAGTAAACATCTAAGATGCTATATGAAGAAGACATATAATGTACTCACGGGGGAACACCAGCAAGATTTCCAGCTAATCCAGAATAGAGGCCTTTCCATTCAATTCGGCTTCCACCTCGAGCAGCCTGCAAAAATCACAAATTTCTGACAGTGTCATATTAATATTCCAAGGTACTTGTAATGATTAGCAGAAAAATTGACTCATATGGGAAACTAGAAACGCAACATAATTTGAAAAACTAGGCAGCCAATGTCATTTTTTGGACCATGAGTGGAATAGGATTTAGTTGTCATTCAAGCATGCTTAGATGAATATTTTGTATGCACAACACATACTGCTCTTGTTCTCAAGATGTCAGGTTGTAGAAACAGCTATCGTGCAGCAAAAAGATGATTGACCTGAAGCCTGGTTTCTATCGTGTCAATTGGGTACAGTGCTGTTTCAACCACAACACCATCGGTTCCTCCAGCTATGCTGCCCTCTGAAAAAGACAAAGTTATACAACGATCAGTGTCATTTTCCTTTACCAGAAGGCAGCTGAACTATATTGAGCCGAACTGAGCAAACAGCAAAGATTTTCTAAGCCCAGCAATACAGTTGGCGATACAGGGCCAACCACCAGTCCACCACTCAAACCCTCCAGACATAACCACATCCACAATGGACAAGGTTTCAATAAGAAACTAGCTCTCAGAGCAGCAGGATTGCCATATTACAATTAGCGTACTCCAGATTATGCTACATTACGACCTAAGCTATAATATTGTGACTAATGACAGAAAGGGGATGTTCTGGTCAAAATAAAAGAGTAAGGTGATGTTATAGCACTTATGCAGAACCCCTGAAGTTAAACCCAGCTAAGGTTTTGTTTAACCAATTTCATCATGGAACTTAGCAGCAACTTCCTAGCTCACACCAGTGACCATGAGCAACCAAAAATTCTGGCTGCACTGCGGAGCACAGATCCAACAAACACAAAGAGATAATACTACGGGAGAGAGATATGATAAGAGAGATCGACGCACTGAGCAAAACTGTAGGAAATTGAATGATTTCTCTTCTCCACCTTCTCCCATGTCTGAATCCGGTGGCGGACGTAGCTACAGGCAATGGCGATTCAATTGAAAACCCCCAGGAAAACTTGGTAAATTAATGTACAGGTATGTGCGCAGTAAAGTTGAAAACAATCCATCCAAGCAAGCTAGGGCGCCCTTACCAAGGAGAGGAGTCCATTAGACTTGTATGGAATAATATTCAACAGGCTCATAAAACTAGTAAGGAAATGAATCATATGGAAGATACTAAAATCCATTTTGCACATGCAGCATTCATAAAGTGAAAGTGATGAATGGCGGCGGGGCAGAGGGGCAGCGGCAGAAGGGCAGCGGCGGCGGGGCAGAGGGGCAGCGGTAGAGGGGTGCGGCAGAGCGGCGGCGGGGCAGCGGGGCAGAGAGGCAGCGGCAGATCGGCGGCGGGGCAGCGGCAGAGGGGCGCGAGGCACCGGCGGCGGCTACGGGGGCCGCGTGGGGTGGGGGCGATGTGACATTCAGGTAATTAGAAATATAGACACTAGATTTTAGTGTGAAAAGTATGTGCTTGCTATGGTGTATGTGTATAGTACAAAGGAATGGGGGTATAATTGTAATTCTATAAAATATAGGTTCTTTAGTGTTAATTGGGTAAAATGGGAGGTAGCATCAAAACCTAGGAAAAATATAACACTAGGTGTTAAATTTATATCACCATAGGAAAGAAAGTGCAAAAGATAGGTTAAATCCTAAGAAAAATAGGCCTTTATGTGAAAACAGGGACCTAAATGTGATTTAAATAAAAATCATGGGGCCTTTTATGTAAAATAGTTGAAGTATAAACGTAACTCTCAAAGTTTACTTAGGACTAAAATATAAGAATACAAGTCATCATGACATTGCATGAAAACTTGCAAATGGGTCCCAAACTACATGAAATATACTGCAGTAAGGACAAAAGTAATTCAAATTCTACCTATGTTCAAAATTTAATAGGTAAAGCTATAAGCTTTGGCCTTTTGAACTTGAACCTTAAAACAATATTGTAGAGTTTGAAAAACTCTACAACTTTCATTTTGGGCATTTTCTCATTAAACCTCTAGATTAGTGGGAAATCTTTCTTTACCGAAAGGTCCCTAAAATTCTTGAAATTTCCAAACAGGTCCCCCGGACCCCTCCCCTCTCTTCTTCTTCCTCGGGCACGTGCTCTGCTCTGCCCCCCCTGCCGCCGGCGTAGTGCTTCGCCCCTGGCCGCCGCTCTTCCGCCGCCACCGCACCACCTCCTGCTGGGATGAACTCCACGCGTCGTCCTCCCCCTGCCCCGGCCGTGTTCCCCTCCCCTGCTGCCCTCCTCCGCACGCGCCACGAGTTTCCCGAGCCACCGCCGGCCGCCACATAATCGCCGCCGTTGCCAGCTCCTGTTCGCATCCACAGCACCCCTCCTGGCCTTAACGCGCACTCAACGACTGCTCTGTGATCTTGTGTACGTGTTGCCGCACTTCTTTTCCACCGCGTTCTTCTTTTCCTGAGCTCATCTCCTCACCGGACCTCCGCTGCCCCCACTGCCCACCCTCGTCAGCTACCCTCGCTCCCTCTAAACCCCAATCCAGCACTGCTAGAGCACCGCCGTGACCCACTGGTGCTCTCCAGCGCGATCAATTTCATCCTCCCGCATCCGAGCCTCGTCTTCCACAGCTCCAGCCAGCACAAGTTCCGCCGCCACCTCCTGCTCACCGTGGACAGGCCGCCTCAGTCATCCCCGCACCACGACAACACCTCAGGTAGACTCCTCTCGACCCCGTGAAGCTTTACGACCTCCCAATTTAATCCCTAGTGCACCTCACCGGCTCCCCGACGAGTGCCGGTGATCTCCACCCGCCGCCGCTTTCTGTTCGCCGTGGAGCACCCTTCTCCGGCCCCCCACCACCCCAATTGGTCCCACACTGAGCTTCGCTACACTGTCTAGAAGCTCCCCGACCTCTTCCTCACCACCCCCGACCACCGGAGCACCGTTCCCGCCGTTCACCTCCCCCACCAGCCGCATTGTCCTCGCCGCGCCGCCGTTACAAGCTACCCCGATCCGATCCCGACCGCCCCCAGGTGCGCGAGAACTCAATGATGCTCCCCCACCTCTCCACCCTCGCCGCCGGCGATCGCCGTCAGTGGATCAGGCCGGTCAAACCCCTGTCTCCACCTCTGACAAGGGCTAAGGACCATGGGTTGAAAGACTCAAAAACTCAGGGGGCTGTCTGCAAAGCCAAGACACATATGAATAGTGCCAGAAGGACCCCCTTATGTTAATTGTGCTGTCAACTTTGAAATTCTATATCAATTCAAGGAAAAATCATAAAAATGTAAACTAAGATTTGTTGGAATCCTCATTTTAATATCTACAACTTTCCTTATAGGTTGACTTTCAGTTTCTGAGTATTTTGTGCTCTAATTTAAATACTAAGTTTAATTGGTTGTAGGCTAAAGGAAGACATAGTAAATAGCAGAAAAATGGTAAAAAGGTGAAACCAATTGTGTTAATCTTGTTTTGACATGTAGTACTTAGGAAAAATATTTAACCTACTGTTTATATAATACTTTTGTAATGTTTAGGTTTAAACTTAAATAAAGCTTAAATGATTTAATGCATTTAATATGTGTAGTTCTAAATGCTAAAAAATCATGAAATTATTTTGAAAGGTTAGGCTTAAGTGGTGTAACCCATATACAAAAATCTAGGATAAAGTCTTGCATGTATATATGGATTTAAATAATATCTAATGAGTAGCTTTATTATTAATTATCCTTGTAGCACAATCCCTATAGAAATAAAATCTTAATAAATTGACAACAACTTGAATATAGCTTGATCTATAATTGGTAAAAAAAATTTCAACCCAATGCTATAGTAGTTTATTTGGACATGTTGCCTAATGATGCTAACTAAGTTAATATACACCCGATAAATGACTGCCCAGTAGAGAAGTAAATGATATGTGTAATAAATAAATTATATTTTCATTGGGTTGCAACTTTATCATGAAATAAAATAAAAGTATATGCATCCCTTAAATTATAACTTTGCATATCATGTAGACTCGACTACTCTCGCCGACGGAGACTACGAGCTGATACCGGATCGAGAAGTGGAAGTTTCTGAAGACCCCGGGAACGCCGTCGGAGATTTCACTGAAGCTCCGAACCAAAGTTCGGAAAACCTTGACACTACTGTCCCCAACCCCACGCAAGAAAGCAAGCCCCGGACATAACCCCTACCTTATTTACACTGCAATCTATATTATTTATACCTATCTATGCATTACGTTCTTAGGAATTGTATGAGAAACCCTAGTTACATTTTCCCTAGGAACCAATGTATTGAATACTAGCACTTGAGTTCGAATAGCCGCTCTGCTAATAGGACCGGTAGAAGTCGGGTGATTTCTTGTCACTCACGCGATATAGGAGTTGAAATGTTTACATTCCTGTAATCACTATAAGGATGACGGACGGAAATTATGAGAGGTATCATGGTTGAAATGATACCCCCGTCTGTGTTGATGAATTTGATAAGGTCACAGTGTGTGGTAGCGGTGGTTAAGCGTTTGAAAGTACTAGCCACATGCCGTGAAATATGGTAAGCGGTAAGCCTAGTAACCAATCGGCCCGAGGAGTGGACATACCTCCCACCACTCGTATTTGGTTTTTCCTGTTACTCGATTCGATGTGTGGAAATACGTGTTGCAGGGCAACCAGGAGTATGGCCATGTAGTCGCTCTACAGGCGTACGTCCTGCACATTGGATGTGCGTATGGTCCTGCAGTCGCTTGTGGTGGCTCTGATCCACGAGTCAGAATGAAAGGCAAACGGTTGCTTCAGAATGATCTCTGAAAGTTCCAAGCGTGTGAGTTAGGTTTACCTTGCAAGGCTGAAATTCGATTCAGGAATTGTCCGTTTCTCACGGAGATTGAGACTGCTTGATCCCTTTGCCACATAGAGTAACAAGAGAAATTCTATGGTTATCAAAGATAATGTTTGGCTAAAGATTCTGCCATGCTTGAATAGTTGTAGGTGCTTATCTAGAATGATGAATCACCTAGAACTTGAAAGTTAAAACTTGCAATTAAGGATCTACTCTTCGTTGCTTTTCAGCTGAAAATTTCACCCTCGACCATTCAAGCCGTCATAAGTCTAGTTACATGGCTAAGTATACAATGAACGGGTAAGTCTTGCTGAGTATTAGAATACTCAGTCTTGCCTTGTGACTTTTTGTTCAGGTAATCTCCCTGACGACCCTGCTCTGCCTATGCTATGGCCTTACTCGCTGCCCGATGGTTGGTCCGTGGAGTGGGACCCGTCCCCGGCCAACATAGATCCCACCGAGTGATATCATGTCAGGGATAGCATGATATCCGTATCGGCGACGTGTACAGTGTCCGTGTTCTAAACTCCGTTGCCATAACTTGAAACTTAAACTGTTTTGTAATAATTTCCATCCGTGAGGAACTGATGTTACTTTTAAACACTCGTGTAATATATGCCTGCCTGTGATGTAAAATGTGAGGGCAATTGTATCTCTGGACTCGCCTTCGTGCGAGGCGCCTTGTTTGATCCTGTATTCGGTGGTTTATCGGGATGTTACCCGACAGGCCAAGGGATTATACTGTTTGAAGCACGTTGGAGCCCTCAAGAGTGGACTGACGGCGGGGCCGCGGCGCGGGCGGTGGTGGTGGGCCCGGGGCGGGGGGTGGGGGGCTCGGGCGCGGGGGAGGAGAGAAGACTTGCATGTGGGCTGGGCCTAGAATAGATCTGAATGGCGCCTATTAGGGTTCCTCTAGTTTCGTCGGCCAAATGGGCCAACGAAAGTAGAGATATTTTTGTCGGCCTAGGACCTAGCCGACGAAAATATGAATCATTTTTCGTCAGCCTGAGGTGGGCCAACGAAAAAAGTTCGAATTTCGTCGGCCTGTGTCGGCCGTCGAAATAAACTATCTATTTTCATCGGCTTGATTTTGGCCAACAAAATTGAGCTGCTTTGGTGTAGTGTCAAGAAAGAAATTGAAAATTTTGAAGAGAAGAATAAGTCCCAAGCGAAGGTCCATCGAGGTAACTTTCTCCCGAGTACTTTGCCCATTTTAATGTAGTCGGCAAGTACTTCTTTTCTTTTGCCAGTAGAACTCAAAAATATATTAAAGTATAAAGAAGAACTTCTGGCTAAATTGTAGAATCTTGTGTACCGTCATTTAGATGATGTGGAGTTCCTGATGAAGCAACTCAAAGATGCTGACAAGCAGCTTGTGCAATGTATGCAACAAATCAAATTCATGGCCGAAGAAAAGGAGCTGATGTGGAAGCATCTTGAAGACCTCCAGGAAACTGCGCAAGTAGTTGTCGACATGGTGGACCCTCTGGGAGAAGTAGTAGTTGACAATAGGACTCTGTTGGAGCGACTACGTGAAGCCCCACAGAAGATTGCCAGCTACGTCTCCGAGACCACCATGACCTATGTAGCGCACGTGCTTGGGCTCGTTAAGTCCTTCTGGCCAAATGCCAATGTGGAGTCTGGCAGGACCAACCTGAATTACACCGACTCAAGTGCGCTAATCCTTTCTCGGAAGGCAGTAAGGACTCAACCGCACTTCAAACGGTATAACCCCGTGGTCTGTCGGGTAAAGTCCCGATAAAACCACCTAACTCAGGATCAAAACAAGGTACCTTGCACGAAGGTGAGTCCAGAGAAACAATCACCGACAATTTTACATCACAGGCATAATATTACATTAGTATTCAAATATATATATAGTAGCAATACCTAACTAGTATGAATTTATACAAAACTGTTCAAAGTTAAAGTATCTGCAGTGGAAAATAAAATACGACACTACCAGACGTCGCGGAACAGATATTGAGCTAAGCCCAAGCTCAACATCACTCGGAGGGACCTGTGTTGGCCGGGGACGGATCCCATTCCACGGACCAACCATCAGAAAGAGCATAGGGCCAGGGCACGGGCAGAGTAGAGTTCTCAGGGGGATTACCTGGAACAAAAGTCACATTGCAAGGCTGAGTATCCTAATACTCAGCAAGGCTTACCCGTTTTATGGTATACTTAGCCATGTAGCTAGACTATGAAGGCTTGTAATGGTTCTAGATATAGTTTCAGCTGAAAAGCAACAAAGAGTAGATCCTTATTTTTAACTTTTAGCTTTCAGGTTCTAGTTGGTTATCCATTCTAAGTAAGCAATTATAGCTACTCAAGCAGGGTAGAACTTTTTAAACAAACATCATTCTTTGATCATCATCAGGTTGCTCTTATTACTCTATGTGGAAAAGGGATCAAGCAGTCTCAATCTCCGCGAGAAACGGACGATTCTGAATCAAATTTCAAACCTTGCAAGGGTAAACCTAACTCACACGCTTGGAACATCCAATGATCGTTCCGAAGCAACCATTTGCCTTTCATTCCGACTCGTGGATCAGTGCCACCATAAGCGACTGTAGGACCATACGCACATCCAATATGCAGGACATACGTCTGTAGCGCGACTACATGACCGTACTCCGGTCCGCTATGCGGAACGTATTCCCGCACGTCGGTGCGTGTGCGAAAAACCAAATTATGAGTGGTGGGGGGGTATGTCCACTCCTCGGGCCGATCGGTTACTAGGCTTACCGCTTACCATATTTTGCGGCATGTGGCTAGTACTTTCAAACGCTTAACCACTGCTACCACACACTGCGACCTTATCAAATTTTCATCAACATAGATGGGGTTTTTGCCAAGGTCATGAATCATAATTACAACCCCGTCCGTCATCCTTACAGTGGTTGCAGGAATGTAAACATTCAACTCCTATAAAGCTCGCGAGTGACAGGGAATCACTCGACTTCTACCAGTCCTATTAGCTTAGCAGCTAGTCGGACTCAGGTTCTAGTTTTCAGTACATAGGTTCCTATGAATATGCAACTAAGGTTTCAATACAATTCCTGAAAACTTAAATGCACAAGTAGATATACATGAATATATAAATTGTAGTGTAGTAAAAATAGTTGTTTATGTTCGGGGCTTGCCTTCGCTGGTGGGGCTAGGGTCAGAGACGTTAATAAAATCCTCCGAATTGGGGTTCGGGGTTTCAGTTAAATCTCCAATAACGTTCCCGGTGTCTTCAGAAATATCCCCTTCTGATTTCGGGATCAGCTGGTAATCTCCGTTAGCAAGAGTTGTCAAGTCTATATGATATGCAAACATCACAGTTAAGGAAATGCATACACTTCTATTTTATTTCACGATAAAGTTACAATCCAACAAGTTAATTAAACTTATTCTACGGGCAGTCATTTATCAAGTATTAAATTACATTACCTAACTTCATCAGATAACCTACCTAGTTACCCTAAACAATCAAACTAATGATATTAAACACATGGAAAAGAGTTGGGGGTTATTATTTTAATTCTTGGTCAAATAATAAAACCCTAAATTAGGAGTGATTACTAATGCTATAAAAATTAGTATAAATAGATCTAATTTAAATAATCCTATCCCAAAATTTTCAGAACATTTCATTTAGTAGATAACTCATAACAAATGTTGTATACATAACACATGAATTATTTTTACAGGTCGAATTACTGCAGCAATGAAGTTGAAATTTTTACTAGGGACAAGTTAATCTGTATCTAAGCTACTGAAAATTTATCAAGATTTTATTGTTACAGAAACTGTGCTACAAAAATAAACAAAACAACACTATTATACTAAGATCTATTTATATCATAAGTTCTACACTAGATCTTGTGCTGCAATTTTGTGAACATGTTAGACTATGAAAAAGTAACATTCTAATTTAATTTCATAAATTTTCATACATTAGAACTATTATTCATGAATTATCTTTGAATCTAAACCTAAATTCATAACTCAAGCTACTCTATGCTACTGATATTCTAAATTTTATGATCAATTACACATGCTGAAAGAAAGTTAGAGTAAAATTTTCAGCTACAAACACTAACAGATTCACCCTTGAATAAATCCTAAAACTTTTATCAATATAAAACAAAGACACTTAAACATCATAGCTAGGAAACAGTTCTTAGTTTGTAAATTTTACATAAAGCTATACATAAGACACACATCCTATGTTTCAAATTTCATCAACAGGATAGCTATGGATCCAGAGATTTAATTAGCACATCTATTTCCTAATATTTATTCTAATTGTAGAGTTTACTTCAAGGATTCAAAAAAACTGGTTTGACATTTTTCTGAATTTCCTACAAATTCTTACAAATTTCTAAAGATCACTGATTTGAATTGAAGGGAGGGACTGGAATCTTGCAACCAGGCCCTCAGAAAGATTTAGATCATTGCAATTGAGTTCTTGGCTCGTCTGGGAAGAAGAGCCGAGACTTGCCGACCAAATTCCGGCGACGGTGGTCGCTGGCGGCGAGGGGAAACCGGCCAGGAAGGATCAGGGGGCTAGAGCGGACCTTACTGGGGGTGATGTGAAGGTCGGGGTCGACCGGAGGGGGTGGAACGACGGTGACCCGAGGTGGCGGTGATGGAGCTCGACTATGGCGGCGGTGTTTCGGCGTGCTGGGGATCGAAGAGGGGTGGGGGTGTGGTCTATGAGCTGCACCGGGGTGATGTGGTTCGGATGGTACACTTGTCGAGGGCGGGGAACAACTGGAGCGGCGGATCGGCGGTGAGCAAAAGCGGCGGCGGAAGAGTTCATGGTGTAGTTTTTCCTTGTTGAGATGATGAATAGTTGCTCTGTTAATTTCCTTCTTATGCCTAGTTACAACTTTGTGCTCTACTTAGTTTTGAGTTTGTTGGCTAGATAATCAGACCTTAAGCTTGAAACTTGTGCATAGCAAAAAAAGCATGATCCAAATCTAGGTTGTTGTGAGCTATGAAATGGTTGAAATAGAGTCGCTATGATATGCTCCTAGCGTGATGCTTGATATCTGGAGTATTATTTTTCAAAAATACAAAAATAAAGTAAAGTTCCTCAATGATATGAAAATCTACCCAAAGCCAGATGTTGGTATAGAATGAAAACCTTCCACATATACAATTTGTTATCTCATTGAGTTTTGTCAAATTATTGTGACCCTTTGTAAGATACATCTCATACTCCCATGATCAAAATCACGTACACATCTCCACCATATGCTAAGCTTCTACACCGGAAGACAGCAAGCACTACATTTATCCATCCACAAAATAAAACTCCATCTTGTTTCATGACCACTCTCTCACTCCAAAGTTACCATGAGAAAAAGGATATGGGCTATGCAAACAGAAATAAAAGATATGCTCAAGAAAGCATGAGAGGAAAAAGAAAAGGCATTGGACACATGAAGGTCCTAGAAAAAAAGAAAAAGAAATAAAGGAGAGAGATGGTCCATGAAAAAGGAGTTCATACACCATCCACTAAAAACCAAATATCTATACACATGCACATCTTGATCAAAGATTATGACTTGTTTTCTCCTTTGGATCCGGTTTTTGACTTAGCAAAAATATAGGAAACAATTGTGCCTTCAAAACCTCTATACCCACAGCTCCACCAAAACAAGCCTTCAGGAGTAGGATGAGAAAGAAAGGCACAATAAAAGCCTTGGTGAGGAATCGAACACATTGAGCGATCTGAGAGATCATTTGAGGGACTTTACCTTTTCTTTTGAAAAATTTTACAAGACCTCTGAATTGAAGGTTGAACAAAAAGGAGTGAGAAAAATTGGCACTCTACAAGACTGTTCTTACTCTCAACCGCCAAAGATGAGGTGAAGCTACATGCCCCACATGAATAAAGTGAAGGGTAAGATCAAGGCTAACTGATTCAGAGTCAAGGTAAGAACACTTTGTTGTGCCTATGGTATAAGTTGGAAATGCAACATTGTAATAACTCCTGATCAACAGCCTAAGTCTAAGCTTTGCTCATGACGAGCAAAGGGTTAGCTGGGGGGGAGTTGTTGGTGGTCCTTTAGTGCAAAATCTCACCGCCAACTATACTCAGGAATAAACAAAAACCACCTCACTTACTCACATATTTGTATTACTAACCTAGTTCTAGAGATGTATTTGTATATTTGGCCATTTCAGGATGCAAGTCCAAAATAAGAAGAAAACATGCAGCAAACGCAGAAGAAGTACACAAAAGATCCTATCCTGCGTCACACTTACTAGAAGGGCCCACCTAGCAGGCCAAACAACATACAAAGGCAGCAGCTGATAAGATCAAGGATGAGGACCCACCTGTCAGTGCCCTCGCCAAAGGCAGTGGCCAGTGACCCCACCAGGGGTTCGGCCGAACCCAAGGTTCGGCCAACCCTGGACTGAAGCCCATCCAGGTGCATTTTGGCAGGAAGCCTCCCACC
Organism: Panicum hallii; assembly: GCF_002211085.1. Taxonomy (NCBI): domain Eukaryota; kingdom Viridiplantae; phylum Streptophyta; class Magnoliopsida; order Poales; family Poaceae; genus Panicum; species Panicum hallii. The sequence continues at coordinate 13,297,354 of NC_038042.1, read as the reverse complement.
ACTATCCTACGTCGGCTCCTGATTGTTTCCATCCTTAAGCTCCAGTGGGAACCGCCCTTGGAGAGTACAAAAGAAGGAGAAGGAGCCCTCCTCACAACACACACCACACTTGAAGCCTCTCTCCCTCTCTACACTTGTGACTTGTACTCCTTAGGCTAGTGGAGCTAGGCTAGTTATCTTCCTTAGCAAATCCAGGTTGTCCTTGGGTCGTTGAGAAATCTTGGGCCTTGGTATGGCTTTGTATTCAACTCATCGGTACCCTACTCATAATATAGAGTTGATTCATGGTTATTCTGCTAACTTGATAGTATGCTTTGCCATGTCTTATGCTCCCTCAAGTTATATAATCATGTTTCGCTTAGCTTTAAGTATCAACATTGGTTTGGTATGCTTTCAGGCCTGCTCTATGCTCTATGCCTGTCCACCATCATTGTGGGGGTTCCAAGGGGCTAGAGTAGTGATCTTTTGCATGAGCGTGGTGCTCTGGGCACGAGGGATGTATCGAATATGACTGCATCCCACGGTCTGTCAGGGTAGTCGGCAGGTGGTGACAACCCTATCCGTCCTTCATAGTCCCCCAAGTTCGGATGTGGTATAGGAGTCTAAAGTGCTATTCCAGTTGCTAGCAGACCAATACTGTGAACTCTACCCATTTGTTGAATGCTTAATGTTAATCCTAACCATGTGTCGTATAACCCTTGCTAACTTGAGTTGATATCACTAGGATCCCTTTTATGCCTATGCTCCAACTAACCTTTGGTTTATTTGTTATTCTTTATTATTGAGATTGGCTTGTGTGTGTGATGCATTACCCTTACACATCATTTATCATAACTTACCCCTGTATGAAATATAGTCAATAGCCTAAGCATCATATCTTGAATATGTACCTAGTAAAACTCTTTTACACCATGCCATACTACGGGAAAATATAAATATCGATACCCGAATACTATCCGGGTGTAATGCTACAACAGTATATCCGTGTGCTTGGGGATTCCGACATAGCATTGTGACACCCTAGGTGTCAAAATTTTAAAACATTAGGAAAGAATGTGTAATGTATGTATTGAATTGAGTGAAATTGAGTGAATGTGTGAAAATAAGGACTTATGTGTAATTGTTTCAAAAATATGAGCCCCTTTATGCAAAATATTTGAATTACAAAGGTAACTCTTAAATTTTACTAGGGGTCAACGTGTAAAAATGTTAGTCATCATTGCAGTGTATAAAACTTGCAATTAAGTCCAAGAATACATGAAATTTACCTAACTAAGGACAAAAACTTTGAAAAGTTTGAGTTGAGTCCAAAGTTTTAAAAACAAAAGCAATATCCTTTGAGTTTTTGAATCTGAACTCTGAATCAAAGTTGTAGGTTTTGAAAAGTTCTAAAACTTTTATTTAGACCATTTTCTCATTTCAACTTTAGAATAGTGGGAAATTCTATGTTACAGTGAAGTCCCTGGGGTTTTTGAAGTTAACAACTCAGCCCCTAGCGCCCCCCCCCCCTCCTTCTTCTTCCTCTGTTCCCCCTCTGCCGCGCAGCAGCGCCGCCCGAGGCTACCTCCTGCTCCAGCGCCGCTCCACGCGTCGCCCCCGAGCTCGTCCACTGCCTTAGCCCCTCTCTGCTGGCCCTCCCGGAGCACGCCACGCCGCTCTGTCGCCCGACTAAACCACCTTGCCATCGCAGGCCGCCGCCGCTCACCGCCGCTGCAGCCCTGCCGGCGCCACCTCCTGCTCTGGCAGCTCTCACACGTCGCCTCCAGACCAGCCACAGCCCTAGCTTTTCCCCTCTGGCCTTCTTCCGCGCGCGCCACGCCGCCCCGCCTCTGCCCGAGCTCCGCCCGGCCGCTAGATCGAGCTGCCGGTCAACAGCAGCTCTACTGCTCGCCGTGCCTTCTCCTGGTCTTAAAGCATGCTCCAGGACGCCCCTCAACTACTTTTACCCCTCACGCGCCCGCTGTTGCTTCTTCTATTCGATTGCTTTCACCGGACCTCCGCCGCAGCCCCTGCTGCCGCCGTGGACAGCTCGCTCCACCCCTTCTCCAGCCACACTATCACCTCCGGCAGCTTCGCCGTGCCCCTGTGAAGCTCGCCCACCCTTTAATCGACTACTTTTGAGCTCCAGTTTGGCCTTTCCGACGCTCGCCGGTGTTCTTCTTCTCCGCCGTCGTCACGGTCACCGTTGGTCACCTCTTTCAAGTAGCTGTTAGCCTCAATTGAATGCAGCAATGCATCAACCATGGCTCACCGATGCTCGTGCGCAGGACCGTTGCTGTCGTTGATCACCAGAGCATCACCGTCGCCGTCGACCTCTCTGCCACCGCCTCGGTCTGCCGTGGAAATCTACCTCCTCGACTACCTCAATCCTCGCCAAGGTGATCAATCGAACCGCCTTGTTCCCCTCGAGTTTTCCCCAACCTCTAGACCACCACCGGTGAACCCCCTCGCCGGAACACCGCCGCCATAGACGAGCTCCATCGCCGCCGCTTCGGGTCATCGCCGTTCTACCCCTTCCGGTCGACCCCGACCATCACATCACCCCCAGCTAGACCCACGCTCACAACCTGATCCTCCCTAACCGGTTTCCCCTCGCTGCCAGCGAGCACCGCAGCCGGAATTTGGCCGGCAAGTCTCAGCTCTCTTCCCCGACGAGCCAGGGACTTGATTACATCGATTTAAATCTTTCTAAGGTCTGACTGCAAGATTTCAGTCCCTCTCTTCCAATTCAAATCAGTGATCTTTAGAAATTTATAGAAATTCGTAGGAAATTCAGAAAAATGTCAAACCAGTTTTGTTTGATTCCTCGAATTAAACTCTACAACTTCTGTTACTAGAGTTTAGTTTGACATTAAATTCTTTTAAAGTTATTTTAAAGTTTAGCAAAAGGATATCTTGTATATAACTTTTGCATGCTAGCTTTATTTCATATGATTTTCGGTATGCAACCTGTTTAGGGAGTAAGTAAACTTGTGTGCAAATTTCACCTTCAATATTAAACTTTAACTTAAACTCATTTAAACATTTGTGCAAATCAAGTGTGAAAAGAAATCAATTTATTCAAGTATGATACTAATGCTTTCTTGGCTAGATCTTTTTGCCTTATGTAGTTCTGATATTAAGTGGCTTATAATAAATTTTCAAGCATTTAAGAGCACTGTTTTACCTAAGGTTTGGATTTAGACTTGAAATTTAAACTTAATTCAAATACCTTAATTTCTGTCTTCAAGAATTTATGAAAAATTTACAGTAAGCTCATTTAATAGAGGTAAACACATTTATCAAAATATAAGACTAGAACCTTGTGACAGAACCAACCTGAATTACACCGGCTCAAGTACGCGAGTCCACTCTTGAGGGCTCCAACGCGCTTCAAATGGTATAATCTCTTGGCCTGTCGGGTAACGTCCCGATTAACCACCGAATGCAGGATCAAACAAGGTACCTCGCATGAAGGCAAGTCCAGAGATACAATTACCATCACATTTTACATCGCAGGCAGATATAATACATGAGTATTTAAAAGTAACATCAGAACCCAACTTGTGGGAATTATTACAAACAGTTTTAAGTTTCAACAGATGCAATGGTGTTTAAACTACGGGCACTGTACACGTCGTCAGAATGGATATTATGCAAGCCCTGGCATGGTATCACTCGGAGGGATCTGTGTTGGCTGGGGACGGGTCCCACTCCACAGACCAACCATCGGGCAGAGGGTAAGGCCACGGCATAGGCAGAGCAGGGTCATCAGGGGGATTACCTGAACAGAAATATCACAAGGCAAGACTGAGTATTCTAATACTCAGCAAGTAACTAGACTTATGAAGGTTTTTCGGGTTTTGGGTAGAGTTTTCAGCTGAAAAGCAACAAAGAGTAGGTCCTTAATTTCAACTTTTAGCTTTCAAGTTCTATGTGATTATCCATTCTAGATAAGCACCTATAGCTATTCAAGCATGGTAGAATCTTTGGCCAAAAATCATCTTTGATAACCGTATAATTGCTCCTGTTACTCTATGTGGTAAAGGAATCAAGCAGTCTCAATCTCCACGAGAAACGGACGATTCCTTAATCGAATTTCAGCCTTGCAAGGGTAAACCTAACTCACATGCTTGGAACATCCAACGATTGTTCCGAAGCAACCGTTTGCCTTTCATTCCGACTCATGGATCAGAGCCACAACAAGCAACTGCAAGACCATACGCACATCCAATGTGCAGGACGTACGTCTGTAGAGCAACTACATAATCGTACTCCTGGTTGCCCAGCAACACGTATTCCCACACGTCGAATCAAGTAATAGGAAAAACCAAATACAAGTGGTGGGAGGTATGTCCACTCCTTGGGTCGATTGGTTACTAGGCTTACCGCTTACCATATTTCGCGGCATGTGGCCAGTACTTTCAAACGCTTAACCACCGCTACCACACACTGCGACCTTATCAAATTCAACAACACAGACGGGGTATCATCTCAATCATGATACTTCACATACATCCCGTCCGTCAGCCTTATGGTGATTACAGGAATGTAAACATTGCAACTCCTATATCGCGCAAGTGACAGGAAATCACCCGACTTTTACCGGTCCTATTAGCAGAGCAGCTATTCGAACTCAAGTGCTAATATTCAATACATTGGTTCCTAGGAAAATGCAACTAGGGTTTCCAATACAATTCCTATGAACGTAATGCATAGATAGATATAAATATTATAGGTTGCAGTGTAAATAAAGTAGGGGTTATGTCCGGGGCTTGCCTTCTTGCGTAGGGTTGGGGGCAGTAGTGTCAATGTTTTCCAAACTTTGGTTCGGAGCTTCAGTTAGACCTTTGATGGCGTTCCTGGGGTCTTCAGCTGATTCCACTCCTTGTTCCGGGATTACTTCGTAGACACCGTCGGCGAGAGTAGTCGAGTGTACATGATATGCAAAGTTATAAGTTAAGGAATGCATATTCTTTTATTTTACTTCACGATAAAGTTGCAATCCAACGAAAGTATGATTTACGTTTTACACATATCATTTATCTCTCTACTAGGGAGTCATTTATCGGGTATTAACCATTTTACCTAGTTACATTAAGTAACAGGGTTGGTTACCCTAAATATTTAACTAATTGCATGAGGCAACAGGTTGAGTTGGTTTCAAATATTTAAACCAATTATTACTAACTTTATCTATTTGCTTGCTAATTACTTATACTAACCCTAGGTCATTATTTAATCAGGGACTTATTTTATTTAGAAAAGAGCATAACATTATCATTGCATGTTTTATTTGTCCTGGTGTTTTACAGTTGATCTTAGGGTGAGAATTTAGTGACAGGTTACACCACCTAAGAACAGTACCTCAAAATATTTTCATGATTTTTGAACATTTAAAACCATAGATATTAAATATATAGGTTAAATAGGCATTCTTCATAATTAAACTCACATATCATGGAAATATTTCACACATAGCAGGTTAATTATGTTTCCTAAGTCCTACATGTCAAAGCAAGGTTAACACAATTGGTTTCACATTTTTACCATTTTTCTACTATTTATTATGCATTTTCTTAGCCTACAACTGACAAAACTTAGTATTTAAATTAGAGCATCAACCACTTAGAAACCGAAAGTCCATCTCTAAGAAAAGTTGTAAATCTTAAAATGAGGATTCCAACAAATTTTAGTTTGCATTTTTATGATTTTTCCTTGAATTGATATAGAATTTCAAAGTTGACAGCACAATTATCACAAGGGGGTCCTTAATGCACTATTCACATGAGTCTTAAGCCTTGCAGATAACCCCTTGGGCTTTTGCATCTTTTAACCTGTGGTCCTTGGCCAGAGGTGAAAGGGGAAGCAGGGGTTGGACGGCCGTGTTCCGGCGAGGAGGGTCACTGGCGGCGAGGTCCGAGGGGAGTGAGAGCTTCAGGGGCTTACGGTGGTCAGATTGAGCCACGTGTCGAGGGTAGAGGTGGTCGGGAAAGGGGATCTCGACGAGAGCCCGAAGCGGCAGCGGAGGGGTCAATGACGACGGCGATGTTCCAGTGGACGACGTTGGTGAAGGACCTGCGTATGAGCTTCAGTGAGTCGTGGGGAAGGTATTGGTGCAATCAATTGGGAACATAAGCCTCGGATTAGGGGCAACCGGTGGAGGCAGTGATGATGGCGGCGGGGGTAAACACTGGCGAGCGTCGGGGAGTCGATGTGTTGCACTAGGGAGCCAATGGAGGAGTCGTAGAGCTTCATGGGGTCGATGTGGTGCTAGCTGAGGGGTTGTCGTGGTGCGGATGGGCTTGGAGTGGGCTGCCCACAGTGAGCAGAAGGCGGCGGCGGAACTCGAGCTAGCCGGTGCTGTGGAAGATGAGACTTGGAAGAGGAAGGGCGAAATTGGATGAGCTATAGAGCATCGGTGGGTCACTGCGGTGCTGTGGGAGCACTGGATTGGGGCGGAGCGACGGCAGCAGCGGCTATCAAGTGGCCAAGAGGGGCGGTGGAGGTCCGGTGAGGGAGTAAGCTCGGGGAAAGGAAAATGCAGTGGAAAGGAAGTGCGGCAATGAGTAAACAAGATCACAGGGTGGTTGTTGAGCGCGTGTTAAGGCCAGGAGCGAGGCTACGGTGCAAGCAGGAGCTGGCAACGACGGCGAGGGCGTGGCGGCCGGCGGATGGCTCGGGAATGCGTGGCGCGCGTGCGGGAGGGCAGCAGGGGAGGGGAACAGGGCCGGGGCAGGGGGAGAACGACGCGTGGACGTCATTCCAGCAGGAGGTGGCGCGGCGGCGGCGGCAGAGCGGCGGCCAGAGGCGAAGTACTACACCGGCGGCAGGGAAACAGAGCAAGCAGCACGTGCCCGAGGAAGAAGAAGAGAGGGAGGGGGTCCGGGGGACCTGTTTGGAAATTCCAAGAATTTCAGGGGCCTCTCGGTAAATAAAGATTTCCCACTGATCTAGAGGTTTAATGAGAAAATGCCCAAAATGAAAGTTGTAGAGTTTTTCAAACTCTACAAGATTGTTTTAAGGTTCAAGTTCAAAAAGCCAAATTTTGCAGCTTTACATGTTAAATTTTGAGCAAAGGTGGAATTTGAATTACTTTTATCCTTACCAAGATGGATTTGATGTAATTTTGGATACATTTGTAAGTTTTCAAGGGATGTCATGATGACTTGTATTCTTGCATATTAACCCTTAAGTAAACTCTGAAAGTTACTCTTATACTTCAGTAATTTGCATAAGAGGACCCATATTTTTTCATTAATTATATTTAGGTCCCTGCTTTCACATAAAGACATATTTTCCTTAGGATTTAACCTATCTTTTGCACTTTCTTTCCTACGGTAATATAAATTTGACACCTAGTATTATATTTGTCCTAGGTTTTAATGCTATCTCCCATTCTTACCCAATTATCACTTAAGGACCTATATTTTGCAGAATTACAATTATACCCCTATTCCTTTGTGCTATACACATACACCATAGTGAACATACACTTTTCACACTAAAACCTAGTGTCTATATTTCTAATTACCTGAATGTCACAGCCTACCCCCCTAAAAAGAATCTCGTCCCGAGATTCTGAAGCAGAATAGAATCGGATGATTAGATTTGCGAATTGGCCTGAAGGAAATTTGGGAAGTTTCGTTGAACATAGAATTCTGTTTCCCATGATGCTTCTTCTTCGGTGTGATGATCCCATAAGATCTTATACATTTTGATTTTCTTCCTTCTGGTGACTCTCTCCTTGGTATCCAAGATTTGGATAGGTTGTTCGGTATAAGATAGATCGGGTTCAATCTCAATGGCACGGGTTCCGATGATCTCCATGGGTACTTTGATACACTTCTTAAGTTGAGAGATATGGAAAACATCGTGAATGGCAGCCAATTGAGATGGAAGGCGAATTTTGTAAGCTACTGGGCCACAGACTTTAAGGATCTCAAAGGGTCCGACATATCGGGGTGCTAACTTCCCTTTTATGCCGAAACGTTGAACACCTTTGGTAGGAGATACTCGGAGATAGACAAAATCTCCAACTTGGAACTGCAGAGGTTTCCTTCTTCGATCTGCATAACTCTTTTGTCTAGACTGGACGGTTTTAAGATTGGCTTGAATAACCTTAACCTTATCTTCGGCTTCGACAACTAGGTCTGGTCCAAAGATTTTTCGTTCGCCGGTCTCGGACCAACTCAAAGGAGTTCGACATTTTCAACCGTATAACGCGTCAAAAGGAGCCATCTGAAGACTAGATTGGTAGCTGTTGTTGTAAGAAAATTCGGCCAAGGCAAGACATTTGTCCCAGCTTGTACCATAGTGAATAATACAAGCTCGGAGCATGTCTTCAAGTATTTGGTTGACTCGCTCAGTCTGTCCATCAGTCTGAGGATGATATGCAGAGCTTCGAATTAGTTTGGTTCCAAGAGCAGACTGCAATTGTTCCTAGAAGCGTGCAATGAATTGGGCCCCTCAATCAGAAATAATGGTTTTAGGGACGCCATGCAACCGAACAATTTGATCAAGATAGAGTTCGGCATACTTCTTAGCAGAATATGTGGTATGCATAGGAAGAAAATGAGCAGTTTTAGTAAGTCTATCAATGATTACCCATATGGAGTCATATTTTTGGGACGTGTTAGGAAGACCGACAATGAAATCCATACTAATGTCTTCCCACTTCCATGACGGAATCGGTAGTGGTTGGAGTGTACCAGATGCTTTTAGATGACTAGCTTTAACTCTCTAGCACGTATCACACTCAGATACATATTTAGCAATTTCTCTTTTCATTCTGGTCCACCAAAAATTTTGTCGAAGATCTTGATACATTTTGGTGCTACCAGGATGAATAGAGAATTTAGATAGATTTACTTCATCAAGGATTTGTTTTTGAAGTTGATGATCTTTAGGTACAACAATACGATTGTTGAACCATAGAATTCCTTGATGATCTGTGTGGAAACACTTATATTTGGTTTCTCCTTGAGATAGTTTTGATTTGATAATTTTGATGCCTTCATCATGTAATTGCGACATGATGATTCTATCTTGCAGAGTAGACTCGATAGACGATAGATTCAGACTATCTTGAGGAATGATTTCTAGATTGAGTTTCCTCATCTGATTGCAGAGAGTGTCATTAAAAGTTTCTATAGATAAGCAATGACAATATGCCTTGCTGCTAAGTGCATCTGCAACCACATTGGCTTTGCCAGGATGGTAGTGTATCTCAAGATCATAGTCTTTGATCAGTTCTAACCAACGCCTTTGCCTCATATTCAGGTTAGCTTGGGTAAAGATATATTTGAGGCTCTTATGGTCAGTGTAAATATTACACTTGGCACCCATAAGATGATGTCTCCAGATCTTGAGAGCATGAATAACAGCTGCCAATTCAAGATCATGAGTTGGATAGTTTTCCTCATGATTCCGAAGTGCTCGGGATGCATAAGCAATGACCCGGTTGTTTTGCATAAGGAAACAACCAAGGCCAGTTCCAGAAGCATCACAATAGACATCAAAAGGCTGGGTATTATCTGGCTGAGCTAGCACTGGAGCAGTTGTTAGAAGTTTTCTCAAGGTGTGGAATGCTTCATCACACTTATCGTCCCAACGAAATTTAACTTTTTTCTTAAGTAGCTCAGTCATGGGTTTGGCTATCTTGGAGAAGTCTGGAATGAATCGGCGATAGTATCCTACCAATGCAAGGAAACTTCGAATTTGATGGACTGAAGTTGGAGGCTTCCAATCCATAACCTCCTGGACTTTGGTTGGATCAACCGATATGCCTTCACTAGAGATAGTATGTCCCAAAAATTTCACACTATCCAGCCAAAATTCACATTTTGAGAATTTGGCGTAAAGGCGATGATCACGTAGTCGTTGAAGAACGATGCGTATATGATTGGCATGGTCTTATTTAGTCTTGGAATATATCAGAATATCGTCGATGAAGACCACACCGAATTTGTCGAGTTCCGGCATAAATACTGAATTCATGAGATACATGAAATATGCCGGTGCGTTAGTAAGAACAAATGACATAACCAGATATTCATATAATCCATATCTGGTCGAGAAAGCCATTTTTGGAATGTCACAAGGCTTGATTTTAATCTGGTGATAACCAGAGCGTAAGTCAATCTTAGAAAAGACCTTAGCTCCAGCTAGTTGATCGAACAAGATGTCAATGCGGGGAAGAGGGTAATTATTTTTGATAGTGACCGCATTGAGTGGACGATAATCGACACATAACCTTAGGCTATTGTCCTTCTTCTTTACAAAGAGAGCCGGACAACCCCAAGGTGAAGCACTTGGGTGTATGAAACCTTTGTCAAGAAGATCTTGGAGTTGGATTTTCAGTTCAGCCAATTCATTTGGAGGCATGCGATACGGCCTCTTTGAAATAGGAGCGGTGCCAGGTTGAAGTTCAATAGTAAACTCGATGTCTCTGTCTGGTGTCATTCCAGGCAAGTCATCTGGAAAGACATCGGGGTACTCACAGACTACAGGAATATCCTTTACTTTAATGTCTGTGATAGCATAAGTACAAGAGTGAAGATACTCTTGCTGAGGCAAATAGAGGGTAATAACTCCTTGATAGGGTGAGTTAATCTCAATAACTCAGGAAGAGATGTCTAGCAGTACTCTATGTTCAGTCATCCAATTTGTCCCAAGTATAACATCAATACCTTCTAAGTTTACCAAAACCAAATCAGTTTTGATTACTTGGCTTCCTAATTGAATTGGCACACTTCTAACCATTTGGTTGGAAGTGATCTTGCCTCCGGGGGTAGAAATCATATATGACCCCTGGGTAGGACAATGATCAAGTCCTATTTGGGTACCACAGTTGTTACTAATAAAACTATGAGTTGCTCCTGAATCAAATAATGTAACAACCGGTTTGTGGTGAATAGAGAATGTACCCGACATGATGAGAGCTCCATCCGGAAGTTCTGCAAGGGTGGTGAAGTTAATTCGCCCTTGCCAAACTTGCATCATCGGTCTCTTGCCCTTGTTCTGGTTACCCTGATTGGAACTCTGCCCTTGATTAGATTTCTTGGGCCGTGGACAATCTCTGATGAAATGATCCGTACTTCCGCAATTGAAACAGCGATAAGTGCTGCTTCTCTGTTGGACTTGTTGAACATTTGGCCGTGGGCCAGATTGTTGTGGTTGTTGTGGAGGTACGGGAGGTCTTTACCCTCCTTGTTGTTGAGGCGGCCTGAAAACCAATCTGCCAAATGGAGTATTCCGCTGTGGCGCTCTAGGCGGTGCATTCTGAACGAATTGATACCGCGAGGGTTGAACACTCGCAGGTCTAATGGAAATCCTTCGCTTCTTTTCAGCACGGTGTGCCGTGATGCAATCCTCCTGAGTCAGGGCCATGTTAACCAGCTCGCTGAAGGTATTTGCCTTTATAAGGTTCAGACGTTCTTTGAGCTTAGTGCTCAAGCCCCAATGAAAACGGTCCTGCTTCTTGGTGTCACTATCCGCATGACAGCCCGCATATTGACACAGGTGATTAAAAGCCTACGCATATTGTAGTATGGTGGGGGTGCCTTGGGTAAGTGGCAAGAACTCATTTAGTTTCCGCTCCATTAGTCCTTCAAGTATATGATGTGCTTGGAAAGCATTCCAGAATTCTTCCCAGGAGATAACATGGCCTTCAGCTTGCATGGCACAATAGTTATCCCACTAGATACGGGCAGCTCCGCGTAGTTGTTGGGCAGCGACGTGAGCCTTGCTAGAGTCCGCACATGGAATCGTAAGAAGAGCGAACTTGGATTCAATGGTGTGAAGCCAAGCATCGGCATCAAGGGGCTCCTCCACTTTGTTGAATAGCGGAGGCTGGGTACTGAAGAAATCTTGATAATTTGCCACCTGAGGTTCATCTCGACCTCCTCGTGATTGCTGGCATTGTTGGTTCTGCTGTGCTTGTACCAGCAGATTGAGAAGTTCGGTCTGCCGAGCCATCACCTTGGCTAGATTTGGAGGTGGCGGTGGCGGTTGTTGAGAACCGCTGGCCTGATCTGCCCGGAAGCCTTCCGGGGTTCTGCGTGTGGCTCCAACCATCTGAAACAAAGGATATATCCATTATTAACCACATAGCCTTTCTCCCATTTTCAGAAGATATACCACTCAGATAAGCAATGCATATACTCCATTCAATCATCTCATTTCAGAAAATAAAGATATTGGATAAGATGATAAAACACAAGGCTTATATTACATCCTAGATTCTAATTGTCCTTAACATCACCCATCCGAAGGACCCATACATAGGCCATCTATAATACAACAAATGGCACACGGTTTAAGTAAACTACTTACTACCTAAGTTATTACACTTCACACGAGTTACATCTAGAGAGTCAATGATTTGACAACTAGAAATCATCAAAATTGCCTACAGAAGAGTGACTGCCAAATGAAGAGTAATCTGGCTGAGGATTGGGCTCCGGATCTCCATGCTCGGAGTCAAGATCTGAGACTCCCTCAATTTCTTCCGGATCTTCTTCTCCACCTCCAGGTACTGGGGGTGCAACGGGAGGTACCGGTGGCTGCTGTAGTTCTTCAATGTGAGCCTGGGCATCGTCGGCCTCAAGGATCAGATCATGAATTTGTTCCTGGAGGAACTCAATGATTGTATTGCGCTGAGTGATGATAGCACCACTCTCGTTGATCTGATCTTCTCGATGAAGGATGGTCTCATCTCGTGCTACGATGATCTCATCCTTCTGAGTCACCATGGCTTGAAGTTCCACTATCCGAGTGACTTGACGATCAGCATTCCGATAGTGACTTTGAGCCACACTAGTCAACTGACCCATGCCACGGAGCAGCAAAATCTGATAATGGTGCTGAACATTCATGAACCTGGTGACATTACGGACCGTTTCTTCAGCCAGATCTCCCAACAAGTGACCAAGATGGTCTATCTGAAAGTTCCATCCTGGATCACTGGAGTCTATAGCAGGGAACAGACCAATGGGATAAGCAGCAACCTCCATTGGATGCTGGTTGCAGAAAATATTGATAGCCTCCAGAGCAGCAGTTTCGATGGTATCAATAAGACGATACCCCACCACATCAACTTCTATAGGATGCCACTGGGAGCAGAAAGGATGTTGAGGAATCGTCATCCTAACTCGGCATCGAGGAACGCCTTCTTCTCGATACTCCACTCCATCATATTGAGGAGGCTCGGTGTAATGGAACAGACTTAAGGATTCCCACAGAAGATGAGGAAAACCTTCCCAATGCAAGGCATTAGTGTGAAGATGCCCTGCATGATCCAAGGAGACATTCGAACGAGCGGCCATCTACGACAAGAATGCAAATGGTAAGATGTATTTACCCTGCTGAGAACTCACAAGGTAAATAGAACGAGACAATCGATTCTGATAACAGCAAAGGCTGAAAATCAGATGAATACTTAAGGTACTCAACTAAGATTCTATTGGACCCATACTAAGAATAACCAACATGTTTCCTATCCTTAGAAAAACAACAAATTTAAGCACTCCTTTTGTTGGTTAATGTATTATGCATGCACGTACTATTCGACCTCACAACCAAAACAATTGCCGAATATCTCCGGACTTATGTGGTTAGTTTCAGTGGCTTAATACATACGTCTCTCACTAATAACTAGCCGATAAGTCCTATCCGTCCTAATTTTGTGATCGTGGTTAGTGTACCTGCAGAAAACCACAAGATATATATATATACCGAACCTTTCATGCCAGCATATCATGAAAGCGTCCCCAAGCATTACTGTTCACTATAGAAACAGCATCTGTACAATTACCGCCGTACAGATGACGTTAACATACGTTATCGAAACAACGTATTCACGGGGGTACCGCAAAATGCGGGGGTATGAACAGCGATCGCCATACCCTGCGCTGAACCATATACTCCCAATATAATCAACCGAAGTTGATATATTGGCAGCATCTCAACTAGGCCACTGCTTGAGAAACAGCGTTCGGTTCGCATCACCGACGGGAAGGCTAACTCCCCAGTTAGCTAAGGATCCTTACCTTCTTACCTCATTATCGAAGATGTCGTTACAAAATGTAAAGTTGGGTTATGCATAAATTTAAGTTTTGACAGAAAAGTAATGCTGGGAGTTAGAGTTATATATACTATAGCCACCTCTAATTCCCTTAAATATCACCCTAGGGCTTTATGTTCGAAGCACAATCCTTAACGAACCCAAGTAGTTTTGCAAAATACTTTGTTGGCCAAATTTTATACTGAAAGTATTTTTAAGGCACTTCATATCTCCAGTGTACACTTGTTAGCTCTGATACCAGCTGCGGCAGAACCAACCTGAATTACACCGGCTCAAGTACACGAGTCCACTCTTGAGGGCTCCAACGTGCTTCAAACGGTATAATCCCTTGGCCTGTCAGGTAACGTCCCGATTAACCACCGAATGCAGGATCAAACAAGGTACCTCGCACGAAGGTGAGTCCAGAGATACAATTGCCATCACATTTTACATCACAGGCAGATATAATACATGAGTATTTAAAAGTAACATCAGAACCCAACTTGTGGGAATTATTACAAACAGTTTTAAGTTTCAAGTCATGCAGCGGTGTTTAAAGTACGGGCACTGTACATGTCGTCAGAATGGATATCATGCTAGCCCTGGCATGATATCACTTGGAGGGATCTGTGTTGGCCGGGGACGGGTCCCACTCCACGGACCAACCATCGGGCAGAGGGTAAGGCCACAGCATAGGCAGAGCAGGGTCATCAGGGGGATTACCTGAACAAAAATATCACAAGGCAAGACTGAGCATTCTAATACTCAGCAAGGCTTAACCGTTCATGGTATACTTAGCCATATAACTAGACTTATGAAGGTTTTTTGGGTTTTGGTAGAGTTTTCAGCTGAAAAGCAATAAAGAGTAGGTCCTTAATTTCAAGTTTTATCTTTCAAGTTCTATGTGATTATCCATTCTAGATAAGCACCTATAGCTATTCAAGCATGGTAGAATCTTTGGCCAAACATCATCTTTGATAACCGTATAATTGCTCTTGTTACTCTATGTGGTAAAGGGATCAAAAAGTCTCAATCTCCGTGAGAAACGTATGATTCCTGAATCGAATTTCAGCCTTGCAAGGGTAAAGCTAACTCACACGCTTGGAACATCCAACGATTGTTCCGAAGCAACCGTTCACCTTTCATTCCAACTCGTGGATCAGATCCACCATAAGCGACTGCAGGACCATACGCACATCCAATGTGTAGGACGTACGTCTATAGAGCGACTACACGACTGTACTCCTGGTTGCCCGGCAACATGTATTCCCACACGTCGAATCAAGTAACAGGAAAAACCAAATACGAGTGGTGGGAGGTATGTCCACTCCTCGGGCTGATTGGTTACTAGGCTTACCGCTTACCATATTTCGCGGCATGTGGCCAGTACTTTCAAACGCTTAACCACCGCTACCACACACTGCGACCTTATCAAATTCAACAACACAGACGGGGTATCATCTCAATCATGATACTTCACATACATCCCGTCCGTCAGCCTTATGGTGATTACAGGAATGTAAACATTGCAACTCCTATATCGCGCAAGTGACAGGAAATCACCCGACTTTTACCGGTCCTATTAGCAGAGCAGCTATTCGAACTCAAGTGCTAATATTCAATACATTGGTTCCTAGGAAAATGCAACTAGGGTTTCCAATACAATTCCTATGAACGTAATGCATAGATAGATATAAATAATATAGGTTGCAGTGTAAATAAAGTAGGGGTTATGTCCAGGGCTTGCCTTCTTGCGTAGGGTTGGGGGGCAGTAGTGTCAAAGTTTTCCGAACTTTGGTTTGGAGCTTCAGTTAGACCTTTGACGGCGTTCCCGGGGTCTTCAGCTGATTCCACTCCTTGTTCCGGGATTACTTCGTAGTCAGCGTCGGTGAGAGTAGTCGAGTCTACATGATATGCAAAGTTATAAGTTAAGGAATGCATATTCTTTTATTTTACTTCATGATAAAGTTGCAATCCAATGAAAGTATGATTTACTTTTTACACATATCATTTATCTCTCTACTGGGCAGTCATTTATCGGGTATTAACCATTTTACCTAGTTAAATTAACTAACAGGGTTGGTTACCCTAAATATTTAACTAATGGCATGAGGCAACAGGTTGAGTTGGTTTCAAATATTTAAACCAATTATTACTAACTTTATCTATTTGCTTGCTAATTACTTATACTAACCCTAGGTCATTATTTAATCATGGACTTATTTTATTTAGAAAAGAGCATAACATTATCATTGCATGTTTTATTTGTCCTGGTGTTTTATACTTGATCTTAGGGTGAGAATTTAGTGACAGGTTACACCACCTAAGAACAGTACCTCAAAATATTTTCATGATTTTTGAACATTTAAAACTATAGATATTAAATATATAGGTTAAATAAGCATTCTTCATAATTAAAATCACATATCATGGAAATATTTCACACACAGCAGGTTAATTATTTTTCCTAAGTCCTACATGCCAAAACAAGGTTAACACAATTGGTTTCACATTTTTACCATTTTTCTACTATTTATCATGCATTTTCTTAGCCTACAACTAACCAAACTTAGTATTTAAATTAGAGCATCAACCACTTAGAAACCGAAAGTCCATCTATAAGGAAAGTTGTAAATCTTAAAATTAGGATTCCAACAAATTTTAGTTTGCATTTTTATGATTTTTCCTTGAATTGATATAGAATTTCAAAGTTGACTGCACAATTATCACAAGGGGGTCCTTAATGCACTATTCACATGAGTCTTAAGCCTTGCTGATAGCCCCCTGGGCTTTTGCATCTTTTAACCCGTGGTCCTTGGCTAGAGGTGAAAGGGGAAGCAGGGGTTGGACGGCCGTGTTCCGTCGAGGAGGGTCACCGGCGGCGAGGTCCGAGGGGAGTGAGAGCTTCAGGGGCTTACGGCGGTCAGATTGAGCCACGTGTCGAGAGTAGAGGTGGTCGGGAAAAAGGATCTCGACGAGAGCCCGAAGCGGCGGCGGAGGGGTCAATGATGACGGTGATGTTCCGGTGGCCAACGTTGGTGAAGGACCTGCGCATGAGCTTCAGTGAGTCGTGGGGAAGGTATTGGTGCAATCAATTGGGAACATAAGCCTCGGATTAGGGGCAACTGATGGAGGCAGTGACGATGGCGGCGGGGGTAAACGCCGACGAGCATCGGGGAGTCGATGTGTTGCACTAGGGAGCCAATGGAGGAATCGTAGAGCTTCACGGGGTCGATGTGGTGCTAGCTGAGGGGTTGTCGTGGTGCAGATGGGCTTGGAGTGGGCTGCCCACGGTGAGCAGAAGGCGGCGGCGGAACTCGAGCTAGCCGAAGCTGTGGAAGACGAGACTTGGAAGCGGAAGGGCGAAATTGGATGGGCTATAGAGCATCGGTGGGTCACTACGGTGTTGTGCGAGCACTGGATTGGGGCGGAGCGACGGCAGCGGCGGTCAACGTTGGCCAGGAGGGGCGGCGGAGGTCCGGTGAGGGAGTAAGCTCGGGGACAGGAAAATGCGGTGGAAAGGAAGTGCGGCAATGAGTAAACAAGATCACAGGGTGGTTGTTGAGCACGTGTTAAGGCCAAGAGTGAGGCTACGGTGCAAGTAGGAGCTGGTAACGACGGCGAGGGCGTGGCGGCCGGCGGACGGCTCGGGAATGCGTGGCGCGTGCGTGGGAGGGCAGCAGGGGAGGGGAACAGGGCCGGGGTAGGGGGAGAACGACGCGTGGACGTCATTCCAGCAGGAGGTGGCACGGCGGCGGCGGCAGAGCGGCGGCCAGAGGCGAAGTACTGCACCGGCGGCAGGGAAACAGAGCAGGCAGCACGTGCCCGAGGAAGAAGAAGAGAGGGAGGGGTCCGGGGGACCTGTTTGGAAATTCCAAGAATTTCAGGGGCCTCTCGGTAAATAAAGATTTCCCACTGATCTAGAGGTTTAATGAGAAAATGCCCAAAATGAAAGTTGTAGAGTTTTTCAAACTCTACAAGATTGTTTTAAGGTTCAATTCAAAAAGCCAAAGTTTGTAGCTTTGCACGTTAAATTTTGAGCAAAGGTGGAATTTGAATTATTGTTGTCCTTACCAAGATGGATTTGATGTAATTTTGGATACATTTGTAAGTTTTCAAGGGATGTCATCATGATTGTATTCTTGCATACTAACCCTTAAGTAAACTCTGAAAGTTACTCTTATACTTCAGTAATTTGCATAAGAGGACCCATATTTTTGCATTAATTATATTTAGGTCCCTGCTTTCACATAAAGACATATTTTCCTTAGGATTTAACCTATCTTTTGCACTTTCTTTCCTATGGTAATATAAATTTGACACCTAGTATTATATTTGTCCTAGGTTTTAATGCTATCTCCCATTCTTACCCAATTATCACTTAAGGACCTATATTTTGCAGAATTACAATTATACCCCTATTCCTTTGCGCTCTACACATACACCATAGTAAACATACACTTTTCACACTAAAACCTAGTGTCTATATTTCTAATTACCTGAGTGTCGCAAACCTTTATAGATTTAAAATTAAAAATAAAACTTGTTATCATAAGTTTAATTTACAAAGAAGTAGATTAGAATTCTTAGAATTCAAATCCTTATTTTGTGATGCTTTGACTTTGAATTGTTGGATTGCAACTTTATCGTGAAGTAGAGTTCTTAAATCAATAACCATTGCCTCAAATCACCGCATATCATCTAGATTCGACTACCCTCACCGACGGAACCTACGAGTTGATTCCGGAACCCGAGCAGGGCATTTCGGAAGACCAAGTGAACGTCTCCGAGGAATTAACTGAAGCCCCGAACCAAAGTTCAGAAGTTATTGACATTCCTAACCCCAGCCCCACCCAAGAAGGCAAGCCCCGGACATAAACCGCTATTTTTATTACACTGCAATTTATATATCTATGTATATCTACTTGTGCATTTAAGTTTCTAGGACTTGTATTGAAACCTTAGTTGCATATTCCTAAGAACCTATGTATTGAATACTAGAACCTGAGTCCGACTAGCTGCTAAGCTAATAGGACCAGTAGAAGTTGAGTGATTCCCTGTCACTCGTGAGCTTTATAAGAGTTGCAATGCTTACATTCCTGCAACCACTATAAGGATGACGGACGGGGCTGTGATTATGATTCCTGACCTTGGTAAAAACCCCGTCTGTGTTGATGAAAATTTGATAAGGTCGCAGTGTGTGGTAGCGATGGTTAAGCGTTTGAAAGTACTAGCCACATGCCGCGAAATATGGTAAGCGGTAAGCCTAGTAACTGATCGGCCCGAGGAGTGGATATACCCCCCACCACTCATAATTTGGTTTTTTTCACACACGCACCGACGTGCGGGAGTACATTCCGCAGTGGATGAGAGTACGTCCTACAGTCACGCACACTGTAGGAGTACGTTTCACACAGCGGATAGGAGTACGGTCAGGTAGTCGCGCTACAGACGTACGTCCTGCATATTGGATGTGCGTATGGTCCTACAGTCGCTTGTGGTGGCACTGATCCACGAGTCGGAATGAAAGGCAAATGATTGCTTCGGAACGATCACTGGATGTTCCAAGCGTGTGAGTTAGGTTTACCCTTGCAAGGTTTTTGAAATTCGATTCATAATCATCCGTTTCTCGTGGAGATTGAGACTGCTTGATCCCTTTGCCACATAGAGTAACAAGAGCAACCTTATGACTATCAAAGATGATGTTTGTTTAAAAGATTCTACCATGCTTGAATAGTTATAGTTGCTTACCTAGAATGAATAATCAACTAGAACCTGAAAGCTAAAAGTTAAAATTAAGGATCTACTCTTTGCTGCTTTTCAGCTGAAACTATACCTAGAACCATTATAAGCTTTCATAGTCTAGCTACATGGCTAAGTATACCATGAAATGGGTAAGCCTTGCTGAGTATTAGAATACTCAGCCTTGCAATGTGACTTTTGTTCTAGGCAATCCCCCTGAGGACTCTACTCTGCCTGTGCCATGGCCCTATGCTCTTCCCGATGGTTGGTCCGCGGAGTGGGATCCGTCCCCGGCCAACACAAGTCCCTCCGAGTGATATTGGGCTTGGGCTTAGCTCAATATCCGTTCCGCGACGTCTGGAAGTGTCGCGTTTTCTTTTCTGCTGCAACTTCTCTAACTTTGAACAATTTTGTATAAATTCATACTAGTTAGGTCTTGCTACCGCATATGTTTGAATAATAATGTAATATTATGCCTATGATGTAAAATGATTGGTGTTTGTATCTCTGGACTCGTCTTCGTGCGAGGTACCTTATTTTGATCCTGAATTAGGTGGTTTTATCGGGACTTTACGCGACAAACCACAGGGTTACACCATTTGAAGTGCGGTCGAGTACTTACTGCCTTCCGAGAAAGGATCAGCGCACTTGAGCCGGTGTAATTCAGGTTGGTTCTGCCACAGCTGGTGTCAGAGCTAACAAGTGTACCCCGGAGATATGAATTGCCTTAAAAAATGCTTTTCGTATAAAATTTGACCAACAAAGTATTTTGCAAAACTACGTTGGTTTCGTTAAGGATTGTGCTTAGTACATAAAGCCCTAGGGTAATGTTTAATAAGGGAGTTAGAGGTGGCTATAATATATATATATATATATATCACACTAACTTCCAGCATTACTTTTCTGTTAAAACTTAAATTTATGCACAACCAAACTTTACATTTTGTAACGACACCTTCGACGATGAGGTAAGAAGGTAAGGATCCTCAACTAACTGAGGAGTTAGCCTTCCTGTCGGTGATGCGAACCGAACGCTGTTTCTCAAGCAGTGGCCTATTTGAGATGCTGCCAATATATCAACTTAGGTTGATTATATTGGGAGTATATGGTTAGGCGCAGGGTATGGCGATCGCTGTTCATACCCCCGCATTTTTGCGGTACCCCCGTGAATACGTTGTTTCGATAACGTATGATAACGTTGTTTGTACGGCGGTAATTGTACAGATACTGTTTCTATAGTGAACAGTAATGTTTGGGGACGCTTTCATGACATGCTGGCATGAAAGGTTCATTGGATATATATGTTGTGGTTTTCTGCAGGTACGCTAACCACAAATTGGTAGGTTTTGAATGGTTAGGATTTGTCGACTAGGTACTATAGGGAGAGACGTATCTATATTATGCCACCGTAACTAACTACGTAAGTCCAAAGATATTTGGCAGTTATTTTGGTTTGTGAGGACGTTAGTGCATGCATGCATCTTTGAATTGATTGTAAATTAGAACTTGTGCTTATGTTGTTATGGGGATACTTAGAGTATGGTTATCCATAAGTGCAGTCTAGAAATGATCACACAAACAGCCATAGGGTTTAGTATCTCAGTATCTTTGTTTCATCCGCCAAATCTATCATAACTATCTAATAATCAGTCCTTGCTGTGATTAGAATCCAATATCTTGTTCCATTTACTTTGTGAGTTCTTAGTTGGATGCATATCTTGGTGCATTCCAACATTTCCTGAGCTTAACTCACATTTTTCTGCAGCCTTCTTAAAACCCTAAGGAATTTATATCCAATCTAACATTTGAATCCTTTTGATTCAGATGGCAGATGTTCAGAGGATCTTTTGGGATGCTGAGGGATATGCTCACACCGCTTTTTTACATTGGGAAGGGTTTCCGAAAATCTTGTGGGATACACTTCGTATATTTCACTACCGGTACCCACCCCAGTATAAGGGTCATGAGTTTATAGAGGTTGGAGTCCCTCGATGCTGTCCTACTGTCACTGTTCCTCAACATCCTATCCTTGAGTGGAAATCTATTGAGATAGAGGTTGTTGGATATCACCTCGTGGATGCTTTTGAAGCAGCAGCCCTCAAGACTATTACTACCTTTTGTGAACTGTCACACCCGATTTATAAGAACACAAATCGAGCAATCATATATGCGCCAGGATCAAGTCACGCATATATACAACAGATCATCAAGATATCACAACACATGTCAGGAATAACATTAATATAAATCGTAAATGAATCAATAAATGAATTATTTTATTACAACCGAATCAAGAATCGGTTCGAGAGTGCGGAAGCGTAAAAGAGATACATAGAGAGCTGGGCGCCACAGGGACGTCGACTGGGAGACAAACGCCTAGAAGTCGTCGAAGCCGCTGACGTAATCCTCCACGTTGCCGGGCACTGAGCAGCAGTCGAAGATAGCCGGAATAGAACAGAAGAGTAGAGAGACAAGTGTGAGTACAAACTAGTACTCAACAAGTATAACACGAGCATGAGGCTCTAAGGTTAGATGACTCAACTGCATTAGCTTTTAGTCTTGGCAAAGTTTTATTAAAACTAATTACTACAAGTGGATGAATTACCATAAACCCAATTGCATAATAAATTAATCAATATTAATTAAGAACTACTGAGATCCACCCAAACCAACCACCCGGGGAATCGCCCTCGTCAAAGGTTGATAACCCCACTAATCAGACGGAGGATCTGGGCCGCTCATGACTGTGAGCACAGCTGATATATCAGTTTTACACTCTCGAGAGGTTGCACAACTTTACCCACAAGTCGTGAGCTACGCTAGTTGTTCATCACACTTCCTTAGGTGAGATGGCTAGCAAGCACACTACGAGACCGTTACAAAGAATCACGTTGGTAAGGTGTAACCACTAAGGATTCTGGATCAGCGACGATGGGGCCCACCTCCGGGGGTACAAGACACACAGCACAGACCAAGCCGGAGGAGCAGGGACCATTGAAGCTTACCACCCCTCTTGCCCACGCAGGTAAGTTACCCCCGAACCAAAATGACCTAATTAGTAAGTCAAGACCGTCCCATTCCAGTCTTGTGGTTGCGCGGTTGTCCCAGGTTGTCGCTCTATGAACCGGTCCTTATGGAGAGTGGCCAACCAAGCACTAAGCACCGTGCTGGCCCCCTAAACCATGTTTCTAACAAAAACATCTTTTAAGGACGCACAAACCACTCAAGCACACAGCACAGAGGGTCGGCTCCAGAATTAAGTTGCATAAGACCATTAACAAATTAATTAAAAAGGACCAAGTGTGTTATAGCGCAGCAACCTAGCACAACTAACCACAATGCAACCCAAAGGATATATATTTAGGATATAAAGGTGGCTAGGAAATCCTTATAGGTATACAGTATTAAAATGCTGTATGAAATTGTATTTAAAAGTGATAGGAGGTTCATATTATACTTGCCTTCCTCGTACTCTCCCGGCTGCTGCTCAAACTGCTCGGAAGACGGCTGCTCCTGGTACTGCTCCAAAGGCTCCGCGTCTACTCACGATCATCAAGCATAGCCCACACATACACACATGCATAACAAGAATAAACCATAAGAAAACAGTACAACATTACATAGAAACAGCACACAAAACTAGTCTAAAGCTATTCTACGCGTTACAACGATCGCGTGCACATAAAGAACACCTAAAACGGAGCTAAAACGTGAAAACTGCGCTTAAGACAGGATC
Organism: Panicum hallii; assembly: GCF_002211085.1. Classification (NCBI taxonomy): domain Eukaryota; kingdom Viridiplantae; phylum Streptophyta; class Magnoliopsida; order Poales; family Poaceae; genus Panicum; species Panicum hallii. The sequence continues at coordinate 13,273,832 of NC_038042.1, read as the reverse complement.
CAGGGACCTAATTGTAAGAAAAACAGAGAAACCAGGGGCTTCTGGACAAAACTCGGGGACTAAAACGTAATTAAAGCCTAGATCTAGGGGCTAGCTCGAGAAAACTCAAGAGATGGACTGCGGGTTCAAAATCCAGAGAAGCCAGGGGCCTAAAGGCATAAAACAGGACCTATCCGTAATTATCTTTGAACTTCACCGGAGCGCGGGTTGATTCCCAGAAAACCCGAGGACTCTTTAGCAAAAAGAACAGCCCGAACCGGTATCTCCTGTTCTGGGCCCTCGGATCTTGATCGTGCGGCTGGGATTAGATCCACTAAGTGAAGAGGTACGCGTGGATCTCGGCTCTTGGATCGGGATCTGGCGGTTCTGAACTACTCCCATCGCGACCTAATCTCGAGCACAGGATGCAGATCGAAGGGCTCACGGCGAAGGGGTATGCGGTTTCTATTTTGGTCCGTAGATCGTGGATCGGGTGGCCAGAACGAAAGGGGAACGGAGACCGGGGCCTGTGGCGGCGATTGCTCACCGGAGCACGGCCTCCACGGCGGCGCCACACCGGAGATGCCCATCTTGGCCATCTGGGCCTCATCCAGCACGAGATCGGGTTCTGGGGGAAGCTGGCAGCTTGGGCAACTTATCCGAGCGCTTGGCCCGAGCCTACGGTGGCTAGGAAGGTCCGCCCGGCGGTAAAAGCGGCTCGGTGCGGCGGCGGCCATGGGCGGACGGCGGTCCGGTCGCTGAGGGAGGCTAGAAACCACCACATCAATGCAAAAGGGCCCGGGAATGCTGAGGTGCTCACCGAGGGGGAAAAGAAAGACCGGAGGCGGGTCGGGACCGACGGACCACGGCGGAGCAGGGTGCCTCCGCTAAGCTTCACGGGCGGCGGCGGCGGCTAGCGCTTGCGGGCTTCGGTGGTTGGGCTCCAGGGCGTGCGGGGAAGTCCCTTAAGGGCCACGGGTGAGCTCTGGCGCGCGTGCCCGAGCTGGCGCAAGAATCCCGGCGGGGATCGTTACACGCGGGGGAAACGGATCAAGCGCAACTACCCCGCGTAGCGTTGGCTCTGCGGCGAAGCTTCTGGAAAGGGCTCAGTCGCGGGCCGGGGTGCGGCGCGGTTGCGAGGCAGAGAGGCGGGCCCAGGTTGCCAAGGTGCGGCCGGCGGGGCGGGGGGTCAGCGGAACAGAGGGCAGCGTGAGGAGGAAGAGGAAAGGACTGACGGTTGGGGTCGAGCGGCCAGCGAGAGGGAAAGGAAGGGCGCGGCTGAGGGAAGACTGGGCCTGGGCACGGCCCACGCGGGGGAAAAGGGAAAAGGGAGAAGAGGGCTGTGCTGGGCCTCGGGAGGGAAAGGAGAGAGGGAAGGGAGTCCAGGGAAGAAAAGAAAGTGGGCCGGGCTGAGAGGAATGGTTTGGGCTGGCTTCTCCTTTTATTCTTTCTCTTTTCCTTTTCTACCCCACTGATTCAAACAATTCTACTTGAATTCAAATACAATTTGAATTCAAATCTATACACTCAACACAAATAAAAACAATGCTGCGGCATGAATGCACAAACACTTTAATCCTATGATATATTTTAATTACTTACGTTATAAAATTACTTTAAATACGAGATAAATTAGAGAAAACCCTGGAAAATTTATTCGAGCCCCAAATAAATTAATTAAAATTTGAGGAAATTACCTTAGGGTGTTACAAACCTACCCCCCTTACAGGAATCTCGTCCCGAGATTTGGATAGGCTAGCTAGCAAAGAGATCGGGATATGTCTTCCTCAGCTCATCTTCTCGCTCCCAAGTAGCCTCATCCTCCGTGTGATGACTCCACTGAACTCGGCACATCTTGATCTTCTTGTTCCTGGTAACTCTCTCAGATATCTCCAAAATCTTCACCGGATGCTCGACATAGGTTAGATCCTCCTGCACATCCAACCCTTCTATCGGTGCTTGCTCTTCTGGCACTCTCAAGCACTTCTTCAGCTGAGACACGTGGAACACATCGTGCACCCCCGAGAGATTGAGTGGCAACTCCAAACGATATGCCACCTCACCTTTCCGTTCCAACACCTTGAACGGACCAATGTATCGAGGAGCTAACTTCCCTCGTACATTAAACCTGCGGATTCCTCTCATCGGCGAGACCTTCAGATATACATGATCACCCACTGCAAAGGTCAAATCTCGACGACGCACATCCGCGTAGCTCTTCTGACGAGTCTGAGCGACCCTCAGATTCTCTCGCACCTGCTGTACCAACTGTTCGGCCTCCTCAACAATATCCGGACCAAACACCTGCCTCTCGCCAATCTGATCCCAATACAACGGAGTCCTGCATTTCCGACCATACAGAGCCTCAAACGGGGATCTCTTCAGACTGGCCTGATAACTGTTGTTATAAGAAAACTCTGCATACGGCAGGCATTTATCCCAGCTGGTACCATACTGAATAGCACAGGCTCGAAGCATATCCTCCAACACTTGGTTGGTTCTCTCTGTCTGTCCATCTGTCTGAGGATGATAAGCAGTACTGAAGCGCAGCTTCGTATCCAACGAATCGTGCAACTGCTCCCAGAACCGCGAAGTGAACTGAGATCCTCGATCAGATATAATCTTCTTCGGAACACCATGCAGACAGACAATCCTGGAGATGTACAACTCTGCGAGTCTAGCACCGGAGTAGGTAGTGTTCACCGGGATGAAGTGAGCAACCTTCGTCAACCGATCCACTACTACCCATATGGAGTTGTACCCTTTCTGAGTACGAGGTAAGCCAACAATGAAGTCCATAGTGATTTCCTCCCATTTCCACTCTGGAATCTTCAACGGCTGCAATAACCCTGCTGGCCTCTGATGCTCTGCCTTGACACGCTGACAAGTGTCACAGATAGCCACGTACTCCGCAACGGAACGCTTCATTCCATACCACCAGAATCGTTCCTTCAGATCGTAATACATCTTCGTGCTGCCTGGATGAATAGAATATGCTGTATCATGAGCCTCACTCAGAATCAACTTCCTGAGATCATTCACATCCGGCACACATATACGACCCTTGTACCACAAGGTACCCTGATCATCCTCTCTGAAATGAGGGGCTTTGCCAATCTTGAGCAACTCACGAATCTCCTGCAGCTTCTGATCTTCCTTCTGATGCTGCCTGATCTCGGCCTCTAGAGTGGGCTCCGCCTCGAACGATGTACCCGAGGTGTGATGCAAGAAACCCAGACTCAACTGCTCAAACTCCTCGCATAACTCCTGAGGCATCTGAAAAGCCACGGCCATGTTAACATAGCTCTTCCTACTCAGAGCATCTGCTACAACATTGGCCTTGCCCGGATGATAGTGAATCTCCAGGTCGTAATCCTTGACCAACTCTAGCCATCTTCTCTGCCGCATATTCAGCTCACTCTGAGTGAAAATATACTTGAGGCTCTTGTGATCGGTGTAAATATCACACCTCTGCCCAAACAAGTAATGCCTCCATATCTTCAGAGCATGCACAACTGCGGCTAACTCCAGATCATGAGTGGGATGATTCAGCTCGTGCCGGCGCAACTGCCGCGAAGCATAAGCTATCACTCTGCCTTCCTGCATCAGAACGCAACCAAGACCATCCCTCGAAGCATCACAATACACTGTGAACCTCTTGCCCTGGTCTGGCAGAGTCAGAACTGGCGCCGTAGTCAACCTCTTCTTCAGCTCCTCGAAGGCACTCTGACGCTCATCATTCCAAGAAAAACCCACATCCTTCTCCAGCAAGGAAGTCAAAGGCTTCGCAATTTTGGAGAAATTCTCAATGAACCTCCGATAATAACCTGCTAAGCCCAGAAAAGAGCGAACTTCCTTCACCGTCTGCGGTACAACCCAGTCAAGCACATCCTTCACCTTCCCGGGGTCCACAGCAATACCTCCCTTGGAGATAACATGACCGAGGAATGGAACCTCGTCAATCCAGAACTCGCACTTGCTGAGCTTGGCATACAACTTGTGCTCCCTGAGCCTCTGCAACACAAGCCTCAGATGCTTCTCATGCTCCGCCTCTGTCTTGGAATATATCAGGATGTCATCAATGAATATCACCACAAAGGTGTCCAGATAATCCATGAAAACCTTGTTCATCAGATGCATGAAGAAAGCCGGAGCATTGGTCAAGCCAAAGGACATGACCGTATACTCGTATAACCCATACTTGCAGGTGAATGCCGTCTTCTGAATATCCTCAGGACGAATCTTCAGCTGGTGATAGCCCGAACGCAGATCAATCTTCGAGAATACACAAGCACCCTGAAGCTGATCAAAGAGATCCTCAATACGGGGCAATGGATGCTTGTTCTTGATAGTGACTGCATTCAGATCCCGATAATCGACGCACATTCTCTTCGCGCCATCCTTCTTCTCTACAAGCAATACAGGAAAAGCCCAAGGAGAGAAACTGCGACGGATATAACCCTTAGCTAGCAACTCGTCGACAGTCTTCTTAACCTCCTCATGTTCGACCGGAGCCATACGATAGGGCCTCTTAGCAATAGGAGCTGTGCCAGGCAAGAGATCAATAGAAAACTCAATGTCGCGATCAGGCGGCATACCTGGCAAATCATCCGGAAAGACATCCGGGAATTCAGACACCACGCGAATACCATCCGTGGGCCTAGCCTCCATCTGATGAAGAAATCCAGAAGGCTCCGTAGCTCCAACAGTAACCTCCTGACCATCCGGTGCTGACAGGAGAACCGTCCTCTGAGCACAATCTATCCGGACTCCCCACTTAGCAAGAGTCTCCATTCCGAGGATCACATCAATGCCCTTGGAGTCTAGCACCATCAGATTCGCACTGAAATCTACCCCCCTTATAGCCACACTGACTCTGGGACAGAAGACATGAGACCTCAACTGCCCTCCCGGTGAAGATACTAACATGCACCTCTTTAACGTGCTAGTAGGAATGCCATGATGCTCAACAAAAGACTGGGTGATGAAAGAATGCGTAGCACCAGTATCAAAAAGCACTGTAGCAGGATGGGCATTAACCATGAACGTACCAATAACCACGTTAGGAGCCTCGGCCGCTGACTCGGCCGTCACGTGGTTCACCCTGCCCTGAGCTGGGGCCTTGGGCGGTGCTGCACGGCCCTGCTGTACTGCCTGCGCCTTCCGGGGGCAGACGTTGGCGTAGTGCCCTGGCTCGCCGCAGTGGAAGCACACTCGCAGAAATGCAGCGGCCTGCGGCCCAGGAGGAGGAGTGGGCGCTCCCTGCCTCTGAGCTGGTGGGGCCGGAGGCGCTGGAAGCCTCTGACCCTGTCCCGCCTGCTGCTGCTGAGGACGAGGCGGAAACGGCTGCCGCTGCTGGTACTGCTGGGGCGGCCTCTGCTGCTGCTGCTGTGGAGGGTACTGGTAGCGGGGACGGGTGTTGCTGCCCGAAGAGGATGGAGCCATCTTCCTCTTCTTATCCTCAATCTCCCGGCGCTTGCGCTCGGTGTTGAGGGCCGCATCAACCAGCTGGTTGAAGTTGTCGAAGCGGTGGTTCAGCAGCGCATACTGGATGTGATCATCCAGTCCCTCTTTGAAGTACTCCTGCTTGTCGCTATCACGAGCGACGTCAGCAGGGGCGTAGCGGGCAAGCTGAAGGAAACGGTCACGATACTCCGTCACCGTCATCGACCCCTGAAATAACGGACACAGATAACAAGGATAGAAATCGCTCAATTGGTCAGATTTTACGAAAGAAGTCAAGGATAGATCAAGCTCAAAAGAAATGGTAGGGAATTCCGTTAAATTTTACCTGCTTAAGGGCACGGAACTCCTTCTGCTTCATCTTCATGATGCCCTCAGGAATGTGATGGTTCCTGAAACGCTCACGGAACTGGTCCCACGTGAGAGCCTCACGATCCTGAGCTGGGTAGGACTCCCACCAGTCAAGAGCGGAGCCTCGCAGCTGCCCTGCTGCGTAAAGGACTCGCTCCCGGTCGTCGCACTGTGCAACAACCAACTGGCGCTCCACCGAGCGAAGCCAGTCGTCCGCCTGGAGTGGGTCCGTGGTGTGAGAGAAGGTCGGCGGGTGACCTCTCAGGAAGTCCGCACGCCTGTCACGGGGCTGAGGCGGCGGTGGAGGCGGTGGCTGAGCATGGATCTGCTGCAGAGCCTGAACGGTGTTGTTCAGGGTAGCCATCATCTGCATCTGGAGCTGGAAGAACTGCTCCGGGGTCAGTGGTGGCGGCATCGGCAGCGGCTGACCTGTACTCTGGTTGTTCTGCTCCTGTTGGTCAGAACTGGAACCGGTGCGCCTGGTGTTCACCATCTGATTGCAACAACCGAAATTTATGAGAAAAAGATGTCGTGCCACTGCGGAAATGAAACTTCGGAAGGATATGACAGAAAGAAAAAGAATATAGGTTTTACCCCCAACATTCTAACTCAATTTTATTATTTAGTTCGAGTTGGGTTAGGTCGATTTGCATGAACAAGTTTAACTATTAGCCTATGCAGTCAACCAAAAATCCAAATCAAACATTTGCACAATAACAAACATTCAATATTCACAACTTAGTCGAGTTTTCCACTCTACTCGACCAACACACTCGTTCTAGCGTATTTCCATCGGGACATCTTAAACTTATAACTTATAGGATTAGGCGACTCAGGCCAACGTCTACGGAAAACTCAAGCTACTTCTTAGTAAAGACGGGGAAGATAGCAAATCTAGGGCTTAAGACTCAAGGAATAGGAGCAGAAAAATGATGGTTGAAGATTTGCGGAGGCAAGCAAGAGAACCGAAGTCCTAAACTCGACCAATTCTACCTAGGCTTCGTCCTACAGTCGACACGGCTCTGATACCAATCTGTCACACCCGATTTATAAGAACACAAATCGAGCAATCATATATGCGCCAGGATCAAGTCACGCATATATACAACAGATCATCAAGATATCACAACACATGTCAGGAATAACATTAATATAAATCGTAAATGAATCAATAAATGAATTATTTTATTACAACCGAATCAAGAATCGGTTCAAGAGTGCGGAAGCGTAAAAGAGATACATAGAGAGCTGGGCGCCACAGGGACGTCGACTGGGAGACAAACGCCTAGAAGTCGTCGAAGCCGCTGACGTAATCCTCCACGTTGCCGGGCACTGAGCAGCAGTCGAAGATAGCCGGAATAGAACAGAAGAGTAGAGAGACAAGTGTGAGTACAAACTAGTACTCAACAAGTATAACACGAGCATGAGGCTCTAAGGTTAGATGACTCAACTGCATTAGCTTTTAGTCTTGGCAAAGTTTTATTAAAACTAATTACTACAAGTGGATGAATTACCATAAACCCAATTGCATAATAAATTAATCAATATTAATTAAGAACTACTGAGATCCACCCAAACCAACCACCCGGGGAATCGCCCTCGTCAAAGGTTGATAACCCCACTAATCAGACGGAGGATCTGGGCCGCTCATGACTGTGAGCACAGCTGATATATCAGTTTTACACTCTCGAGAGGTTGCACAACTTTACCCACAAGTCGTGAGCTACACTAGTTGTTCATCACACTTCCTTAGGTGAGATGGCTAGCAAGCACACTACGAGACCGTTACAAAGAATCACGTTGGTAAGGTGTAACCACTAAGGATTCTGGATCAGCGACGATGGGGCCCACCTCCGGGGGTACAAGACACACAGCACAGACCAAGCCGGAGGAGCAGGGACCATTGAAGCTTACCACCCCTCTTGCCCACGCAGGTAAGTTACCCCCGAACCAAAATGACCTAATTAGTAAGTCAAGACCGTCCCATTCCAGTCTTGTGGTTGCGCGGTTGTCCCAGATTGTCGCTCTATGAACCGGTCCTTATGGAGAGTGGCCAACCAAGCACTAAGCACCGTGCTGGCCCCCTAAACCATGTTTCTAACAAAAACATCTTTTAAGGACGCACAAACCACTCAAGCACACAGCACAGAGGGTCGGCTCCAGAATTAAGTTGCATAAGACCATTAACAAATTAATTAAAAAGGACCAAGTGTGTTATAGCGCAGCAACCTAGCACAACTAACCACAATGCAACCCAAAGGATATATATTTAGGATATAAAGGTGGCTAGGAAATCCTTATAGGTATACAGTATTAAAATGCTGTATGAAATTGTATTTAAAAGTGATAGGAGGTTCATATTATACTTGCCTTCCTCGTACTCTCCCGGCTGCTGCTCAAACTGCTCGGAAGACGGCTGCTCCTGGTACTGCTCCAAAGGCTCCGCGTCTACTCACGATCATCAAGCATAGCCCACACATACACACATGCATAACAAGAATAAACCATAAGAAAACAGTACAACATTACATAGAAACAGCACACAAAACTAGTCTAAAGCTATTCTACGCGTTACAACGATCGCGTGCACATAAAGAACACCTAAAACGGAGCTAAAACGTGAAAACTGCGCTTAAGACAGGATCCAGGGACCTAATTGTAAGAAAAACAGAGAAACCAGGGGCTTCTGGACAAAACTCGGGGACTAAAACGTAATTAAAGCCTAGATCTAGGGGCTAGCTCGAGAAAACTCAAGAGATGGACTGCGGGTTCAAAATCCAGAGAAGCCAGGGGCCTAAAGGCATAAAACAGGACCTATCCGTAATTATCTTTGAACTTCACCGGAGCGCGGGTTGATTCCCAGAAAACCCGAGGACTCTTTAGCAAAAAGAACAGCCCGAACCGGTATCTCCTGTTCTGGGCCCTCGGATCTTGATCGTGCGGCTGGGATTAGATCCACTAAGTGAAGAGGTACGCGTGGATCTCGGCTCTTGGATCGGGATCTGGCGGTTCTGAACTACTCCCATCGCGACCTAATCTCGAGCACAGGATGCAGATCGAAGGGCTCACGGCGAAGGGGTATGCGGTTTCTATTTTGGTCCGTAGATCGTGGATCGGGTGGCCAGAACGAAAGGGGAACGGAGACCGGGGCCTGTGGCGGCGATTGCTCACCGGAGCACGGCCTCCACGGCGGCGCCACACCGGAGATGCCCATCTTGGCCATCTGGGCCTCATCCAGCACGAGATCGGGTTCTGGGGGAAGCTGGCAGCTTGGGCAACTTATCCGAGCGCTTGGCCCGAGCCTACGGTGGCTAGGAAGGTCCGCCCGGCGGTAAAAGCGGCTCGGTGCGGCGGCGGCCATGGGCGGACGGCGGTCCGGTCGCTGAGGGAGGCTAGAAACCACCACATCAATGCAAAAGGGCCCGGGAATGCTGAGGTGCTCACCGAGGGGGAAAAGAAAGACCGGAGGCGGGTCGGGACCGACGGACCACGGCGGAGCAGGGTGCCTCCGCTAAGCTTCACGGGCGGCGGCGGCGGCTAGCGCTTGCGGGCTTCGGTGGTTGGGCTCCAGGGCGTGCGGGGAAGTCCCTTAAGGGCCACGGGTGAGCTCTGGCGCGCGTGCCCGAGCTGGCGCAAGAATCCCGGCGGGGATCGTTACACGCGGGGGAAACGGATCAAGCGCAACTACCCCGCGTAGCGTTGGCTCTGCGGCGAAGCTTCTGGAAAGGGCTCAGTCGCGGGCCGGGGTGCGGCGCGGTTGCGAGGCAGAGAGGCGGGCCCAGGTTGCCAAGGTGCGGCCGGCGGGGCGGGGGGTCAGCGGAACAGAGGGCAGCGTGAGGAGGAAGAGGAAAGGACTGACGGTTGGGGTCGAGCGGCCAGCGAGAGGGAAAGGAAGGGCGCGGCTGAGGGAAGACTGGGCCTGGGCACGGCCCACGCGGGGGAAAAGGGAAAAGGGAGAAGAGGGCTGTGCTGGGCCTCGGGAGGGAAAGGAGAGAGGGAAGGGAGTCCAGGGAAGAAAAGAAAGTGGGCCGGGCTGAGAGGAATGGTTTGGGCTGGCTTCTCCTTTTATTCTTTCTCTTTTCCTTTTCTACCCCACTGATTCAAACAATTCTACTTGAATTCAAATACAATTTGAATTCAAATCTATACACTCAACACAAATAAAAACAATGCTGCGGCATGAATGCACAAACACTTTAATCCTATGATATATTTTAATTACTTACGTTATAAAATTACTTTAAATACGAGATAAATTAGAGAAAACCCTGGAAAATTTATTCGAGCCCCAAATAAATTAATTAAAATTTGAGGAAATTACCTTAGGGTGTTACATGAACAGCATTCGGAGGAAGTAGCAGCTTATCCCATTGGACTATTTCCAGCAGTTTTTGCAAACGATGCTGAGTAGATCTACAGAACAAACCATTTTGGACATTTACTTGGAAATCTCGCAGAAGAGACCCTCAGGGCAGTGATCAAGTATATGAACGCTCAGTATCGCTTCCAGTCACTCAAGCAAAGGTGTATGGACGATATGGTGAATCTGGCCCAGGATTTTCACAGGGATCTTACCCTGAAAGATGACCAGATTCATTCACTTTGTCAAGGAATTGCCGGTAGGGATACTACCATTAGACATTTGGAGGTGCAGATCTTGGAGGGTGATGCTCAAATTCTCCAGCGCAACACCGTAATTGACTTTTTGCAAGAACAAGTCCATGACTTGAACCAAGAATTAGGTGATACCCTTGGACATATTGAGAGGCTCCAAGTGTGGCAGAACCAACCTGAATTATACCGGCTCAAGTACGCGAGTCCACTCCAGAGGGCTCCAACGTGCTTCAAACGGTATAATCCCTTGGCCTGTCGGGTAATGTCCCGATAAACCACCGAACACAGGATCAATAAGGTTACCTCACACGAAGGTGAGTCCAGAGATACAGTCACCATCATATTTTACATTACAGGGAATTACATTACAAGAGTTTCCAAAACAAGTACGAAGTTTCAAATTTAGAGAAAACATTACAAATTGTTAAAGTTATGATTTTTGGCAGCGGAAAACATACGCGATGATTTACAATACGTCATCAGGATAGATGTCACGCTAAGCCCTGGCACGACATCACTCGAGATCATTAGTGTTGGCCGGGGACGGATCCCATTCCACAGACCAACCATCTGGAAGAGCACAGGGCCAAGGCAGGGGAAGAGTAGGATCTTCAAAGACTATACCTGAAAAACATATAACTAGCAAGACTGAGTATACTAATACTCAGCAAGGCTTACCCGGGATTGGGTATACTTTAGCCCCTAACTAGATTCATGAAGGCATTGTAAAGGTTTTGGGTTTATTTTCAGCTGAAAAGCAACTAAGAGTATAACTTACTTTCAAATTTTAGCTTTCAGATTCTAGCTTGATTAGCCATTCTAGGTAAGCACCTATACTAAACAAGCACGATAGATATTATCATCCATCAAGATTATTTCATCAACAATTACACTTTTTACTCTATGTGGTAAAAGGGATAAGCAGTCTCATTCATCGTGAGAGGCGGACGATTCCTGAATCGAAATTCAACCTTGCAAGGTAAACCTAACCCACACGCTTGGGACATCCATAGAATGTTCCGAAGCAACCGTTTGCCTTTCATTCCGGATCGTGGGCAGGCCACCACAAGCGACTTGCAGGACCGTACGCACATCACTCGTGCAGGACATACGTCTGTAGCGTGACTACAAAACCCGTATTCTTGTCTGCCATGCAAAACGTACTCCCACAGGTCGGTGCGTGAGAAAAACCAAATTAATCGAGTGGTGGGAGGTATGCCCACTCGCCAGGCCGATTGGTTACTAGGCTTACCGCTTTACCATATTTCGCGGCATGTGGCTAGTACTATTCAAACGCTTAGCCACCACTACCACACATATCGACCTTATCAGCTTTTACCAAAATAGACAGGGTAAAACCTCAGGTCATGATACAGCACATGACCCTGTCCGTCATCCTTATAGTGGTTGCAGAATTGTAAACAAGCAACTCCTATATCGCGCGAGTGACAGGAAATCACCCGACTTCTACCGGCCTTATTAGCGGAGCATCTATCCGATAAGGACTCAGGAGCATTACATTGGATTCCTAGTATCCATGCATCTAGGGTTTCATTACAACTCCTAGACTTAATGCATAAGTATAGATAGATAGACATAGATTGCAGTGTAAATAAAGTAGTGGGTTATGTCCGGGGCTTGCCTTTACTGGTGGGGCTGAAGTCAGAAATGTCAATATCTTCCGAACTTTGGTTTGGGGTTTCAGTTAATTCCTTGGTAACGTTCATTTGGTCTTCAGAAACATCATCTGCAGACTCCGGGAGATCTCGTAGGTACCGTTGCCGAAGTAATCGTATCTACATGCAATGCGACATGACATTCAAAGTGTGCATATGAAACTATCTTACTTCATAATACAGTTGCAATCCAGCATTCATATAACACACTATTCACATAACAACCAAAAAGATTTGAAGCTAAATTTAAACAGAGCTTTAGGTGGACAACTAATAAAGGTGGACAACTAATTAGAATCGGCTACTCGTTGAAGGCTACAACAGAGCCGATTGGAAACAACAGAGGTTTAGCTGATTGATGTGCTTAGGTCGCACCTAATAGCTAAATTTAAAGTCTTGATGGCAGGGATAAGAGCACTCATATGAAAGGATTAACTAAACATCACACATCTCTATTTAAGACATATATCCTATGATTACTTTTCAGCTATATCACATGCATATAACACAAGGAACAAGTAAATCATTCATTCCCTAATATTTAACCTAGACCACAAATCAAGACTTTCAATTCAAGAGCACAACATAAAACTTGTAAACGTTCACTGATTTGAAATAAAGAAAGCTTTGGAAACTTTACAAATAACATCTTAGAACTTTTTAAATTAAAGCAATTAAGTCCCTAGTTGGGGAAAACAGATAACAGGAAGATAACGACGATATTCCGGCAAAGGAATCGCCGGCATTAAGAAGATTCAGTGAATCAGGGCAAACCTTGGGGTAGCCTTGGTTGTGAAGGACAAGAACAGATGGAAAGTGAACTCCCGCGGCGAACAAGATCGGCGATAAGATGAGTTCGACGGTGATGAGATTCCGGAGAGGTATTCCTCACGGTGATCCGTGGCGGCGATAGTCGGCTTTGCCACGGCAACGATGTTCTGGCGAAGGGATCCAAAGAGGCTCGATAAGAGGGTTCACGAGCTTCCTCGAGGTGTCGTGGTCTTGCTCGGACGATCGGTGAAGGGTAAGAGCTGCTGGATGTCGCGGATCCCGGGGACGAGATGATAAAGCCGGATGGGTTCGCTATGCTGACTCCTCCGTGAACCTCAGGGTTTTCCTGCTCACGGGTTGAACTCCTTCTGCTCACGCACGTGTGCCACTGAAACACGGCCGGCACACCCGCGTAGCTTCCTGCAGGACTGCCGTGCTTGATTACATCTCAAGTGCGCCGCTTCTACTTGCTCCCGTATCAACGGCCCCCAGCCTGCATGCGCGTGGCCCGTTGCCTTGCACGCGCATACGCCTGCGGAAACGAGCTGAGTCGGCCACCGGTAGAACTTTCCGCTCGCATCCGCGGACGCGCCAGTCCAATTCCGCCCGGACCTCCGCCTTTGCTTTGCCGCTTCTCCTTCTGGCTCGCCTTGCCAAAAGCGTAGCCGCATCACTATCTGTTGCCTCCGCCGCCCCACGCCGAGCACTCGACGTGGTAGAACCCTGGAAGGAAACCCTGGACGCTATGCTGTTTGCAGGCAAGCTGTTGCCGAACCCGCCTCTGTTGCTCCTCTGTTCCCTTGCGTGTGCTTCTGCCATACGCACGTCCGCTCCTCGCTACTCCTCGTCCTGCTGCTGGACACACGCTCGCTTTGGCCTTGCCACGTCGCAGGTCCCTCCGCGGCCGTCCTTGCCAAATTACCGCCGTGCGCGGCCTCGTTGCCCTCCGTGCGGGTTGGTCCCAAGCCGCCACACCTCACCTCCATCCGCGCACGCCCGAACCGCGCGCGTTCTTGGCCGTGTCACATCTTGCTTACACCACTCGCGTGCCGCAGCCGCAGCTCCACTCGCACGCGCGCGCCAGTACCGCGAGCCTCGAGCGTGCTCCAGCGCTGCCACACCAATCCTCTTCTACTCGCGCGCCGCCACGCCGCGAGCTTCGTTTCCGTGCCGCCTGGCCCCCGTACCGCTCACGCGTCTGTGCCACGCCTCCCGCGCGAGCCGCGTCCATACCCGCGCCTACGGCCGCCCGCTACTTGCTTCCGCGCGCTCTCCAGCGCCTGCCCAAGCCGAGCCGCCGCACACAGCACTTGCTCACGCGCTCCAGCCCTCCGCCAGCGCTCCGCTCCTGGGCCCGCCCGAGCCTCCGCTCTGCGCGTCTGCGCGCCTTGCACCAGCCGAGCCGCCCCCGCGCGCCCAGCAACTGCCGCCCGCTCCCGCTCCTGTGCGCTGCGCGCCTGCGTGCGCTTGCGCTCGCCCAGCCGCTCGGGCCGCCAGCCACCCAAGCCCACGCCGAGCCGCCGCCGCTCGCCTGGAGCCGCCTGCTCCCGCGTGCCCCGCACCTGCGCGCCCGCGAGCCAGCGCCGCCCAGCTCCTGCCGTCCCCTGGGGCTCACCCGAGCCGCGCCAGCGCCCGCCTGTGGAGGGGAGAGAGAGGAAGGGGAAGAACTAGGGTGGAGACCAGAGAGAGAGAAAGGCGTCGGCAGAGGATAAATAAGCACCAGGGAGAAGAAAAACAGAGGAGAAGGGGGAATGGATTTCCCCAAGGACTTATGCGCAATTTCAGAAAATTGCAGGGACCTGTCTGTAAAGCAAAATTTCCCATCTACAACATTGCTTTAGGGCTCAAGTTCAAAAACTCAAAACTTACATCTTTAAACATGAAATTTTGAACAAAAGTTGGATTTGAATTGCTTTTGTCCTAAAGAGTGAAATTTTATAATATTCAGGACCTAAATGCAAGCATTTATGACATGTCATGATGACGGGATAGACTCGTCATAATGATTGGATAGACATGTCAAGATGACTTGCACTTTTTACACTTTAGCCCTGAGTAACTTTGAAAATTACTTTTGTAAATCAAATACTTGCACAAAAGGACTTGTACTTTTATAAAATTACATAAACACCCTTATTTTCACCACTTTACCCGAAATTTTTTACACACTTCAACATACACATTTCAAATGAAACTTTCAAATAAACATACATTTTCACAAGGGATAACATAGGAAAAACATGTTTACCAAAACCACCTTTCACTTATTTTGAAATTACCCTAATCCAAATACTTTTTGCAAAGACAACCCTAGGTTTTTCTGTAATTACAAAATACCCCTTTTTACTTGCACTTTAAATTTTCAAAAGATTCACATAAACACACATGAGCTTTACGCTAACAAACACATACTTCACACTAACAAATTATATGCCTAGCTTACAAGTACATGAACTGTCACACCAAGAACAGCAAATGCCTCCTCTGGTGCTGAATGAGCTAGAAGAAGAGGAGGAAGATTTAGAAGAAGAACCCGAGGAAATTGAAGGTGTGTCTGAGATAGATTCAGAACATGGAGATCCAGAACCTAATCCTCAGCTCAATCATTCTTCTTCCAGCAGCCAGTCTTCTATGGGCAATCTCGACGACTTCTAGTTCATCCTTGTCGTCAATATCCTAGATGTGTTTAGTGTAGTATGGTGTAACATAGGGAGTGTGTAGTCCAATCTGACCTAAGGGCCACTTGAGTTCCTGTTCAGTTATCTATCGAGCTATCAATCTGTTGTACTATCTTTATCTATTCCT
Organism: Panicum hallii; assembly: GCF_002211085.1. Classification (NCBI taxonomy): domain Eukaryota; kingdom Viridiplantae; phylum Streptophyta; class Magnoliopsida; order Poales; family Poaceae; genus Panicum; species Panicum hallii. The sequence goes on along the minus strand of NC_038042.1, from coordinate 13,258,173 downwards.
TTTGTGTGCGGTATATTCTGAAAGTGGAAGCAAGGATAATTTGATGTAATGGACATCTTACATGTTTTTCAGATGGTTGGCGCTACGCGTGGAACTCCTGAAGGTTTCAGGCCAGACCAGGCTAGCGGTTCCCAACAACCGCCACCACCACCCCAAATCTAGCAGAGGTTATGGCACGACAGACGGAACTTCTTAATCTACTGGTACAAACACAACAGACCTAGTATCGTCAACAACCCCGAGGAGGTCGTGATGACATCAACCCCCAAATTGCAAGCTATCAGGATTTTCTCAGTACTCAGCCCCCATTTTTCAGTAAAGCTGAAGAACCTTTGGATGCCGACGCCTGGCTTCATACCATTGAATCGAAGTTCGCCCTTCTTACTATACCATGTGCGGACTCGAGTAAAGCTCACTTTGCCGCCCAACAACTTCGTGGTGCCGCCCGTATTTGGTGGGATAACTATTGTGCCATGCAACCTGATGGCCATGTTATCTCCTGGGAGGAATTTCGGACTACCATCAGGGCACACCATATTCCTGAAGGACTGATGGAGCGAAAGCTGAATGAATTCCTAGCACTCACCCAAGGCACCTGTACGGTACTGCAGTATGCACAGACTTTCAATCATCTGTGCCAATATGCAGGCTTTCACGCTGACAATGATGCAAAGAAACAGGATCGTTTCTGTCGTAGCCTCAGTACCAAGCTCAAGGAACGCCTGAACCTTATTAAGGCTAATACTTTCAGTGATCTGGTTAATATGGCCCTAACCCAGGAGGATTGTATCATGGCACATCATGCCGAGAAGAAATGGAAGACCCCTACTGGACCCTCGAGTACTCAGTCACCAAGGTATCGTGTTGTTCCCAATGCACAGATCAGAGCGCCGCAGCGGAATACCCCACCTGGCAGATTCATTTTCCGCCCGCCCCAACAGCAAGGAGGGTATAGACATCCAGTGCCTCCGCAATAGCCGCAACAGTTTGGCACAAGGCCAAATGTTCAACAATTTCAGCAGAGAAGCAACACTTATCGTTGTTTCAACTGCGGGAGTACGGATCACTTCATCAGAGACTGTCCTCGACCCAGGAAGCCTAATCAAGGGCAAAGTTCTAATCAAAACAATCAGGGCAAGGGCAAGAAGCGAGTAATGCAAGTCCGGCAAGGGCGAGTCAACTTCACCACCCTTGCAGGACTTGCAGAAGGAGCCCTCATAATGACGAGTATATTTTCTATCGACTATAAACCCGTTATTATCTTATTTGATTCTGGTGCAACTCATAGCTTCATTAGTGACAAATGTGTTTCCCGAGTGGGACTTGATTATTGTCAAGCCAAGGGGTCGTACATAATCTCTACCCCTGGGGGAAAGATTAATTCCAATCAACTGATTAGATATGTGTCAATATAGTTGGGTAGTAAGGTAATAAAAACTGATTTGGTTTTACTCCCTTTAGACGGTATGGATATCATACTTGGAATGGATGGGATGACAAAACATAAGGTGTAAGATATCACCTCCCGAGTTATTGAGATTGATTCACTATATGATGGAGCCACTACCCTCTATCTACCCCAACAAGAGCACTTCAACTCTTGTGTGTATGCAACCACAGACATCAAATTAGAAGACATTTCTATAGTCTGTGAAAATCCTGATGTCTTTCCAAACGATCTACCCGGAATGCCACCAGATCGAGACATTGAGTTCATTATTGAGCTCCAACCTAGTACAGCTCCTATTTTCAAGAGGCCATATCGAATGCCGCCTAATAAACTGGCCGAGCTAAAGGTACAACTTCAAGATCTTCTTGATAAGGGTTTCATACACCCAAGTGCCTCACCTTGGGGATGCCCCACTCTCTTTGTAAAGAAAAAGGACAATAGCTTAAGGTTATGTGTCAACTATCGTCCACTCAATTCGGTCACTATAAAGAATAAGTACTCTCTTCCCCACATTGACATCTTCTTTGACTAACTAGCTGGAGCCAAAGTCTTCTCTAAAATTGATCTACGCTCTGGTTATCATCAGATCAAAATCAAGCTAGCGATGTTCCAAAAATAGCTTTTTCGACCAGATATGGACTTTATAAATATCTAGTTATGTCTTTTGGACTCACTAATGCACCGGCATACTTCATGTATCTTATGAATTCAGTCTTCATGCCAGAGCTTGATAAATTCATCGTAGTTTTCATCGACGATATTCTAATATACTCTAAGACTGAAGAAGATCACGCTGATCATTTACATGTCATTCTTCAACAACTACGTGATCACCGCCTTTATGCCAAATTCTCTAAATGTGAGTTCTGGCTTGATAGTGTGAAATTTTTAGGACATACTATCTCCAGTGAAGGCATATCGGTTGATCCAATCAAAGTTTAAGAAGTTATGGATTGGAAGCCTCCAACTTCAGTTCATCAAATCCGTAGTTTCCTTGGATTAGCAGGATATTATCGTCGATTCATTCCAGATTTCTTTAAGATAGCCAAGCCTATGACTGAGCTACTTAAGAAGGAGGTTAAGTTCCATTGGAATGATAAGTGCGAAGAAGCATTTCACACACTGAGAAAACTTTTAACCACTGCTCCAGTACTAGCTCAACCAGATAGTACCAAGCCTTTTGATGTCTATTGCGATGGTTCCGGAACCGGACTTGGTTGTGTGCTTATGCAAAACAACCGGGTTATTGCTTATGCTTCCAGAGCACTCCGGAATCTTGAACAAAATTATACAACCCATGATCTTGAGTTAGCAGCTGTTATTCACGCTCTCAAGATTTGGAGACATCATCTTATGGGCGCCAAGTGTAATATTTACACTGACCATAAGAGCCTCAAATACATTTTTACTCAAGCTGACTTAAATATGAGGCAAAGGCGTTGGTTAGAACTGATCAAGGATTATGATCTTGAGGTACACTACCATCCCGGCAAGGCTAATGTGGTTGCGGATGCACTAAGCCGCAAGGCACATTATCATTGCCTATCCATAGAAGTCTTCAGTGAAAATCTCTGCTATCAAATGAGGAAACTCAATTTGGAGATTATTCCTCAAGGAAGACTGAATCTCATATCTATTAAATCTACTCTTCAAGATAAGATCATCATGTCGCAATTACATGATGAAGATATCAAAATTATCAAACAGAAACTATCTCAGGGAGAAGCAAAATATAGGTGTTTCCACATGGATCATCAAGGAGTTCTATGGTTCAACAACCGTATTGTTGTACCAAAGAATCATCAGCTTCGTAAATAGATCCTTGATGAAGCACATCTGTCTAAGTTTTCTATTCATCCTGGAAGTACTAAAATGTACCAAGACCTTAGGCAAAACTTTTGGTGGACCAGGATGAAAAGAGAAATTGCTAAATACATATCTGAATGTGATACTTGTCAGAGAATTAAAGCAAGTCATCTGAAATTATCCGGTACACTCCAACCACTTTCTATTCCATCTTGGAAGTGGGAAGACGTCACTATGGATTTCATCGTTGGACTTCCCAACACATCTCAAAAGCATGACTCCATCTGGGTAATCATTGATAGACTCACCAAAATCGCTCACTTTCTTCCTGCGCATACAACTTATACTGCTAAGAAGTTTGCCGAAATCTATTTGGAGCAAATTATTCGACTGCATGGTGTCCCTAAAACAATCATTTCTGATCGAGGGGCACAATTTGTTGCGCGCTTCTTGGAGCAATGACAATTTTCTTTCAGAACCAAGCTAATTCGAAGCTCTACGTATCATCCGCAAAGTATTGGATAGACTGAGCGAGTTAATCAGATCCTTGAAGACATGCTCTGAGCTTGTATCATTCACAATGGTACGAACTGGGACAAATGTCTAGCCTTGGCCAAATTTTCTTATAATAACAGCTATCAATCCAGTCTTCAAATGGCTCCCTTTCAGGCATTGTTACGGTCGAAGATGTTGAACTCCTTTGAGTTGGTCTGAGACCGGTGAACGCCAAATCTTCAGACCAGACTTAGTTACCGAAGCCGAAGATAAAGTCAAGCTGCCAATCTTAAGGCAGCCCAATCTAGACAGAAAAGTTATGCCGACCAAAGGAGAAAACCATTACAGTTCCAAGTAGGAGATTACGTCTATCTTCGAGTATCTCCTACTAAGAGTGTTCAACGTTTCGGCATAAAGGGAAAATTAGCACCCCGATATGTCGGACCTTTTGAAATCACCAAAGCCTGTGGCCCAGTGGCTTACAGAATTCGTCTTCCTTCTCAGTTGGCCGCCATTCATGATGTCTTTCATATATCTCAACTCAAGAAATGCAACAAAGTGCCTACTGAGATCATCGAACAACAAGCCATCGAGATCGAGCCTGATCTATCTTATGTCGAACAACCCCTTCAAATTCTAGATACCAAAGAGAGAGTCACTAGAAGAAAGAAGCTTAAGATGTATAAGATCTTATGGGACTACCATACCATTGATGAAGCCACCTGGGAAACTAAAGATTATCTTCAGAAAAACTTTCCCGAGTTCCTTAAGAATCCTTAGGTAACTTTCTTCTAATATATCATTCTCGTAATCTCGGGACGAGATTCCTTTTAGGGGGGAAGGTTGTGACACCCTAGGTGTCAAAATTTTAAAACATTAGTAAAGAATGTGTAATGTGTGTATTGAATTGAGTGAATGTGTGAAAATAAGGACTTATGTGTAATTGTTTCAAAAATATGAGCCCTTTTATGCAAAATATTTGAATTACAAAGGTAACTCTTAAATTTTACTAGGGGTCAATGTGTAAAAATGTTAGTCATCATTGCAGTGTATAAAACTTGCAATTAAGTCCAAGAATACATGAAATTTACCTAACTAAGGACAAAAACTTTGAAAAGTTTGAATTAGGTCCAAAGTTTTTTTTAAAAAAAGCTATATCCTTTGAGTTTTTGAATCTAAACTCTAAATCAAAGTTGTAGGTTTTAAAAAGTTCTACAACTTTTATTTAGACAATTTTCTCATTTGACCTTTAGAATAGTAGGAAATTCTATGTTATAGTGAGGTCCCTGGGGTTTTTGAAGTTCTCAACTCAGCCCCTAGCGCCCCCCCCCCCCCTCCTTCTTCTTCCTCTGTTCCCCCTCTGCCGCGCAGCAGCGCTGCCGCTGGCCGCCGTGCCGCGCCGCCCGAGGCTACCTCCTGCTCCAGCGCCGCTCCACGCGTGGCCCCCGAGCTCGTCCACCGCCTTAGCCCCTCTCTGCTGGCCCTCCCCGAGCACGCCATGCCGCTCTGTCGCCCGACCGAACCACCTTGCTGTTGTTGGCCACCGCCGCTCACCGCCGCTGCAGCCCTACCGGCACCACCTCCTGCTCTGGCAGCTCTCACGCATCGCCTCTAGACCGGCCACCGCCCTAGCTTTTCCCCTCTGGCCTTCTTCCGCGCGCGCCACGCCGCCCGCCTCTACCCGAGCTCCGCCCGGCCGCCAGATCGAGCCGCCGGTCGACAGCAGCTGCTACTGCTCGCTGTGCCTTCTCCTGGTCTTAAAGCATGCTCCAGGATGCCCCTCGACTACTTCTACCCCTCACGCGCCCGCTGTTTCCTTCTTCTGTTTGATTGCTTTCACCGAACCTCCGCCGCAGCCCCTGCCGCCGCCGTGGACAGCTCGCTCCGCCCCTTCTCCAGCCACACTATCACCTCCGGCATCTTCGCCGTGCCCCTGTGAAGCTCGCCCACCCTTCAATCAACTACTTTTGAGCTCCAGTTTGGCCTTTCCGACGCTCGCCGGTGTTCTTCTTCTCCACCGTCGTCACGGTCACCGTCGATCACCTCTTTCCCGTAGCTGTTAGCCTCAATTGAATGCAGCAATGCGTCACCCATGGCTCACCGATGCTCGTGCGCAGGACCTTCACCGATGTTGATCACCAGAGCATCACCGTCGCCGTCGACCTCTCCGCCGCCGCCTCGGTCTGCCGTGGAAATCTACCTCCTCGACTACCTCAATCCTTGCCAAGGTGATCAATCGAACCGCCTTGTTCCCCTCGAGTTTTTCCCCAACCTGTGGACCACCACCGGTGAACCCCCTCGCCGGAACACCGCCGCCATAGACGAGCTCCATCGCTGCCGCTTCGGGTCATCGCCGTTCTACCCCCTCCGGTCGACCCCGACCATCACATCACCCCCAGCTAGACCGGCACTCACCCCCTAATCCTCCCTGACCGGTTTCCCCTCGCTGCCAGCGACCACCGCCGTCGGAATTTGGCCGGCAAGTCTCGGCTCTCTTCCCCAACGAGCTAGGGACTTGATTGCATTGATTTAAATCTTTCTAAGGGTCTGACTGCAAGATTTCAGTCCCTCTCTTCCAATTCAAATCAGTGATCTTTAAAAATTTATAGAAATTCGTAGGAAATTGAGAAAAATGTCAAACCAGTTTTGTTTGATTCCTTGAACTAAACTCTACAACTTATATTACTAGAGTTTAGTTTGACACTAAATGCTTTAAAGTTATTTTAAAGTTTAGCAAAAGGATATCTTGTATATAACTTTTGCATGCTAGCTTTATTTCATATGATTTTCGGTATGCAACCTGTTTAGGGAGTAAGTAAACTTGTGTGCAAATTTCACCTTCAATATTACACTTTAACTTAAACTCATTTAAACTTTGTGCAAATAAAGTTTGAAAAGAAATCAATTTATTCAAGTATGATACTAATGCTTTCTTGCCTAGATCTTTTTGCCATATGTAGTTCTGATATTAAGTGGCTTATAATAAATTGTCAAGCATTTAAGAGCACTGTTTTACCTAAGGTTTGGATTTAGACTTGAAATTTAAACTTAATTCAAATACCTTAATTTCTGTCTTCAAGAATTTATGAAAAATTTACAGTAAGCTCATTTAATAGAGGTAAACACATTTATCAAAATATAAGACCAGAACCTTTCTAGATTTCAAATTAAAAATAAAACTTGTTATCATAAGTTTAATTTACAAAGAAGTAGATTAGAATTCTTAGAATTCAAATCCTTGTTTTGTGATGCTTTGACTTTGAATTGTTGGATTGCAACTTTATCGTGAAGTAGAGTTCTTAAATCAATAACCATTGCTTCAAATCACCGCATATCATCTAGATTCGACTACCCTCACCGATGGAACCTACGAGTTGATTCCGAAACCCGAGCAGGGCATTTCGGAAGACCAAGTGAACATCGCCGAGGAATTAACTGAAGCCCCGAACCAAAGTTCGGAAGTTATTGACATTCCTAACCCCAACCCCACCCAAGAAGGCAAGCCCCGGACATAAACCGCTATTTTTATTACACTGCAATTCATATATCTATGTATATCTACTTGTGCATTTAAGTTTCTAGGACTTGTATTGAAACCTTAGTTGCATATTCCTAAGAACCTATGTATTGAATACTAGAACCTGAGTCCGACTAGCTGCTAAGCTAATAGGACTAGTAGAAGTTGAGTGATTCCCTGTCACTCGCGAGCTTTATAGGAGTTGCAATGTTTACATTCCTGCAACCACTATAAGGTTGACGGACGGGGTTGTGATTATGATTCATGACCTTGGTAAAAACCCCGTCTGTGTTGATGAAAATTTGATAAGGTCGCAGTGTGTGGTAGCGGTGGTTAAGCGTTTGAAAGTACTAGCCACATACCGTGAAATATGGTAAGCGGTAAGCCTAGTAACCGATCGGCCCGAGGAGTGGACATACCCCCCACCACTCATAATTTGGTTTTTTTTTTGCACATGCACCGACGTGCGGGAGTACATTCTGCAGCGGATGAGAGTACGTCCTACAGTCATGCACAATGTAGGAGTACGTTTCGGATAGCGGACAGGAGTACGGTCATGTAGTCGCGCTATAGACGACATCCTGCACATTGGATGTGCGTATGGTCCTACAGTCGCTTGTGGTGGCACTGATCCATGAGTCGGAATGAAAGGCAAACGGTTGCTTCGGAACGATCACTGGATGTTCCAAGCGTGTGAGTTAGGTTTACCCTTGCAAGATTTTCTAAATTCGATTTAGAATCGTCCGTTTCTTACAGAGATTGAGACTGTTTGATCCCTTTGCCACATAGAGTAACAAGAGCAACCTTATGATTATCAAAGATGATGTTTGTTTAAAAGATTCTACCATGCTTGAATAGTTCTAGTTGCTTACCTAGAATGGATAATCAACTAGAACCTGAAAGCTAAAAGTTAAAATTAAGGATCTACTCTTTGCTGCTTTTCAGCTGAAACTATACCTAGAACCATTATAAGCTTTCATAGTCTAGCTACATGGCTAAGTATACCATGAAACGGGTAAGCCTTGCTGAGTATTAGAATACTCAGCCTTGCAATGTGACTTTTGTTCCAGGTAATCCCCCTGAGGACTCTACTCTGCCTGTGCCATGGCCCTATGCTCTTCCTGATGGTTGGTCCGTGGAGTGGGATCCGTCCCTGGCCAACACAAGTCCCTCCGAGTGATATTGAGCTGGGGCTTAGCTCAATATCCGTTCCGCGACGTCTGGAAGTGTTGCATTTTCTTTTCCACTGCAACTTCTCTAACTTTGAACAGTTTTGTATAAATTCATACTAGTTAGGTCTTGCTACCACACATGTTTGAATAATAATATAATATTATGCCTGTGATGTAAAATGATTGGTGTTTGTATCTCTGGACTTGTCTTCGTGCGAGGTACCTTGTTTTGATCCCGAGTTAGGTGGTTTTATCGGGACTTTACCCGACAGACCACGGGGTTACACCATTTGAAGTACTGTGGATACACGCATCAACTTCTCGATCAAAGAGGACTACGGAGAGGAGCTCGAGGAGATGACCTCCATATCTCTCGTAGAACAGGCTCCTGTAGGCCGGACCCACATGTCGGGGCCCCGCTCAGTGTAAGCGCTCCCCTTGGACTATAAAAGGGAGAGTGCACTCGCTAGAAGAGAGATTCAGACACAGACAAACACAAGTCCAGGCCAACTTCCAGGCAGGCCTACACAATCAATACAACACCAAAGTGGACGTAGGGTATTACGCTCCGGCGGCCTGAACCACTCTAAATCTTTGTATCCTTCCTGCGCTCATCTGTCCACCGATCGTGCGCCCCTAAGTCTCCTCCAAACCCATCCTTAACTAGGATTAGGCGGGTGCTTTCCGCCACCCGGCTGGAGAATTCCTCCGACATTTGGCGCGCCAGGTAGGATCAGCGCACTTGAGCCGGTGTAATTCAAGTTGGTTCTGCCACAGGCATTTCTTGATGCCATTGCCAACGACTGACAATCCTGGTAGCAATGCTAAGAAACGCCAACCGATAGCCCAAGTAGCAATCAAGGAAGCAAAGTAGTACGGAGCCGGCGATGGAATCAATGACTTGGTCGATGCGTGGTAGCCCAAAGGGATCCTCAGGTAGTGCTTGTTGAGGTTGGTATAATCAACACTCATCCTCCATTCATTATTCTTCTTCTTTTCTACAAGGACAGGATTAGCTAACCACTCTGGGTGGAACACCTCTTTGATGAAACCAGCTGCGAGTTGTTTAGCTATCTCTTTCTTGATCGCCTTCCTCTTATCTTGAGGGAATCTACAGAGTCGCTGGTTCTTGGGGGTGGCCTTAGTATTTACATTCAAACTATGCTCAATCAGCCCCTTGGGCACACCTGTCATATCCGCTGGTTTCCTCGCGATTATATCTCAGTTGGCCCTAAAGAAACTAATGAGCACGCTTTCCTATTTGTCACCAAGTCCTGTGCCGATCAGGGCTGTCTTGGATGAGTCACCCACCTGCAACTGGATTGCCTTGAGTACGACATCCCTGGTGGTCTACAACTTGGACTTGTTCGCCTTCATCATCGGGATCTCCAGCCCTGACTGGGAGAGCTGCTGCGTGGTCGTGAGTACTTGAGATGAAGAATCTAGCACACACATGGTCAAAGCGTACTCTATAGCCTCCTAGTCATAGTCGTACAACCTCTTCAAATCACCGCAGAAGGTGAGCACTCCACTCTTTCTTGGCATCTTGAAAAGCAAGTAGACGTAATGCGGCACAGCCATGAATTTGGCCAATGCGGGTCTTCCCAGGATGGTGTGGTATGAAGATTCGAAGTCTGCCATCTTGAACTTGATGTACTCGGTCCTTTAGTTCTCCCTCATGCCAAAGGTAACTAGCAAGGTCACAGACCCGAGTGGTGTGGCCGAGATCCCTGGTACGATTCCGTAGAAGGGAGCCTTGCTTGGGGTGAGCATATCTATGATATCCAGCCCTATCTTTTTCAAAGTACTCATGAAAAGAAGGTTGAGGCTACTTCCTCCATCTATGAGTACTCTGGTGAGCCTGACACTGGCTACCACTGGATCCAGCATAAGCAGGAAGTTTCTCGGCTCTAAGAAGCTAGTCCACTGATCATCTCTTGAAAATGAGATGGGGACCTCCGACCATTGGAGTGGTCGTGGTGCCGCTGGCTCGCTAAACAAGATCCCGCGGAACATTAGCTTTTGAGCTCGTTTGGAGCTTAAGCCGTATTCACCACCAAAGATTACATTTACGGTTTTCATGCGTTCTGGAATTGGGTGCCTCCCAACTTGTCCGCTGGTTCATCATCCTCCTTGCCCTTGCCCTTGCCCTTGCCCTTGCCCTTGCTGCGCTTCGAGAAGCGATCACGCTCCTACTCCTCCTAGTCTGCCCAAGCTTGCATCATGTCGCAGAGCCCCACGACGGTGTTGGGTCGGTTGCGGCCAAAGCCTCTAAAGAGAGTTTGGTTGGTAATGCCATTGTGGAAGCAGTCGATAACATCTTGCTCGGAGATGTTTGTGATGGTGGCATGCGTGTCGAAGAAATGATGAGTGTAGGATCGTAGGACCTTGTTATGTTCCTGAGTGTAGGATCGTAGGACCTTGTTATGTTCCTGTTTGCATTGAGGCAAATCATGACAAGTACCTGCTCGGGTGATCGCCCCTTGGAAGTTGTCGGTGAAGACAGCCTTCAGAACATCCCAAGAGTCGATGGAGTCTTTCCTGAGGCTCTCCAGCCATGTGAGCAGAGCGGTCTCCAGGGCCATTGGGAAGTAGACGACCTTAGTGGTGTTGGAGCTGCCTGTGACTTCTATGGCCGTAGAATAGCACCTAAGCCACAGCTGAGGAGCTTTCTTGCCATCATACTTGGTGATGCCGATCGGTTTGAAGCCCTCCGGGTACTGGTACAAGCTGAATCGACTCATTAATGCCGGGAAGCAATCATTGTCATCTGGTACGCATTAGCCATCAGCTGCAGCTTGCTCTTCTCATCGAGCTTCAATGATGATGCGAGCACCGCGCCCCTCATTGCAGGTACTTGAGTGGTCATCGACGGTTGTAGCTGCTGGCTCGACATTGCAGTGGTGGAGGAGGTGGTGCCTAGTTGCCCCTTGGAGCTGGCCGTGGCCTCCTGCCTGCGGAGCGACTACTCTACATAGTGTCGCTGTTGCCTTGGTTGCCTCCGAGGCGCTGTCGAGGGTGTCCCACGGGAGTCCGGCTGGCCTATGGGTAACTGTGACGTTCGCCCACTTGTTCTTAGTTGGCGAGTTGTCATGCAGCTGGGTTCCGATAATCAAGCTACAGCCACGCCTTTTGGAGCTAGTCGCAAAGCTTGTTGTGCAGCTGGGTCTTGGCTGGAAGCTAGTTTGGCTGCAACACCCACGATGTTGGCTATGGGGATCTAAAAAACCCCGTTAACCAGCTGCCGCGAACTCGATGTCGAGGTCGCGCCGCACGTGGTGCTAGCGCTCCGTGGCATTCCTTCTGCATGTGGTGCACTTCTAGTTCCTCAATCTGCGAGCGTCGCGCTCAGCATCGTTCTCATCGCCGGCGTCGGCGGTGCGCTTGTCGGTGTTTTACCGGCTGCCCACCGAGGGGTATACCCGAGGTGGTAAGTTTAGGTGAGGAGACGCCAAGATTAGGAACTCGAAGGTGCAAGGAACACAAGATTTAGACAGGTTCAGGCCGTGATGTGCGTAATACCCTACATCCTATATGGTGGTTTGTATTGCCTTGGGTGTTGATGTTTCCTGTTGGCTGCTCTCTGCTGGTTCTCTGTTGGTTCTATGCCTATCTAGGTATCCCTGCCCTCCTTTATATATCCCAGGGGACGGGGTTCCTAGTAGGATTACAAGGTAGGAGTCCTAGTAGGATTACAAGGTATGAGTCCTAATAGGATTACAGTGGAATCCTAGTAGGAATCAGACTTCTTTTTCCTCACGGGTAGCTTCCTTGCGGTACCCAGGGGATCTATCCCTGACAAGCCCCCGAGCACTTCATAGCCGAGTACTGCAGGCATTTCGAGTACTTTTAAAGTAGTCTTCGGCTTCTTCTGAAACTCCATCTTGAAAGTCTTCTTCGAGTACTTCCTTGGTTGCATCGAGGCTATGAGGTGCTCATACCCCGAATAGCTTCAAGTCTTCTTTTGTATGGGGTGTGATGAAAAATTGCACTCCATATGGAGTAGCCCCCGAGCCTTAGGTTGAATCGAAGAATCAGGCTGAGGGTCACATTAGTCTTGAATCTTCTTTTCTTATCATTCGAGTACATTCGAAAAATAAGTAGTCAATGATACGTATCCTGCAGCCCCCGAGCCTTGAATCCAAAACCCTTAGGATCGGAAAAAGGATCCAAGAATTATGGCATTGGTGTTACTCTGAAATCCCGAGAAAAACTCTTCGCCTTCTGCACTCTCAGTCTTCATATGAGTCGTCTTCGAGTAGTTTTGCAGCGTCCAGCTCCCGAGCTTACGAGTCAGGAGAGCCGAAGGAGCCATGTTGAGTAGTGTGCATCGCCCAGCTCCCGAGCGTGGGAACTAGCGGAACTGTGATGGCACGCCGTACTGCCTGGAGGGTTGTTGCCGAAGCTTGATCTGAAAAAAGACAATGCATACATTATGTAGCATAATGCGAAGATACCGAGTAGTACTTAGTAATAATGTGAAGACACCAAAATTTATTTAGTATAAAAATTGCTGTGTCGAGCTCTTTTTTAGGCCATTTAAATCTCCCGAGTAGTCCACCCTTTACGTTCACCCGGTCCCAGTTTAGCCTTAGCCCATAGCATGTACAAGTCGCTTATGTCTCTTAGCCTTCGCTCATACAGGACGGGTCGCTTAGGTCATGACTGGAGACTCGAGGTTTCACGGATTAAGGCATTTGCTACTCGAGTAGATTAGCGACCGTTAAGAGGAGACAACGAGCAGAAAGTAGTCATCATGTGACAAAGAGGATGCGCAATGCGCAAAAGTAGTCGATGAAGTGTAGCTCTGGAGGGTTTCAATGCCCATCGAGAGTAGGTACACGGATAAATAGTTGGCGAAGTGTAGCTCTAGAGGGTTTCAATGCCCATCGAGAGATGTACATGGATAACTAGTCGGCGAAGTGTAGCTCTGGAGGGTTTCAATGCCCGTCAAGAGATGTACATAGATAGGTAGTCAATCATGGTGTAGCCCTAGAATGTTTCATGCCCGTCGAGAGGCGTACCCAAAAAGGTAGCCGATCTTGTGAAGAACAAGTCGGAAAAGGTATAAGTAACTTAGCTTGATTCGTGGATGAATATCGACGAAGCCGTGGAGCTCGCTGATGGAGCTGCGACGGTTTGTTGATGAAGCTCGACTAGTCAGAGTCGATTCCGACTAGTTTTCAAGTCGAGAAGAGTAGTTGATGTAGTCATTGCTGTGAGGCTCTCCCTCGACTAGTTTCTAGTCGAGATGAGTAGTCGAAGTAGTCGTCGGCGGGCCGCCGATCATCCTCACGAAGTTGAAGTGATCGCCGGCGGGCCGCCGAGCCTTCTCGCGAAGTTGAAGTAGTCGAACTCGTTGCTGCTGCGCGCGGACATTGCGGCACAAGCTGAAGTTGAACCGGGTCGTCGAGGTCAGTGGCCGCGGTGCATCGACGTTGCAGCGCGAGGTGAAGTCGAGCCGAGTAGTTGAGGTCGACATAGCCATTCACTGAAGGATCCGATCTCGAACTCGATGAATCGATCCGCCGATGCAAATGTACGAAGTAGCAATCCGCCACCTTGAGTGGATTGATGTTGATGAAGAGGTCCTTCAAATTCGCCAATGATCGCGATGATTGGCCCCTACCTGGCGCGCCAGCTGTCGGTGTTTTACCGGCTGCCCACCGAGGGGTATACCCGAGGTGGTAAGTTTAGGTGAGGAGATGCCGAGATCATGAACTCGAGGGTGCAAGGAAGACAAGATTTAGACAGGTTCGGGCCGCGATGTGCGTAATACCCTACGTCCTGTATGGTGGTTTGTATTGCCTTGGGTGTTGATGTTGCCTGTTGGCTGCTCTCTGCTGGTTCTCTGTTGGTTCTCTGCCTATCTAGGTATCCCTGCCCTCCTTATATATCCCAGGGGACGGGGTTCCTAGTAGGATTACAAGGTAGGAGTCCTAGTAGGATTACAAGGTATGAGTCCTAATAGGATTACAGTGGAATCCTAGTAGGAATCAGACTTATTTTTCCTCATGGGTAGCTTCCTTGCGGTACCCAGGGGATCTATCCCTGATAGCGCTCATCCCCGGAGATTTGCTCAGGTAGTCGTTGGGGTCCTCGTTGCCTTGACCTTCGACTTCCGCCACATAGATGTGGCAGTGTGAGTAGTGCTCGTCGGAGCTATAGTCAACCAGCACGGTTCGTTCTTTGGCAATGGTGGCGAGGGGCCTACCTTCTTGATAAGGCAGCGTATCAAGGTGTGCCACAAGTCGGGCGTTGTCTCCGAGTAGTTCAGAGGGTTTCTTGCCCTTCCAGTACATGAAGCGACCTTGTGGTGTCGATGTGATCACCAAGGCCTGATGACCATCGATAAAAGGCTTTGTGCTGTCATCAGAGTCCGAGTAATAGCCATCGAAGATAGGAGCCTCCCAACATGCGGTGGCTTCATCTTTTCCAATCTTGAGAAGGCAATCCAAGTCCTCCTCCAATGCAGAGAAGGACTCGAACCGCATTTCCTTTTGATATACAGTGGCCGCGTTGTGCAACCAAAAGGGGAATCAGGTACGTTGTTCCTTAGACCGGATTGGATCCTATTCGAAGAATCCTGGTGCAGCACGAGTAGAAGTCGCGTTGAAAACGGACTGTTCCTCAATCGCCACGGCTAGGTTAGGGAGTAGCATCTCATTAGGTTGTCGACGAACTCAACGAGATCGCTACGTTGGGTTGCTGCAGCCACTTCCGTATACCTAGGATTGACTAGGTGGCTATTTAAGCCACCTGAGCCGTTTGTCAAACCCAGGGCCATGAGACTGTGCACATGGCGTACATATTCTAGGATAAGGGATGGCACCTGGCCCACGCCCTACACCAGTTGTAACTACTTGTACCATAGTAGGATTAGCTGGAACAGAAGGAAACTACCCGAGTAGTACTCCGATAGGACTCCTAAGCTCATATATGGCTAGGATTTCCATGTAACCCTATCCTCCAGACTATATAAGGGCGGTCAGGAACCCCCTCAAAAAATATCAACACCTAAGGCAATACAAACCACCATACAGTATGTAGGGTATTACACTCTCGGTGGCCCGAACCTGTCTAAATCTTGTGTTCCTTGCACATTCGAGTTCCTGATCTCGGTGACACCCCACCTACAATCTACCACCTTGGGGATATCCTTCGGTGGGCTTGGAGGTTAAACACCGACAGCTGGCGCGCCAAGTAGGGGTGTTCATTGAGCATCCATCGGAGAACTTGATGGCATCTTTCAACTTCACCAGCGCCGTGCCCGACGAGGGCACCACATTCACCTTTAGCTCCTGGGTCTGCATCGCCAACGGCTCAGGTGGTTTCAACAACCACTTGGCCAACCCCAGGAAACCAGATGCATCTTCTCTAACATCCAGCCGCGGCATCGACAATCTTGCCTATGATCTCGGCAGGATTAAACTTTCCGATCTAATTGGAAGCTATGCAAGTCATATCAAGGTAAACCCTCGCCCATCGGTCAGTCCTGATGATCTAATTGCCAGGATAGATCAGGTGGATGATGGCATCACCGAATGAATCAAGCTCGCGGAAGCCGCTCTCCATCAGCCTGACCCGGCATCCTCGACACAGAATTGCCCTAAGACTCCTCACCATCCACCTATTGCCACCAGCGACATCTTCTCCTGCATCGACTGAGTCGACCAAGGTATCGTAGAGTGCATCAATCAAGCAGAAACCACCCTTCAGCACATCAACCCTAAGGAGCCGAAGGCATTCAATCGCGATTTCAATGACTTCATCGGCAAACTCAAAACCCCTAGACCAAATCCAACTCAGTCTGAGGCGGTCCTACCCAAGACCCACTTCACTTTGGAAGAGGACTTTGATCACCTATTGCAACTCGGAAAAGAAGAAGCCACCGGATGTTGGGGGGCTACTATTTACAACAACCATTCGGATTTGGCTACTCACGCAACACCTATAATAGGCAGCCTCCAGAGTCTGTCAAGAGGATCAACTCTGTCGGGTAGGCTCGAGCATTGGAAGGACAGAAAGCCCTCCAAATTTCTCGAATCAAGCCCACCACGATCCATTATCAGCTCTGGTGAACTCCCATTCCAAGAAGGCAGACCTCTTGCTTCTTCCAATGACGAAGAAGTTTGGGTTGCAAGTACCAAACGCTTCACACCAGATTGTGAGGTATTCATGATTCACGTCGACAAAGGCAATGAAGGATCGGAGTACGTTCAATTCGATGACTACTACATCAACAATGATGACTACATCTCTGACACACCCGGTCAAGACTCAGACGCAGTGGGGGCATTCGCCCATCACGATCTACCTATACATGCTCTCAACATTTTGGGAACTACAAAGATCGAAGATGAAGACAACATCCAAAAAGAACGGCATAATATTAGGAACGCCAAGCGTGCCGCGTGTAGGCGGCGCGTATCAGAACAGCACCAACATCAGCCTGCCAACCTCTACGACTGCCCCACAAGTGACCTCCGCACTATCATCAACGCCGGCCAGGATGCCCGCAATGTCATCATCGCTAGGCAGGAAGAGCGTGACGAGGTGGAGGCCTACAGCCCCACCAACTATCATATCCCTCTCGACTACCTGGGTACAACTCGGAAACGCAAGCCAAAAGTTGGGGAGCAACCAACCCGAAGAAAGAAAACCCTCAGCTCGAAGGAAAGATTCGAGGAGGCCCTCCACAAGCGATGCTCATGGCACCCGAAGAGCAAGCGTTCCACCTTCAAATGGCAAACCCTTCGGAGGGGCCTAGCAACTCCACCACTCAATAAAGACTATGAAGAAAGGTGACGGGACTACCCGAATAATGATTTATTCATAAATTAAGTACCCGATTTAAGGAGGTTTTCTGAGGCTCTTTTAGGTATTTCATTTTTTCAACCATTATTTTGGGACTATATCTCAAAACAAGGGGTCCCGTAAACCTAAAAGCACCCTTTTTAACCACTTAGTCAGGGTTGCCATTTATGTTTATTATTCGAGATAGTCATGACTTTCTCTCTATATTACTCTTAGACATGCCAAATGAATGTCCAACCTAATTAGTGCAACCTTTTTCCAGGCAATCTCTTATCACCTATTCCTCATGTCACGAGCCTTTTTTACCAACGCTCGGGGGCTAAGGATAGGGCCAGCGGGGATGGGCTCAGGAAAGAAGAAAATGATTCAATTTCTTCAAGGCTAAGCTCAGGGAACCCTGTCACAACAACGCCATGCGACTGCCAAAGGTGGTTGCCTCGTTTGGCAATGACTAGTGGAACCCGCAAATTAGCCAAATAAAGCATCTATGTGATTATCTATCAAACATTTCCAGTAACAATCAGTTTACTAGTTAGTACTCTATGTTACTGAAAGGGCCTCGCTCCCATACATCCAGTAACACTCAGTTTACTAGTTCCCAACTAGTACTCTATGTTACTGAAGGGGCATTGCTCCCATACTTCCAGTAACACTCAGTTTACTAATTTTCGACTAGTACTTTATGTTACTGAAGGGGTCTCGCTCCCATACTTCTAGTAACGCTCAGTTTACTAGTTCCCGACTAGTACCCTATGTTACTGAAGGGGTCTCGCTCCCACACTTCTAGTAACGCTCAGTTTACTAGTTCTCGACTAGTACTCTATGTTATTGAAGGGTCCTCGCTCCCATACTTCCAGTAACGCTCAGTTTACTAGTTCCCGACTAGTACTCTATGTTACCGAAGGGGCCTCGCTCCCACACTTCCAGCAATGCTCAGTTTACTAGTTCCTGACTAGTACTCTATGTTACTGAAGGGGTCTCGCTCCCATACTTCCAGCAACGCTCAGTTTACAAGTTCCCGACTAGTACTCTATGTTACTGAAGGGGCCTCGCTCTCATACTTCCAGCAACGCTCAGTTTACTAGTTCCTGACTTCCTCGCACCCACACTTCGAATAACATTCAACTTACTAGTTCCCTACTAGTACTCCAGTACTCCATGTTACTAAAGAGACCTCGCTCCCATACTTCCAGTAATGCTCAGTTTACTAGCTCCTGACTAGTACTCTATGTTACTGAAGAGGCCTCGCTCCCATACTTCCAGTAATGCTCAGTTTACTAGTTCCCGACTAGTATTCTATGTTACTGAAGGGGTTCGCTCCCATACTTCCAGTAACACTCCGTTTACTAGTTCCTGACTATCCTAGTTTGTGTACCCCCATGATTGGATTTATATATTGAGTGCACAACCATCAACTACTTCTAGAGGCGTTGCCCTCTGGGTAGCTCTACATGGGCATTTCCAATAATTTGTTCTAAGTCCTACGATTTTCGGTCCTACTCTACGAGTCGGCACCACGAACACATCAACAGGCAAACAACTAAAATCATATTTACGAGATATGCATAGTCAAGATAGAGTGTTTGTCACACCCGATTTATAAGAACATAAATCGAGCAATCATATATGCGCCAGGATCAAGTCACGCATATATACAACAGATCATCAAGATATCACAACACATGTCACGAATAACATTAATATAAAGCGTAAATGAATCAATATAATGAATTATTTTTATTACAACCGAATCAAGAATCGGTTCAAGAGTTGCGGAAGCGTAAAAGGAATACATGAAGAGCTGGGCACCACAGGGACGTCGACTGGGAGACAAACGCCTAGAAGTCGTCGAAGCCGCTGACGTAATCCTCCACGTTGCCGGGCACTGAGCAGCAGTCGAAGATATCCGAAATAGAACAGAAGAGTAGAAAGACAAGTGTGAGTACAGAACTAGTACTCAACAAGTATAACACGAGCATGAGGCTCTAGGGTTAGCTGACTCAACTGCATTAGCTTTTAGTCTTGGCAAAGTTTTATTTAAGCTAATTACTACAAGTGGATGAATTACCATAAACCCAATTGCATAATAAATTAATCAATATTAATTAAGAACTACTGAGAACCATCCAAACCAAAACCACCCGGGGAACCGCCCTCGTCAAAGGTTGATAACCCCACTAATCAGACGGAGGATCTGGGCCGCTCATGACTGTGAGCACAGCTGATATATCAGTTTTACACTCTCAAGAGGTTGCACAACTTTACCCACAAGTCGTGAGCTACGCTAGTTGTTCATCACACTTCCTTAGGTGAGATGGCTAGCAAGCACACTACGAGACCGTTACAAAGGATCATGTTGGTAAGGTGTAACCGCTAAGGATTCTGGATCAGCGACGATGGGGCCCACCTCCGGGGTACAAGACACACAGCACAGACCAAGCCGGAGGAGCAGGGACCATTGAAGCTTACCACCCCTCTTGCCCACGCAGGTAAGTTACTCCCGAACCCAAAATGACCTAATTAGTAAGTCAAGACCGTCCCATACCAGTCTTGTGGTTGCGCGGTTGTCCCAGGTTGTCGCTCTATGAACCGGTCCTTATGGAGAGTGGCCAACCAAGCACTAAGCACCGTGCTGGCCCCCTAAACCATGTTTCTAACAAAAACACCTTTTAAGGACGCACAAACCACTCAAGCACACAGCACAGAGGGTCGGCTCCAGAATTAAGTTGCATAAGACCATTAATCAAATTAATTAAAAAGGACCAAGTTTTGTTATAGCGCAGCAACCTAGCACAACTAACCAGAGATGCAGCCCAAAGGATATATATAAGGATATACAAGTGGCTAGGAAGTCCTTATAGGTATACAGTATTAAAATGCAGTATGAAATTGTATTTAAAAGTGATAGGAGGTTCATGTTATACTTGCCTTCCTCGTACTCTCCCGGCTGCTGCTCGAAGTGCTCGGAAGACGGCTGCTCCTGGTACTGCTCCAAAGGCTCCGCGTCTACTCACGATCGTCAAACATAGTCCACACATACACACATGCACAAACAATAGCAAAATATAAGAAAACAGTACAACATTACATGGAAACAGTACATGAAACTAGCCTAGAACTAATCTACGCGTTACAACGATCGCGTGCATATAAAGAACACCTAAAACGGAGCTAAAACGTGAAAACTGCGCTTAAGACAGGATCCAGGGACCTATTTGTAAGAAAAACAGAGAAACCAGGGGCTTCTGGGCAAAACTCGGGGACTAAAACGTAAATAAAGCATAGACTCAGGGGTTAGCACGTGAAATCACGCGGCATGGACGGCGGGTTCAAATTCTAGGAAAGACAGGGGCTTAAACGAATGAAATCAGGGCTGAACTGCAATTATTTTTGACTTAAGATGGACCGCGGGTTGATTCCCCAAAAAGGCAGGGGTTCTTTAGCAAATCCTATAGGCTGAAACGGTATGATGTAATCTGGGCCCTCGGATCAGATCTGTGCGGCCCAGATTAGAATCCATACGCGAAGGGGTACGGGATGATCTCAGCCTTTGGATCGAGATCGACCGGTCGGGATTGGATCTAGGTTTACTACTCGCGCTATCCACCGGATTTGAATTGGACGGCTGAGATTTGACATGCCGGCGAACCGGTACGCGCTGATCGGGTCCCTCGGATCTGAATCGCACGGCTCAGATCCACCCCGGCACGATCTAATCCTGGCCGTGGGCTCTAGATCGGAGGGTTGGGGACCCTCGGGTGCTCGGGTGGCGGCGCTGGTCGCCGGAGTTCGTCTCCGCGGCGGCGCCTCGCCGGCTTAGGCCGATCTCGGCCGTCCGGACTTCATTTGGCTCGGGATCACGCCGTGGAGGGAGCTGGCGGTACGGGTAATCCACCCGGGCTATCATCGTGGCAGATCAGGGCTCGGTTAGGGGGTCTCCACGACGGGGGCGGCTCGGGGCAACGGCGGCAAGTGGGGCGCGCACATACAGAGGGGAAAAGGGAAGGAAAGGGGCACTGCGCGCTTCTTACCTCGCCGGGGTACTGCGACGGCGGTTGGAGGCCGAGGATCGAGGCTCCGGTGTTGAATTGCGGTGGCGCAAGGCGGCGGAGCGGCTCTCGGGTCGTGCAGCGGAGCGGCGGCGCTAGGGCACAGAGGGGAGGTGGAGGGGGTGGATGCGGCTGAGAGGAACGCGAGAGAGAAAGGCCGCGGCTAAGAAGGGGGAGAAGGGAGGCCTCGGCGTGCGGGTCACAACGGACCCCGAGCTTCCCGCGGTCGTTACGGCATCGAGCTAATCCAATCGTGGCCAGGTTTCTAGAAGGGAGAGGAGGCTCAGGCGCCGACCGGTGGGGCCTTGCGAGCGAGGGGAGGGGAGCTCCGGGGTGCGGCGGGGCGGCCCACGGTCAGCGGCAGGGCGGCCGGACCGGCGAGGGGGAAACAGAGGAGGGGGAAATCGGCGCTGGGAGGAAGGGGAAGGGAGGGTGCCGACCTGTGGGGCCGGAGTGGCAGCGAGAGAGAGAGAAAGGAGCGCGGGGCTGAGGGGAAAACGGGCCGGGGTCGAGGCCCACGCGGGGGAAGAGAGAAAGGGAGGGTGCCAGGCCTCGGGAGGGAAAGGAGGGAGGGAAAGAGGCCCAGGGGAGAAAAGAGAGGGGAAGAGAGGGCCCGCGGACAGAGAGAGGAGGGGAGAAAGGAGAGACTGGGCCGGGCTGGGAAGAGGATTGGGCTGCTTCTCTTTTATCCTTTCTTCTTTCCTTTTCTTTTCTATACTCTACCCATTCAAACAAAAACCCTTTGAATTCAAACACCATTTGAATTCAAATCTACACCCTCAACACAAATAAAACAATGCTGCGGCATGAATGCACAAACACTTTTATCCTATGGTATATTTTAATTACTTACGTTATAAAATTACTTTAAATGCCACGAAATTTAAAGAAAAGCATGGAAAATTTATTTAAGCCCAAATAAATTCATTAAAAAAAAATTGAGGAAATTACCTTAGGGTGTTACAGTGTTCCAATGTTTCTACATCCGGATCTACTCTTGATCTAAGCTATCAACTAGCCTCTGGGCCACCGGTTTCACTTCTTCAACAAGTTCTCTAAATTTGTCTTCCATGCATTTGGTAAACATCCCACTCGCCAGTGGCTCCAGGTTGGCTTTGGGCCAGTAGGACTTTACAAGTCCAAGGACGTGCTCCACATAGGTCCTGATGGTTTTCGAGATGTAGCTAGTAATCTTTAGGGGGTTTTGCGAAATCGCTCCAACAACATCTTGTCACTCACCACCCCTTCTTTCGGCAGATCCACCATGTCAACCACTATTTGAGCAGCACCCTTGAGCTCTTGAAGTTCTTTATCTTTCAGCTCCTTCTCAGCGGGCATCTCCTTGACCTAGGTCATACACTCCACGAGTTGTACATCTGCATCTTGGAGGGCCTGAATCAACTTCTCCGCATCATCTGACCGACGGTACACAAGATTCTTCAAGTTAGTGAATTCGTCAACCTTATTTCTCATGATATTATTAATTTCTATAAGCAAAAGGACATGAAGAAGCACTTGTACTAGTTCAGATACTACTCTCCAATTATGGCAAACAAGGATAAAGCAGCCGACAAAGTGTTACCTCGGTAAGACCTGGCCTATAGTCTGCTTCAATCTCTTTCCTCAGCAGACAAACCTCCCGGGTGTGCTCGAGCTTCAAGGTATCCAATTCACACCGCACCTTAGCATTTTCTGCTGCTTGTGCTTCGATCTCTTGCTCCCTGGCCTGCAACTGCTAGAATTTGACCTCCACGGCTCACAATTTGTCCAACTTTATGCGGGCTCGGTTGGCCATGGTTTGTTTGACATTGAGAAGAAGTTTCAGAAGCAATACTGTCACACCCTAAAATATTTAATTTTAGGATGTGAGTATCTTTTAGAATGTGTTTGTTTATCAATAGGGTTTTTCGAGAATTTTCAGAATTTTTCAATCAGTTATTCTCATTTCTCCTAGAGCTAGATCCATTTTTATTTGGAAGGCTCTAAAATTATTTTTCATGAGTTCCAAATATTTTATTTGGAATCCTCGTGACCCAAATTACCTCCCGAGTTTTCCTAGAACTTTTGTGATTCTTCCGGATATAGTTTTCATAGGTTAAAATAATTATCTGGACTTTTCTAGATTTATTTTAAGCTTAAAAATATGTTCTGGAAAATATTTCTATTTTGATTCACATCGTAGTTGGACCAACCTATATCTTTGTTGTACATCCTTTTAACCTTGTCCTCTCCGAATCTTTAAGATGTCCCATCGAGCTCCCGATCCTCTAACCGTCCTCCCCGATCAAGTCATGCTTGAAAATGACGCCTTGTGGCTCGTCTTCAGTGTTTTTGCGATGATGTTCAATCACCGTCAGCCCCAACGACTTGGCCTGATCCTTTCCTTCTCTTTTCGTGCTCCCAAATAAACCGTTCGTGTTCAACCAGCTCTGTCAGCTTGTTTTCATGTTCGGCCCTCACCGAACCTGTTTCGGCCCATAACCAAATTTGCTCGCCGCTCAAGTCTTGACGCGAGGTCGTTTCCTCCTTTCTTTACCTTTTCCTTCCTCTCCTTGCTCGCTATCTTGTAGGGCCCGCGGGTCAGCCCAATCTTGCTTCTCCCGTGGGTAATCTGAATCAGGAACGAGTCCCAGCCCGATGTGCCGCCTGGTCCCGGCTCGCTAAACCCTCAGTCCCTATAAATTTTGCTCGCGTAACCCTAGGCTCGCATCCTTCTGCCTTGCGATTTTCCTCCTGCGCATCCTCCCGGCATCGCCCCCTGCAGCCGCTGCTGTCGCCCTACCCTGCCCCCTGTTCCGCTCACCCTTCTGCTGCTAGCCCATGCACCCATGCCTGCGTCGCCAGCCCGAGCTCCTGGACCTTCTACTGCCGCCACACGGCCTCCTGCTTGCGCGCCACCAGGAAGTGCCGCCACCCCTCGCGTCTCCTGCAGCCAGGCCAGCAGCGCCTGCCTGAGCCCCTGCCCTGCTACAGCTAGTGCCGTCGCCCCTGACCCCATCTGCCTGCGAGCCATGCGCCGCAACCAGGAGTTTCGCTCGCCCTCCTACACAGCCGCCGCCAGGACTGCCAACCAGAGCTCCTACGCGTCTACAGCCCTGCGCCCCTACCCTGCGCCGCGTCCTCCTTCCCTGCAGCTGCAGCCCCCCTGCAGTCCGCCCCTGGTGCCCAGCCGCCGCCATGAACAGAACCACAGCCGTCTCCTTCTTGATCGAAATTCGACAACCACGATGCATCCCCACGGTAAGTAAGGTATGGAATCGAATCCCCTCGTCGTCCTCTTTCATTTGCCCCGCTCCTTGCGACCTCTTGTGCCCTAGAACGATGAGAATTTGAAGAACAGTACCTGCCGGTCACCATTGCTGCCTGTTTCGAGCTTATTGCAATTTAGTCCCTGAAGAATTCTGTAATTATCGTGTAATTTTCTATATCTTGCGAAATTTGCAGAAAACCCCCTAGATCTATTATATCTTCTCAATCCAACCCCACCGTGGAATTATTCAGATCTAACCCTAGACTTTTCCTAATTTGCAAGCACTATTTTCTGTGTCTTGTAATTCTTTCCTGCTAAACCCTGAAGTCTATAGTTAATTACGTATAGGTCCTTGCAGCATTGTTCCATACATAGTTTCCGAATTTTAGATCCGTTTCGATCCGTTCTTTTTGTGTTAGTCTTCTAAAACCCTAAGCTATCATTTAGTAGTGTTGTTGTACCATAATCCTTGTTTTTAAAATTAGATATCAATTTAATTTGAATAATATCCTCTCATCTAGTTTTCCGAAATAAAATCCAATTAAGTCTTTACTCCGGTTTTCATAATTAATGTTAATTTGATTAATATCAACTTAAATGTGTTTGTAATTTAATTTGTTAGTTCAATACGAATCATATGAAGTTATGCGTTTATATGCTCTCACTAGTTTGCTTTATAATTAATTGTTCAATAGGATAATTCGTACATAGACAAATATATATAATTTGATTAAGTTGTATCTCGTCTTTGTAAATGCAAATATAATATGAGTTAATTCTAATTAGGGATATTTCTCTTTTATATCTTTTACATTAGTTTTCTAAATTAAAATAAATGAAATCCTATAGTTCTTTTATTCTTTTATGACATAATTTTTCCAATAGTTGTTTCTTTTTTACCCTAGCTCTGTTCTCCGCGTTTCTTTCAGTCTTTTGACCGTAGCAACGAGCCCTATTCTTTTGTATACTATTTTAAAGCTTTCTTTTGGTTTGGTGTACCCGTTCTTAGTCGTTCTTGTTTGCTTGTTTGCTTGTATGCTTGGGCCCGATGCTTATGTGACGTTAGAAGGAGCGTGATCCAAGAGCTTTGAAGATTTAGAGTTTCAAGAACAAGAGTTGAAGACTCTGAGCAACTATTCTCTAAAAAAAAGGCAAGTGTTTACTTGATCATTCTTTTATCCTAATAATCACAATAAATATAACTTTTCCATACGCATGCATGTGTCCTAATTTTGATGGATCCTAATTAAGGATATGCCTAGTCTTTATGATTATTCCTTGTCAACCTGGGTTTTACATTTATGTTGGGTAGCTATTGCTTAGTTGCTATAACTGGTTCTGGCTTGGGAATAATTTATAACCATGATAACAACAATGATGATGTTACATCTATTTTGTCCATGTTCATGCTCTTTGTGTTGTTAATCACAAGATCATATATTTTAATTGGAACATGGAGAACCACCCAGCAAAACAGTGCAACCACAATACTACATGGCTCTGGTCTTGGCTAATTAATTAGAAACTCTAGCTTGTGATGATCTTACCGAAGGGGCAAGAGGGGAGTGCATGGATGGGGTATAGCCCGGTCCTCTTGAGGCGTAGATATGGTCCTGGTTAAGGCATCTTCCTCATTAGGGAGGGTTATGACCACTACGGCCTCAAACCTTAGCGGATTGTCATAAGTTAGTGAATCCCTTGCCACTCACCTCGGAAGTGTTTAAGAGGCTAGCTACCTCGCTCAAATCGGGAGACATGAATTGTGGGTAAAGTGTACAACCTCAGCAGAGTGAAAACTGATATATCAGCCGTGCTCACAGTTAAGAGCGGCTTGGACCCTCACATGATAATTGAACTTGAAGATGAATTAAATCGTGGACCATGTTTATGGTTATGGTTATCATAGACCATATTTATGGTTGTGGTTATGCTTCTGCTATATCTCTTCTATTTCTTTTAATATGGGTTTTGGTATGAACTTATACCTTAGTAATCAGGTGCTAATAAAATTTGACCAATTAAAATTGCTTATCGCAGGAAGCCAGTCAGCCTTTCCTTGATTTTGGCCTTCATGTCATATAATTCCCAACACTTGCTGAGTACCAACCATAAGTGTACTCACGCTTGTTATAATTATTGCTCATAGGAGAAAGTGATGTGAAGTCTTTTGAAGATGATGCTGAGTTCTAGGCCTACGCAACCTCCGGTCGATTGCCTGTAAAGTTTGGAGTCTTCATTTCTAGGATAAGCTGTATAACTCTGATAATCTTAATAGTCTTTTAATTCTCTTTTCGTGATACTGTTGTTGAATATTCACTAATGAAGTCACTATATGTATGGAACTTGATCCTGGCATACATATAGTTATGCATTCTATTTTGTCTTTAAAACCGGGTGTGACAAATACTACTCGACAATAGCAAATATGGACAGTTCAGGGCACTAACCGTAGAGAACCGGAACAAATCCCGGAATGAATCATTCAACTCTTTGATTCATTCATTTATGAGCATTAGGTCATCGATGAGCTCCAATGGGATGTCACTCTCAAAAATTGAAGACCGCATCGGAGCTACAACTATTGAACTACTCGCAGCGCCTTGCTCGACAGGGTTATGCTGCTGCAGCAGTGGGCTCCCTGTCATATGGTTACTCCATAAGCAAACATGCAAGCAACAGAGAACTCGGGTGAAATGCAAATCAACTCAACCTACCTATAGAATTTTCTTGAGGCTCTTCTGCATTCGCTGGCTCTGGTTCAGCAACTGGCACCTCTCTTTCACTGGCACATTCAGTTCCTATGGGTGAGGGGACACGGGCATCTGCATGCTGCAAAGGTTCAACAACTTCCGTGGCCACCGGTGTCGCATCAACCACCTTCTCTGGCGTAGGGGCCTGGGCATCCGCAGCATTGCTAGGCTGCTCAAAGCCTAGAGTAGAGGATGGCCTGCATAGGGAAACAACATTATCAATTGTTATCAGACAAATAAGAGCCTACAAAGAAAAAGTACTCGGAGACTTACAATGCAAATTTCTTTATCGACAATACTTTCTTCTTAAGTACTCGGGGCACTGGTCCAGTACCCAGAGCACTCGTTGCTGCAGGTTTGCCAGTCAAGGGCTGCGTTTGCCCCAGCGGGGCAATCGCAACGGTCACCATCAAACTGCAGTCAGCCAGGGGTGGCAACCGCTCCGGCTCGGCTTCAGCAGTACCACTTGACAGGTCCACTGCAATGGTGGGCACACCTTGTCCCCTTGTAGTCTCATCCCCGATCTCCTCTTCAATTGTACCCCTAATACGTTTGGGGTTCAGGGAGCTACCCAAAAATGTCAAGAAGAAAGGGGAAATTCAATCAGAAAATGCCCAAGTGAAAGCAGGAAAAGTACTCGGAATGCAATGACAAGCACTCACCTGAACGCTCCAATGTCATCACCAGCTGCTGAGGCGCTCGCCTTGCGCTTCCGAGCAGTGGCTCCTGGTCCCCGCGGATGGCTCAACAAAAGATAATCACCAGGAGAGCTTCCGTTCTATTGGGCAGTCTTCTTAACTTGGCCTTTTATCACTTCAGCCAAGGTGCGACCATCATCGCTGTCTTGATCATCGTCTGTACTAACTGGATCATAGGAAGGACGAAAGACCGGCTTCTGGTACGCTAATGGCTGTAGATGCTGCGAACGTGTGATGTCCGGCATCGGCGGCATACTTCTATATACATCACATCCTACTGCAACAAAATTGACAGATGAGTTAGTATCACTCAAGACAAGATTGCAGTGCAGAAGGATAAGGATACTTACATGCTTTGGAGGGTCCTTACCAGAGTACATCTTCGGGACATAGGGCACTGTCTCAGCACCCATGAGTATCCGGCTCACTCAAACTAAGGCATCTGATTGCTGAATCGGCTCTACAGAAAACCGAGAGGGGTCTAAGACTCCAAGATAGTCGAAGCCAAACCTTGCCCGCTTCTGCAATCGCTGAATCCGCCTGCCGGTCCATGAGAGCATCACGACTACGCTAGTAACGCCCACATCCCTCTGCTTTTTTTATCATACCAAGCAATTCTAGGATCTGGCTTTCATCCCTGCAGGGCTTAAACCACTCGTGCGTGATCTTAAGTGCTCCCGCTGTACTCTCTGGCAGGGAAGGTGCGTGGTTTCCAATGTAGAACCACTTTTCTCTCCACCTTGACAAACTACTCGGGAATTTATATGAGATGTATTTTTTATCCATCCCTTGCCTCAGCTGCAGCCCGGCACCTCCAACCTCATACGGGAATTTGTATGAGGTGGAGAAGATAGGTGAATAGATCGAAGTGCGGCTCTATTCCTAAGAATACTTCACAGAACTGAGCAAAGATGGAAATGTGAAGGATGGAGTTAGGATTAAGATGATGCAACTGGATTCCGTAGTAAAAGAGGAGACCACGGAAAAAATTAGAAGTCGGTAGGGCTAATCCTCGTCCGATAAAGTATTGAAAAAGAACAATCTCATCAACTACTTTATATGGCCTTTTGTCCCAAGTGGCAGGGCACCACTGGATGACTTCCTTGCTTTGGAGAATACCCTCATCAACGAGTGCTTGGAGATTAGCTTCGGAGCACCTGGTTTCCACCCATCTTCGGAGGTGGTGGAAGCCTTACACTCCTTTTCCTTCCACTTGGAGGCACCTCGCTTGTTGCCAGCCATCCTTGTGTTCACGAGATGCTTCACTCGCATGTTCTCGGGGGCTATGATGAGAAAGGCGATGGAGCAGGGCTTTTGGGGAGAAGGATGAACTGGGCAATTACATCTTGCAACGCAAATGACCTAGATCTAACTCTAGAATTGGCGGCGACTACAAGACAGAGGAAGACGAAAGGCTCGAGTAGTAAAAAGCACAAGTGAAAGGGTGGGTAAAACCCTAGGTCGCCGTGTGGTTAATAACTAGCGGTGGGCCCAAGTTTACTGTGCGGAATGCGAAGAGTTTTTTATGGGATAAGATTTGTTTTGAGCAGTAATCTTAGGTTACTTTGAGAAAGTTATTTGTTTAACCATTTTTTAGGGAAAACATCCCGAAAAAAGAGGTTTTCGAATTTCTGAACCAATTTACCTATTTTAACCATCAATTCATACTCTTACTTT
This sequence comes from Panicum hallii, assembly GCF_002211085.1. Classification (NCBI taxonomy): domain Eukaryota; kingdom Viridiplantae; phylum Streptophyta; class Magnoliopsida; order Poales; family Poaceae; genus Panicum; species Panicum hallii. Next base: position 13,228,492 of record NC_038042.1, on the reverse strand, counting down.
TCTTACACAACCCATGCCACGACCTTTTGGATCCTTTTTTCCAAACCTGGGAATTTGGATTAAAAGCTCGGGGCTGTGAGGCACGTGTCATTGATGGCTTATTTTTCAAATATTTTGGAAGATAAGGATGGAAGACTCAAGACTAATTTGACCCTCAACTTGATTCTTCGATTCAACCTAAGGCTCGGGGGCTACTCCATATAAAAGAAGATTTGAAAACTACTCAGGGCATAAGCACCTCACAGCCTCGATGCAGCCAGATAAGTACTCGGAAGACGCCTTCAAGATGAAGTTCAGAAGAACTCAAAGACGCCTTCGAAGTACTCAGAAGGCTGCAGTACTCGACTACGAAGAGCTCGGGGGCTTGTCAGACCCGGGGCCACGGGACACGCACATGGCGTACATATTCTAGGATAAGGGATGGGACATGGCCCACGTGCTACACCAGCTGTAACTAATCGTACTATAGTAGGACTAGTCATAATAGAAGGAAACTACCCGAGTAATACTCGGGTAGGACTCATAAGCTCGTATCTAGATAGGATTTCCATATAACCCTATCCCCCAGACTATATAAGGGCGGGCAGGGACCCCCTCAAAAAACATCAACACCTAAGGTAATACAAACCACCACACAGGACCTAGGCTATTACGCTCTCGGTGGCCCAAACCTATCTAAATCTTGTGTTCCTTGCACCTTCGAGTTTCTGATCTCGGCGACACCCTACCTACTGTCACACCCTAAAATATTCAATTTTAGGATGTGACTATCTTTTAGAATGTGTTCATCTATCAATAGGATTTTTCCGAGAATTTTAAAGATTTTTCTGGTAATTATTCTATTTATCTTAGAGCTAGATCCATTTTTATTTTATTTGGAAAGCTCTAAAATTCTTTTTCATGAAGTCCAAATATTCTGTTTGGATTCCTCGTATCCTAAAATTACCTCCCGAGTTTTCCCTAAGAATTTTTGGGATTCTTCCGGATATCGTTTTCGTGGTTTGAAATGTTTATCTGGACTTTTCTAGATTTATTTTAAACTTGAAAATGTACTCTGGAAAATATTTCTATTTTGATTCTCATCGTAGTCGGACCGAGCCGTATCTTGTTGTACATCCTTTTAATCTTGTCTCTTCGAATCTTTAAGAGGTTCCATCGAGCTCCTGATCCTCTAACCGTTTTCCCCGATCAAGTCATGCTTGAAAACGACGCCTCGTGACTTGTCTTCGGTATTTTTTTTTCCGATGATGTTCGATCGTCATCAGCCCCAATGACTCGGCCTGGTCTTTTCCTTCTCTTCTCGTGCTCCCGAATAAACCGTTCGTGTTCAAACAGCACTATCAGCTCGTTTTCACGTTCGGCCCTCACCCGAACCTGTTTCGGGCCATAATCGAACTCACTCGGCCCTTCTCGTTTCCTCTTTCTGTTACCTCTTCTATCCTCTCGTTGCTCGCTAAATTGTGGGACCCGCTGGTCAGCCCAATCTCGCCTCCCGTGGGCAATCCAGACTCAAGAACGAGTCCCAGCCCGATGCGCCGCCGTGTCCTTATCCTCGTTCGAGTTGGAGCCCAGCACAATATCTCCAGGCCTATTTAAACGCGCCTTGCACCTCCTGTTCCCCGGTAGCCGGCCCTAATTTTTCTCCCCTGTGTCGGCTCCTGCGTGCTCTATAAATTCTTGCGTAACCCTAGCCCTGCATGGATCCTGCTGTCGCCCTCCTTTTTTTTCCTGTGCAGCGCTGCCACCAGGAGGCCGAGTGCCCAGGCCTCCCTGCTGCTCGCGAGGTACCATGAGCACTGCCGTTGCCGTGCCCCCTGCGACCTTCCTCCTGCAGCCAGTGTCGCCGTAGCCCTCTCCCCCCTGCTCGTTTCCCCTGCGCAGCGCCATCTCCTTCCTGTTTCCCGTGCGCCCAGCGCCACCCTCGCCCCTGCCCGCTCCTCCCTGCACGCTGCTGCCATGAACAGACGCCCAGGAAACAGAGCAGCCGCGTCGCCCTGCCCCTGTGCGCCGCCCCTGCCCTTGCGCCGCGCCCCCTGTAGGCCGCCCGCCCCCACCCCCTGCGCTGCCCTTCCCCTTGCCTTCCTCCTGCTGCTGCCACCCAGGACAGAACGAACAGGAGCAGAACCAGCGCAGGATCGGAACATGCATGAACAGACATGACATTGCTGTTTTCTCTCGCGAAATTCGATCGCCTCGGTGCATCTCCGCTGCGGGTAAGATATGGAATCGAACCCCCTCCCACTCCTCTTTCTTTTCCCCCACTTCCCGTGCTCTCCCATGGTCTAAATCGCTCCAATTTTGGCCGGCAGCAAGCTCCCGTGCAGCAGCCATGGAGGAACTCGAGATCTTGCAATCCAGTCCCTGGAGAAAGATGTAAATTTCCTATTCTTTCTTGTATCTTGTAAAATTTGCAGAAAACCCCCTAGATCTATCCATCTTCGCAATCCAGCCCCACCATGGAATTTTTCAGATCTAACCCTAATCTTTTTCTGTTTTGTGAGCACTATTTTCTGTGTCTTGTATTTCTTTTCTGCTAACCCCTAAAGTCTATAGTTAATTTCGTATAGGTCCCTGCAGCGCTGTTTTATGCGTAGTTTCCGCGTTTTATATCCTTTTCGATCCGTTCTTTTTGTGTTAGTCTTCTAAAACCCTAAGCTATCGTTTAGTAGCGTTGTTGTGCTGTAATTCCAGTTTTTAAAATTAAATATTAATTTAATTTGAATAATATCCTCTCATCTAGTTTTCCGAAATAAAATCCAATTAAGTCTTTTCTCCGATTTTCATAATTAATGTTAATTTGATAAATATCAACTTAAATATGTTTGTAATTCAATTTGTTTAGTTCAACACAAATCATAAAGTTCGACGTTTAGATGCTCTCACCAGTTTCTTTTCTAATTAATTAATTAGTGTAATTTGTACATAGAGAATTGTAAATAAAATTTGACTAAGTTCTACTTCGTCTTTATAAATGTAAATATAATATGAGTTAATTATAATTAGGGATTTTTTTCTCTTTTAAATCTTTTACATTGGTTTTCTAAATTAAAATAAATGAAATCCTATAGTTCTATTATTTCTTTTATAATATAAATCTTCCGATAGCTGTATCTTTTCAACCCTAGCTCCGTTTTCCGCGTTTCTTTCTTTCTCGTGATCGTAGCAACGAGCCTTATCCTTTAGTTCGCTCCTTTAAAGCTTTCCTTTTGTTTGTTGTATCTATTCTTAGTTGTTCTTATTTGTTTGCTTGCTTGTATGCTTCGGTCGGATGCTTGTGTGACGTTAGAAGAAGCGCGATCGAAGAGCTTTAAAGATTTAGAGTTTCAAGAACAAGAGTTGAAGACTCTGAGCAGCTATTCTCTAAAAGAAAGGCAAATGTTTCTTTGATCATGCTTTTGTCCTAATAATCACAATAAATACAACATTTTCTTTATATGCATGCATGTGTCCTAATTTTGATGGATCCTAATTAAGGATATGCCTAGTCTTTATGATCATTCCTTGTCAACCAGGGTTTTATCTTTATTGTTGGGTAGCTATTGCTTAGTTGTTATAACTGGTTCTGATTTGGGAATAATATATAATCATGATGACAACAATGATGATGTTATACCTGTTTTATCCATGTTCATGCTTTTTGTGTTGTTGATCACAAGATCATATGATTTAATTGGAACATGGAGAACCACCCAGGAAAACAGTGCAACCACAATACTATATGGCTCTGGTCTTGGCTAATTAATTAGAAACACTAGCTTATGATGATCTTACCGAAAGGGCAAGAGGGGTTGCATCGACGGGGTATAGCTCGGTCCTTTTGAGGCACATGGCTATGTGGTCCTTGGCTAAGGTATTTCCTCATTAGGGAGGGTTATGACTGCTTTGTTTTGAAACCTTAGCGGATTATCATAAGTTAGGGAATCTTTGTAAAGGCCTCGTAGTGAATCCCTTGCCACTCACCTCGGAAGTGTTTAAGAGGCTAGCTACCTCGGGCAAATCAGGGGACACGAATTGTGGGTAAAGTGTACAGCCTCTGCAGAGTGAAAACTGATATATCAGTCGTGCTCACGGTTACGAGCGGCTTGGACCCTCACATGATAATTGAACTTGAAGATGAATTAAATTGTGGACCATGGCTATGGTTATGGTTATTGTGGACCATGTTTATGGTTGTGATTATGCTTATGCTGTATCTCTTCTCTCTCTTTTAATGTGGGTTTTGGTATGAACTTATACCTTAGTAATCAGGTGCTAATAAAATTTGACCAACTAAAATTGCTTATCGCAGTAAGCCAGTGAGCCTTTCCTTGATTTTGGCCTTCATGTCATATAATTCCCAACACTTGCTGAGTACCAACCATAAGTGTACTCACGCTTGTTATAATTGCTGCTCAGAGGAGAAAGTGATGTGAAGTCTTTTGAAGATGATGCTGAGTTCTAGGCCTGCGTAACCCCCGGTCGATTGCCCGTGAAGTTTGGAGTCTTCGTTTCCAGGATAAGCTGTATAAGTCTGATAATCTTTATAGTCTTTTAATTCTCTTTTCGTGATACTGTTGCTGATTATTCACTGATGAAGTCACTATATGTATGGAACTTGATCCTGGCATACATATAGCTATGCACTCGGTTTTGTCTTTAAAAACCGGGTGTGACAGAGGTAGTATCAGAGCTGTATTGACCGTAGGACGCGAGCCTAGATAGCAATGGTTGTATTCGAAGATCTACTGTGACATAGAAGTCATATTTTACCATATCCCTGACCTTCTTGTTGTTTATTCCTAGTATTTCTTCGTTTATCTCATCCTTGATGCTGCTTTTACCTAACTCTGTATCCTTTTCTTTTATTCCCTAATTTCCATTGCTTTTACATCTCGCAATTTCCTTATCTGCTTGTACTCTCATTGGCATGGGTTACCCTGTATCCAATTGTACCATTTATCTCCTCCTTGATTTCAAGTTTTGTCACTTTGGAAATCCCCTTGTCTTCTATTCCAAGTGAATTTTTTTTCTCTCCTCTTGTTACAAACGCTAGACTGTCCGACCTTGTATCCCGAAGAATAGAAGTAATCATCTACTACAAGAAGTCAAGCTAGAGCAACTGAAGACTACACTGGACTCATAGACGTTACACTCAAGAAGTCAATGTTCCGCCAGACAAGCTGAGAGAGATGCCTACATCAAGAATGCTGAAGCTTTAGGATATGACCCATACTTAAGAGGTTTCCCTTTTCAATTGTAAAATGCTAGTTTCGGTTGTTTGATAGTTTGTTTTGGTGTGCTTGTAATGCTTGTTGTTTTGCTCTTGACTGCTTAGACTCCTTGTCTTTGCTCGTTGATGCGTTGTCAGACTTGTGCCTGCAATGACATCATTTCTCCCTTAGTTTTCTCAACCATGATATCTTCACGTTCCAAAGCATAAGCCAGCAGAAAAGACCCAAACCCAAATTCCATCCTTTTGTCTCGATACCTATCTTGTCATATTGCTTTACTCCTTGTCAGAAGCTCTATGCCTTATCCCTTCTTTCTATCTCTAGACTTTACGAATCTCTCGTGTACGCCGTCTTCTTGCTCCTTAGCAAAAGTTAGCACAGAAGTCCCAAATTCGTTTTCTCTCTTTCTTGTTACCCATCTTGTTACCTTATCACCTCCTCGCAATCACAAGATTTTGACAATCTCTCGTCAACCCTATCTTCTTGGAAGCATGTGAAGAAGACCCAATCATCTACCCTCCTTTTCTTGTTACCCATCTTGCCATCTCGCCTTACTCCTTATTAAAAAAAACTTTGTGTTCTATCTTCCCTTCCAATCATCAGCCCTTGCGAATCTCTCGTCAACGCCTTTTGCTCAATCCAGCTGAAAGCAAGTGAAGATCCAAATCCAAATTCTCTCTTTTCTCAACACCGACCTTATTATCTTGTCGCCTCCTTAATGAAATCTTTTATCCTAACTCTCGTCTTTGTCACTAGCCCTTGCGAATCTAGGGACGAGATTCTGTTTAAGGGGTATAGTTCTGTCACACCCTAAAATATTCAATTTTAGGATGTGACTATCTTTTAGAATGTGTTCATCTATCAATAGGATTTTTCCGAGAATTTTAAAGATTTTTCTGGCAATTATTCTATTTATCTTAGAGCTAGATCCATTTTTATTTTATTTGGAAAGCTCTAAAATTCTTTTTCATGAAGTCCAAATATTCTATTTGGATTCCTCGTATCCTAAAATTACCTCCCGAGTTTTCCCTAAGAATTTTTGGGATTCTTCCGGATATCGTTTTCGTGGTTTGAAATATTTATCTGGACTTTTCTAGATTTATTTTAAACTTGAAAATGTACTCTGGAAAATATTTCTATTTTGATTCTCATCGTAGTCGGACCGAGCCGTATCTTGTTGTACATCCTTTTAATCTTGTCTCTTCGAATCTTTAAGAGGTTCCATCGAGCTCCTGATCCTCTAACCGTTTCCCCCGATCAAGTCATGCTTGAAAACGACGCCTCGTGACTTGTCTTCGGTATTTTTTTTCCGATGATGTTCGATCGTCATCAGCCCCAATGACTCGGCCTGGTCTTTTCCTTCTCTTCTCGTGCTCCCGAATAAACCGTTCGTGTTCAAACAACACTATCAGCTCGTTTTCACGTTCGGCCCTCACCCGAACCTGTTTCGGGCCATAATCGAACTCACTCGGCCCTTCTCATTTCCTCTTTCTGTTACCTCTTCTATCCTCTCGTTGCTCGCTAAATTGTGGGACCCGCTGGTCAGCCCAATCTCGCCTCCCGTGGGCAATCCAGACTCAAGAACGAGTCCCAGCCCGATGCGCCGCCGTGTCCTTATCCTCGTTCGAGTTGGAGCCCAGCACAATATCTCCAGGCCTATTTAAACGCGCCTTGCACCTCCTGTTCCCCGGTAGCCGGCCCTAATTTTTCTCCCCTGTGTCGGCTCCTGCGTGCTCTATAAATTCTTGCGTAACCCTAGCCCTGCATGGATCCTGCTGTCGCCCTCCTTTTTTTTCCTGTGCAGCGCTGCCACCAGGAGGCCGAGTGCCCAGGCCTCCCTGCTGCTCGCGAGGCACCATGAACACTGCCGTCGCCGTGCCCCCTGCGACCTTCCTCCTGCAGCCAGTGTCGCCGTAGCCCTCTCCCCCCTGCCTGTTTCCCCTGCGCAGCGCCATCTCCTTCCTGTTTCCCGTCCGCCCAGCGCCGCCCTCGCCCCTGCCCGCTCCTCCCTGCACACTGCTGCCATGAACAGACGCCCAGGAAACAGAGCAGCCGCGTCGCCCTGCCCCTGTGCGCCGCCCCTGCCCTTGCGCCGCGCCCCCTGTAGGCCGCCCACCCCCGCCCCCTGCGCTGCCCTTCCCCTTGCCTTCCTCCTGCTGCTGCCGCCCAGGACAGAACGAACAGGAGCAGAACCAGCGCAGGAACGGAACATGCATGAACAGACCTGATATTGCTGTTTTCTCTCGCGAAATTCGATCGCCTCGGTGCATCTCCGCTGCGGGTAAGACATGGAATCGAACCCCCTCCCACTCCTCTTTCTTTTCCCCCACTTCCCGTGCTCTCCCATGGTCTAAATCGCTCCAATTTTGGCCGGCAGCAAGCTCCCGTGCAGCAGCCATGGAGGAACTCGAGATCTTGCAATCCAGTCCCTGGAGAAAGATGTAAATTTCCTATTCTTTCTTGTATCTTGTAAAATTTGCAGAAAACCATGGAATTTTTCAGATCTAACCCTAATCTTTTCCTGTTTTGCGAGCACTATTTTCTGTGTCTTGTATTTCTTTTCTGCTAACCCCTAAAGTCTATAGTTAATTTCGTATAGGTCCCTGCAGCGCTGTTTTATGCGTAGTTTCCGCATTTTATATCCTTTTCGATCCGTTCTTTTTGCGTTAGTCTTCTAAAACCCTAAGCTATCGTTTAGTAGCGTTGTTGTGCCGTAATTCCTGTTTTTAAATTTAAATATTAATTTAATTTGAATAATATCCTCTCATCTAGTTTTCCGAAATAAAATCCAATTAAGTCTTTTCTCCGATTTTCATAATTAATGTTAATTTGATTAATATCAACTTAAATGTGTTTGTAATTCAATTTGTTTAGTTCAACACGAATCATAAAGTTCGACGTTTAGATGCTCTCACCAGTTTCTTTTCTAATTAATTAATTAGTGTAATTTGTACATAGAGAATTGTAAATAAAATTTGACTAAGTTCTACTTCGTCTTTATAAATGTAAATATAATATGAGTTAATTATAATTAGGGATTTTTTTCTCTTTTAAATCTTTTACATTGGTTTTCTAAATTAAAATAAATGAAATCCTATAGTTCTTTTATTTCTTTTATAATATAAATCTTCCGATAGCTGTATCTTTTCAACCCTAGCTCCGTTTTCCGCGTTTCTTTCTTTCTCGTGATCGTAGCAACGAGCCTTATCCTTTAATTCGCTCCTTTAAAGCTTTCCTTTTGTTTGTTGTATCTGTTCTTAGTTGTTCTTATTTGTTTGCTTGCTTGTATGATTCGGTCGGATGCTTGTGTGAGGTTAGAAGAAGCGCGATCGAAGAGCTTTAAAGATTTAGAGTTTCAAGAACAAGAGTTGAAGACTCTGAGTAGCTATTCTCTAAAAGAAAGGCAAGTGTTTCCTTGATCATGCTTTTGTCCTAATAATCACAATAAATACAACATTTTCTTTATATGCATGCATGTGTCCTAATTTTGATGGATCCTAATTAAGGATATGCCTAGTCTTTATGATCATTCCTTGTCAACCTAGGTTTTATCTTTATTGTTGGGTAGCTATTGCTTAGTTGCTATAACTGATTCTGATTTGGGAATAATATATAATCATGATGACAACAATGATGATGTTATACCTGTTTTATCCATGTTCATGCTTTTTGTGTTGTTGATCACAAGATCATATGATTTAATTGGAACATGGAGAACCACCCAGGAAAATAGTGCAACCATAATACTATATGGCTCTGGTCTTGGCTAATTAATTAGAAACACTAGCTTATGATGATCTTACCGAAAGGGCAAGAGGGGTTGCATCGACGGGTATAGCTCGGTCCTTTTGAGGCACATGGCTATGTGGTCCTTGGCTAAGGTATTTCCTCATTAGGGAGGGTTATGACCGCTTTGACTTGAAACCTTAGCGGATTATCATAAGTTAGGGAATCTTTGTAAAGGCCTCGTAGTGAATCCCTTGCCACTCACCTCGGAAGTGTTTAAGAGGCTAGCTACCTCGGGCAAATCGGGAGACACGAATTGTGGGTAAAGTGTACAGCCTCTGCAGAGTGAAAACTGATATATCAGTCGTGCTCACGGTTACGAGCGGCTTGGACCCTCACATGATAATTGAACTTGAAGATGAATTAAATTGTGGACAATGGCTATGGTTATGGTTATTGTGGACCATGTTTATGGTTGTGGTTATGCTTATGTTGTATCTCTTCTCTCTCTTTTAATGTGGGTTTTGGTATGAACTTATACCTTAGTAATCAGGTGCTAATAAAATTTGACCAACTAAAATTGCTTATCGCAGCAAAGCCAGTGAGCCTTTCCTTGATTTTGGCCTTCATGTCATATAATTCCCAATACTTGCTGAGTACCAACCATAAGTGTACGCATGCTTGTTATAATTGCTGCTCAGAGGAGAAAGTGATGTGAAGTCTTTTGAAGATGATGCTGAGTTCTAGGCCTGCGCAACCCCCGGTCGATTGCCTGTGAAGTTTGGAGTCTTCATTTCCAGGATAAGCTGTATAACTCTGATAATCTTTATAGTCTTTTAATTCTCTTTTCGTGATACTGTTGCTGATTATTCACTGATGAAGTCACTATATGTATGGAACTTGATCCTGGCATACATATAGCTATGCACTAGGTTTTGTCTTTAAAACCGGGTGTGACACCTACAATCTACCACCTCGAGGATATCCCTCGGTGAGCTTGGAGGTTAAACACCGACACTATTGATGATGCAGACCCAAGAGCCAAAAGTGATAATGGTGCCCTCTTTGAGCACGGCGCTGGTGAAGTTAAACTATGTCATTGAGTTCGCCGGTGCATCTTCGATGAACACCCCTACCTGGCACGTCAGTTGTATTTGTTTTACCTCCACGCCCACCGAGAGATGCCCCGAGGTGGTAGATTGTAGGTAGGGTGTCGCCGAGATCAGTAACTCGAATGTGCAAGTAACATAAGGTTTAGACAGGTTCGGGCCGCGATGTGCGTAATACCCTATATCTTGTATGGTGGTTTGTACTTCCTTGGATTGGTTATTGTGTGGAGGGGGTCTCTGCTCGCCCTTATATAGTCTGGGGGATTGTCACACCCGATTTATAAGAACATAAACCGAGCAATCATATATGCACCAGGATCAAGTCACGCATATATACAACAGAATCATCAAGATATCACAACACGTATCTCGAAACAAAAGCGTATAAATTATAAATGAATATCTTTATTACAACTGAATCAAGAATCAGTTCAAGGAATGCGGAAGCGTGAAATAAATACATGAAGAACAGGGCGCCACAGGGATGTCGGCTGGGAGACAACGCCTAGAAATCGTCGAGTCCGCTGATGTAGTTCTCCATGTCGCCTGGTACTGAGCAGCAGTCGAAGATATCCCAAAGAGAACAGAAGAGTAGAGAAGGCAAGTGTGAGTACACAACTTGTACTCAACAAGTATAACACAAACTATGAGGCTGTCACACCCTAAAATATTCAATTTTAGGATGTGACTATCTTTTACAATATGTTCATCTATCAATAGAATTTTCTGAGAATTTTAAAGATTTTTCTGGCAATTATTCTATTTATCTTAGAGCTAGAACCATTTTTATTATTTGGAAAGCTCTAAAATTCTTTTTCATGAAGCCCAAATATTTTATTTGGATTCCTCGTATCCCAAATTTACCTCCCGAGTTTCCTCGGAAATTTTTGGGATTCTTCCGGATATATTTTTCTTGGTTTGAAATATTTATCTGGACTTTTCTAGATTTATTTCCCAGCCCGATGCGCCGCCGCGTCCTTATCCTCGTTCGAGTCGGAGCTCAGCACAACATCTGCAGGTCTATTTAAACGTGTCTTGCACCTCCTGTTCCCCGGTAGCCGGCCCTAATTTTCTCCCCTGCGTCGGCTCCTGCGTGCCCTATAAATTCTCGCGTAACCCTACCCTCTGCATCGCATCCCTGCTGCCCATGTAGCCGGCCCTAGCTTTTCCTCGTGCCCCTGCTCTCCCTCCTCCTGCGCATCCACGAACAGATGCGGCTGCCGTCGCTGTGATCTCCTCCTGCGTGTCCCTGCTGCGCCGCCCTACCATGAGCCTCGGTGTTGCCGCACAGCCCCTGGCGCCCAAGTTCCTGTCTGCAGCCATCGCGCCCTCCTGCTCCTCCACCAGAACATCGCCGAGCCCTTGCTGCACACAAGCGACGACGCCGCGACGCACCTGCCCAGGCCCTTCCTGATCCTCTCCTCCAGGTGCCCTGCGCCAGCCCTTTTCCTTCCCCCGTGCGCCCAGGATTGCCCAGCATCGCGACCCCCTGCAGGCCGGCCTTGCCGTGCGCTGCACCCCCTGCAGCGCCTGCAACACCCTTGCCCCAGACCAGCCGCCCGGATCGAACAGGAGCAGAATCGCCCAGAAACAGGATGAACAGACCCGCCGGCACAACTTCCTCCGCGAAATTCGATCTCTACGATGCGTCCCCGGGGTAAGTTACGTATGGAACGGAATCCCCTCGTCGTCCTCTTTCTTTTGCCCCGCTTCCCGCGACCTCTCGTGCCCTAAATCGACGGGAATCTGAGCTACAGTACCCGCCACCACCATTGGAGCTGTGCTGTGAAGCTTTTTCAATTTAGTCCCTGAAGAATCCTGTAAATATCGTGTGCATTTTTGTGTCTAGCGAAAATTGCAGAAAACCCCTAGATCTTTTCCATCTTTTCAATCCAGCCCCACCATGGAATCTTTTCAGATCTAACCCTAATCTTTTCCTATTTTGCAAGCACTATTTTCTGTGTCTTGTATTTCTTTTCAGCTAACCCTTAAAGTCTATAGTTAATTGCGTATAGGTCCCTGCAACGCTGTTTTATGCGTAGTTTCCGCGTTTTAGATCCGTTTCGATCCGTTCTTTTTGCGTTAGTCTTCTAAAACCCTAAGCTATCGTTTAGTAGCGTTGTTGTGCCGTAATTCCTGTTTTTAAAATTCAATATCAATTTAATTTGAATAATATCCTCTCATCTAGTTTTCCGAATTAAAATCCAATTAAGTCTTTTCTCCGGTTTTCATAAGTAATGTTAACTCAATTAATATCAACATAAATGTGTTTGTAATTTAATTTGTTTAGTTCAACACGAATCATAAAGTTTGACGTTTAGATGTTCTCACCAGTTTCTTTTCTAATTAATTAATTAATTAGTGTAATTTATACATAGAGAATTGTATATAAAATTTGACTAAGTTCTACTTCGTCTTTATAAATGCAAATATAATATGAGTTAATTATAATTAGGGATATTCTCTTTTGAATATCTTTTTCATTAGTTTTCTGGATTAAAATAAATGAAAGCCTATCGTTCTTTTATTCTTTTGTAATATAAATCTCCCGATAGCTGTATCTTTTCAACCCTAGCTCCGTTTTCCGTGTTTCTTTCTTTCTCGTGACCGTAGCATCGAGCCTTATCCTTTAGTTCGCTCTTTTAAAGCTTTTCTTTTGTTTGTTGTATCCGTTCTTAGTTGTTCTTGTTTGTTTGCTTGCTTGTATGTTTTGGGCCTGTTGCTTGTGTGATGTTAGAAGAAGCGTGATCCAAGAGCTTTGAAGATCTAGAGTTTCGAGAACAAGAGTTGAAGACTCTGAGCAGCTATTCTCTATAAGAAAGGCAAGTGTTTCCTTGATCATGCTTTTGTCCTAATAATCACAATAAATACAACATTTTCCTTTATATGCATGCATGTGTCCTAATTTTGATGGATCCTAATTAAGGATATGCCTAGTCTTTATGATCATTCCTTGTCAACCTGGGTTTTATCTTTATTGTTGGGTAGCTATTGCTTAGTTGCTTCAACTGGTTATGGTTTGGGAATAATATATAATCATGATGGCAACAATGATGATGTTACACCTGTTTTATCCATGTTCATGCGCTATGCGTTGTTAATACAAGATTATATGTTTAATCGGAACATGGAGAACCACCCAGGAAAACAGTGCAACCACAGTACTATATGGCTCTGGTCTTGGCTAATTAATTAGAAACTCTAGCTTGTGATGATCTTACCGAAAGGGCAAGAGGGGAGTGCGTTGATGGGGTATAGCCCGGTCCTCTTGAGGCATATTGATATATGTGGTCCTTGGCTAAGGCATTTCCTCATTAGGGAGGGTTATGACCACTGCGGCCTGAAACCTTAGCGGATTATCATAAGTTGGGGAATCTTTGTAAAGGCCTCGTAGTGAATCTCTTGCCACTCACCTTGGAAGTGTTTAAGAGGCTAGCTACCTCGGGCAAATCGGGAGACACGAATTGTGGGTAAAGTGTACAACCTCTGCAGAGTGAAAACTGATATATCAGCCGTGCTCACGGTTAAGAGCGGCTTGGACCCTCACATGATAATTGAACTTGAAGATGAATTAAATCATGGACCATGGTTATGGTTATGGTTATTGTGGACCATGTTTATGGTTGTGGTTATGCTTATGCTGTATCTCTCCTATCTCTTTTAATGTGGGTTTTGGTATAAACTTATACCATAGTAATCAGGTGCTAATAAAATTTGACCAACTAAAATTGCTTATCGCAGTAAGCCAGTTAGCCTTTCCTTGATTTTGGCCTCCATGTCATATATTTCCCAACACTTGCTGAGTACCAACCATAAGTGTACTCACACTTGTTATAATTGCTGCTCAGAGGAGAAAGTGATCTGAAGTCTTTTGAAGATGATGCTGAGTTCTAGGCCAGTGCAACCCCCGGTCGATTGCCTGTGAAGTTTGGAGTCTACGTTTCCAGGATAAGCTGTATAACTCTGATAATCTTTATAGTCTTTTAATTCTCTTTTCATGATACTGTTGCTGATTATTCACTGATGAAGTCACTATATGTATGGAACTTGATCCTGGCATACATATAGTTATGCATTCGGTTTTGTTCTTAAAACCGGGTGTGACAGAGGCTCTACGGTTAGCTGACTCAACTGCATTAGCTTTTAATCTTGGCAAATTTTATTAAAGCTATTTACTACCAGTGGATGAATTAACATAACCCAAGTTACATAATGTGACGCCCTGAAAAATTCACTTAATTAAATCATGCGCAAGAGTGATTCGTAAAAACGGCTCGACGTCAAAACCCTAACCCTAACCGGATTGCTGCCCCGTTCCGCATCGCTCGATGTCTTGTCGCCCACACGCGACCGACCGCCGAGATTAGCGCCGGCGCGATTCCTTTCACGCACGACACGCGAATCCCGCGCGCGCGTGGCCGACCGGCCGCGGTCGCCGCCGCGACCGGCGCCGACACGTCTCTCTCTCTCTCTCTATCTCTCTCTCTTTTTCTCTCTTTTTCCTTTTTCTTTCCTCTTCCATTTCTTTTCTTTTCTTTTTCCCAATCTCCCTTTCTCTTTTTCTCTTTCCCCTTCTTCTTTTCCTTTCTCCCTCCCTCTTCCCTCTCTCTGCCGCGAGCTGCACGCCGCCCGGGCCGTGTGCCTGCGCTGCCCCGGCAGTGCCACGCGCACGCGCTCGCTCCGCGTGCCCCGCGTGCCCCGCGTGCCCACGCGCCGCGCGCCGCGCCGCCCGTCGCCCGCGCCCTCGCCCCTGGCCCGCGCCACGCCGCGCCGCCCGCGCACGCGCGCGCCGCCCGTCGTCGGCCGCGCCGCCCGCCGCTGCTCCCTGCCGCACCCCGCGCGCGCGCCCGCCCTGTGCTCGCACAGCGCCCCCCCCCCCACGTGCCCTCGGCACCTGCACCCCCCCGCCACGCCGCGTCGCGACGACAGCAAGCGGCCGAGGCGCCATTAATGGCGCCCCGCACCGGCCGCCGCCGTGACCACCCCTCCACCGCCTCCTCCCGGCTATAAAGCGGCCCTTCGCGCAGCTCACCTCCCCCACAACCTTCCACCGCCACCCAGCCCTCGCCTCCCCAAGTCCAGCGCCGCCGCCGCGCCTCGCACGGCCGCCGCCCGCCGGCCTCCGTCGCCCCACCTGCACACGCCATCCCGGCCCGTGGTGAGTGGGGGAATCGACTCCCCTCCTCCCCCTCTCCCTTTTCCCCTCAGCCCCAAACCGCCCCGGGCCCCGGCCGCCGGGATTTGGCCGGCGCCCGAACCCCCCTTCCCTCCCCTGTTTCTGTCAACAGGAGGAGGAAGAAGGAGGGCAAGTTTGCCCAAAACCCCCTGGCCTTCCCTATTTTTCCAAGAAGACGCCCCCCTCTCACTCCAATACCCATAAAACACTTCCTTTCGCAAAAGAAACCCTGCTCCTTCGGTTATTTCAAAATAAACCCTTCATTACACGAACCTAATTATACTCGACATCCTTTAGCGTGCCCTGCGTATTTTTAGAAATTGCAAATAGGCCCTTGCCCCCTCCAGATACTTACGAATAAATCCCTGGAGCCTTGTTTAACCACCCGAACCCTCTTTAGCTCGTCATTTTATGTGCGAAACGACCTCCGGTTGACCCGAAACTTTACCACGCCCTTCGTAGTATAGTCTTAGCCGTGCCATTAAGAAACCACCCAAAGATATCGCCCCTAACCCCGTAACTAAATTATTTCCGTTTCTAGCCCAACGATAAAAGCTTTTAGTCCTTTCGCTTGATTGTATGTCTGTTTGGTTGCATCGTAGGACACGGAGTGAACGAAGAAGTTCCCGACTGCGACCAAGCAACCGAGGACCAGTTCTGCGACCCCGAACCCGAAGGACAGTGCTTCGATCAGGACCTCCCGCAAGGGTTTGACGATGGCAAGTTCAATTCCGCCCTTTGATGCATGTTTTTGTCCTAGTTTTTATAAACACAACCCGATGGCCTGTTTTATAAAATTGCATGGTTTTGCGTGCCGTAACCATGGTAGGATAGCCACCCTTGTTGTGACAACCATACCTTGACCACCTGATTTTATAAAGAAAATGCGTGCGTGTGGGAAAGGGTAAAATGTGGATTTGAGAAATGAGTCGGACGGGATGGATGGCATTTCTGTGTGAATTGCCGTTGGTGTGCTCGTACCTGTGTGGTTGAGCGTGGAGGGGAGATATCCATCTTGTCACCCCTAAGGACCGAGTTGATGTGTCGTCTCACCTAGCTTCCTGTCGTGCAAACCACTTGACCGTTGTATGGGCAACGGCTTGGCCTAACCCCACTAGTTAGTCTGATAGCCATCAGGAGAGCTGGGAGCAACGGGTGATCAAGGAGACGGGATAAGCTCTGTGTGACTTATGCCCCGGTTAAACCTCGGTGGAAGGTCGAATGACCCCTTGATAAATCCCGTGGTGGCTAGTCAGGTCTAGCTAAGGTGGGTAAGGGCTTCGATGGGATCTGCACCGGCACTAAGGTGTTCGTGCTGTGGTACCCCACCTGTGGGTAAAGTTGCACACCTCTGCAGAGTTGAAAATCTATTCGAATAGCCGTGCCCATGGTATTGGGCAAGTTATGGTGTGGTCACATAACTAGTGTTTCTCTTTGGGAATGAATGGACAGGTGTGAGTCGTTTGGAAAGTGTTCGGCAGTTGTGCCGTATGCTACGGCGGACGGGGAGTCCGGTAGCGGTTTAAAATTTGGATCCGTGAGGATCAACATCGTGTGCCCCTTGGTAATGGAAAACTTGTTTTGAAAAGTGCTTTTAAAACGAACCCCTGCATATAACTGTGTTTTCCGCAAATGAACCGTAACCTTATCCTTGGACTACCTTGTGCATTAAATTCTGTTATAACCCCTCCGTGGGCATGATTGGACTTGCTGAGTACGTTTGTACTCACCCCATTCTTACTTTTACAGTGGAAGACCCAGACTACGTCCCCGAAGACAACGAGTAGGGTTTCGTCCTGCACCCAGTCTTGCCTGTGGTTGAGGCCACCGTTGGATTCCGCATGGCGCAAGACTCTGATGATCCCCTTTTCGTATCTAGTGTAGTGGTATGGGTTTTAGTTGTAATCCTCGCGATAGTGGCATTTCACTGCCCATTACCGCGGAGAGGTGTACGGTGATGTACCATCTGTTGTAATAAAAGTGTTATCAGCCTCCTGGGACTGATAAATTAACACTTTTAAGTCTTCCCGGATGGGGGGACGCTTCACATAATAATTAATCAAAATTAACCATGAGACTACTGAAAACCAAGCCAATCCACCAAGGTAAACCCCACTAATCAGACGGAGGATCTGGGCCGCTCATGACCGTGAGCACAGCTAGTATACCAGTTTTACACTCTCGAGAGGTTGCACAACTTTACCCACAAGTCATGAGCTACGCTAGTTGTTCATCACACTTCCTTAGGTGAGATGGCTAGCAAGCACACTACGAGACCGTTACAAAGGATCATGTTAGTAAGGTGTAACCGCTAAGGTTTCTGGATCAGCGATGATGGGGCCCACCTCACGGGGGTACCAGCACATAGCATAGACCAAGCCGGAGGAGCAGGGACCATTGAAGCTTACCACCCCTCTTGCCCCGCAGGTAAGTTACTCCCAAACCAAAATGACCAAATTAGTAAGTCAAGACCGTCCCATTCCAGTCTTGTGATTGTGTGGTTGTCCCAGGTTGTCGCTCTATGAATCGGTCCTTATGGAGAGTGGCCAACCAAGCACTAAGCACCGTGCTGGCCCCCTAAACCATGTTTCTAACAAAAACATATTTTAAGGAGACGTGAACCACTCAAGCACACAGCACAGAGGGCCACTCTCAGAATTAAGTTGCATATGCCATTAATCAAATTTAGTTAAAAAGGATCGAGATGTGAGAGCGTAGCATCTAGCACAACTAACCAAAATGCAACCCAAGGTATATATATAAAGGATAAAAGTGGCTAGAAAATCCTTATAGGCATACAGTGTTAAAATGCAGTATGAAATTGTATTTAAAGGTGATAGGATATTCATGTTATACTTGCCTTCCTCAAAGTTCTCCTGCTGCTGCTCAAAGGGCTCTGCAGAAAGTGGCTCCTGGTACTCCTCCGATGGCTCAACGTCTACTCACGAATGAAACGTCCAAGCATTGTCCACATAAGCACATACATGCAAACAAGGGCAAAAGATAAGAAATAGTACAACAATACATTAAAACAGCACACAAAACTAAGCTAAAACTATTCTACGCGTTACGACAATCGCGTGAGCGTGAAAACCACCTAAAACGGAGCTAAGACGCGAAAATTAGGGTTAAAACAAGGTCCAGCGGCTTTTCTGTAAGAAAACAGGAGGTTCAAGGGGTTCTGCGCAAAAACTAGGGACTTAAACCTAATTAAAGGTTAGACCTAGGGTCTAACATGCAAAAACATCGGGGATGGACGGCGAGTACTATTTCTAGGAAGCTCAGGGGCTAAAACCTTAAAAACAGGACCTAACTGGAATTATTTTTGAACTAGGGTGGACTGCGGGTTGATTTTTGTAAAACTCAGGGGCTCTTTAACAAGATTACCAGAGCGAACCGGTATCTTTGGCTTCGGACCGCTGGATCTCGATCGGGTGGCCCGGGTCTGCTCGGTCACGATCTAATCCTGGCCGCTCGTTACAGATCGGACGCTCGAGGGTTTGGGCTACAGGGGTGGCGGCGCTGGGTCGCCGGAGACCATCTTCCGCGGCGGCGCGCAGCTCGGCTCATCGGACTTCGCCCTAAATGGCGCTCCAGGGGTGGGGAAAACCCTTTTGTAGGGCGGCGGGGCAGCCTCGGCGTGAGGGCCCAGGGAGGGGGCTCGCTGGAGATTTCGGGTGGCCGGTGCGCAGGGGAGAAAGGAAGGAGAGGGGGAGAAGGGGCGCTGCCAGTGGGGTCGCTCGGTCAGAGAGAGGGTGAGGAAAACGGGCGCTGCCAGGACTGGGCCGAGTGAGCTGGGCTGAGCTGGCTGAGCACGAGGGAGAGGAAAAGAAAAGAGTGGGCCGCAGGGAGAGGGGGCCGGGTGAGCGGGGAAAGAAAGAGAGAGGGAGATAGTGGGCCTGCGCAGGAGAAAGGGCCAGCCCAAGGGGGAAAGGGAAGGCAGGTTGGGCTGCCTTCTCTAATTTCCTTTCCTTTTTCTTTTCTACTCCTTTTGAAGCTCAAATCTATTTGAATTCAAATGAACTTTTTGAATTCAAACCCAGTGCACTCATTCCAATAAAACATATGCACCAGCATGAATGCACAATCATGTTGTTCCTAAAATAGATTTTAATTCTTTGTGTAATTTAATTAGGTTAATGCAAACTGAACACAATAAATCCTTAGAAAATTAACGGAGCCAAATTAAATTCATTATAAATCTTGGAAATTTATATTAGGGTGTTACAGGGATAGGGTTACATGGGGTCCTAGTCCGATACTAGCTTAGGAGTCCTACCAGAGTACTACTCGGGTAGTTTCCTTCCATACCGACTAGTCCTACTCGTATTCGAGTACTTTACAACAGATATAAGGTATAGGACATGCCCCTCTTCTCTGGCTCCGTTGTTTTGAAGTGCTCTTTAATCTCGGCCATACTTTTCTTCTTGCATTCCTCATCACTAAGGTCCCACGGTTTCATAGGAGCCTCCTTAGCATTCTTCTTCGGCTGCTACTTCTTCGGAGGATCTTTAGCTGATTGCTTCATTGGTGGTTGATTTTGCTTCATTGCCAGTGGTGAATGAGGTGAAGGAGGAGATGGCTCCCTAGGAGGAGGTGAAGTAGGAGATGACGACAACCCACGAGATGATGGTCATGAAGAATGTTGTGGTGCAGCCTGCGGAGATGGTGGACTCATGTTGCCGAGTGCCCTTGAAGGAGGTTGCGGAGATGCTGGCCTTGATGCCTAATCAGTAGGCTTGAGGATGATGTAGCACTTCCCCCACAAGATGTAACCATGAATGGCCTCTGCTAGTGTCTTCTCCCCGCCACCTCCAGGAATGTCGAGCTCGAGCTCCTCATAACCCTGGCACACCTCCTCCACACCTACTCTAGCATATCCAGCTGGAATCTGTTGTCCATAGTAGACGTCTCCTGGTTGGGTTGGCATAGTGCTAGCATAGGCAACCGTGAAGATTAAGTTCTTATACTGACTTTGCAGCTCACAAGGTGTCCGCTGAGTGATATCATCCATAGGATAGCGCTGCAGGCCGGTTTCAACTGTAGGGATTGCGTGGTCGACAGGGAGACCCGTGGAAGTGTAGCTGCTTCTTCGCTGAGATACATTAGCGTCATTGACATTAGGATCTGGAGCCTGTTGTGATTGCTACTGCTGGCTCATTGTTATGGCCACTTGTCATTTTACTTCATCCGCCATTCTTGCATCGTGAGATAACAATTGTTTTCAAGCCTTCTCAAGTGCGCTTGCTCCTCGTTCTTCCTTCTTTGTCGACTTCTCTAAGAGTTGACATACTCCCTGAACCCATATTTCCATGGAATCACGCCTTTGCCTTGTGTTCGGCCCATATGTTCTAGATTTTGAAGGGCGTAAGTCAACTCATCCTTTTCTCTGTAAGGCTGGAATGTTCCCTAGGCAACTACTTCTATAGCCTCCTGTAGTCTATTGGCTGCTTCCTAAATTCTTCAGCCAAAAATGCACTCGCCATTCTCTAAGTTCAAGCATCCGCCATGAGCATAATACCAATTCCTTGAATGTTCAGGCCAATTGATGGTCGCAAGTATAATACCTCTAGAAAGCAAATCTTGCTCTTCTCCCATTTCAGGATTGCGAGCTTGTAGCCACCTTGCCCTAGAGTGTGGTGATATTTTTTCTTTGATGCATTTTCTTTGTTCCTTTGCACCCACCGACTCCCAAGCTTCGAATACTTATATTCGACAAATGCATCCTAGTGGTCCTTCAACTTTTCCAGTGCTCTAGTAAATTTTGGCGTTTTCCCTTGCTTGATATAGCGTTTGTCAAATTCTTCTTAAAGGTCTGAAGTTGTGTGGCCATCTTCTTCAGAGTCCAATCCTTAACTAATTCTTCTGATTCCGCTCGAACTATGAAATTCTGCTTTATTTCATACCAAAGTATTTCATTTTCTCTTTAAGGTACCACACTTCGCTCGTTTGGATCATTGGATTTCCATAACCTAAAGCTGATCGAGATGTAGTCCTTTACAAGACATCCGTATTGTCTTATATATTTCCCTGCAACTTTAGCGGGAGCAATTGATTCGCCATGATGTCCCACTTCTGTGATAATGTATCGCCCTTCCAATATTTTGGTCGGGCCTTGTTTCTTTCTTGTAGGCTTCTCCGATGCAGAGGGCTAAAAATAAAAGACACATATTAAGGATATAGTCACTGTCAATATTGATACATATAGAACAATCAAATGTTAGATATATATACATTATTATCTTGCTCATCATTATCATCTTGGGTCCTTTCTTCCTCGTATTGCTCAATTCCCTCACTAGACATATTGAGGTATATGTCGGTATTGCTGGCATCATCGGCTTTTTCTTTGATGTGAGCAAACACGCTACCTTTTGCGATAATGTCCATTATGAACTGATTCGCATCGTCACCTCCCGGGTCCATCATAACTAATAAGAGAATTTAAAGGATGTAGACGTAATTAGCTATAGATTTTAGGGTTAGCTCTAAAAAAAACCCCAAGTATTAGCCCTATACAATTTCTAAGGACTTAAACATAAATTACTATAGACTTTGCAGTTGGTTCTATGAATTGACCCTAAGTATTAGCCCTATACAATTTCTAAGAACATAGACATAATTAACTATAGATTTTAGGATTAGTTCTAAAAAAACCAAAGTATTAGCCCTATACAATTTCTAAGGACTTAAACATAAATTACTATATACTTTATGGTTGGTTTTGCGAAATAACCCTAAGTATTAGCCCTATACAATTTCTAAAAACGTAGATCCAATTAAATATAGATTTTAGGGTTAGTTTTGGAAAAAAAAACCTTAGTATTAGCCCTATACAATAATTTCTAAGAACTTAAATGTAAATTGCTATAGACCAAGTGTTGTGGCTACTGCTCATTTCACCGAAAGGATTCATGCCATCCATACTCAAACCGAGCCTTATTTTCCTCGCATCCAATGCAAAGTCTTCATAAGTTCTTCTATTTTTCTCCACTAGGATCCATCAGCTGGGTATCTCAACATCGTATCTTGCTTGCATTTTTTTTGTGCCATCACATCAACTTATAATGCTCTTTTGTGTCGGTATTTTACCGGCAAGCCTACCTAGAGATATCCTAAGGTAGTAGATTTGTAAGCAGGGTGTCGTCGAGATATGAGCACGAAGGTGCAAGCAACATAAGGTTTAGACAGGTTCGGACCGCGAGTTGCATAATACCCTACGTCCTGTATGGTGGTTTGTATTGCTTAGGGTTGGTTACTGGTGTGTTGGAGGGCGGTCCCAGCGCGCCCTTATATAGTCTAGGGGGACAGGGTTACAGATATCCTAGCCAGATACAAGCTCAGGAGCCCTACTCGAGTACTACTCGAGTATTTTCCTTTTGTTCCGACTAGTCCTACTCGTATGCAAGTAGTTACAACAGATGTAAGGTGTGGGACATGTATCATCCCTTATTTCAAAATATTCTATGCTATGTGCGGAGTCCCGTAACCCCGATTCTGATAGGATTACCATGTGTTGCCTTCCATTGTTGCAACTCCAAAGTGCTACCAAAGTTCTTCAATTCATCTTCGCAGCATGGATACAATAACTTGCTGTGGTCCTCTAACATCTACTAAAACTTCATCCTCTCCTTTTCATTTTCACAATCTTCCCACGCATTGTGCAACGCATGCCAAGATCGTCAGTGGGATCATCATCTGCCGCATCTCCTTTAGGCTCTTCCATTGCAGTATCATCATCAAAGGCACGGGAAAGTAGTCGTCAAACTCTTCTTTTTCATGGTCCTGCATTGTAATCTTTTTTCTCCGTGACTGGTTAGACAAATATAATTGGATATGAAATCATTAGCAAAAATATGGCTGTGAAGGGTCTTTGAAAAGAAGTAATCCTTCTTGTTCTGGCAATCTCCGCATGGGCAGCATATGAAACCATTCCGCTTGTTTGCCTTGGCCACAACTAAAAAATAATGCAGACCATCAATGAACTCCTTGGAACGTCGGTCAGCACTGTACATCCATTGCGGTTCATCTGCATTGTATTTTATGAATTATCATTAACTCTAGATATTTTTTAAAATATCTCTAATTTCTCTATGCATTATCTCTCTATGCATGAAATATTATAAAATATTCTCCCAATGCATGAACATCTAAGTAGCGGGTTAAAAATTATAGCTCATATTATCTAAATGGTTACTACGCAACATCTAATATATTACTTTTTATTTTATCTAAATGTAAATAGTTAAAATGTAACTAGTTAAATTTGTCTAATCAAAAAAGAATAAAAATAAATAAAAATAAAGTAAATTCAAGGAAGAGTTCCCTTTTTCAGGGGCCCTTCACGGGTCGTGGAATGCTTTTCTTCTCCTCTTATTCCATATGGAATACAATCAGTTCAAATAAGAAGGAATAGGGGAATATTTAACTGTTTGCTCCAAAAGAGGATGAAATCCATCCTATTGAAAAAGAAATAATCCGAAATAGAAAGAACTTTTTTCAAATTAAATTCTTTATTAATCTTTTATTCCAAAATTCCCCTGAAAATTCAATTTCATTTTTCAATATTTTTCAGTGGGTTAGATGATCTAGTTCTTAATATTATTACTTTACTTAACTGACAAATTCCACAACAAATCTCTTGATTCGGCATTAGGGACTCATGTCCCGTCTGATGAATCGATTTTCTTTTACACTTTTGTATCTCACTCTATCTTGTTTTTTAGTATTATCTAAAATAACCGATGAATTATGAATTTTCCATAACTTAGGTAAGTGCTTTACCTATGACACCCTAGGTGCTAAATATAGCAAGCCAATAGGAAAAATGATGTGTATGGTTTGAATTGTGTGAAATTTGAGTGAAGTTATGAAAATAAGGGTATTTATGTAATTTCACAAAAATACAAGTCTCTTTTATGTAAGTAGTTGAATTGTAAAGGTAACTTTCAAAGTTACTAAGGGTAAAATGTAAAAATAAAAGTAATCATGACCAGTCATAAATGCTTGCAGATAAGCCCAAAATTACATAAAATTTACATTACTAAGGACAAAAACTTTATTAAATTTGAGTTGAGTGCAAAATTGTAAAATAAAGCAGTATACTTTAGGTTTCTGAACTTGAGCCCTAAATCAAAGTTGTAGGATTTGAAAAGTTCTACAACTTCTATTTTGACCATTTCCTCATTAGGTCTTTCGATCTGTGGGAAAATTCTATTTACAGTGAAGTCCCTGAGGTTTTTTTCAATTTCCAACGAGGTCCCTCGGACCTCCTCCCCTCTTCTTCCACATCCTCTGCTCCTTTGTTCCTCTGCAGCACTGTCGCCTGCCGTTTCCGGCCGTCCCTCGCCACCTCCTGCCGTTCTCCACCTCCACGCGTCGATCCCCAGCCCGAGCGCCGCTCTAGCTCCCCTCTTCTGGCCTCCTGCGCGCTTGCCACGCCCCTCCCCTCTCCTGCCCGAGCTCCCGCCGAGCGACAGCTCGCCGCCACCGTGGCAAATGCCGGCATTTCCCCCTCTTCCCTCACCCAATTTTAGCTATCGTGAGCTCCTCTGGTTCAAGCCCATTCCATTCCGCTCGTTTTCCCTTTGTCGTGCACACACAGGAACCCGAACACCGCCGCCGCCTCCTTCTTCAACTCCGGCGCCCTCCTGCTCGCCGTGGGCAGCCCATCCCTGTACACCCCGCACCACTACAACCCCTGGGAAGCTTCCCCTCACCTCACTGACTCTCCCAAGCCACCCCCCGTGGCCAGACCTCCACCGAAACTACCTCGCCGTCGATCCCCTCCTCGCCGGTAAGCTCCTATCGCCGTCGAGCCCGTACCTCCACCCCTCCTCCGTCCAAATCGACCACCCCAAAAGCTTCCCCTTGTCCTGCTGCAGCTGTCAAGCCCGAGCTTGACCATCCTCCTCGCTGGGAACCCCCTCGCCGACGAGCTCCCCTCCGCCACCACCTCGGCCACCGTGGGAACCACACCTTCGGCCATCCCCTCTTCCTCCCAAGCCCACCCATGGATGCGCCGTGAGCTCCTAGTGCCCGTAGACCAGTCCTTCTCCACCCCCCGCCACCCCCCTCGCCGGAATTTGGCCAGCAATTCCCCTGCTCTTCTTCCCCGATGAGCCAGGGGCATATGTGGGAGGATTTCAAAAGTTCTAAGGGTCTTTCTGCAAGATTTATGCACCCCCCCAATTCAAAAGCTGTGAACTTCAAAAA
The DNA here is from genome assembly GCF_002211085.1 of Panicum hallii. NCBI lineage: Eukaryota > Viridiplantae > Streptophyta > Magnoliopsida > Poales > Poaceae > Panicum > Panicum hallii. The sequence continues at coordinate 13,203,056 of NC_038042.1, read as the reverse complement.
CATGTAGAAAATGTAGAAAATTCAGAAAAAATGCCAAACCGGTTTTTCTTGAATCCTTAAGTTATATTCGACAACTTTTATATAGTGAGTTTGAGCTAAATGTGTGTATTTTCTGATGTAGATTAAATACTAGAAAATGAGTGTTTTATTTGTATCTCATGTTATATGCATGTGTTATAGCTAAATTTTGGAACTTAGGTTGTAAGTCCCATGTATAGCTCTGTGTAAAAATCTCAAGTTCCTTACTGCTCATTTACTTAGAAATTCGAGTACATTTGTTGTATGTTGATAGAAATTTTATAATTTAATTCTAGATGCATTCCTTCATGTTTAAAGCTGAAAATTTTAGCTTAGCTTTGCTTTAGTATGCTTAATCCAATATAAAACTTTGAGAGTCAGAATCCAAGTGTAATTCCAGTAGTGAATTTAAGTTTAGATTCAAAGAAAAATTCATGAACAATAGCTCTAGTTCTTGAAAAATTATGAAAATATTGTGAAGTGTTATTCTTAAGTAGTGTATCATGTTCATAAGCTTTCAACCCATAATCAGATGTAGAGCAACTAGAATAAATAGAACTGGATATAATAGTGCTACATTCCTAATTAATCAAGGTAAGCTCATAATTAAATAATAACCTAGGATTATTAAAGATAATTAGATAGTCAAATAAATAAAGGTGTTCAATGTAATTAATTTAATTATCTAAGATAATCAAATATGCTACTTCATGTAGTTAGACAAATGTTTAGGGTTACCACCCATGTTGCTTAATATAACTAAGTGGTTTAATTAATGCCCGATAAATGACTGCCCAGTAAAGGGTAACTGTGTTGTTTGTTAGTTTGTAATGTTAGGTTCGTTGGATTGCAACTTTATTGTGAAATTAGAATAAAAATCTATGCATTTTCTAAACTGCATCATTTTCATCACATGTAGACTCGACACTTCTCGCCGACGGAGACTATCAGATTCTCCCGGAACCCGAAATAGAAGTCTCTGAAGACGCCGGGAACATCGTCGGAGAATTCACTGAAGCCCCGAACCCGAGTTCAGAAGAAATTGTTAACGTCTCTGACCCCAGCCCGCCAGTGAAGGCAAGCCCCGGACATAAACCCACTATTTTATTTACACTGCAATTTACCTTTATATATATACTTGTGCATTAAGTTCTGAGGAGTTGTGTGGAAACCCTAGATGCATATTCCTAGAAACCAACGTACTGAATATCAGAACCTGAATTCGACTAGTGCTATGCTAATAGGACCGGTAGAAGTCGAGTGATTTCCTGTCACTCGTGCGATATTGGAATTGGTTGCTTACAATACTGCAATCACTATAAGGATGACGGACGGGGTCATGTGTGGTATCTTGAAAAGAAATGATACCCCATCTGTGTTGATGAATTTGGTTAAGGTCGCAGTGTGTGGTAGTGGCAGTTAAGTGTTTGAAAGTACTAGCCATATGCCGTGAAATATGGTAAGCGGTAAGCCTAGTAACCAATCGGCCCGGCAAGTGGACTCGTCTCCCACCACTCAACTTTTATTTTATGTTTACATGCACCGACTATGGGAGTACGTTCTGCAGAGCAGACGGGAATACGGTCATGTAGTCACGCTACAGACGTATGTCCTACACATTGGATGTGCGTATGGTCTTGCAGTCGCTTGTGGTGGCATTGTTCCACGACCCGGAATGGAAGGCAAACGGTTGTTTTGGAACAACCTGTTGGTGTTCCAAGCGTGTGAGTTAGGTTTACCTTGCAAGGGTTGAAATTCGATTCAGAATCGTCCGTTTCTCGCGGAGATTGAGACTGCTTAACTCTTTTGCCACATAGAGTAACAAGAGGAATCTTATGATGAGTAATCTGAGATATGCTTTAAAAAGACTCTATCTTGCTTGAGTAATTATAGGTGCTTACCTAGAATGGTTAAAGGAACTAGAAATTGAAAGCTAAAATATGAAGTTAAGGATCTACACTTTATCGCTTTTTAGCAAAAGCTAAACCTAGAACCTTTGCAAAGCCTTCATGGTCTAGTTATGGGCTAAGTATACCCTATTTCCGGGTAAGCCTTGCTGAGTATTAGAGTACTCAGTCTTGCAATATGACTTTATTTCAGGTAATGCCTCTGAAGACCCTACCCTCCCCATGCCTTGGCCCTGTGCTTTGCCTGATGGTTGGTCCGTGGAGTGGGACCCGTCCCCGGCCAACACCGATCATAACGAGTGATATCATGCCATGGCTTAGCATATGTCCATACTGGCGACGTGTACAGTTATCGTACTTTGAATTCCGCTGCTGTGAACTTGAATTCTTAAACTGGTTTGTAATAACTTCTATCAGTCTAAAACTTATGCTACTCTATAAACTCTTGTAATATAAGTGCCTGTGATGTAAAATATGATGGTGATTATATCTCTGGACTCACCTTCGTGCGAGGTACCTTGTTTGATCCTGCATTCGGTGGTTTATCGGGACGCTACCCAACAGGCCAAGGGGTTACACCGTTTGAAGTACGTTAGAGCCCTTGTGAGAGGACTTGCGTACTTGAGCCGGTGTAATTCAGGTTGGTTCTGCCACATTACCAACATATGTAGTGTAGTAAAAAATTAAGGAATTTAACCCCTTCATGCTTACTATAACTAGTTATTTCGGTTTTCTACCGGCTGTTTTAACTATAACCCCAGCTCTATTTATTGGCTTGAACAAGATACGTCTTATTTGAAATGAATTGAATGAATAAGTCAGAAAAGAAGAATCCTTCTTTTGGATTCCTGGCATTCTAGACTCTTTTCCACACTAATTACCAATTCTTTTCTTGGTCATTGAGATTCGTGGATAATTTAGACTATTATTTAGAGATAGATCGTACCTCTTTTTTTATCCCCTCGAACAAATCGAAATGATTGAAGTTTTTCTATTTGGAATCGTCTTAGGCCTAATTCCTATTACTTTAGCGGGATTATTCGTGACTGCGTATTTGCAATAGAGGCGTGGGGATCAGTTGGATCTTTGATTGAGTAATATTTCTTTTTTGATTGACCTCCTCTCTTCTCTGGTCTGGAGGAGGTCAAATTGGACTTGCAATTCTACTTTGTTTTTTTAAGTTATTTTACTCTATTTTAACATAAGATATATGAAATCACGCTCTGTAGGATTTGAACCTACGACATCGGGTTTTGGAGACCTGTGTTCTACCAAACTGAACTAAGAGCGCTTTCAAAACAAAAAGAAAATCCTTTTCTACTCTTAACGTGTCTCACGTCCGTATAGTATCCACAAATTCAAGTTATACCCACTTTAATAGATCTCCCCGCTACTGCCCATAAAGAAGAGAGAATTAATAGGTAGGGATGACAGGATTTGAACATGTGACATTTTGTACCCAAAACAAACGCGCTACCAAGTTGCGCTACATCCCTTTTCCAAATTGTTGTACAATGGCATTGTACATAATTCCTTTTTTATTTTCCACATCATAATTTTCTTCTATTTCTCTATCTACATAGAACTTTCTTGTCATTTCTTGTTTTTGGTCTCATATAATCAAGGAAGGGTATACATCTAAAATCCAGTCGAATTTCACCTAGAAAAGAAGGATTCCTATTTCTTAGTACAAAATTCAAGATAATACTCAATGATAATATATTATTTCTATGCATGATATGGTATTTCCATTTTTTTAGAAAACTATAGTATTTAAAATTATTTTTGCATTATTATTTCTCTATGCATGAAAAATCACTAATCTTGAAATTTATTTTTATGTAAGCATTTTTGATTAACTTCTTCAACTAAGCAACATCTATGCATGCAACATATATATGAAAAATTTCCATTCTAGCTCATATAGTGTGAAAATAAAAAGGTTGTTCTTCATTCTCTAAGTTCTAAAATCTCAAATTTCTCTATGTATAAGGCAATAAAGGAAAAATATTAACTAAGATAAGTAGGAGATGAAGTTGTTGACGTTTAAACTCACTTGGGCAAGTTGAATCTTTAAAAAACATGAGAAAAAGGCATGAGCTCCTCCCCTAGCCGGCCGTTGCCATGAACACAACAACAGCTTGTTGTGTTCATAGCTCGGCAGGGCAGAGGGAGGAAGAAGCTTTTTTATGCAGGACAATTTTAGTCCCGGTTGAAGCCACCAATCGAAACGAAATATCCCTCATTAGTTCCGGTTGGTGGCTCCAGTCGGGACTGACAGGCCCGCGCACCATTAGTCCCGGTTGGAGGCTCCAACAGGGACCAAATATTTCTCCCCCTCCTCCAGGATTCCGAACGGTTGGATCCGGGACTAATCTTGTAAACACAAATCGTGGGTCCAAACCGAGCAACCCCATTGGGCCAGGTCGCCTACAAACTTCGACCGTCGGATCTTGCATCTAAGGTGAAAATGAGGGGTAGGCGCGGGCCGTCCCTCGGCCCATCCTCTTGGCGCTTCGCGCATCGTCCTCCTTGCAACTTTGCTCCTCATTGGCGACCGGCGTGACTATTCTTCTCCTTGCGCCCCTGTTGAGCCATCGAAATCCAGGCCATGAGGAATGGCGGTGCCGCCGCTATGCACCTGGCTAGTCGTCGCCTGCGTCTTTGCAGTCTGCGGAGCTGACGAGGAGAAACAGCAGAGGCACTACGGCAGATAGATCTTCTGGTTCCTCCCTCGAGCTCAACAACCCGCGGCCCACGCCGTAATTCCCCTTCACCCTCGCCATGGTTGCTCCTCCACCACACGACCCTCCTCAGCTCCTCGCAAACGTCGCCTTCACCTGCTGGCTGCCGTTTCTCCATCTGGCTCCCATGCTACGGTGGCGCCATGCCAGCTCCCTCCGGCCCTCCCTGACCAAGCCTCGACCTAAATAGATTGTGATGAGAAAGAACAAACCTTGATCTAGTCTGGGAACGTACAGAAGAAAGAGCCTTCAGAAGACGTAACCCAAGCCTTGATCTGATATGGGAGCATGAAAAAGGAGGAGCCTTCAGAAGATGCCAGAGACAATAAGCATCTCCACGTACACTCACAGCTTCTCCCGTGGAACTTGGATCATACATTAGCTAACCTCGTTCACGTATTTATCTATCGACAAATGGTGAAGTAGCGACTTAGTTCCTGATGGCACAAACCCAAAACATGAACATACTAACAATTCATATATTGACTAATACATAAATTAATCATCATTGTGTTATCCAATATGATACTTCAATGTTAATTGTTTCCGTTCCCCAACAGTTCAGACTTCCGTTATCCAACCATTGTTGTTTAGCTTCAACTTAAAACGAAGGAAATACCAACTTCAGGAGAGAAGAGTACTGAAAAATTGTATTTTGACTTACAGGTTCTTTTGCTACAAACCTGTTGCTAGGTGTCATATTTCAGAATTTAGACACTACCCAAATGTTAGCATAATTCCATTAACTGGTGTAATTCACTCGAACTGGAAATTGTGCTAACTTAGACTGAATATTGTGCAATAGGCTCCTTTTAAATTACTGTCAGCTATGTATTGTCTACATCTAATTTCCATGTATTCTCATGTCTATACCATTTGCTTGTTGAAATGGCTTACTGCAAGTTACATTTCCAGATGAATTATGCATCTAGAAAAAATTACCATTATTGGCAATGTGATTTGCTTGGATTGGCTGATGACTGGAGTTCATTTTCACTTAAGATTATCGAGGCTTATGAAACTCTCAGTTTTGCCGGTATCTATTTTCAATCACCTCTTTTTCTTTGTTATACAACCTTGTTACTTTGCCAAACACAGACCTCAAAGTGCTGGATCACTTTCTTCCCCAAATTAACTGGATATGATGCTATTGTGCTTAGTTGCAACCATTTGTTTCAGAGGCAAAAATGCAAATTTTAGTTTTCACGTTGCACTGCCTTACCAGAATTATTATTTATACTGAATTGTTAGCACCTTGTGTTGAATATCCTTCCTATGCTTTGGAAAATCCTAATACTTCATAGTTTCTTTGTGTAATGCAGGGAACAGAAACTCTAAGCTGCTTGATGACATTAGTGACGGCGGGCTCATTTGGCATGAGTGCAATTTAGATCCCTGTCCCTATATATGTAATGAGCAGTTTCTTATTCAAAGTATTCCAAACAGTTGTTAATCGGGAAATTTATATCCATTCTGTTATTCAAAATATTCCAAATCAATTGTTAATCAAAAAGTATATATCCATGCTGCTTTCAGAGGCATAAATCCATTAGCAAGAGTGTAAACTTCCATATTATTGACTGATATCTTGTATAGAAATACATAATTATGGCCGCAGCATGTAGCACATCAACTACTCCTCTCTACAAGTCAAAGATCCATGCAAACTTCATGTACGTATTAAATAAATTCAAACTCCACATCCAAAGCCAAGATAACTCTCCAATCTTCATTGGGGGTCATTAGGCGCGGCAACGCCGCGCTATCTTTCTAGTGCTTTCTGTAGTTCCGGCGCAACAGTGGCCGGGGCTAATATCAAAAACTAAGACTTTTTTCTGTACTCCTGGCACTTCCGATTGGCTGCATGCAACTATTGTAGTGGTATACCGAGCACCCTGAATGTGATATGGGAGTTTATTGGTTGGATCTTTGTGCTATGCTAATTTCGATCTACACAATGAGTACTCATGTACATTTCTTGGCTTTTATTTCACATTGCATTTTAAGTCAATTTTCTAGGTAATATGTTTCTTGTTTCATATTTTTCACTTTGACACTTTGCATTGTCTCGGTATTATTGAGTGTGATTATAAATGAGTATAATTTAGCAAAAGAATAAGATAGATTTGATCAATTATTGTAAAACTACATATCTAAGAATATTTACCACATAACCATATAGATTTAATTATCTTTCACTTTTATCAAAATAGCTACTTTTTTTGCAACCTTATCTGCCTACCTCTATTTTACTGAGCTTGGCCCACTTTGTGTGACCTCCACAGATTTAATGCCAGTTTTATCCCCAACTCCCTGTAACTACAGATCTAGCAAACATAATACATAGACAAGTGGTGCTTCGCTAAGTAAAATATGAAAATACCATATGCAGAGCATCTAAGAAAATTAGCAATTCAACTAACTTATCGTGTCAACTAGAAAAGACAAAATTACGTAAAGCATAAACAAAAATAGATGCTGAATTATGCCTACTTTTTGTTACACAAACCATTGTTTGAGTTCAATTCCTTTAATGCTCGAGAGATATATCAATCTCTGATTCACCCATTTTTTTTTCAAAAATATATTTTTCGCCACTATCTGTTCGGTGTCTCAAGGTTTCGCAGCACATGAGCACAGGATATTTTCCCCGTAGTCCGTAGACATCGTGCGCGATCGAGAATGCCGAGTGCCCAACGACCCAGAGCTAAACCTATTGCCATTTTCTTCAAAAAAAAACCTACTGCCATGTGACACGTTCTCCCCGTTGTAACCCGCTGCGGCCCGGCCCCCCCCACCCCCCCCCCCCCCCGCGCGCCCCCGCCCGGCGTAATAAATGGTCGGAAAAAAAGAATGTGCCCGTGCTACCATTTTTATAACTGTGGCAAAATAAATAATCCAGAGATAATGCCCCTATCCTAGGGCCGGTGCTTCGTCACGGATAAAAAAAAGAAAAAGGAAAAAAAAAAGCCTCCTCCCCTTCCGCCTCCGGGGCTCCCTTCCCACGTCAGGATACCATCGTGCTGCCGCCGCCGCCGCCGTGCAAGCCCCCACCACGCCGTCCTCCTTCCACCGCAGCGCGGCACCTCGAACTCCCCTCTCTCCTTTGGATTCGCGTGGCGCAGACGCGAGATCCATCCCGCGCGATTTGTTTTTGCTGGTAAGGGGTTTGTTCTAGTAGGAGTCTCCGTTCGCGTCTTCGTCTTCCCTTCGCTGCTAGAACATGCGGTCAGATCCGTGCCTCGCTTGCTCTCCGCGCAGGTAGCTTCGGATTTGCCTGCGGCCCGGTGCTAATCCGACCCATCTGGGGGTGGATTCGGTTCCTGGAGATCTTGGTGGGGGATGTTCTGCTCGTAGCGGCTTGTTTCCCAGATAGTTTTCGGGGTTCGGCGCCGCCCCCGCCATGGAATCAGGTGCTTCATCAATCCTTTTTTTTTTGTTTGAAAACTTGCTTCATCGATCCTTCCTCCTAGTTTATTGAGATTCCTGTGAGAGGAGTACATTATTATCCATTCGCTGGGAAGAGGTTCTCGTGATAGCGATTGGGGTTGCTCTGGTGAACCATTATCGTTTCCCCTTGACTTGGGGGGCGGTCCCTTTTTTCTGTTTGTTTGTAGTGTTAATATTAATACTCGATGACTTTGAAACCAATCAGCTGAGATTCTTGGTTTTCTAGCAGCGGATTGAACGTTATTGAATTGACCTAGTAACATCCGTTGGAGTTAGTTATGATCTTCGCCGCTATTTGAATTTGCTATTAGTTGTGGTAAGGAATCAGTAAAGCCTGTGAATCCCCAATGGTTCTGCTGTCCTTACATTTTCATTAATCAGTGGCTCAAAAATCTGCAGCTTCAGTTGGACTGTAGTTGTTGATGGACTGGTTGTTCTATTGTTGGTTTGATTTGTGGTGGTGTTTTGTGTAGTTGGGAAGTCTTGTTGAGCTAACTAGATGTGGTCTTTTTGGGGGCCTCTACATATTTATCCTTTACTAGCTGCACGGACTTGAAGTTGCAATAATTGCTTTTCATGATTGCTTAGCTGCACATCCTCTATGAATAATGTTTGTTTGTGGTGATTGTTAGCTCATTTTAAGCTGCCTTACTGTGGATTCCTGTCCTATGGCATCTGACAGTTACTGCTTGATTCTTGGATATCCCTGTACAGGCGATACTAAATTTGATGCATCACAGTATGCTTTCTTCGGCAACAATGCCGTGGAGGAGGTTGAGCTAGGTGGATTGGATGATGATGATGGTAATACTGCATCCATTGAGCATGGCGATGAGGAGTACCCTCTTTATGGGAGGGATAATATGTTGGAGGTAGCATAGATGATAGATCTCTTTTATGCTTGACAAAGCTCATATATGTTTGAAATGATAAATGCCATGCAATTTCTGTGTTTTGATAAGAAAAAAAAGATGATGCAGTGAATAAGAGCTGTGCTTTTTTTTTTTTACTTTATAAGCCAAATAAATGTTAGATAGCACTATAAATCTTCATTTTACATGACAAGGTAGCAATCTCTCTTTCGAGTTCAGAACTTGAGGATTGGTTATCATAGAAACAAATTGACCATTCTGTTCTTGCTCTCTTGTTATCATTTTATTTCGTGTCATCAGGAGCCTGGTAGAGGATATAATCAAATTTGTGTTAGGGAAACTCATGCATCCTGATAGTCAAATGGGTCATTATGTAAACAAAGAAAGCTAGCATTGTCTTCTTTTTTTTATGATTCTGAAAAACACTTTAGGGGGTTGCTATTAACATCACCAACAATATATTTTAGGGGGTTGCTATTAACATCACCAACAATATATTGCCTTGAAATTTAGGAAGTTGGTATTAGGCCTTTTGCAATAATACAATCCTTAACAATTATAAGCTGCATGCAGCTTATGATGATGGTGAACACACTACACTAGAGGTAGTTCTATATGCACACTTAAGCAACTTTAGTTATATATTGTGTCAGGAAGGAAATAATGCAACTTATCATTTAGGCTGTGTCCTGTGTTCTCTCTTGTTCTGCTTTTGTGTATTACCTGTAGAATCTGAATGCATTCAGTAATGTTTTAGACATGCTGTACTGCTGTCTGTTTAAAAGATTTCATGCTGCAGACCTGCAGCATCATTTCTTTATGTCACATAGGAATATATCAACTAGTCATGTTGATCAAACTTTATTTTGCAGGATGAAGGGGTAGGTTCATTTACTGACATAGATGATCTTGCTGGAACATTTTCGAAGGTGTGCCGTCTATGTCAAATCCTTTTGTATCTATATATTGTATGTGCATTAGTAAATAGCTCTTGTGATTCATTTTACCAAATGATGATGCACTTGAGTTCTTTCCGAAAGATTGTAGTACAGAGATTTAAGTATTTCAGCCATCAAATGAGCTGTGAATATTTGCTCAATTGTATCTCTGCATTGTATTGTTGCATTTACTCATTTTTTCACAATCAATGCCTTGCTGAGTTTATGTATTCTTCATTTTCAGCTGACCAGAATTGTCAATGATCCAAAGCAACCAGGAGTAGTGGGTCATAGGGGATCTGTTTCTAGACAAAGTAAGTAGCTGTCTGTATTGTTGAATTGCCTCTAGATTCTTCAGTTGTTGCTGACATGATTCTTCAGTCCATATGCTTCAGGGTTCATTTTCATTTTCATCTTTTGTGGCTTGGTCCATGTATTATGAAATTGCAAATTTGTGTTTCAACAATGAATCCTTATGTAATTTGTTGAAAGGACTGTCTCCTCTCATTCCATGGCCATCCAATACCACATACTGTGGTAGATTTCTGCGAATTCTTTGCAACTTCTACAACAACCACTGTTTTTGTTATGGCTTGTAGATTTTTTTGCCTCTTTTTTTTAATGCCATGCATGTAATTTCAATGCTTTAGCCTCATTAATGTTCTCTCCCTCAACATTTATGAGTGGAACGCCTACGCAATGAAGTCCTTTCTTGTTCCCAAGACAATAAAACTAACCATTCTCTCCACCACTTTCTTTGTTTCATACCTTAATGCTCCTGCTGAACCAGAATACGCCTTATAAATAGATTTGGAGGGAGTACTAATCCTTTATTGTTAGAATGTCGATTTCATTTGACCCTGGATAATCTTTGTTGTCACCTGTTTCTAGGCACTAGGCATTCCTCTGCTTCTCTAGTTAATATTTATTCTTATGCTGCAATATGTAGGTTCTAATGCAGACTGGGCGCAAGATACTGGCTCTTCATATTGGCCTATGCAGCCTGAATTGGACACTGATCGCGGGCTGGATAAGAAGAATTGGTGGTCCCAACCACCCCATTCAGTCGATTTCATTGATTCTAGACTGCACAGAACATCATCATCCCCACATCAAGATGCTCAGTACAATCCTGTTGAACCTATTCTTGGAGCAAATCCATCTCCTTTGCAGAGAACATCATCATACCCACAACAAGAGCCTCAGTACAATAATACTGAACCAATTCCTGTGCCTAAATCATCATTCATTTCATACCCTCCATCTGGTGCAGCATCTCATTCTTCACCTAGTCAGCCACATCATATGAACATGCCATCTCCCACTGCTTTCCAAATGCCCATGTCCGCAAAAAATGATCGAGCCCTTTCCCAATTCCACCATGGAGGTACGCCTCCGGGACCTCCATTTGGTAGGGAGCTGGCTCATATGGGTCCAATGGGTGGTGCAACGAATACTGTGCAGCAAAATCATGTTTTAAATAGTGGACAAATGCATGGGAACGGTGCCAGGTTTATGCCAGGTTTGATGCAGCATCAATTGCAACGTCCCAATGGACTAATGCCACCTCAAATGCAGCCACCTCGTCAACAGCTTGGAATGCTGCCTATACAACAGTCTCCACCACATTTTTCACAACTACATGCACAAATGCTTGGTCCCCGTCATTCCCCACCACAAAGCATGCAAATGTTTGGTCCTAAGCATCCTCCTCCGCAAGTGAGGGGTAGATTTGATGCAAACTTAGGCATGCCTGACTTGAGTGATCCAAGAGCAAGATCATTTTTGCAACATGGAAGGCTGGGACAACGATATCCTCACCAAGGTTATGAGCTCAATAATACGAGGATGGATAATGGGTGGCCACGGTTTAGATCCAGGTACATGTCCACTGAAGAAATTGAGAACATTGCAAGGATGCAGCAAGCTGCCACACACATCAATGACCCATATATTGATGACTACTACCATCAAGCTTGTTTAGCAAAAAAGTCAGAAGGTGCTCAACTGAAGCATCACTTCTGTCCTACCTTGATTAGGGATCCATCTTCCCGTGCACGCAGTAGGGATGAACCACATGCGTACCTACAGGTTGATGCTCTCGGCAGACTCCCATTTTCTTCGATCCGCAGGCCTCGTCCGCTTCTTGATGTTGAACAAGCATCGGCACAAAGTGAGAACACTGAAAAATCTGTGTCAAAGCCGCTTGACCAAGAACCTATGCTGGCTGCTAGGATTACAATTGAAGACGGACTTTGCCTACTACTTGATGTTGATGATATCGATCGTCTGCTGCAATTTAGCCACCAGCAAGATGGTGGTTTGCAACTGAGAAACAGAAGACAGGCCCTCCTCGAGCAGCTTGCAGAATCACTGCAATTAGTTGATCCCCTTGCACCTAATAAGAATGCACCTCTGACTTCATATGATGATTTGGTATTTCTCCGCATAGTCACTTTACCGAAGGGCCGGAAACTGCTGTCCCGTTACCTTGAACTCGTGACTTCAGGCAGTGAGCTTGCAAGGATAGCTTGCATGGCAGTCTTCCGGCATCTAAGAACCATATTCGGAAATATGCCCTCTGATATCAGTGCAGCTGAGACAATGACTAGACTTGCAAGAGCTATATCCACATGTGTTGTTCGGATGGAGTTGAGTGATCTGAGTGCTTGCCTTGCAGCTATTGTTTGTTCGTCATTGCAACCACCTCTTCGACCCCTTGGATCCCCAGCAGGTGATTGGGCTTCTGTCATCATAAAGTCTGTACTGGACAGAGCAACAGTTCTGCTCACTGATCAGCATGTGGCTTCTACCTACAGTATGCAGAATAGAGCTCTATGGCAGGCATCATTTGACGCGTTCTTTGGGCTGCTTACACAGTATTGCATGAGTAAATTTGATAGTGTGGTTCATACTGTGCAATTGCAACCTGCTGCAGCAGCAGTTATAAGCAGGGAAATGCCAGTAGAGCTTCTGCGTGCCAGCCTCCCCCATACCAATGCGGATCAGCGCAAGCAGTTGCTCAGTTTTGCTCAGCGTACTGTGCCTGTCGGCACCCATAGTTCTCATGGGTCTGATAGTGGACCCATGACGTCAGATTCTGTCCAAAGCTAAGATGTTCAGACCAAATGAGAGGAAGCAAGTTTTTTGTTATGGTACTCACTACTCGATAAAATTGGCTCCTTAAGAGGTCTGTTATGCTTTTCCTGAAAGGAGAGAAGGTTAAACTTGTGGTTAGTTATATGAATCTCAAGAAACAAGAGTAAAGCAGGCTGGAGCATCAATGAACTGATGGTAATACAAGATTTCAAATTTAGTGTCACAACATGTCTGTATTGATTCCTTTGTGGGAAGCCAGATGTTTTGCATCTATTACGTGGTTAGCTGTGTTTGGTTATTGCAAAGGGATTCCTGTGGGTCTCGTGCTCTTAAGAGAAAACCCCAGGAGGTCTGTAGCTGTTACTTGAAGACACTGTTTAATTGCTCTTCAAGGTGGTATTTTCAGCGAGTAGTTGCCTTGTTTTTTCCCCTGTAATTCTGTTGGCCTCAAGATGTGGAAGCTGTCGTGCCGCAACATGTCCTTGAAAATTCGCTTGAGTAATTTTGGTTCTTCAGGAACAATGCTGTTGCTATGAAGTTTGTTAAATGGTAGTAATGTTTTGGTACTCTGCAGTTGAATTTTGAGAAAATGATTGCAACCTATGTTGCATTTTCCTACGCAGGATGTGCAAGTGGATAAGCTTACAAGTATCCTTGTGTGCTGAATTTGACAGGGTTTTGGATAAATGCCCTCATTCTTTTTTGAAGCATTGATTTTATACAGAAAATCCTTGGTGGATGATCTTGACTGCAGTGTGTTAATTTGACGTACTTATCTATTTATCTGTTTTCACGTTATTTTTCCCTAGGTCTTTCTTGTCTGAGGATTGTATGCATGGTTTAGAATTTTACACGAGTAGAGGTCCCCGCAAGTGTATATTTTCCATCATAGACATTTATGATAGTCTTCTTTTTACCAGAGCTAGTATACATGAATGGAGGATTTGTATCTGAATTTGTATGATTGTTCTAAATTAATCATATCTTAACTTTCTTGTAGCAATTTTCTCCTGTACACCATCTCAAAATGCAAACGAAAGAATGGTACTAGCTTACAATAAGTGTTTTTGTGAAAAATATTTCTTCAAGATAATATTTTGATGTTTTCAATCTAAATATTTTCAAATGTGAGAATTGCAAGAATTTGACTGTTTTCTGGTTGGAAACCTAATTAAGAAGTATTTGTGACTAGAGCGAATACATTATAATTAGTAAAGAAGAGCAGTGCAAATAAATAGAAACATAAAAAGGGATAACAGTTCTCAAATGTTAATGGCGAATGGAAGGAGCTTGGGAGCGTATTCAAGTTGATTTCTTCCTTCCGGATGCTAACCAGTACGAGGCCAAATTGAATTAAACATTGATTTTTTGGGTGTGCGAGGATAACAGTGTGGGCATATGCAGCACGGCAGCACTACAAAAATTGCATTTAAACAAAAAGATAAAGCGAAATTGTTGCGAAGTCCATGTTTTGTGTTCACAACAAACTACAAACAAAGTATGCCACAGATTGCGATGCTTGGTTCATGTGCCAGCTCAACCAAAAAGAGAGATGGTGTCTTTAGCTCCAACCCAGGACATCTTCTGTACCATGACAAATCATTAAACGCACAGGATGACCTTCATTCAGGTCTAATCTAACCATTCACCTGTACAAGGTTGAAAATTTCATGGGATAACTGTAACCTGTCACAGACATGTGTTTAATGTTCATTTCTGATGTTGGAATATTTTGGACCCATTAGTGCAAAGGCTCACCATGTAAATCTAAATAATTCCAATAAAATCTCAAAGGTCCATTAGCGTAAAGGTGCATGGCAATAAGTTAGTCTCATCTTGCCAGTGGAGGTGGAGAAAATCCAACTTAAATAGTTGGATGCTGTCCATGCTCTTGCAAGTGTGGGTGAGAGGAAGAAGAAACCTCCTCGGGCGCGCTCGCTCGCCTCGCCGGGCTCGGGACGTGAGCGTGAATGGTCCGCCAAAATCCGGTCCAATCCTTGCGGGAACACGGCTATGTTACGCGACTCGGCGTCGTCGTCTTCTTTACCCGGTTATTTCGGTCAGGCAAGAAACGTTTTCTGTACGCAATCTTCGTCATGGTCATAATTTATCTTCAGATTAATTTAAAACTAAAACTCTTATTTTTTTTTCCATCATCTGAAAGCTTTAAGATAGCAGGCAAGCCATAAAGATGTATCCTAAAAATGACCAGTACCAGAATACATATATTTTTGGCCCTACTTATAGAGGAAGAAAGGTTAAAAGGTGACTTTCTATACATTGCCAGGCGGCTTGCCGACGCATCACTTCACGGTAACTTCTTCTAATTGACTTCTTTTAGCATAGTGATCTCTTATCCTGTGCATGTCAGCGGCGGCATCCCTCATGCACATCCTCTCTGATGGTGCCTGCTTGCTGCTTGATAGCGCAAGTTTTACCTGGTTGATATCTTCCATTTGATTTCTTCCACCCTGCACATCTTCTGTATAAGCTTCTTCTATGGTGAGTAGGGCTGGATCAACAATCTCGATTAGCATCCTGGAAAATGAATTCTCAGCATGCTTCTGCAGTGTTAAACCATCTCTGAACTCGCCATCAGTAGGTGCCATGCCTGTAAACATGACAATTCCAAAGCTGTATAAATCCCCAACATGGGCAACCAAATCTTGATCGAGAAGAACGTTGCTTGGCTTCGAATCACAGTGAATTATTGGCGGCTGACAGTTGTTGTGCAAATAATCTATTGCATCTGCTACATCAACAGCAACATTCAATCTTTGCATCAATGTCAAACCATGGCGCTGCGGTGATGCATGCACATCTAGATGCAACCAACTATGTAGATTCCCATTAGGCATGAACTCAAGCACAATGGCTTTGAACTCATTTTGGTTTGAGTCAGAACTTGAGAAGCATGTTATGGCACTTTCCCATCCAGATGGTTGAAGGACAGGTCCAGCTTGTACAACGATGTCATGTTTTCAATGCTTTCTGGTATATACCCAGACAAGTTGTTGTGTGAAAGATACAGTTCTTCCAATCCAACCATCTGCCCTATCTCGCCAGGAATCTCTCCTGAGAATGTGTTTTTCGTCAGGTTTAGCAACATCAAACCCTTCATTTTGCAGATAGATACAGGTATGCTACCGTTGAAGGAGTTACTGCCCAACCAAAGTCCTATCAAGCTCTGGCAATTGCTCAGTGTATCAGGTAGCGGCCCTGATAAGTTGTTCCCAGAGATGTCCAAATATGCAAGGTTTGTCATGCCACTGACTTCAGGAGGAAGAGGGCCAGGAAAATAATTGTCTGATAAATCGAGAACTTTTGACAAGGTCGATAGGTTAAAGATGTCTGTAGGCAATGGACCTGTGAACTTATTATTTGAAAAGTAAGCTTCAGCTATCTCCTGGAGGTTACCTAGGTTTGCTGGAAGAGATCCCTCAAACATGTTATATGCAAAAAGACGTAGAAGCTGAGTCAAGTTCCCAGGTGAGGATGGCATGAATCCTGTCAATAGGTTATTTTCAAAACCCAGGGCATGCAGCGAGTTTAGCCTTCCAATGCTGTCAGGCGAGACACCAGAAAATTGGTTATAGGAGAACTGCAGCATAGTAAGCCCAACTAGATTGCTGATGCCAAATGGTATGTTTCCCGAAATCTCATTGAACCCAACATATAGCTCTTCCAATTGTGCTGATAGGTTAGTGACAGAGTTTGGAACCATGCCACCTAGTATGTTATTTTGGAGGTCAAGTACACGCAGCCGTGTGCAGTTTGCCAGGAGCGTCATGAACTCCCAATCCCGAGTAGTAGTTGCCACAAACTGATTGTTGTAAAAAAAGAGGCGGTCTGGGCAAAGCTTTCCGATCTCAGGAGTAACGATTCCAGTGAAATTGTTAACAAATATGTCGAGAGAATACATGTCAGTTGCATTGGCAAGAGAAGCCGGAAGGCTTCCTACTGTTCATGCCAAGGAAGAGTTTTTGCAGTTTAGGGAGGCGATTCCCTATGTCCGAAGGGAGCGTGCCATGCAACTCATTCCCTGCCACGCTAAATTGGATTACTGAGGAAAGATTGAGGAGCATTGTTGGGATAGTGCCTGAGAGGTGGTTTGCACCCAGTCCCTAGGACTTGAGACCACTGAGCTTGCCAATGCCCTCAGGTGGTTCCAGGTAAAATACATTCCTTCCAGTGCTGAATGGTTGCCAAGTGATGGCGGTATTTTCCCACCGATATTGTTCTTCTTAAGGTGTATGGTCCTGGGACTTGACAAGCCTCCTAACCAAGCAGGGATTTCACCAGCGAGCATATTTGAGTCCAGGTTGATACGTTCAAGACCAGTGCAGTTCTTCAAGTTGGCCTTAACTTCACCTTGAAATTAATTGTTTGACAAGTCAAGATATCTTAACCGAAATAGATGGCCAATTGCTGAGGGCATCTCTCCAGTTGCGGAGGACGCGACAAAATCAAGGTATTGCCGAGACAACGAGCTAAAAAAAATGCATGCCGGCGTGCGACGGTGCGAGGCGGGCTGGAGCCGCTGGAGCTGGAGGCGGGGGTAGCCGGAGCGGCGCCAATGCCCACGTCGCGTCGAGGCGGCTGCGCGCGGCGGAGGCCGAGGTGGGGCGCGCGCTCCGCCGCAACGCGGAGCGCCGGAGCTGGAGGAGAAGGCCCGGCAGGCGGGCGCCGAGTGCCAGGTGTGGATGGGCGTTGCCAGGAGCCACGAGGCCGTCGCAGCCGGCCTCTGCGCCACGCTGGAGCAGCTCCTGCAGCCGCCGCCCCGCGCGGCCGCCGGTGGCTGCGAGGGCGACGCCGAGGACGCGCGGTCGTGCTGCTTCGAGGCGCCAGCGGCGGCCGCGGACAGCTCCGACGAGGACGGTGCTGCGTCGTCCGGGTCGAAGACGTCGTGCAGGTCGTGCGGTGGCGGATAGGGTTAGTTTTTTTTTGCAGGGTGAAGTTGGGCTGGGCCGAGATATTGCCCGAGCAATACCCAGCAATACCGGGCCCTCCGCCACTGCATCTCTCCATGCATATTGTTCATACTAAGGTCCAGAGTATGCAAGAACGTGAGGTTCCCGATGGCAGGGGCGATTGTCCCAACGAGGCCCTCCGAAGAGAGGTTAAGCGCTGTGATCCTGTGGTTATGCTTAGTGCTGCAACTGACACCATGCCACCTGCAGAAGTCATGGTTGTGTTCCATGAAGCTAAGGCACCTTGCTGTTTGCTTATTAGGCTTGCCTTGAATGCCAGCAACGCGTCCCTGTCAGTCCTACTGTCGAATGTTCTTGCTGATGCCCAAACGGGTGAATTTGCTGCTTGTTCAAGCCCGTAATGCAACAGAACTAACAGAACAATAGGAATCATCGATGACACTGGGAAATAAACATGCATGTAGGAATTGTGAGTTAAGTATTTGAATATGGTGAATATGAAAGTTTAGCGGCTGAGTGAATATATCCAGCTAATATTTATCCAAACCTTGGTGGAGTTCGCATGCCACATCCTACCCCGAAGATAAAAAAATAAAACCAAACATCAATTCGTGTATGAGAGATCCTGCTTCTTGATGACTTAATTTCCTCTCTGAATATGGAGACCCACAGGCTGAAGAGGGCCAAGCCCCGCATGGTGCCAGCCCACCGATGGCACGCCATGACTCTATTTCGATTGCAACAAACTTCAAAGATGATGTCTTCAACAGTCGAGGAGGACACAATACCATGTTGCACCACATCAATGCAACCCTAGGTCTTTTGGACCTTAGGTTTTGTATATGACGTACATGACTATAAATACTCAAGGTTTCCACCGCCAAATGGGAGAGAAGACCTTAGGTCGAAGCAGTGGCGGAGGACGCCGAAAATTTTAGGTGTGGCGGACGGGGCTGCGGGCGGCGGCGCGCGGGGCGGCGGGCGCGGGAGCCTGCGGCTGCGGGGCGGCGGGCGGCCTTAAACCATCAATTTCTAGCTTATCTGAAACATTCCAATGTACAACGCAATAAACACAATATTCAAGCTAGATCGAGCATTCGAGCGCAACAATTTTTATTTACACCCTAACATGGTAAAGAAAAATCTATATACAAAGCCTGACATTACAACAAAACACGCTACACTGGTAGTAGTAAGCATATATGCATCTGTGATCTGTACCATTCTAGCTAAAAGGACATGAAAATGTATTTTTGTGAGTGCTTGGAGCTACACCTGCAGATGAGCTAGCCGCCTGATGCCCTGATTGGTGAACATACCACTTAACCACTATACCAGACTTAACAGATCGGTAACAAACTAACAATAATCAGAAAAGAAAAAAGCCAAAGGAGAAGGGAGGTAAAAAGAAAATACCGAGGTACTGCAGTGCTCGTGTTAGGCAACAAATTGCCTTGCCATTTGCCAAACTACCTAGCTGCCTCCTGTTTCTCGTCTGCCAGACTGCCACAGAGATGAAATTATTCTTTGAAGCTAAGCTCAGCTTGAAGAAAAACACTGATATGGAGTTATGGACTGCACCAAATTAAGCAACAAGGTCCCGTATTACGGTATTACCAGTAACCAGATTGCCAGAACCTGAGAAGTGACTCAGTGAGAACCACCACTCGTCCACGGTCCACTCCACCAGCATGCGCGCCGCGCGGGAGACCGGGACTGCGGCTGTGCGGGACGGCGGCGCGCGGGGCCGGAGGCGGCGGCGCGGGGCCTGCGGCGCACGGGGCCTGCGGCGCGTGGAGCCCGGAGGCGCGCGGCCGCGCGGGGCCGGCGGAGCGCAGGCGGAGCCGCGGAGGCGCGCGGGGCCGGCGGCGGGGCACGGGCCGCGGGGCCTGCGGCGGCGGCGCGGGGCCGGTGGCGCGCGGGGCCTGCGGGCTGCGGCGGCGGCGGGCGCGGGAGCGCGGGATGGCGGGAGGCGGGAGCAGAACTGGGGAATGGGGATTGGGGATAGCCGGATAGGGTTAGAGATTTTAGTTGGGCCGGGGTATTCCCGCTTGGGCCGGGCCGAGGTGTGGCGAGCGCCACACCTCGCCACACTGGGCCCTCCGCCCCTGGGTCGAAGACATTAACACCTCTTGAGAACCGTAGGGAGGCCAAACTTAGGAGGCGACACCATGCCAAGACTGCAGATCAAGAACGACTAGCGGTGCTGCGAAGTGCTGCTGATCAAGTCCATCTAGGTACATGCAAGGATTGATCCCCGATGATCTCCCTTTGAGATTGATCATCCGAAGCTCCAAGGCACCATCTAGTTTGTCGTCATGTATAACCCTGGATGGCAATCTATATGCACCTTGTTTGCTTTTAATCTGTCCATATCGTTTAATTTTCGCATTGAAGGGTGCTACCTTTTTTCTGTAATAATGGTCGTATATTCTTGTAGAGGCCAGGATATTTACATTCCTTGACGATTTGTGTTGACTCAAACTTGGTAACGATATTGGACTGGTGGAATTAGGAAGCTTTTATCCTTAGCTTTTCATACATTTGTAGAACGTAAAAAATGGAGTCCACGTGTGGACTGTGCGACATGTTTAAGTGCGGGTTACTCATGGACTTCGAGGTGGACTACATCGGCACCAGAGTTGTAGAGCCTTTGTCTTCGTCATTTGATCGTGGACAAAATTGGCACCTTGCTCTAGTAGTATGTGCAATAGTAATTAGAGATATATAACTAGAAAACATTGATATAACTACAAGAAAAACAGGAGAAATTGATATGGCGAGCAAGGCACGACCGTGGAGTGTAGAATTATTATATCTCACGGCTATGGTCTTGAGCAGGGACGCAAGTTATATATATTTTGGCGAGCAAGGCATGACCGCAGAGTGCAGAATTATTATATCTCACGGCTATGACCTTGAGCAGGGATGCAAGTTATATATATTTTAGGTCACTGGGTCAATCCAAAAAGTTGATAAAATGAACTAAAATATCATTCTGCGTAAATAATTTAGGAGGAGAAATGAACTAGAGTGGCATACTATTATAATTAATTAGATGACCCAGAAAATACTATTAGATACCCACTTACATCCTTAGCCTTGAGTTATTTTCTGTTTTGCCATGTGTGTCTTAGCATATGAAAGAGGGGGGGGGGGCATATGGAAAATATCTGTTAGCTGTATGAAAATAAAGTGACCATATTCCTTTATGCTTGCAGATATCTTAAAGTGATGACGTGAGCTATCCTGAATATGAATTTTAGATGAGCTGAACGGCTTTTGATTCTTGGATAGAGTTAGTAAAGCCCTATGGGAACACACTTAATGCAAGCTATTGCCACCTTCAAACTTGATGCAATTTTAGCTCGCTTCACAGCAACTAAAATCATGCTGGAAATTTGACCCATGATGAGGCCCATTTCAAATTTCAAAGCAAGAGTGCATGGCATAGTCCCAAACGGCTAATTTGGGTTGGTGCAAGCCAACTTAAATAGAAGAGCTCTTTAATTTTCCTAAAGGACTAAATAAAGGAGAGAATGGGTTTGGTTTACACAACACATGCACATGCGCATATAGCCACGTACGTAACTGAGGATAGAGTGTTAATCTGTAAGTTCATGGACTTGGTTATTGATTAGTTAAGGGAAGATACCCTCGTGTTTTCAGATAGCAAAAATAACATTAGGCTAATCATTTCACATCTTTATTTAATTTTTTGACCTTTCATATATTGTATGTTAGGATAAACTTGTGTAATATTACACAGAAAAATTATGTTGTACCGGCTAAAATACCAAAAATGGAAACCGGTGATTCATGGTGTAGCCCAGCAGATCAGCTTATATGTATAAAAAAATCAGGATTAGGAGCAAAACAAGTGAGCTAAGGTTTAAGCTTAATACATTCAGTGTTATCTTACTAAGATGGAAACATGCATGTAATCAAATCATGTAAACAAATAATTTGCCATATATCTTTGACTGCATCATTTGCAGTTTACAAGAAAAGAAGTACATCACAAACCACAACCAAAAAAGAATTTCAGTACACCAAAAACAAACCTCATGGATTCACTAATCATGATCAAGTCCACCGTTCAGCACCGGGAAGTTGGGAGACCAAAACACTGTGAAGGGATAGACTCCATTCAGGTATTCATACTCCTGCGTTGGATCATAGACTCCACCGTCCTGCTTGAAATATGCATACAGAAGACTTTATCTTCCATCCACATGAACAAGAGCATCCCGAGAATGCCAAGTAGGATCGATTCTAGTCTTCCAATTGCTCTGGTATCTCTATAATGTCAGATTTACGGACTTCACCCCAGGCCGCATCTTAAAATTAGGTGCCACACATTTACCATCTTAGGGCAATGTTTGAGAGGGTTTATTCTGGCTTCATCTTCGCCTGTTTTGTGTAAATCAAACACTGTAATAACTCTAACCTTGGATGACTATGGCAGGTTAGAGTCCATAGTCATGCAATAGTGCTCAATATTCATAGTACTTTACCAATAGAAAAATGTATTTTCAAGAACATACATTGAACAACTAGTATTATTTCTGGATTGAGCACACATTCATGGGAAACACCTCTAACATATGATTCAATTTACCTCCAATAAGATCCTATCGCGAAAAGGGCAACCCTGTGCTTTTTCATTAAAAGGACCCCAACAAACACGGTTTTAGGAACATCCATCCCAAACATGGTACACACTTAATAACTTCATCCTATTTCTACGTGATAGCCCTTTGTTTTCTAAAAAAGCCCATTGTTTTTAATGCAGGATCCATTGGCACCAGTAGTGTTGCAGAACAAGCTTTTGTCTTCATGGTTTGTTCCTGGACAAAAACGGGCACCTTGCTCTAATAAGTACAATAGATATTAGAGATGTATAACTAGACAACATTGACATAACTATAAGAGCTGGAGAAATTATTGATATAGCAAAAAAGGCATGACCGTAGAGCATACAATCACTACCGGAAAAAAGATCTTTGCCGAGTGTTAAGTATTTTGCCGAGTATTTTTTTTTCGGGCACTCTGCAAAGAGCATCTTTGCCGAGTGTCGTTTTCGGCGTTCGGCAAAGATATCTTTGCCGAGTGCCTTTTTCAGACACTCGGCAAAGATAATTTTCAAATCATATTTTGAAGTAGTAAATTAATTCAAATAAAAATATTTTCAACTACAAAGTTGTATAACTCATCAAGATGCATAATTTTTGTTTTGGATATTTCTTCATTTGACAAAATAAATGTAAATTTGTTCACAAAACATATATATCTCTCTCGTAATTTATGAAACTATAAGAGAGATATATAAGATTTGTGAACAATATTAGAATTATCATGTTAGATGAAGAAATGATAAAACAACCAAAGTTTTAATTTATGAAACTATAAGAGAGATATATAAGATTTGTGAACAATATTAGAATTATCATGTTAGATGAAGAAATGACAAAACAACCAAAATAAACTTTGTAGATCTTGAGAAGTTATAAGATTTTACAGTTAGCAACATTTTAATTTAAAGTCATCTTATCAACAAAAACTACATCTGAATATAGAAAATTTAAAATTCGAATTTTGCAAATGACCTTGAATGGAAAAACCATCAAAATTAAAGTTGTAGATCTCAAAAAGTTATGAAAGTTTGTAGTTGACAACTTTTTAATTTGAAATCATTGTGTCATATTAAAATACGTTTGAAGTTTTCAAATTTGAAATTCAAATTTTGTAAACGATCTCGGATGAAGAAACTACCAAAATAAAAGTTGTAGATCTCGAAAAGTTATGCCACTTTGTAGTTAATAACCTTTTCATTTGAATTTAGTTACTATCTCAAACAAACAATTTACACTCGGTTAATTATAATATGTGCAGAATAAAAATGTAACGTTGACACACGTGGTTCAATGGTGCAGTGGTAGAGGGAGTTGTTTGTGTGCAGAAGGTCGTGAGTTTGAATCCTATCATCGACAACTTATGGAAAATTGCTGAAAAAAAATATGCAACCCATTAGATGGGTCACTAGCTGGCTGTGCATGCCTCCCCTAATAAATTTTTTTCCTATTTCATCTTTTGGATTTTTTTCAATTTATATTTTGCCGAATGCTTCTCTTTGCTGAGTGCTTTTTGGCACTCGGCAAAGACGTCTTTGCCGATGAAATCTTTGCCGAGTGCCCTTTGCCGAGTGTTACACTCGGCAAATCCTTTGCCGAGTGTAATCGGGGCTTTGCCGAGTGTCCCAGACACTCGGCAAAGCTCCTGAATCCGGTAGTGAATTATATTGCCCAGCTTTGCCCTTGAGTTGTTTTCTGTTAGACACGTGTATCTTAGCATGTGTTTGCTTTTTTACTACATTCCTTTCCGCTTGCAGTTATCTGGTGACATGAACTAAAATCATTGCGTATTACTTTAGCAGTTTGGTGAAACAAAAAGGCCAGCTAGCAGCCAATGTACAAAGATCCAGCTTACGAATATTCTGATGAATGATTAGTTATGTGACGAAGGTGGTATTTGATTTCTCGTATAATACTGTGCTGTTAGAGATTATGTTTTAACCTTGTAAATATATTATATTAGGATAAATTAGTGGTATATTACACAGAAAAATTATGTGGTACCACCTAAAATACCAAAATGGAAACTGGTAAAGCATAATATAGACCAGTGGATCAGCTTATGCAATGTATACAAAAAAGCAGGGTTTGGAGCAAAACAAGATAACTATGCTTTAAGCTCTAAACATTCAGTTTTACCTCACTTTGATGGAAACATGTAATCAAAGCATGTAAACAACTAGAAAAGAATTTCAGTACACTAAAAGCAAACCTTGTGGATTCACGCATCATGATCATGTCCACCATTCAGCACCGGGAAGGTGGGAGACCAAAACATGGTGAAGGGATAGACTCCATGCAGGTATTCATACTCCTGTGTTGGTTCATAGACCTTCTCCACTGTGCTGCTTGAAATATGCACACAGAAGACTCTATGCTCTATCTGCAAGAACACAAAGTCATCATTGTCCCCAACCACATCCACATGAACACGAGCATCCTGAGAATGCCAAGTAGGATCTGCAAGGTGCCCGAACGCCTGACGCAAACAAATTGTATCCATCAACTTCCAATTGTCAGTGCTAGCACAGTCCGTGGTGCGGTGCCATACATGAAACTTAAACTCCCTCACATTGATGAGGCAGAGTCTGGAACCCTGAGCACGAGACAGCCCAAGACTATTCGCACCATTTTGTACACCGTTCGTGAGCTTGATACAGAACAAGCTCATGGATGATGAATCTACCCCGAGAATATATCCTGCCATGCAATTCATGTAGAGCTTGCCATGGGTGAGCAGGATACGGTTCCCCCATCTATTCCAGCCTTCCAATTGCTCGGGTAGCTCTATAATGTGGGAATTACGGACTTCGCCCCAGGTCCCGTCTTGTAAATCAGATAAATGTACAGATGCTCTTCGGTCACTGCACCTGAATAACACCATGGTGCACAGCAGGCCGTCACCACTGTCCTCATGGAACGCCAAATCTAGGGACTTCTGAATAAGGTCTCTGTTTGCAGCTTCACCGATCGGGGGCGGTGAAAGGAGGCAAGTGGCCCGATCAGGATCAGGATGCAGCGGGCTGCACACGATGAAATCGCTGTCGTCGTAGACGAGTAGGCGGGCGTTGCGGCAGTCCCACACATCTACGGCGTCGTCGGGCAGGTCGAAGCTGCCGTGGGGAGGACGCCCGCGAGCTCGGGGTGCTGCGACACCGGCAAAAAGCGCACGCGCGGGTAGCTGCTGTTGCTGACGTAGAAGCCGAGGAAGCGGGGCGGGTGGTGCGCGCGGAAGCGGCGGAGGAAGGCGGGGTCGGAGGCGTGCCGGAGCCAGCGCTTGGAGACGGCGGCGGCGCGGAAGAGGTAGGCGTGGGAGTCGAGGCGGAGCAGGATGTCGCGGAGGAGGTCGCCGGAGCCGAACACCGCCGCGATCGCAGCCGTGGAATCAGCCTGCGGCGGTGCAGCCTCCATTGCGACTACGCCGTGGAGATCGGAGAAGACGAGATGAGATTTTCTTAGGATTTTTGGGAGGAGGAAGAAGAATCCGTACGAGGCCTCCATAGCCCACCAAAATGTTAAGCGTCTCGTTGGATCGCAAGCTGCGGAAAAACTAAAAGTCGGTTGGTTGCGTTTGGTTCATTTGGCTGTGACTGTATTACCCTTAAAATTCTTTTAAGACAATTTATATGTAAAATGATCTTAAAACCCAAACCCTGTACTGTTAAAAGATTCACGTGTAAATAAATATTTTATAAAAATATTTAGTTTGTTTAAATTTTGCATCCACCCTTGATATATGGTCCAAAATTTTAAACTTTTTGTAAATTCTCTTAATATTTTGGAGTTTTCTGTAAAAATATCAAGACATAAAAGTAGTAAAATTAATTACATATTTCAGTGAGGGCCTTTCTGCAAAAAGTTCTGAGTTTTATCTGAATCCGATATATTCAGGGCAATGCATGACCAAGTTAGGGGCTGAATCTGAGGATATGCCTGAAACAAAGATTATAGAGCAATGTTGGGGCTACAATTTCTATTTTGATAGATTTCAATATTTAGTAGCCAATTTTGAAGATAACTGGACTGCAATGTTCAGGTTCAGAAAAAGATCAGGCTGAAATCGAGGTATACAGCACAGCCTGTAATATGTTGTTAATATATACTCCCTCCATCCTATAAAAAATGCAATTTTAATTTTTCCAGATAGATCAGTGGTGGCGTGAAAAGACTCTTATAGCCTTATTTGGTTGCCACATAGTTAGTTAAGATCTAATTTCTAAAATTGCACACTTTATATGATTTTTTCAAATGTAGAATTGTACTTTTTATGGGATGGAGGGAATATAGCAGTCTTATAGAAAAAGGCATGGTTATCACCCTCTCTGGAGGCTTGACGGAGTCAACGGCGCGGGGAGCTTTCACAATCACAAGGACCTCTCTACTCAATAAAAAAATTTATACAAGACATACAAAAATCTGTTCGGTCATAGAAAAAATTGTTCCAGCCACGGAAATGATGTGTTCTAATGTTTGCATCTTGTGGTCGAAGCATGAAAAAACAAGCAAACTACGGGGAATGGAAGAATGCAGGCAAAATCAGTAAAAGATCTTTTGAAAGCCAAATAAAAAAAATTCCTCAAGCAAGTCGGTGGGAGTTTGGCAGGCTATTTAGCTTTTGAAATCATATTGCATAAGCAAAGTGTACTAATAGATAAGAAAACAAATCCATCCATGTGTCCAAATGGCTGATAACAAAAAGTAGTCCAAATGGTACATAAATACTGTCAGAAGTCTAGAAAGTATCCAATATCGCATCAAAAGTCCACATAATATTAGTGTGCTAACAAAAAATATACAAACGTGGCGGGCTATCATGTACCCCTCCGTTCTAAAAAGAATGCAACTTCTCACTTTTCAAGAAGTCAAACACTTTTAACTTCAACCAAATTTATACAAAAAATTACTAACATTTATATATCCAAATAGATTTAGTATAAAAATATATTACATGATTAATCTAATAATTATTATTTTGTAATATAAATATTAATAATATTTTATATAAATTTGGTCAAATTTAAAATTATTTGACTTCTTAGAAAGCGAGAGCTGCATTTTTTTTTAGAACGGAGGGAGTACACGACACAGTTGAAATTTTAAATATTCACAGAGTGAAAATTTTTGAAATTTTAGATACGATAAATTTCAGTGAAAGCAATGTCTTGTACAAAAGAATTACAGAATGGTTGAGGAATCACATCCAGCTTCACATTTTCCTCTTCACTTCTCGCTTGGTAACTCCCATCTATTCATTCACCAGGCATCAGCTAAAGAGAAATTGCACCAGTTTCAGAGAAGGATCCTTCTGGGAAAAAAAGTTTCCACATCCTCCCGTTATTTTCTTTACTATTCAGACTTGTAGTACTCCAGCGTCAGACGTCTGGATTCTGGAATATAAGGGTGTGTTTGGTTGTTGGACTAAGTCTAGCCTGGCTAGAATTCTAAGCCTGGCTAGACCAAGCCTGGGTTAGGAGATGCAAGGGTCCATGTTTAGTTGTGTGGCTTAAGTAAGCCTGGCCATTGTATGCGTGTGTTTGGTTGGCTGATTATAGTTATAGAATGACCTTGGACTAGATCGAAGGTGAAGTTACCGCACTTTTGCGTACCTACTCCTCTTATTCTCTCCACGCATCAAATTGGTCAGTGCATTATCACCATACACACCTCATGAAATTCAGACAAGCAGTGCTGTCAAAGCATATCTTTTTTTTTGTGAAAGATGTTGTCAAAGCATATCAATTTCAGATTTCATACAAGACAAAACAAGCAAGTCCCCCTCAATTAACCAAAAAAGAAGAAGGAAAAACGAAAAAAAATAGAACGCCGATTTCCAAATCCACTCACCCAAAAATGGATTGCAACCTCAGTTTCCACCAATCGAATTGGATCCATCCAAATAGGAACAAGCTAGAAAGGAGACGGACAGATTGGAGGAGGAAATGACGGAAGAAGCTAAATCGAGCTCCTTCTCTCTCTCTCTCTCTCGCCCCGTGAAGAAGCTGGCGGGGAGAGTACGCCAGCGAGTAGCAGCGGGCACCGGCGGAGAGGGCCGAGAAGGAGCACGAGGTGGACGGAGATGGACTACAACGGCAGCGCAGCGCTGGGCGCAGGAGACTACGGGCCGCTCCGCCGCCCTCGCGTGGCCGCACAGCCGGCCACGCGGGGAGATCTGCCGGCCGCGGGCGGCTCCGCCGCCACACAGGGGAGCTCCGCCGCCCGCCCGCCCACCGCTGTGGAAGTTCTCTGTGAGGGGGCCGAGCGGAAAGGAGATGACTGACCGAGCGGATACCCAAGGTGAGCGGATGCCAAAGAGTTCGATACCGAGAGCTAGCACTAGCCTGGCTTGCTGTAAACAGCTTTTTTCGCGTTTCCGGCAAGCCAGCCCGGACACCACTTTTGGCTTGCTGAAGCCTGGCTTGAAGCCTTAGGCTGTCTCCAGCGATATCCTCCAAATCCCATCCTCTACATCCTTCATTTACAGAATTCTCTACAAGATTCTCTCCTCTATATCTCATTTCTCTCCAACAACGTTCTCTAAATCTCGTTCTCTATACATTAAACCCTATATTAGAAACATATTTTGTTCCAAATTTTTATACGTACGTATTTATCATACCTCAAACGCTATGGACATATTTTATTTTTATTTAATTCAGTGTTTGAAACGTAAAGAAAAAATAGAGAAGAGGAGAGAGAATCTCTATATATAGAGGAAACCTGTAGCGTTCTCTATTTTAGAGGACCATTTAGAGAACGCTGCTGGAGCAATAGAGAACGGAATCTTCCTCTATATATAGAGTACAGAACGCTTTACAGAACGCTGCTGGAGACAGCCTTAGCCAGGCATCCAAACAAGCGTAGGGTGCATTGCTGCAGCCTAGCTAGCCCTAAGCCGGGGAACCAAACAGCCTTAAAAAAATATGTTCCTTAGATCTCCAACATACTCAATAACGAATCAAATAATCCATGCTCAAGGGCAAGCTCGGCCACATCGCAGCTCCTAGTCATCAATACTGAAAATAGTTGTTTTATCAAAAATAATTCAGAAAAATTATTGGAGATTATATGTTTAGGTTCCAAACAATCTATTACACAATATGAGAAATTTTACGATGCTTAGAGATTTTAAGAGACATTGAGGGGTCCAGATCCATTGGTTAAAAGGTAGGAAGAATCTATTACGAAAAACCTAAGACGTGGATCAGAACCAATTATTTTATAGGTCAGGAACTACCTGTGGAAATAAGGCAAAGGGTATTTTAGTATTTTTATTTAGTGTGTCCACTCATACATTTGATCGGCCAAACCCAATCCTTGCTTAGACTGCCTCCAACAATGGGCAGGCAAATTGGCTATGCATTTCAACGTTTAGTTGCCCCCCTGCAATTTGCCTGGCCAGCTAAAACCTTCTGCACCCAACAAAGCAGCTAAAATAGTTGTGGCCGTTGGCCCTATTTAATTTCGCGCCAAAGAATGGACGCGTTTTGTTTTCCCGCTTCAACGTCAAATTTTACCCCGCGCGAGGTACACAACGATAGAACGTTTGGCTTCGTCCTCCTCCCCTGTTTTCTCGTCCAGGATTGCCGTTGAGCCCGTGGAGCGAGACCCATCCAAATCTGGGACTGATCGGTGGGCGCGTGAGGATTTTGGCAGCGTCAGGTGGTGGATTTGGTGAGTAATCCCCCTTCTTCGTCTGATGAGTCTGGTAGCTACGTGTGCCGTGTGGATTAGGGCTGCAAAATAAAAAACTGTTGCCGCATGTGAGAGAGAACAGTAG
Source organism: Panicum hallii (assembly GCF_002211085.1). Lineage (NCBI taxonomy): Eukaryota > Viridiplantae > Streptophyta > Magnoliopsida > Poales > Poaceae > Panicum > Panicum hallii. The sequence continues at coordinate 13,172,686 of NC_038042.1, read as the reverse complement.
GTCCTTTGATATCATTATCTTAATACTATGATAGGCAACTTTAACTGCTTTTTTTTCCATATGCACATGGAGAGCTCGAATTTAGCAAGTGAAAATGGCTGCTTATTACACTCCTTCCGGTTTTATTACACTCCTTTTTTGAAGTCTGTTTGTTTAATCCCACCTAGACACTCTCAGTTCGTTTAATACCATTGCTCTCAGATGTGTTTTGTTTGACAGTGATTGCAAATATGTGATATGGGAATTGGAATAAACTACATTTTAATGTGTACTTTAGCTAGTATCTTTATTTCTGTTTGCATGGTTAAACTGAAACATTCCTCCTTGCTTTAACTGAACGCTTTGAACATAGCCCCAATTGCTTATGATTTCAGAAAAGCATTTTTGTTATCTGTGTACTAGAACTTTATGTCTAATCTATATTGTTCAGACTTGTCAAACATGATAGCTTGGTCCTGCCTAAAAGACTCACATTTTAGGCGGAATAAACGGAAGAAAGATGAAGAATGCATGTTAACTTCAATTATAGCAGCTTTGGAACCTTCTAAACGTAGGAGGGGTGGTTTAGTTCCAGGACATAAATTTAAGCATCGTGATAGAGAAGTAGCTTTTGCGCAAATTATGAGGGATTACTTTGTTGATAATCCTTTGTACAGCGAAGAGGACTTTCGGCGACGGTATGCAACTCTTCGTTGTTGCCCTCTTAATGTGTAACAATTCTATAAAATAATTGCTAATATATTGTCTTCTCATGCATAGATTTAGAATGAAGAAGTCGCTATTCCTTGACATGGTCCACAAGATTACCGAGAAGAATTCTTATTTTCGTCAACGTGAGAATGCTTGTGGGCACAAGGGCTTCCATCCCATGCATAAATGTCTTGTGGCTATGAGGATGCTTGCATATGGCAGTCCAGCTGATTCGTTTAATGACACGTATCGCATGGCCGAGTCAACAGTTCTAGAGACCGTGAAGCAATTTGCAAGAACCATCATTTCTGTTTATGAGAGTGAATTTTTGCAGCCACCGACAAAAACTGAGCTTGACACCATTTTACAAGTCAATGAGGCTAGAGGCTTTCCTGGGATGATCGGCAGCATTGATTGTATGCATTGGGAATGGTCTAATTGTCCGACTGCATGGCATGGTCAGTTCAAGGGACGCAAAGGCAAAACGACCATAATCTTGGAGGCCGTTGCTACGCAGGACCTACGCATATGGCATGCATTTTTTGGATTGCCTGGCTCCCTTGACGACATCAATGTGCTCCATAGGTCTCCGGTGTTTGATGATCTTGCTGCTGGAGAGAGACCAAAAACTGAATTCCATGTTAATGGAACCAAGTATGACATGTGTTATTATCTTGCTGACGGAATATACCCTGATTGGGCTACATTGGTAAAAACATATAGCGAGCCGGTTAGTCAAAAGGAAAGAATATATGCAGAGACACAGGAATCAGCAAGGAAGGATGTTGAACGCGCTTTTGGGGTGCTTCGGTCCAAATTCAGGATAATTTATAACCCTGCTAGGTTGTGGAGCCAAAGGGATCTAAATGACATCATGCATGCATGTGTTATTCTACACAACATGGTGATCGAAGATGAAAGAAATTTGTATAGTAATCACCGAGAGTTTGAGAGGTCTTCAGACCCTCCAATTTCTCAAAATAGAGATGTGCCAGAAATTTCTGAATTGATTAAGTCATATTCCAGAATTCGTGACAAGGTTGTGTCTAATTGTTTGCAAAAAGACCTCATGGAACATATTTGGCAGCTGTATGGCAACGGTGCAGGACCTTTTTTAAATAGACAAGGCTTCTGTTGGTACATGGAAACACAGGTCCTGGAGAACAGCAGCAGTCTCTTTTGTTAGCGAACAGCAGCGGTCTCTTTTGTTAGCGAACAGCAACAGTCCCTTTTGTTAGCGAACAGCAGCAGTCTCTTTTGTTGGTAGTATAAGTTATAAATAGTTAGTGAACAGCAGCAGTCTCTTTTGTTGCTAAAGCTGCTTTGAATTATAATTGTACTGATGGACACCCAATGACATTCGTGATATGATATCTAGTCTCAATGATATATATGATCCTATCCATAACTTGCCAGATATAAATAAGCACTCAATCACTGGTACATAATTCAATTTAGAGATGACATTATTATTGTACATAAGTCACAAACAGCATACAAAGGATGGTCCAGATACACATCAAAAATTAAGTCTGATACACGTGCCACAAACTGGTGAAACAAGTTTGCGGAAATAGTTTTAAAACTCAAACATGTTCGTAGAAAAAATTACACAAACACAACTCTCATACAACAACTTAGGATTCACTAGTTGGGGGAGTGTTGATGCCTCTTCTCTTCATGATTTCCATCTGTTTCTGCTCGTACATCGCACGCAACGGTGGAGTCAACTTCTCAAGATCCTGTGACATGACTATAAGATCTGCATTCCACTGGTTTAACTCATACTCATTCTGTCGCAACTTGGAATCGGACTCCATTATTGCCCATTTCTTCTCCCAGGCAGCCCCTCCCAGTTCAGCTTCTGCAAATCAAGCCTCTCTCTTTCCATCTGGAACATTTCCTGCCTCCACTAATCTTCCTTCTCATCATTCTTCTCTCCTCTTTCATGCATTTTCTGTAGCATTTCCACAGCTGTACTTGACGATGAGGTATAACCCATCATCCGGGATCTCTTCATGGCGCTGTCCCTTCCTTCAGGTCGTTCAGGGAGTGCACTGCCGGTGTGCATAGAATTTATTTCTGTTTCAGAGTCTTGGGAATGCTTTTGGTTAGCTTTTTGTCCCATGTTAGTTTCCGCCATCTTCTCATGCCACTTTGGCTCTCCTCGAAGAACCACCCAACAGTGATGGAATTGCCACGGCTCTGTATCCTCATACATCCGAATGGAATCATTAATCTGTCCAAACAAAAAACATTCATTGATGCAAAAATCAAGAACAAAATGTGTAAAGATAGGACTCATGTATAAAATGGTGTACTCTGTCCTGCTCATTCTTGCCACTTTCATTCCTCCTTTCAATTGCAGCATAGAAACCACAAAATTTGCTGACAGCCTTCTGTATTGTGGTCCAGCGATTTTCTATGGAAATCTTAGTCCTACTGCTCGCTCCAATGTTCTCAGTGAAGTGTTGATGCATTCTTGCATAATACCCAGCAGCAGATTGGTTAGTTCCTATAATAGGATCTGTGCTAACATGCAGAAACGTTGAGCAAATTGCCCTATCTTCCTCCTTGGAGAATGCCTTTCCTCGCTGGGAAACCTTCTTCTTTTTCTTATTGTTTGTGACTGCACTCTTGTCGACTTCTTGAACCTCCGGGTCCTCAGTGGGGTGTTGATGACATGATGCAGTAACAGCAGGGCTGACAGGCTGAATTGGTACACTCATGTTATGCATTGATCCAGTAAATGCACCAGTAAGGTGGTACTGAAAATAAATTAAATTTGGATTAATGAAGCATAAAAATTACTGTAACAATAACCCAAAATAAATAAAGCAAACATACCTTCTCAAGTTCCTTCATGGTTGAGGCCCCAGGGAGTGACCACTCTTGGGAGTTGAACTCGTTGTTCATCCTGAAATATTGGTGTATCATTAGTTAAACAAGTTTTTGTTTCTTAAAAAATTCTCTAACTTCAGAACTGGGAGCAAGTGAACAAGATTTTATGATTATTTTGCCGTGAAAGAAACACTTTCAGGATCAGCTGTTATAGTAGGAAGGCGTTTTCCCTGATGCATGCAGGTTTCAGAAAAGATCTACGACTACTTGGGAGGCATTGAAGATATTAAAGAAAGCTCAGGTCTGTATGTTTGCTTAATTCATATTTGAATCAGTTCATCGCCATCTAATTTTTGTGTTCTAATTATGGGACCTTCTCACTCCTTTCACTAGGTTTGTACTGTATTCCTGCCGGCATGTAATTAACATCCTATATTCTGGGCACAATCAGACTTGCAGCTCGTTTATGATTTAGCTTTTCCAAAGAAACAGCAGGACATAGCAACCAAAGTGAGGTCGTAGCTAGGCACTAGCTACTACATCAGAACTGCATTATAGAAAGAAATTAATCTAGATGGTGCTGGTGGCAAAATGCAATCTAGATCAGTATAGAAAGAAATCGAATCTGCAGGTGCAGCTTCGGCCAATACAAGAGCGGCGCCCCCGCGTGCTTGCCACCTGCACTAATCCTAAACCCAACTGCTAATCTGATAAAAATAGAGTAAGGGAAACATGGATTGAAGGCCATAGCCAGTTGAATCGTGGATCTCGCCCGCAATAGGACTTAACACCTACATCTACAGACTAGCCTTCATGGACGAGATGGGGATTCGGGAGGAGAAGATGGGAGAGCAGAGCCTCTGCGGCACCATGCCCAGTGCCTGCCGTCAAGACCTCCTGGGAGACGGATCCATGGGGAAAGAGGAGGAAGGGAACTGGGGACGCACCTCATCGCCGACGGAGCCGCATCACTGTAGAGCTTGTCCGGGGGACGCACCTCCTCGCCGACGGAGCCGCGCCGCTGCAGAGCTTGTCCGCGTTGACCACTTGAAGATGACGTCTTGACGGTTATGGACGGGGCAAATGCCTCGCGTGCTCCCACCAGCCAGTTTGGCCGTTCTCTCTCTTCCCATGTATTTTGCCTGGCCTGAATACCTGACCCATTGGAGATGCTACAGTACCCGTCGGCGAGCGAAATTGCCTTTGCCTGTTCGATCGACGGCTGGCACATATCAGCGACTCTCTTGGTTGCATCTCCCTCTCTGCCGGCACCGCCCAGGCTCTTGCCGCCGCATCTCCCTTGGTGCCTGCACTGCCTAGTCCTGCCCATCTCGCCCGCCATGGCATTAACGTGCTGTTCTTCAATGGCTGACCGACATCGTTTCGTGTTGTGTGCGCTATGTGCCAGTTGGAGGATGGATTCCATGGCTAGAGAAGAACGACTGCGTGCCGGCGAGCCCTTGGGCATAGAAGCATGACTCCGCACCTGGCGGAGGGCGCCTGGATGGCGAGCCCTAGTACAGGGAGGCCCAGGGTGTAGAGCCCCAGCACACTGATGCCCTGACAGCGAGCCCATGTGGCAGCAAGGTCCTGGGCATCGAGTACTTTCTACCCAGCGGTGGCGGCCGGCAAGCTCCACTGCGGCGGCACCGAGTGGATGGGCTGCCGGTGGAGGAGCGCGCAGCAGCCTCCAGGTGATAGGGAAGAAGCGATCTATTTCTTTAATCGGGACCGATCTAAATTGGTATGGAGGGAAATGTACTAAACCACCCTTGTTTACACTAAAACAACCCTTGTAAATCAACGGTTCAGAATTTTTGGGCAGAGAGGAATCGATGGTTCCTCCCAAGCACCATAACAAAGCTTGGTAGCTGTTCCTCCATTATCAGCTAGCCAAAAGAATGAATGGTGCAGGAGGGCTCCAAATCTGTCTCAACTAGCTTTTCGGTACATACAGTCAGGGGTACCTCCTACCAGTGTATCCAGCCCGAGGGGTGCGAGGTTATCCGTAACCTCGCACTAAGCTTTTGGGTGACAGGGCGTAAGGCCCAGGCCTGACAACTGGGGGCACGGTTTACGGACCTCCCCCACGTACTAGCAGGTCCGGTGCCTCCACGTGCCCGCAAGGACGAAGTGCTTAGGAACAACTACCACGGGTCCGGACCACCGCGAGGTGGTCTTGGGTCCCCACGTGGTGGCACCGAACCCCCTCTCTGGTGGGGTGGGAGGTCCGGGCCCCCCTGGCTAGCCCAGGTGCTCAGACCCCTTGGGGGTCCGACTTCCACACGTGGGGGTCCGGTCTCAACGTCATCAGTTATGCAGCGTTCAAACAGCTGCAGATCCCGAAGTCCAAACTGGACCCGTCTCGCCCATTCTCCGGAATGGGCCCACATCCCATCTACCCGGTGGGGATCATCTCCCTACCGGTCATGTTCGGGACCGAGGAAAACTTCCGCACAGAGAACGTACAGTTCGATGTTGCGGAGGTGAACCTCCCATTCAATGCCATCATTGGCAGGCCGGCTCTGTATCGGTTCATAGCCGTTGCCCATTATGGGTATTTGGTTCTCAAGATGCCGTCCCCTGCAGGAGTCCTCACCGTGCAGGGCGACCGGACCGCTACTGTGGCAGCAGTTGAGAAGCTACATGCACTGGCAACGGGCCTCGTCCCAGCTGCCAGCACAGGGGGTCCGAGCCCTCGACATCACGCGCTAGGGCACCAGTCAGGACGCCCAAAGTTCGTCCGTCTGATACGGATGATGTCCTCGTAAAAACCATCCACGTTGGAGCAGAGCCCTCCCAGACCACCCGCATTGGGGGGAACCTGGGAGAGAAATAGGAAAGCGCGCTCATCACCTTCCTCCGGGCAAATGTCAACGTGTTTGCCTGGGAACCGTCACAGATGCCCGGGATCCCCAAGGAGGTGATTGAGCATCATCTGAAAATCCACCCCAACGCCAAGACTGTGCGACAAAAGCCACGGAAGCAGTCCATCGAGCGGCAGAATTTCATCCGTGAAGAGGTCCGCAAGCTGCTACAAGCTGGCTTCATTGAAGAGGTCCACCACCCCGAGTGGTTGGCCAATCCGATCGTTGTCCCAAAGGCCAACGGGAAGCTTTGGATGTGCATCAACTACACCAACCTCAACAAGGCATGTCCAAAAGATCCCTATCCACTTCAACGTATAGATCAAATTGTAGATTCCACCTCCGGGTGTGACTTGCTATCCTTCATAGATGCCTATTCTGGTTTTCATCAAATTAAAATAGCTAAGGCAGATAGGAAGCATACAACTTTTGTAACAGTGGATGATCTTTATTGCTATGTTGTAATGCCATATGGACTGCTTAATGCCCTGCCCACCTTTGCTCGTGCAATGAACATTACATTAGGTGGTTTGATTAGAGAGATAGTTGAGGTTTATGTTGATGACATCGTAGTCAAGACTAGAGAAGCGAAATCCCTTCTAGAAAATTAGCCCAAGTCTTCGACAAACTGCGCGCGACATGCACGAAGCTCAACCCCGAGGAATGTGTCTTTGGGCGTTTCGGTAGGGAGGCTTCTCGGGTTCCTGGTATCACACTGGGGGATTGAGGCAAACCCGGACAAGATCCAGGCAATCGAAGCAATGAGGCCCCCTGCTCGACTCAAGGACGTGCAGAAGTTAATGGGGTCGCTTGCAGCCCTCAGCCGCTTCATCTCGAGGATCTCGAGGCTGGCGGAGAGAGCTCTCCCCCTTTTCAAGTTGATGAGGGGGTCCGGTCTGTTCACATGGACTGAGGAGGCAGAGCAAGCCTTCCAAGAAATGAAGCGGTATCTCACCTTCCTGCCAGTACTGGTAGCTCTGGAGCCAGGGGAGATGCTATTTCTGTATCTTGCAGTGACGACTGAGGTGATCAGCATGGTGCTGGTCGCAGAGAGCTCTGAGCAACTCATGCAGGGCCCCCAAGGTCCCCCCTTAAGAAAGTGGTGGTCTGACCATCACCAATGTAACAACCGATCCTGCTTCAGGGGGTTTGGCCAGGTCCCGACCCAGGAAAAAGCCGGAAGACCTGGGGTCCGGAGAATCCCTAGCTCAGGGAGAAGAGCCCAGTCCCGCTGCTAAAGTCAAGACCATCCAAAAGCCAGTCTACTACATCAATGAGGTCCTACATGAAGCAAAGGCCATGTATTCCGAAACGCATAAGCTCCTTTATGCTATACTCATTGCGTCCCGGAAGCTCCGCCATTATTTTCAGGCCCACAAAATTGTGGTGGTGACCTTTTATCCATTGAGGGCCATCCTCCGCAATTCTAACACCACGGGCAACATTGCCAAGTGGGCTATAGAGCTTGCTAGATTTTAACTCGACTTCCAGCCCCGCCATGCCATCAAGAGTCAAGTCCTTACTGACTTCATAGCAGAGTGGACTCCTACACCAAGCGTTCCTGGGGTCCGGACTATGGTTCAGGCCCCCCACTTCTAGAAGCCAGGGCTCCGGTATTCACCGGACCCCACTGGACACTCTTCTTCGATGGGTCTGCACACAACAAAAAGGCTGGATCTGGTGTGGTCCTCATCGACCCCAATGGCAAACAAGTGAAATACATGGTGATCCTTGACTTTGAGGCCACCAACAACATGGCGGAATACGAGGCCCTGATCTTCGGACTGACTGTAGCTCTATCCCTGGGGGTCCGGCAGCTCCTAGTCAAGGGAGACTCCCAGCTCATCATCAAGCAGGTCCGGGAAGAGTGCAGTTGCAACAAACCCTAGCTCGCACCATACCTCATCCATGTGAGGAAGCTGGAGAAGGATTTCGACATACTGGAACTGCAATACGTTCCACGTGAAGACAACTTGGTGGTAGATGCACTCTCCACGAGGGCATCAACTTAGGCATCCATGCCGGAGGGAGTCTTTCAAAGATGGCTGCTGAAGCCATCTGCACAGCCTACCGAACTGGGCGAAGGGGGTCAGTCTAGCACCTCGAAGCTAGCGGTCCCGACGACGCTCCATCCGTGGGGTCCGCCAAGGATTGTGTGCACCATCGAGGGTCCCGAAGACCTCGAGGAGCCGCATCCAAACTCTCAGGAGGTTCCCGATGCATGGATCTCCGAGATCCGGGACTACCTGAAAGACAACATCCTTCCTGAAGACCATGTATCCGCTGAGCACGTAGTGCGATTGGCTAAACGATACGCGGTGGTAGAATGGGATCTCTACCACCGTGGCATCAATGGCATCCTCATGCGGTGCATCACCCAAGAAGAGGGCTGCGACTTGCTCGCAGAGATCCATGGAGGCGAGTACAAAAGTCATTCTTCATCCCGCACGCTGGTCGGTAAGGCCTTCCGGCATGGCTTTTACTGGCCGACAGCGCTCTAGGATGCAGCTGAGCTGGTGAAGTCCTGCAAAGCATGCCAGTTCCATGCAAAGGAGATACACACTCTGGCTTAGGCTCTGCAAATGATTCCACCCTCTTGGCCTTTCGCTGTATGGGGGTTGAATATCTTGGGACCTTTCCCCAGGGCCGTCGGCGGGTACCGGTACCTGTATGTTGCCATCGACAAGTTCACCAAGTGGCCGGAAGCTACCCCTGTGGTCAACATCACCAAAGCATCTGCTATCACATTCCTCAAGTCAATTGTGTGCCGGTTCAGAGTCCCGAACCGAATCATCACTAACAATGGGACCCAGTTCAAGAGCCAGCACTTTCAAGAATACTGTAAGGACATCGGCATCCAGCTCTGCTTCGCTTCTATGGCACACCCCAGAAGCAATGGCCAAGTAGAGTGGGCTAATGCTGAGATATTCAGGGGACTCAAGATTCGCACCTACAACAATCTCGAAAAGCATGGTGCGAAATAGGTTGACCAGCTTCCGAGCGTACTATGGGGGAACCGGACCACACCCAGCCAAGCAACCGGGGAGACCCCTTTCTTCCTTGTCTACGGGGCCGAAGCATGCCTTCCCCCGGAGATCACTATAGGCTCGCTATGAGTCCAAGCTTTCAATGAGGAATTGTAGGAGCAGCAGCGCCATCAAGATGCAGACCTCATCGATGAGCGAAGATGGCGAGCAGCGGTTCGAAATGCACGGTATGACCAAGCGCTCCGGCGTTACCATCAACGGTTTGTGCATAGTAGGGAGCTCCGGGTCGGGGACCTAGTCCTGCAGCGAATCCTAAACCGAGAGGGGCTCCACAAGGTCTCCCCCAGCTGGGAGGGCCCCTTCAAGGTGTCAAAGGTGTGCCGACCCGGTTCTGTTCGCTTAGCTACGGAGGAGGGTGTGCAACTACCCAACCCATGGAACATTGAGCACCTCCGTAAGTTTTATCCTTAGGGGCTTAGCCGAGAATAAATTTTTCCTTTATAATATGGTAGCACCTCCATGCAGACCAGTGCGGTGGAGGTCCGCCCTTGTAAACCCGGCCCTTGGCGTTCATCGCACATTCTATCTGTACCAACTTATCAAGGAAAAATTTATTCTCAGTCTGTCTTTGAGGTTGATGCAATTCAGTTCTTTTTCTTGACTCCCGCTTACCCTAACCCCCATGTGGTCCCTTATTCTTGTGCCGTGCTTGAGGCCTGAATTGTGTTGCTGGGTTGTGTCTCCGCCCAAGACCCCTCCTTCAAAGGAAGGAGGGGTCCGATCTTCTGGGGACCGGCTCCGGGGAAGCGTACTTGTCCTCGGGGGGGGGGGGGGGGCGGAGTCGTGTAGCTGCTTAGCCTGGTTCTGTACCCTAAGCCTGCATGCTCTATCTCCCTAGGATAAGTATCGTAGTACCTAGAACTGTGGATCCGAAAGTCCGAATCCCTTCAATCCTAAAGGCTGGGTCCTGGTGCTCTGATTCACTAAGCCTAGTTTTACATCTCAAAGGACTCTTGCCAGCGAGATCCAGGACCCCGTGGGAATGTTGCTAAGTGCCGATCCTAAGTCATGTGCAGGACTAAACCTCATTTTCGTGGTAGCTAGCCCCAATCCCTTGCGACTACCTCCCAGGGGGCCATGGGACCTCGGTAGTCTGGAGAGCACATGACAGAAGGGAGAACAAGCAAATGGAAAAATAGCTAAATTTTTTATATTACATATCATACACAGAATATTACATGTCTTACAATGTGTAAAAAAAACAAAAAAAACTACTCCTATTCCTTTGGTAGTCCGGAGGAGCCCTCCCCCTTTTCAGGTCCGGCTCCACGTTGCGCTCGAAGCGGGATGCCACGATCTCCACCACCTCTTGTACTCCCTCCTGGGCTGCGGCCTCTGCTTCTAGCACTGGGCCCTCGAGGACTAGAGTTAAGGAGATGGCGGGGTCGTGGCTCCGGAAGCAGGTCAGGACGTGGTCTACCACCATCCGAGCAAGCTCCCGCCCTTTGGCCTTGAGGCGCACAACTAGAATGGACTCCAGGCGCTGCAGACGCTCGGCGGCGGAGTCCAGCGCCGGAAGAACGGAGCTGATGGAAGAGGGGGCCTCTACAACCTGGATGGGACTTAGCCCAAGGGGTTCCAGGGTGGTACTTGCTTCACCGACCCACTTGGTGATCCACTGGACCCCTGATGCGCTGCTCGGCCAGGAGCCCCAATACCTCGGCCTCGCGGTGCTTGAGGACCTCGAGCTGTTGGGAGAGGGATCGGCTCTCCTCTTCGTGGCGTAGGCGTTGGTCCTCAAGGGCTCGGGTTTGGGCCTCCAGGTCTGACCAGAGGGCGGAGAGGCGGGCCTCCTCCTCCTTGATGGCTGCCTCCCGGAGGGACAGGTTCCGCTCTCAATGGTTGAGGGTGGCCTGCTCATCATCAATCATCTTTGCCATAGCCTTGGCAGTGTTGATGGTATGACGAGCCGCCCGCTCCTTCAGCTCCACCTCCTTCTCCTTCCGGGCCACCGCCTTCTCCCGGGAGATGACCGAGATCTCCCGGTCAATGACCCTGCCCATCTTCTCGCGGAGGACCTCACGCTCCTGCTCGAGTCTGGCCCGTTCCTCGGCAGCGCGGGAGGAAACCACTTGGATGCGGTTCCCCAGCTGGCGCTCCCAATTAGAGAGCCGAAGACGCTCTGCCTCGAGCTTCTCCCACTCCCGCCGGAAGCCCACTTCAGCCTCCTCCATCAGCCGCTGGGCCTTGACTAGGAGGCGAGGAAGAGGGACCTCCATCGGGCTCAGGAGGAGGTGCCTCCCATGCACCACCTCCGGCTCATCTCCTTGCAAGGACTGGGGGCCGGAGCTGGGTGCACCCGCATCGGGCCTCCGGCCACCTGCTTCTGCGGCCTCTGCTACGTCCACCGCCAGGGGCACCTCTGCCGCACCTGTTGCTGGGGGTGCCTCTGCCGTGGTCGATGCCGGGGGAACCTCTACTACGGCTGCCCCCGCAGTTGGTGCCTCCAGTGGCTCTACGGAGGGTGCCCCCACCGTGGCTCCAGCTGAAGCCACTGGAGCAGCCTCTCCGCCCGCCGTGGTTGGAGGGGTCGTCTCCATTTGGGGTGCGGCCTCAGCCACCGGAGCTCCGGCCTAGACCTCCGCGGCTACGGGCGAGGCTAGAGGTGCTATCGGTGGAGTTGCCGACCCCCCAGCAGTGGTTATGGAAGAAGCCTGCTGGGGGCCGGACCTGCCGGCCGAGGAGTCATCGGTGGAAGCAGAAGAAGAGGCAGGGCGAGTAGTCCTAGCAAGCATCATCAAGATAAGGATTCAAAAAAGAAAGAAAGAGGACAAGCGGGAATTAACCACTCACGTGGAGCTCCACAGCCCCCATCCGGCCTGGAAGATTGGGATCGCCTCCTCCCTGAGGCCGGCGCCCCAGGCGACCAGCGGGGCAGCTCCACCGTTGGCGTAGTGGCAGTGGGTCCTGCTGCTGCCGCTGCGGCGGTGGCGGTGGCAGCTCCTGGCGCTGCTGTGGGGGCTGAGGCGGCGGTGGCGGTGGTCGCTGCTGTGGCGGAAACCACCGCGGCTCCTCAGGCCTCCCTTGCGGCTGCTGCTGGCGACGGGGCGGCGGCGGCGGAACCCGGGAGCTACTCTGCCCCCCCGACTCCGTTGTCCTCTGGAGCTTGGGGCCCGGCTCCCCCACAAAGGATCCGTTGCTGCGGTCCCTACTGCTCCAAGAGCTGGCCGCCTCCGGCTCCTTCCCTCAGTCGGAGGGTGCCGGGGCTCCGTGGCTGGACTTGCCAGGGCTTGGATCGGTGCGCCGGGGGCTGTCGGGTGAGGCACCAGGGATCCGGATGCTGCGATTGGGGTCACCCCTCACCTGCCGGATCGCTAGGACACCGTCATCGAGGGTAGGCAGTGATGCTAGGATCACCGTCCGCATCCCCTGGTATTCACACAGAGCACTGATTCCTCTCGGGAGCACCAGCAGCTCCGAGGCGTACGACTCGCTGGTCATACCCTGGATCAGGACCTCCAGCTCCACGTCGGACAGATCCATGCCGGCCTCACGCTCAATCCTACTGCAGTCGTTCACCCCGGTGAACATGTAGGCCATCCTGGATCCCTGTTGCAAGGGAGCGATGCGGCGTCTCAGGAAGTCGCCTAGCACCATCATTGATGTGAGGCCGTCCCTCGCCAAAACCTTGACCGGGTCCAATACTGGGTCGAGCTCTGCCGGTAGGGATGGCCTGGCTTTCCAGCTGTTGCGGTCGAGGAGGGGCCCTCCGGTCGGCAGCTCGAGGCGGTCGTTGGCGTCGGTCATGACAATGACCCAGTCTGTGCGCCAGTCCTCCCACTTGGCGCTAGAGAAGACGCTGATGTAGGAGCTGGACATCCCATGCCACAGCTGGAAGTAGTAGGCGCCGATGGCGCACCTGCTCCTCCCAGACCCGACCAGGGCATAGAAATGCTTGAAGATGGTGATGCAGGGGCACACTCCGATGAACATCTCCATGAAGTGGACGAACACCGACACGAGGAGAATGGAGTGAGTGGTGAGGTGCTGCAGCTGAAGCCCGAATTCCTCTAGAAGCAAAAAGAAGAAGGAGGAGATTGGAAGGGCTAGTCCGCAGGTGATATACGAGTTGAAGAGGATGAATTCCCCCTCGACCAGGTCGTCGAGGGAACTCGAACCTACCCAGATCTTCCTAGCAAGTTCCGGCGCGGTCCAACCCAGGAGGCGGTGCACCAAGTCGAGCTGCTCTTTTCGCTGGAAGTGGCAAGGATGGCTGAGAGGAGACATGGTGGAGATTGCCGCAGATGCGAGGGAAAGGATCATGTGGAAGCAGGAAGGGAAAAAGCACCGAGCGAAAAGAGCAAATCGCAAAGATGCGAGAGAAGACAAAAGGGCACAGCAGTGTCTGGAGAAGGCAAGTGCGAAAAGGTAGCCAATCCTTGCGGCGCATGCCTTTAATAAGGTTGTTCCCCCTTTGAATTCCACGGTGATCGGGGGGAACCCGAAGAGTCGATCGCACCAAGCGCCCGCCTCTTACCCCCTTGACTGGTGGGCCCGGGCCCGCCAGTCATAGGTATGGTCGCTGGAGGCGGGAAGAAAAGGTAGAATCTGAACCGCCAGTATAGCGGGACGTGCGTGGATAAGACGGAAGCTGAACCATAAGGCGCGCCGAACGCGGGCAGTGGATGTCGCCTCGGAGATCTCGCCGGAGGGGAAAGTCCTTCTTTGCCCCCTTCGCAATGGGAGCAACCAGTCCACCCAGCACAACACAAGATTGTGGCCCCACCTGCGGGTTCGTACCTCATCCGAGGTGGGCCCGAGGACCTCTGTCGGTACATACAATCAGGGGCACCTCTTACTAGTGTATCCAGCCTGAGGGGTGCGAGGTTATACGTAACCTCGCACTAAGCTTCTGGGCGACAGGGCGTAAGGCCCGGTCCTGACAATTAGGGCATGGTCTTCGGACCTCCCCCCACGTACTAGCAGGTCCAGTGCCTCCACGTGCCCGCAAGGATGAAGTGCTCAAGAACAGCTACCACGGGCCCGGACCACCGCGGGTGGTCCTGGGTCCCCACGTGTGGAAGCCGGACCCCCAGGGGGCCTGAGCGCCTAGGCTAGCCAGGGGGGCCCAGACCTCCCACCCCACCAGAGAGGGGGTCCGGTGCCGCCACGTGCCCCTAAGGAAGCGGCCGCTAAACCAGCACCGCCATGTGTCCGGTGGATGCCAGGCTTCTGCGAGAAGCCACCCCAACTACCGCATTAAATGCCGGTGGTTGGGATGCACGCACCCAAGACAGGGCATGGGCTGCCCTCTAACACGTTGGGCAGGTATGGGTGACTACACGGTAAGCCCGCTAGTTACCAAGGAGGCGCGTCACATCACAGCACGCACGCATGGGCGAAGGACGTATGGTCACATCACAGTGCCGCGCGCGTGAGCGAAGAGTTATTATGACCTGCTGCAGGAAGGCTAAAATATGTGCTGCTACAGTGCGCAAAGACTACAGCACGGCAGGTCAGTATAGCCCCTTCGCCTATCAGTGGGAGCTAACTCTACATCGACAGCACGACTCCCTCTACGCATGTCAGCGGCAGCAGACCCTGTGCTAGCAAGACGGCACAAGACCATATCCAGACGGATGATACGCACGGGGGCCAATGAGGAAGATCTCCGAATCTGAGGCATTTAAGGCTCCAATGTGTACGTTATTTAATATATCGCCGGATCCATCTGTTGGGGCCCCGCTCAGTGTACGCGCTCCCCTTGAGCCTATAAAAGGGAGAGCGCGCACGTTAGAACACACGGATACAGAAGTTCACACAAAGGTTGTCACTCACACAGGGCCAGGAGTTCCTCCCCCCAAACTTACAAGCAATACATCGTATAGTGGATGTAGGGTTTTACGCTCAGGCGGTCTGAACCACTCTAAACCCGTGTGTGCTACTCATATTCATACGCCTCTAGATCGAGCATTCCTTGAGTACCCCCAAACTCATCCTAAGCTAGAATTAGATGGGTGCACTCCGCCACCGGGCTGGAGAAATCCTCCGACAAAACTATATCATTAAAGGCACAACGCTTTCTGAACATAATTTTAATCTCAGCTGACAAAAACTTATGATTCAATCAATTAGACGTCACTTATACACACAACTGGGATGACTCTAACCTATGATAATCATGTGAAGCTTAATATTCAGAGTTTTGAACAATAGAACATTTATTTCTGAGACACCCATTAATTGAAAATGTACATATATTATTTCAGGAATTCAACTGATATGTTCCATGTAGATCTTTTTACCACAAAAAGGACAAGATAATGTTTCCTTGTCAAGAGGACCCCAAGAGAAGTAAAAAAATTTTGGTAACATCGATCCCAAATATGGTACACACTTGGAAAAGATTGACAAAGAAGCAGCTCACACACCTGCTCAGTAGAACATGCTAAAATAACAAAAAGAACTTAGAACAATGTAGCGACCACCATAATCAGTGACAATTATTTTGTCCTACTCCTACATACTATACATCTGTTCTCAATGCAGAATAAGCCTGTCTTCGTGGCTTGTTCCTGGACAAATCTAGCCATTTATTTGTTACAGGAAAAATCTGGCACCTTGCGGTAACTAAATAAGTACCTAAAAAAAGAGAAATACATAACTAGACAGCACTGCTACAATCAGTACTTTAGAAATTGATAATGGCAAGCCAGCCAATAGGACGTGTATCAAAGAATGACTATAAAAATATATCATGTGACTTTGGTTTTGATTTATTTTCGCATTTGCCATATAAGCACCAATAAGAAAATTGGAAAGATGTATGAAAAACATCTATATCTTTTAAAGATGAAGCAATTGCATTCCTTTCCACTTCCAGATATCTTGAAGTGGTGATCTGAAATATCCTAAAAATGAATTTTGGTTGAGCTAAATGTCTTCAATTCTTGGATGGAGTTAGTAATGTCCTGAGCTCATGTATTTAATGCAAGCTATCTCTACTTCCAAACATGTATAAAGCTGTCAATGGAAGGGAGAGTAGCCTGAGACCTGGGTTAAACATATTAGCACACAGCATACTATCAGAGCTATCTTAATTAGGATACATGTTTCTTCATCCATCTCCATTTGCATCAGGAATATAAGAGAAGAGGACATCATAAATCCACAGCTAGAAGATTGTTTGTGCCATCATTTTTCCCTCATTGCTCACTTCTTCGCAGCTTTCTAATGCACGGAGGGAGCACACCAGCACCCAAGCTTCTGGGTGGCCACCGCGCCCTTTAACTCAGGTTCAATAATACTTTCTTTTATGGAGGATTTGTTTCTCATATCATGCTCCATCCCTTTCTCACTGTGTTCAATTTGCAAAAGCATGCATCAACACGATTTAACTGCTTTGGTTGCAGAAACTGAGTTCTAAGCTTCGTTTTATGTTTTGTGTTTTTTAGTCACCCGGGTTTCAATTTTTTTAGAAATCTAACGTTCTTGTAGTACTGGGTTTAATTACTTTGTTATTCATTTATTGTTCGGGTCCGAAGCATTTTTCCCCAAATAGAAAAGTGAAAAGAATTTTTGCTCAACAATGTAGCCCAATATGCACTCTCAAAGTCTTAAAAAAATCATCCCGGTTACAGTAAAAAGAGGGGGTATTTATACTCCCCTACCTCCATTACATTATCCTGGAAATGCCCCTACTTATCCGGAATATTCATTGGATATTCTGGTTTATCGGTCATTTCCGGGCGTTGGAGTGTACAATTTGTCTACTACAAAGAGATCACACTTCTCTCGTGACACCGAAAGTATCACGGGACCTTCGGCTACATCTGCTGCAGAGATCTTGGCGTCCTCAAAGGTTTTGCGGGTGTCCGCTTCATCATCCAGAAGTTGCTCGGGGGGTGGGGGGGACCTCTGCGTGGTCGGCATGTCGACCTGGAATCTTCGATTCTTGTTAGAGAAGCTAGTCCTGCAAGAAAACAAAAGAATAAAAGCTTCTGCAGCGCCTAAACCATCGCGAAGGTTCTCACCTTGAGGTTCGTGTATCTCGATTCTCAGAGTAACCTTCGGCGAGTCTGATTTGAAGGTGGCGATCCCCAACAGTAGCTCCTCGTGGGCAAGGGCCCACTCCGACTGTCTGAACCCTCAAAAAGATGATTGCCAACTACCCTCTGAAAAACATCTCCCCGAGCGTTGGAGCTTGGCACGAGCCGAAGGTTATACTTGCTTACGTATCACATTTTAGTTGGATGACATTTTGGCTTCCCCTCAGGTTTACCGCTGGACGTTTCTGTGCTTTTTTAACCCCCCCCCCTATAAGCAAAGGGTAGGTGGTGGGTTGCTTTCACGCTCTCTCGCACTAGCAACCTTCGATCTCCATTTCTTCCATGACACGTGTCGCAAGCTGATTAGGCACTGCTTTGGTGGGGGGGGGGATTTCGCTTGAATCAATCTTTTGTAAGTGAATCGAAGGTTTTGTTTCTTACCTTCTCGGGCTATTGTTCTTTCAGTCTTAGTTTCATTCTTTTTAGGGATGGCTCATGTGAAAGAGACTGCTAAGCTTATTGATGGTGGCAAAGCTACTGCAATGGTTGAGGACTTGGTTCAGCAATCGGGGGACGAAGATGACTTGTCTCAAGTGGATGCTGATCTCTCTGATCTGATGGGCCGTGAAAAACTCAAGGCCACCCTTCAATTTGGATCATCGCTGGTGTCGCAGAACCTTATCGACTTTTAAGTTGATAAGGGTTACTTCAAGGTAGGGGAGTGCCGGCCCCTGGAGGATGAGGATACCCCTAATCCACTCGAAGGAGAGACTATTGTACTTCGTGATTTTTCACTGTTGGGTTGCACTTTCTGCTGGATCCTTCTTTTCTTGAGATCCTTGACAGATACAATGTCAAGATGCATCACTTGATGCCGAATGCCATTATTCGGTTGTCAAAATTTTTCTGGGCTGTGAGGATCTTTGGCGCTCCAGTGTTTCCGGACACCATTGCCGGTTTTATGAGCTGCATCCCCAAGGTTGAAAGATCTCCTTCGAGGGTGAAGATAAGTTTACAGTGTGCAGAGTGGTTGTTGCACCTTTTTCCCAAGATGGAACAACAAGGTTTTGAAGCTAGATCGAGTTGAGATATCTTACAGCCAAAAGAACAAGTGGGATGATGACTGGGCCCAATATTGTATGCCATGATTGGCTTTGCTGGTTCAGATGGTTCACAAGGGGAGATATTTCCTCTTGCATCGAAGGTTCTTCCTTTTCAGCATGTCAACCAGCCAGATTTTGATAAGTCTCTTAAGGAGTTCAAATATTGTTGCCCCGCATTCAGAGAGGTAGCGAAGGCTATTGGTCACCATGATCTTGTGGAGGAATATTTGACAGCAAAGATTTGGCCGCTGACCTTCGGTTGGATGGCCAAATCCTTGTCGAGGGTTAAGTTTGGCAAGATGGCTCAACCTATTCCTTGTCCCCAGTTTGGGCATGAGAAACCTACTGACTTGAGTGATTAGATGGTGGTGGTGGAGGTTGAGCACGAAGCTAACTCGCTGCTTGGAGCCTACAACAAGGAGCACATGGCCTTTCCGGATTGTTGCTCTCATGGTAGCTGTGTGAACCGTTGTTTCTATGAAATGGGGGTTGGTTATGAAGCTCGAAAAACACCTTCGGAGCTCCTTAAGAGAGGTAGGGTGTCCGGGAATATGGGCTCCAAGGAACCTGTTGCCAAGAAGGGGAAGAAAGAAGCTGTATTGGTGGTTGGTGGTCCCTCCGGGCAGATTGCATCGGGGAGACCTCCGAGGAGGCCTGCCGCTAAGTTGTCGTCCAATCAGGAAGAGATTCAGAAGAAGAAAGGTACTGTTGCGAGTAAGTACCCTTTTAA
The DNA here is from genome assembly GCF_002211085.1 of Panicum hallii. Classification (NCBI taxonomy): domain Eukaryota; kingdom Viridiplantae; phylum Streptophyta; class Magnoliopsida; order Poales; family Poaceae; genus Panicum; species Panicum hallii. Next base: position 13,153,420 of record NC_038042.1, on the reverse strand, counting down.
GATTGCCGAATGTGATATGGGGAGTCCTACTTTTATGAAGGCTTTGAAGGCAACTGAGTGTAGTGTTCCTTGGAGTCTTGGGAGTAGGGGAAGGCCTATAGAGATTGACATTGAGCAATTTGGATCTCTTCACGCTGGACCTAGGAGCATTGGCGTGATGATTCTAGACCTCCATCAGATGCCAAGTGTGCCAACTCGTATGGTGAATTTGGTTGATGATTAGAGCAATGAGGAAGCCACGAAGGATCCCTCGAAGGTTATGGTGCCATCCGAGGGTCCTTCTGAGAAGGCTAAACCGGAGACCTCAAAGAAGGTTCAAGTCTCTTCCACGAAGGAGGCCTTGCCGGTGCGCTTGTTTGGTGTTGGTGGTGATGATGGAACTGCTCCAGGGGAGGCGAGGCTGCCGGAGGAGCATGTTCCTCGAAGCTTTACGGAGCAAGGTAAAATTTTGATGACTCATTGTCTTCCTTTTCAAGGGCCTGATATTGACCCATATCTTCGCTATGCACTTAAAGTAGATGTTGCGAAGCTTATGACTGAGCTTGGTGGTATCATTGGTGGGCCTTCCAGCACTGAGGCATCTGCACAAGCTGCAAACTCTTCCCAGCCGGCGGCCTTCTTGGAGAGTTTGAGCATTTTGACGTTGAAGGTTATTGCTTCAACTTTTCTATTCATTCTTGATTTGGTTGTGCTGCTGTTGCTAAATGTTTTGTATTTTGCAGAGTTTAGAGTCTAGGGGTTTACGGAACTGAGTATCTGGGTCGCATCACCGCGTCCTTGTCGTGCTACACCAAATTATTAAATATTATTAGTGGACGATCCACTTCCCTACACAGAAAAGGACTTGCGCTACGTAACCCACACATGCCAAATAAATACGCCGATGCACGCCAAACCAAAGTGTACCTGATGCCTCAGCTTGGCTGGCCGTGGCGACGCATTCCACTCGGCAGGCTTTTTCACCCTGGACATCATGTCAGCCACCGATGCCTCTGGGAAACAATATGCCCGATGTTTTCCGAGAAATGATATCTCTGATTTCCATCGTTTCGGCAGGATGGCGATACATACACATATACACATTGGCCCAAATTTGCACTCCATCGTAGACAGCGTCCCATTGCAGTACGTGGCTAACCAATGCAAGCACAGTAACATGGTCGCTGCCGGCGAAAGCTCGTAATTAGCCTACCCAACACAATGTAAGACCAAAAAAAAAAAGGAACAACTAAAAATCACACTACTCCGGATTTATCCAAACATTCAGATCGAACCAACGTAAATCAAAAAAGCATCTGACAAATTCATCATGAATACAACGAAACTAAATTTTTCAAGAACAAACAAAATCAGTCCGGGCCCTTACGATCACAAACAACCATTTAACAGATCACATAAATAACAAATACATAACCTTTTACTTAAAACCACGTAGATGGCGGAATCCATAGGCCTCTTATTACATATAATAAAATTAATACCCACACAAAGGCATGCCTCCTGATAATACATGAACTTCTCAACCCAACAGAACCACACGGCAGACATAACCTATAAAAAATAAAATGGACACTGCGGCAAACATTACAACAACACACAAATCAGCCCTCAAAAAGGCAGTCCAAAACTCTATCCAGGAAGACCAGCCACATCGTGTCGGCCAGCAAACCTTGAATAAAGACACAAATAATCCTGCAGGTCACAATACCTTGTCTTCTTCTCCCAGGTTGCAAGAGTAGACACAATGTCACAAGTATGCTGAAGAGCATCATTCATGTTCCGCCCCCTTCGAACCTATCACAAAACGGACACACCACTGCACCAATGCCCCATTCAGAATAAGTACCTGTAGATTCATCATAAAATATTATCTAATACAGGGAATGACTCCATAACAACGAGTAAAAATTATCTTTGCATCACTCGATTTTTAAACCAATGACATACTTCCACGTGGGTATTGGATAGCTGAGAAGGAGCCAAAAATCACTCGATTTCCCTAATCAAACACTAGTAGGGGAAAATTGGACTGAAAAAATGCGTGCCTTGCCAAACAATAAAATAACAAGATGCCTGCAGCTTACTGACATCCATCAAGCTACACAAACCTATTCCGCTGCTGGAAAAGAAATCATGGCACAATGGGTGAAATTCTAAAGACAAAAGGATGGGATGAGGAACTCACGGCACAGATATGAACAAAAAATAAAACATACACTGGTCTTACGAAACAGTACATTAATTTAATCTGACCCAAATAAATCACACCATCCAAAGCAAAATTAAAAAATAAAGATACAATATATCAAAATAAATAAATGAAAGATTGAAATATATTATATTAAGGGAATCAAAATAAGGATGTCTAGGTGCCTACTAGGATTAATATTTTCTTTGCCAATTGATGCATCAGCTGTCCGAAAATTCCTTTCCTTGGCAATCTATTACAAACATAAATGTTGGGGATCGCCACCTCCGAATCGGACTTGCCGAAGGTTAATCTGAGAATCGAGATGCACGGACCTCAAGGTGAGAACCTTGGCTATGGTATAGACGCTGCAGAAGCTTTTGTTCTTTTGTTTTCTTGCAGGACTAGCCTCTCTGACAAGGATCAAAGGTTCTGGGTCGGCATGCCGACCACGCGGAGGTCCCCCCCTTTGCCCCCCCTCTAGCAACATCCGGATGATGAAGCGGACACCCGCAAAACCTTCGTGGGCACCAAGATCTCTGCAGCAGATCGGAAGACATATATGCGTGAAAGAGGGCCGAAGGTCCCATGATACCTTCGTGTCACGAGAGAAGCGTGATCTCTTTGTAGTAGACAAATTGTACACTCCAACGTCTGGAAATGACCAATAAACCAGAATATCCAATGAATATTTCGGGTAAGTAGGGGTATTTTCGGGACAATGTAACGGAGGTAGTATAAATACCCCCTCTTTTTACTGTAACTGGGATGACTTTTTAAGACTTTGAGAGTGCATATTGGGCAACGTTGTTGAGCAAAAATCCTTTTCACTTTTCTGTTTGGGGACAAATCCTTCAGACCCCAACAGAGGCGCCCACCGTGTTCTTAGCTCGACAAAAAACCCACGATGGCAGCACCAAAGAAGAGGACCGTGAGCTCCGGGGCAGCAAGCCGTGAGCCCGAGCCCGTGGCACCAAACACTGATCACCACAACGAGGAAACCGAACCCCCAACACAAGACCAAACACTTCTAGAACAAAGAATTGTCACCTTCGAAGGCACAACTGAACAAGACACACACAACCTTAGATCCACCAGCAAAAGAAAGGCTGCAACAAGCCATCAGCAAGAAAGGGTTGAGGAACCTTCACCGACTCTAGCAGAGATCCTGACACAACTCAAAAACCTGGAGAAAGCAAAAAGCAAAATCAGTGCTCAAGTAGTGGCTAAGCAGAAAGCAACCCAAGAGGCCAAGCAGTTGGCAGACGCCAATCGCAAGCTAGAGGAAATGCAAGCTGAACTTGAAGAACTTCGAAAGTCACAAGAAGAAGAGTATGACAGTGCCTGGGACAATGAACAAGGTGAAGCAATCCCCTCCAATAACCAAACAACCAACCATCACACCCACCACTCCGAAGGAGCCCACAACACAGAAGACCATAACCTCCGACAAGAGGGCCATCAACACACTGGGGCCAATTCCAAAGAAGCATTCACCAACCACCACCACTTGCCCCGCCATTCAATCCCAGTTCACCCCTGTCAGCGACACTGCATCAAACACCGTGGCCATAGGGCTACAAGCCCGTCTAGCTCCCAAAGTACAATGGCTCCGTAGACCCAACCCAGTTCCTCATGACATATGAAGTCACAATCGCATCTGCAGGAGGGGACGATCCCATCATGGCTAAGTCATTCATTATGGCTTGCGAAGGTCCAGTCGCCATCTGGTACTCTTACGACCTCAAGAACAAGCTCAGACAAGATTTTGAGGGGTTCAAGAGGGATGAATCAACTGCAGCTGACAACTTCCAATGCCTTCAACAAGACAAAGAACCCCTCTATGACTGCTTCCAAAGGGTTGTCCAAAAGAAGGCATAGACTCCAAATTTCCCAGAATGCATGGCAATAAAAAAATGTATTGAAGGATTATTTCCAGGGCAATTGGCATCCCATTTGTCAAGAGAACCACCAACAAACCTTCGGGACCTATATGCAGAAATGGAAAAGTATGCCAGGTCCGATGCAGATCACAAGAAGAGAGTAGAAATGAGGAAAATGATGAGACAGAATTCTCAACCAGGGTGGCAACACCCGAGTCAGTACAACCCAAGACCCTCGAGTCAGCAATATGTCTTCCTATTCCAACCTCCGTAAGAGGAGAACTCGCAGAACTCAATGCAACCGTTCATCACCCCACCACCAAATCAACCTAACACGTATCATGAGCAACCTTCGTTCAAAGGAGGAAGAGCCCACAGAGACAGAGGCAGGGGATGAGGCCCAGGCCATGGCTGCAAACCCCCGCATTATCTCAGCGAACACTCAAACGAACCAAGAAAATTCTATTGCCACTTCCACAGGAAGGATTCAGACCATAGCACTAACTACTGCCCCGAAAAGAAAAAACCTTAGAGAGAATGAGGCCGGAAAGAACGCCCAAAAATTGTTTAGACATACCAGTTGGGCACCACAACCACCACTCCCAACCTTTGCTCCTAACCCAAGCTTCAACTATCAGCCTTACCCCATGCCTTGACAGAACCCCCGTCAATCCACAAGCCTAGTACGTTCGCAGGTTGCTAGCCATGCACAACCTCAAACACCCAAAGAAGATCTACCCCCACCCCCACCAACACAAATCCCTAGAGAGGAAAAACAAAGCACCCAAACTGCCCTACCCACCTTCGGCATGATAATGCCCATAGTCAGAGGTTCCTCCCTTGAGTTTGAAAACAAGAGACAAAGGTGACACTACTTCAGGCAGGTGCACAGTATCCTAGTGGATGGGCCGGTTGTCAAGCCCAATGGTCACATATGCTAATAACCTTCTCAAAGAAAGACATCAACCTCATCAGCTACCCGCACTCCGATGCTCTGGTGATAGAAGCAAACATCCAAGGATGGACAATTGGAAAAATCCTTGTGGATATTGGCAGTTCAGCAGATATCATTTTCTTTAACACCTTCGACAGGATGAACATTAACAGAAATGTCCTCCAGCCAGCAGAAATTCCGCTCATAGGCTTAGGAGGTAAAAGGGTTAATGCCCTAAGAAATATCCCCCTGCCAGTATCCTTTGGGGATCTAACTAACCCGAGAACTGAGAACATCACCTTCAATGTAGTGGAAATGAATTATCCATACCTTGCAATCTTCAGGAGGGGATTCCTGAACAAGTTTGAAGCTGGTCGTGCACCAGCTGTACCTTTGCATGAAAATACATGCAGCAAAAGGGGTCATCATAGTTCTTGGCAACCAGCAATTAGCCAGAGAAATAGAGCGGGGCGTCGCCCCAGGTCAAATAAATGTCCATCACATCCAAGCTGACACACAACCTCCACCATTCAAAGAGCCTAGAAAAGACAAAGAAAAGGCAAAGATCGAGGAGGACTGCCAAATAAAAAAGGTCCCACTCGACAAGTACATGCCAGATAAGATGGTGACGATTAGTGCCACCCTCGGGGAAGAAGAAGAAAAGGAGCTCCTCGAGTTTCTTTGCAAGAATAAAGATGTGTTCGAATGGTCTACCAGCAACCTTTGCATGTTCAGCAGAGACATCATCAAGCACAGACTCGACATTGATCCTTGGATCAGACCCAAAAGGCAAAAACTGCGCAAGATGTCTGACAACAAAGTCGCCGTAGTAAAAGCAGAGGTCCAAAAGTTGTTAGATGCAAATGTCATCAGGGAGGTCAAATACCCAACATGGTTGGCAAATACTGTGCAAGTCAAAGAAAAATGGGAAGTCGCACATGTGCATCAATTTCACTTACCTGAATAAAGCTTGCTCGAAGGATGATTTCCCACTTCCCAGAATTAATAAAGTGGTCAATGATGCAGCCAACAGTCAGCTCATGTCCTTGCTAGAATGCTTCTCCAGATATCATCAAATCTGGATGAAAAAAGAAGACAAAGAAAAGACAAGCTTCATCACCCCCTTCGGCACATACTACTTTGTCAGAATGCCCGAAGGTCTCAAAAATGCGGGTCAATCATTCTCCAGAATGTCATCGGTGGTCCTGGGCCCTTAGCTAAGAAGAAATGTATTGACATATGTTGATGACATCATTGTAACAAGTGTTGAAAGAAAGAATCATGTAGCAGATCTGGTAGAAACCTTCACCAACCTCCGAGCAGGAAACCTTAGCTTGAACCCTGAAAATTGCATCTTCGGAGTTCACAAAGGGAAAGTCCTGGGATGTCTAGTCTCCACCAAAGGCATCAAAACTAACCCATACAAGATAAAGGCACTAACCAAAATGGAAGAGCCTCAAACTATCAGATATGTCCAAAAACTTACTGGAAGAATCGCAGCCTTGATCAGATTCATTCCCCGCTCCGCAGATCGTAGCTTGTCTTTTTTCGAGGTACTTCACAACTCCAGCAAGTTCGATTGGGGGGAAGAGCAAAATAAGTCATTCAACTCCCTGAAAGATTACCTTGCCCAAATGACCAAGATGACAGCACCAGATTCCAAGGACACTTTGTTACTATATATCTCAGCTTCGCACTCAGATGTTAGTGCAGCTCTAGTGCTAGAAAGAGAGATCGAGGGATGTCTCAAACAAGTGCCAGTATACTTTATTTCAGAGGCACTTTCAGGATCCAAGCTTTTCTACTCTGAGCTAGAGAAAATACCGTACGCTGTTATTATGTCCTCTAGGAAGCTTCGCTATTACTTCGAAGCTCACAAAATAGTGGTAGTCACCAATCAACTGTTGCATGATCTATTCAACAATAGAGAAGCCTCAAGTAGAATAAGTAAATGGGCTTCGGAGCTTTTAGAGTTCTACGTAGATTTTGAAAGAAGAAGCGCAATCAAGTCTCAAGTCCTGGCAGACTTCATTGCAAACTGGACATCACCAACTTACAAAGAAGAGGCACCTATAGAGCCATGGGTCATATACTGTGATGGAGCTTGGTGCAAAGATGGCGTGGGGGTCTCAGCCATCATCGAATCACCTTCGGGGGTCAAAATGAGATATGCAGCCCGCCTAAATTTCATCAAGCCAGATCCTAGCACAAACAACACCACCGAGTATGAAGCTTTACTGCTGGGCCTGCAAGATGAAGGCTCTCGGCCACCCAAACTTCACAGTAAAATCAGACTCGAAGGTCATTACGGATCACATCGAGAAAGAATCCAAGGCCCAGGGCCAGGAAATAATAAATTACCTAGAGGTAGTAAGGGCCATGGAGAAACACTTCAATGGTTTCATAGTTAAGCATATACCAAGAGCACAGAATGGCAAAGCAGACAAACTAGCGAGGGGAGCGGCTAGAAAACAACCATTGCAACTACAGGCGGACAGTCCGGTTGGAAGAATGTTTCTGTGTGAAAAATCCAATTTCGCGGACAGTCCGGTCAACAACTGGCGGACAGTCCGGTTTAAGTAGTCAGAGTCCAAATTCCTTGTCCAAGTTGCTGATTTTAATCCAAATTCTTCCAATACCTCAAAATTCAAAGTTCATGATGAATCCATGATATCCAATAACCAATTTGTTGAAGATTTGGCCAAAAGAAGATTGCTTGAACTTGAAATTTAGAGACCTCATGCATGAAATATGGGACATGTATGAAATGCATTAAGATGAATTTGCTCATAAAGGTAAAAAGCATGAATCTGAAGTATGTATCATGTCTCAAGCCACATTAGAGAAGTCAATGACATTGAGTTCATTGCGAAGCTTGCAAAAATGTGATTCATCCAACGGCTTGGTAAAGATATCGGCCAATTGATCAATAGTGCCAATTCCCTCAATCTTGATATCTCCCTTGCTAACATGATCCCTAAGAAGATGATGCCAAATATCAATATCAATATGCTTGTCCGTTCTTCTCTTTCTTGAAGTATTTCTTCTTCTTGTCCTCAATCTTTTTCTTGCCATAATTTTTGTTCTTCTTGCTTGGGCAATCAATTGCAATATGCCCGGATTCTCCACACTCATAGCACTTTCTATCTTCAAAGGGGTTTTTCTTTGAAGATTGGCCCTTCTTGTTGAATTTTCTCTTTGACATCATTCTTCTAAACCTCCTTACAAAAAGTGCCATCTCTTCATCCGATTCTTCATCATCTTCATCATCACTTTCTTCCTTTGAAACTTTGGCCTTTAGTGCAATGCTTTTCTTATCAGGTTCATTGGCTTGAGCTTCAACTTGGGACTTCTTGAATAAGACAAGAGTGATCACTTCCCCAAGTATTTGTGTGGGTGTCATGGTCTTCAATCCGGAACTCACAAGCAATGTGACTATTGTGTCATACTTCTTCGGGTGAGATCTTAGGAATTTTTGAGAGAATTCTTCATCCGAGACAATGAACCCAAGGCACTTGAGCTCATTCACGATATCATTTAACCGGTTGAACATTGTAGGCACATCTTCATCCTTATTCATAGCAAACTCACTAAACTTGCCCTTGAAGATGTACAATCTTGCCTCTTTGACGGTGTTTGAACCTTCATGAATTTCCTTGAGTTTCTCCCATATCCCATGAGCACTTTCAAGTCCTTTGACTCAGTTAAATTCCCAATATCAAGAGCACCATACAATACATTTACGGCTTGATCATTTAATACTCAAGATGCAAGAATTTTTCCCGTGGTGTCGATGACTTGCCGGTCACCCCTAATCCACGTTGAGGTGGATTCAATGAACTTCAATGCTCCTCTACCAAGTCTTCACTCAGTCTTTGAGCCAATCAATCAAAGAACCTCTCCAAACCTCGGTTCCACTAAAATGCTCTTCACCGCTCCGGCGAGACGAGCTCAACCTCTCACAAACTTGGCCACGGCACCTTCACAATCTCCTTTTAAGTGCTCGGTGGCACACACGATCTCCAAGCCATCTAGGAGGCGGCAGCCTCCAAGAGTAACAAGCCAACGACGCTTGCTTGGAATCCCACTAGTGCCTCAATGATCAACCTCTTTGATGCAATGCACTAAACACTCTCCAACTCTCAAGAATGCGATCACTAAGCAATGGTGAGTGAGAGATGAGTAAATGAGAGCTCAAGGATATTCTAGTGTCTTTCTCAAGTGCTAAGTCAGCTCTTATGCAGCCAAGGGGTGAGTATATATAGCATACCAACACGAACTAGCCGTTTGGAGGAGTTGGTGGGTTTTCTGCAACACTGGCGGACAGTCCGCCAGCTACTGGCGGACAATCCGTCGGCTCCCCCAACGGTCAACTGTTACAAAAACGGCGTGGTCTGAACTAGTCGTTACAACCTAACCGGACAGTCCGCCATACAGGGCCGGACAATCCGGTTGGATGAAACCTTCTAAGTCAGAAGCTGGAGACAAACCAGACTGTCCGCCGTCAGCAACCGGACTGTCCGGTGGTGTCGGACTGTCCGGTCTAACGAGCCGGACTGTCCGGTTCAGGCGTGAAGTGCAGGAATTCTCGTTATGTGTGCATCTTTTCTCTCATGTGCCATGTTTCTCAAGGTATGCAATGCAAAGACTCGATCATAAGGCACTTAGCAAATTTCCGAACAAACGAACATCGACCCCTCTTAATAGTACGGCTATCTAGCCTAAAAATCCGATCGAGTTCTTCTCTACTCTTCTTTGGACCGGCAAAAATAAAATCCCTATGTTATACCTTTGCCTTGAGCTGTCCATTTTGAGTCTCTTCTTAGATCATTGCGCCATTTGCTTCTTTTTAACTATTCATCTATGGACCATCCTACTCTCATAAATCTCAATGAAGCAGTTAGTCCACTTATAGTTGTCATTAATTACCAAAAACACAATTTAGGGGCCTAGATGCTTTCAACTGTGCACGACGAGGGCACAACTTTCATCTTTGGCTCCTGGATCTGCGTTGCCAACGGCTTGGGTGGCTTCAACACCCACCTAGTCGACTCCAGGAAGCCGGAGGCCTCTACAACAACTCAAAGTAGCGACCTCGACAAGTTCATCGACAACCTCGATGAGTTGCTGCTCTCCGATCTAGTCCGGCAGATTGAAAAGATATGCGTTTTCGACGCGACTTCAACTCGTGCTGCACCAGAACTAGTCGGATTGGATTCAAACCGATCTGGGGAGACTACACAATCTGAGTCCCTCTCCGACTTGGAGGAGGACTTAGATCGTTTGCTCAAGCTCGAGGATGCGGGAGCCACCGCCTGTCGGGCAACCCCCGTCTTCAACAACCACTCGGACTCCAAGAAAGAGTACTCGTCGACTAGTACTACACCTTCAAGCCAGAGCCAAGGAGGACTCGAGGGCGAGGGAGCCACTCGCTTGTCTGGAGGCCCCCGTTCTTGACAACCACTCGCAACCTGATGACCACCCCGAATCCTTTTTGGGTAGTCGCCTAGGTTTGATCATAATATCTATGCCACAAGGTCGTTTCGTGTACTGGAAGAGCTTAGAGCCCTCTGAACTACTCGATTATGACTCCTGCCTTGTGGCCTTTCATGCAGAAGCTACCCTTCCAGGAGGGCAAATCCCTCTCTCCTATCTCCGAAGGGGGAGAGGGCAGCACAGAGCTACTCGAGTACAGCTAGACGGCTGACAACTCATCGGATCATCAAGTCTACATGGCTTCCCTTCGCAATGCGGATGACGAAGAGCCTGGTCCCAAGTACGATGATGAACTACTTGCGGACGTGTCTGCCGACGAGCGCACGGTGGACGCCCCCCAGGATGAGAACAAAGAGCACAGAAGGATCCGGTGGTTGAAGAACACCAAGCGCGCCCAGTGCAGGCGGAATGTGGAAAACCACACCCGTAACCGATGCACCAAAGGAACCTCAACAATGCTTTTGCAGCAGCTGCGGATCAGGAGTATCACACACCGATTGGCGCCATTGTAGAAGCAGCGCTCCTAGCTCAACAATTACCACCCAACCCCCATATACAAAGGCTGCAGTATTTAACCTAGCGCGCTCGTGCAACTCGATGGGCAACATCCAGTTTCTTCCACTCGAAACATGCCCTCGAGGTCTGAACGCCATGGTGACACTGTGCAGATTAGCCGCATCCCTGGAGGAGGCCTCGGGTACCGGAGGAACGACAATCGCCAGTGCAACCAAGGCCAGCAATCTGCGCGTGGCAACATTAAGAAGGAGGTACAACAATCCACTTACCCACCTAGAAACCGGCGCGACGCAAGGCCTCAAGGTGAAGCTCCACCTGAGGCCAGCCTTCACGATGCTCCCACGATCGATCTTAGGCAGAAGATCAATGATGGCCGCGACACGCGGTGCATCATCGAGGCAAGAAGAAGGGACCGCTCCGACAGGTACCACGACGACAACGATAACGACTGCTTCCCCGCCTTCACCTCCAACATCACTGAGAAATCCTATCCCAAGGATTTTAAACCAGTCGTGATCCTCAAGTATGATGGCAAGGAAGACCCACGCTAATGGATTTGATGCTACTCCGTTGCCATTGAGGTCCCAGGGGGATCCAACTCCACCAAGGTAGCACTTCCTGGTAGCCTTGGAATCCGCACCCCTCACTTGGCTTTAACGTCCCAAACCAAACTCCATCAACTCCTTGGAGGACCTCAAGCATGCCTTCATCGACAACTTCTAGGGATCCATGATTAGAGCAGACACTCACCATGATCTGTCCTAGGTCAAGCAGGAGATCAACGAGACCCTAAGATCCTACACCCGGCATTTCTTCGAGATGCAAGCCACCATCGCCAAAATCACCGACGAGGATGTCATCTGCTGCTTCCAGAATGGCCTCTTCTCAAAGCACACGTACCATGACTTCGGACACAACCGCTCGACTACTGCCGTTGAACTACGCGACATGATGGCACGGTGGGCCGATCAGGAGGACGAGGAGAATGACTGCTTCCCTAAGCGCAACAAAGACAAGCAGGGCAACGACAACAACCACTTCGACAAGGGCCAACGGAACCACTCGGGTACCCCCGAAAGCGCAAGCTAGATAGAGAAGTCACGGCTATCGAGCGCAATCCACGGCGCAAGAAGCCGGGGAGCAATCAAGCTCAATTTGAAAAAGTCGTGCACAAACGATGCCCGATGCACCTAAAGGCCCAGCACATGCTCTTTGAGTGCGTCAGCCTCCGTAAGTCACTCAACGCTCCACTCCTCCCTCAAAATAGAAAGCGGAAGGATCAGGAGGATGACGATGAGGATGACAAGTCAGGGACTCAGGATTTCCAAGACCCAAAGAATGTCATCAACGTCATCTTCGGTGGAGACGGCAGCTTCCCCTTGAAGCGCGCGCAGAAGCTGATCCTGCATGAAATCCTCTCTGTAGAGACCGCCGCCATACAAAAGCCTCAGAGATACAGCGAGGTTCCGATCTCCTTTTCCAGGGATGATCAGTGGACCAGCTTCTCTGAGCTGGGAAAATTCCCGCTCATCGTAGATCCTGTTGTGGCGGGCTCACAGTTGACCCGAGTACTCATCGACGGCGGGAGCGGCCTCAACCTGCTCTTCGCGAGTACTCTAAAGAAGATGGGGTTGGACATTTCCAAGATGTTCACCCCTAGCAGAGCTTCGTTCTACAACACTGTCCCGGGAAATGCAGCTCCACCACTCGGTTCAATGGTCCTGCCAGTCAACTTTGGGACGAAGAACAACTACCGCACGGAGTACATCAAGTTCGAGGTGGCTGACTTCGAGTCATCATACCACGTCATCCTCGGTAGACTAGCACTGGCCAAGTTCATGGTTGTGCCTCACTTCGTCTACCTGATTCTCAAGATGCCAAGCAAGACAGGCGTACTCATGTTCCGCGGTGACTTGAAGAAATCGACTGCGACCAAGAGGCGATCGAGTACACCATGACATCACGCATGCTAAAGCCTTCTGGGGAAGTATTTGCGGCCGCGCAAAAGCTCACCGACTTGGAGATGGAGATCTCCAGACAGAGGCCTAGCTAGTTGAGCGTTAAACCCAACCTTAGTGATATCGACATCAAGGCCATCCAACTGAAAGAAGGCGACTCGTCCAAGACTGCTTTGATCGGAGGCGGCTTGAGTGACAAATAGGAAAGCGCGCTCGTTAGCTTCCTTAGGGCTAACCGAAACATATTCGCGTGGAAACCAGCAGATATGCCAGGGGTGCCCAAGGAGTTGATCAAGCATTGCCTGAAAGTCAACCCAAAGCCACTCCAAAGAAGCAACGACTACGATGCTTCACTCCCGACAAGAGGGAGGCCATCAAGAAGGAGCTAGCAAAACTACTCGCGGCTGGTTTTATTAAAGAAGTATACCACCCCGAGTGGTTAGCCAACCTTGTACTTTCTTGAAAAATAATAATAATGAATGGAGGATGTGTGTGGATTACACTTATCTCAACAAACACTGCCCGAAGGATCCCTTCGTGTTCGCACGCATCGACCAAGTCATCGACTCTATGGCTGGCTGCGTCGTGCTCTCTTTCCTCGACTGCTACTTGGGTTATCACCAGATCGCTCTCAAGGAAGAAGACCAGATCAAGATAGTGTTCATCACCCCCTTTGGAGCATATGCCTACACAACCATGTCCTTTGGGTTGAAGAATGCAGGAGCCACCTATCAGCGGGCTATCCAAATATTCCTTGCTGATCAGCTACATCGCAACGTTGAAGCCTATGTGGACGACATGGTCATCAAGACCAGATCCCACGACATGTTCATCCTAGATCTCGAGGAAACTTTCAACAGCTTATGCAAGTTTCGATGGAAGCTTCACCCAACCAAGTGAGTCTTCGGCATGCCACAAGGAAAACTAGTTAGTTTCATTGTTAGTCACCGAGAAATTGAAGCAAACCCGGAGAAGATCACTGCCATCACAGCCATGGATGCTCCACGGATGATCAAGGATGTACAGAAGCTCACGGGCTGTATGGCAGCCCTGAACAGATTTATCTCACGACTTGGGAAACGGGGACTACCCTTCTCCAGTGGATAGAGGAGGCAAAACTAGGCGCTGCAAGATCTCAATCATCATTTGCAGTCGCCCCCCATCCTAATGGCTCCACAATCAGATGAGAATCTGCTACTCTACATCACCGCGACTACTCACGTCGTCAGCACAGCGATCATGGTGGAACGCCAGGAGGAAGGCCATGCCTTCGGTGTGCAGCAGCAAGTCTACTTCATCAGTGAAGTCCTTTCTGAATCCATGGTTCGTTACCCAACAATTCAGAAACTACTCTACGGTTATACTCATCACCTCCATGAAGCTTCACCACTATTTCGACGCATACAACATCTCGGCTGTAACATCACCGGTTTTTTTCGGAATGTTATAATTGTGCAAAATTTTGAATTTTCAAAAACTTTTCATGTATGTGCATTAGCTAGTTCCAAATATAAGCATGGGTTCTCTTTATCTCGAAATCGTAGTAATTCAGCTCAACATTTTTAATTAAGGACCATTAAAATGTTAGTGTCAAATAATTTGGAGTTATTTGAATCTCGTTTGAACTTGTTAATTTGAATTTAGTTTGGTTGGTTTGAAAATTTTGTGGAATTTAATTTGAATTGAGCCATTCAAATTAAATTCAAAAACTCAAACCTCCAGCCCAGCCCACACCATCTTTTCTTTCCCCACCAGCACAGCCCGCACGGCCCACGTTGGCCCGCTCGTCCCAGCCAGCCTCGCGTGCCCCATTCCGGCCTGCTCAGCTAGCACACGTCGCGGCCCCGCCCAGCTTGCTGCCCCGCCGCCCACATGCCACACAACCCTTCGCCTTCCCCGCCGCCGCTGCTGCCGCCTTGATCCCACGCGTCAGACGCGCCTCCCCTATTCTGTAACACCCTAAGGTAAAATATCGAGATTTATAATGAATTTAATTGGGCTCCAGTAATATTTTCTAAGGATTTATTTTGCCTAGCTTGCATTTATTTATAATTTAATTCACAAAGAATTAAATTTATTTCTAGTTTCAACATGTTTGTGCATTCATGCTGGTGCATAAGTTTTATTTGGTTGAGTGCATAGGAGTTGAATTCAAATAGTTTTGAGTTGGTGCGGGAAAAGAAAAGGAAGGAAACGGAAAAGTAGGTTAGTCATTCCTTCTTTTCTCAGTCATTCCTTCTTTTCTCAGTCATTTCTTCTTTTCGCAGTCATTTCCTTCTTTCTCAGTCATTTCCGCAGCCCCTTCTTTCTCAGTCATTCCCTCAGCCCGACCCCACCTATCGGTGACCATCTCTTTCTTTTCCTTCTTCTTCCTCGTGCCCGACCTTCTCTGTTCTGTCTCCGCTGTCCCGGCTACTCCCTCGCTGCCCGTGGCCTCGCTCCGCCCCGGTGTGCATGCTCGAGGCCCACCGACCAGGCTCACCGGCGCCTTCACCTTCTAGAAGCCGAGCCCCCAAAGCCTGGGATTTCGCAAATCCGTTGCGCGATCCGCTTTCACCGCAGGGTCCGCGGCACGCACGCATAGGGCAACCCCACCGCCTCTTAAGCACCAGGCCGCCTCCCCTGTGACTTCCCTAAACCGCAACCGCAACCCTAGCCGCGCCTAGCTCGCCCTCGCCGTCGAATTTCCCCACGACCGCCATTGCCGGTGAGCTCGGTCTCTACCAAAATTGATTGCCGCCGGTGATCCCCGGACCTCCCTAACCCCCGTAGGATCTTCGCAGGATCCCCACGAGTCGATCCACGGTGACCAGAAGCACGGAGGCCCCTGCATCATCTTCCTCCGCGAGCGCCGCCCGTCCTCGCCGCTCGGCCCTCGTCGCCGACCATCTTGCGCTGCCTCTCCGGCCCGTTAAGGCCCTCGGTGAGCACCACATCATTCGCCTGGTCGTCTTGCGCTAGATGTCGTAGAACAAAGCTCGCTCTTGTGGCCAGAACGCGCGCGCCGGCAATGCGCCGCCGTGCCGACCCGCCCCCGCCCCCGCCGTCGTGCGCGCAGCCTGAGTCCTTCCCGCGCCCCGCCTTAGCCCTAGATGGTCTCCCCAGGTCGCGCTAAACCTTCTAGACCCAAGCTCGAGTTGTTTTGACCCCCGGAGCACCGAGATCGCCCAACCTCCGGTGACCTTCCCCTGCCGCCGGCCGCATTCTGTCAGATCGGACCGGTCCGATCCAGATCGGACCGTCCGGACCCCCGCCGTGCAGTTCGGACCGTCCGAACTAGATCGAGTCCAAACCGTTCGATCCAGATCCGACGGCCTAGATTAGAAGATACCCCTTCAACCGTGGCAGTTTTGCTAAAGAGTCCCCGGCTTTTCCTGGAATCAACCCGCACTCCTGTGTAGTTCAAAAGAAATTGCTGTGAGGTCCTGTTTTATTCGTTTAAGCCCCTGAGCTCCTAGGAAATTGAACCCGCCGTCCAAGCTCTGAGTTTTTATGGGTTAGACCCCAGATCTAGCCTTTAATCAGGTTTAGGCCCTCGGTGTTTGCGCAGAACCCCTTAGAACCTCCAGTTTTCTTACAAATAGGTCCCTGAATCTTGTTTTCAGCCTAGGTTTTGCGTTTTAGCTCCCTTTTAAGCGCCCTTTATATCCACGCGATCGTTGTAACGCGTAGAGTAGTTCTAGGCTAGTTTTGTATGCTGTTCTACTGTATTGGTGTACTATTTTCTTATAGTTTGCTATTATTTGTGCATGTGTGTATGTGTAGACCATGCTTGATGATCGTGTGTAGACGCGGAGCCTTTGGACGAGTACCAGGAGCCACCATCTTCTGAAGCTTTTGAGCAGCAGCAGGAGAACTTTGAGGAAGGCAAGTATAACATGAATATCCTATCACTTTTTAATACAATTTCATACTGCATTTTAATACTGTATGCCTATAAGGATTTCCTAGCCACTTTATATCCTATATATATATCCTTTGGGTTGCATTTTGGTTAGTTGTGCTAGGTTGCTGCGCTATAACACACCTGGTCCTTGTTAATTAATTTGACTAATGGATCTATGCAACTTAATCCTGAGAGTGGCCCTCTGTGCTGTGTGCTTGAGTGGCTCACGTCTCCTTAAAAGATGTTTTTGATAGAAACATGGTTTAGGGGGCCAGCATGGTGCTTAGTGCTTGGTTGGCCACTCTCCATAAGGACCGGTTCATAGAGCGACAACCTGGGACAACCGCGCAACCACAAGACTGGAATGGGACGGTCTTGACTTACTAATTAGGTCGTGTTGGTTCGGGAGTAACTTACCTGCGTGGGCAAGAGGGGTGGTAAGCTTCAATGGTCCCTGCTCCTCCGGCTTGGTCTGTGCTGTGTGTCTTGTACCCCCGGAGGTGGGCCCCATCGTCGTTGATCCAGAATCCTTAGTGGTTACACCTTACCAATGTGATCCTTTGTAACGGTCTTGTAGTGTGCTTGCTAGCCATCTCACCTAAGGAAGTGTGATGAACAACTAGCATAGCTCACGACTTGTGGGTAAAGTTGTGCAACCTCTCGAGAGTGTAAAACTGATATATCAGCTGTGCTCACAGTCATGAGCGGCCCAGATCCTCCGTCTGATTAGTGGGGTTATCAACCTTTGATTAGGGAGATTCCCCGGGTGGTTTTGGTTTGGATGGTTCTCAGTAGTTCTTAATTAATATTGTTTAATTTATTATGCAATTCGGGTTTATGGTAATTCATCCACTTGTAGTAATTAGCTTTAATAAAATTCTGCCAAGACTAAAAGCTAATGCAGTCGAGTCAGCCAACCTTAGAGCCTCATAGTTTGTGTTATACTTGTTGAGTACGAGTTTGTACTCACTCTTGCCTTTCTACTCTTCTGTTCTCTTGGATATCTTCGAATGATGCTCAGTGCCCGGCAACGTGGAGGACTACGTCAGCGGCTTCGACGACTTCTACGCGTTTGTCTCCCAGTCGACGTCCCTGTGGCGCCCTACTCTTCATGTATCTCTTTTATGCTTCCGCAACTCTTGAACCGACTCTTGATTCGGTTGTAATAAAATAATTCATTTATGATTTATTTACGATTTATATTAATGTTATTCGTGGTATGTGTTGTGATATCTTGATGATTCTGTTGTATATATGCGTGACTTGATCCTGGCGCATATATGATTGCTCGATTTATGTTCCTTATAAATCCGGTGTGACATATTCCCTTTTCTTCCTCGTTGCTTTACCACCCAACGACCACTGTCTGCGCACCAGCACCTCTGCCTCGCTCGCGTCACCTGCTCCGCCTCGCGCCGCACCACCCTTGCTCCACGACAAGGGAGCGCAACCGTCTGCTTGCCCCTTTCCACCTCGCCTTGAGCGCCAGCGTGCCCCTGGAAACCCTAGCCCCGCTCCCGCAGCCACCGGATGCGTGCCGCGTGGCCGTGGCACGGAAGCCAAGCATCACTACCGTCTGGGCCGCTGCAAGCCCTAGCGCCGCTCCTATCAGAGCCTCGGCCACCATGACCCAAAACCCTAGAGCCGCCTGGGGTTTTTCCCCACCTCCAACCACCGCCGGCACTTCACTCGGGCAAGAGAGGGAGAAGGAGAAGGAGGAGGAGAAGGGGAGAAGCCAAGGAGGAGGAGCGCGAGGAGGAGGAGGCCACCGTCGCCATTGTCCGGGGGAGCTTCACTGAGCCTGCGCCCGTACATCCACACCACCGTAGCCGCGTGTCCTGCACGGCCTCGACTCACCTGTGTCGACCCGCCACCGCACCGAGACCCTCACCTGCGAGCCCAACTGGTGAGCACCGCCGCCTTTCCTTTCCTTCCTCCTGCTACTGACATGCTATGGCTGTCGATGAGCCCTCCCTTAGCCAGCCTAGGACCACCCATCCCGCTTTCTTGCAGGGGCCCTGCTGTCGCCCTCGTCCACCCTTGCAGCTGCGACGTTGCTGCGGCCCAGCTTGCCAGAGCACCGCACGCGTCACGGCCGTGTCGCGGCCCTAGGTTCCATGTGCCCATGCGCACGCGCTCGCGTCTTGCACCGGCCAGCCACCCATGCCATGGTCGTTGCTCCACCATCTCACTGTCATCCTACCCCTACTTCCCGCCGAAGCCCAGCCGCACTGGATCTGGCCGCCACAACAGATCTGATGGCAAACCAATAAGAGGGCGCCGCTTGTCAAGGGAGCGAGGAGCGCTGCCCCCTAGGCCCGCTCTATCAGAGAGAGAGGGGGGAGAGAATGGAGCTTGGGCCGGCCTACTGAGCCGAGCCAGTCTGTGAGCCTGAGCTGGCCTGCTGAGCCGCAGGCCGAGCTGACATGTTTGAGCCAAGTGAGGCCGAGTTAGGCCACTGAGCCGGCCCAATGACTTTCGGCCCATGAACCTCAGGCCGTTACCCTTTCTTTTCCTTTTTCCCAACCTAACATGAGGGTCCCACTTGTCAGTGACATGGTGTGATTGACCAGCGGGACCCATTGACCGTTGACTGGTTAGCGTTGACCAGTCAACGCTAATGTCAGTAGGGCCAACTGCTGACGTCAGCAGACCTGACCCCCCTGGTGACATCATGCTAACATCATGCTGATGTCAGCATGCCACATGGCACACTTTGGTACTGCCACGTGTCACCGCTGTGTGTTTTTCTTTTCTAAAATTATTTTATTAATTTCAAAAATAGGTTTTTCCTTAGAAAATTCATAATACATCAACCGAACCTCCAAAAATTATGAAACCAGTTCCATAATTCTTCTAAAATCATGAACTACCCATTAGAGTAGGTTTTATGGTGATTTGGATCTTATTTAGTGACTTTTGTCCACTTTTGCATTTTGGACCTTGCTTTTACTCGTATTTAAGAATAGGACCGACTACGAGGAGTTGACCGATGGCCAGGACCACCCGAAGGCTCAGGAGGACTTTGAAGAACCGCCAGATTCATGCCCATCTACGATCTGAATACCTATTAGGCATTGCTTGTTAGATATGCTACTGCTTCATGATGTGTTTCTATGAGATGAACCTGCATAACCTATTTACTTACCGAACTCCTTACAATCCTATCACACTTGAATATTATATGAAATGCCTTGCTATGCTTGCATGTGTATGTGTGGGAATGGATGGATAGCCTTGGCGTGAGTGGAGATACACTTTCCAAGAGTTGGTGAATAGGGCTTTTAGCCGGGAGCGGACGAACTTAACTCGATCGTGGATCGAGGGCTTGGGGTGTGTATTTTGGCAAACTCTACGGAGTACCTGTGGCGGTTACAACTTTCGGATACTTGGTTGAGGTGTTGGGGGCACCCGTAATGGGTGCAGTTGCGGACCATTGCGGTGGAGACGCATGTGATGAAGATGCCCGCTTCGGCAGTTAAGGACCAGGAGAGACTAACTATGATTAGTGGGACTATGTTAAGCATGCACATCACTTACCCATTATGAGGGTGGGCCCGGTGTCAGACCTGGGGCCACGGGACTGTGTACATAACGTAGTTTAAAGAGGTTTAAGAGATTAAGTCCGTCTTATCTCTTATTCATCTTGTTTATCTCTTATTTATCCCGGTTAAGTAGGAGATAAAGCTGACCGATACAGAAGGAATCTACTCGAGATATGTTCTGGAATGATTCCTTAGGTGGTGTTGGTTAGTATCCTTGTAACCCTGGCCTCTCGGATATATAAGGCAGGATAGGGACCTTCTCAAAATAGGATCTCTAGATCATTCTACACCTAAGGCAATACAAACCACCACACAGGACGTAGGGTATTACGCATCTCCTCACCCAAAACTTACCACCTTGGGTATATCCCTCGGTGGGCAGCCGGTAAAACACCGACAGCTGGCGCGCCAGGTAGGGGAGCACGTCGAAGATCCACCGGTGAGCTCGATGGCATCTTTCCGATTCACCAGGTCAGTTCCCTCCCAGGGTACAACATTCGTTTTTGGCTCATGGGTCTGCATCGCAGATGGTGTGGGCGATTTTTGGTGATTCCTCGTCGACATGAAGCCAAAGACTTCCGCTGCGGGTCCCCGCAGTGACCTCGACAAGTTCGTCGACGATCTCGATGACTTGTCAACCCGTGCTTCTGCGACAAAGATCGAGGTGGAGTCTGCTCCAGGCTTGACTTCATCCAGTATTGCGGGAACTTCCCTTGGCTTGGACTCGTTCCAATCTAAGGACTCGCGTAACCGATCCCAACTCGGTTCACACAATCCGGCCACTGATGTTCAGGAGGCCAACGTCTTGGGGTCCCTCTCCACGCTAGAGAAGGACCTGGACTCTCTGCTCCAGGTTGAAAGGCCTGAAGCCACCGCGTGTCGGGGGGCTTCAGGTTGTTTTGGCGCCAGTGATCTGATGATCACCTCCATACCGGAGGGGCGCTTTGTATATTGGAGGGGCATGGAGCTCTCCGATCTACTCGAGGCCGAGGGTCGACTTGTGGCCCACTTCGAACCTTTGCCTTTTTAGGAGGGCAGGCTGTTGGCCACCGTGGCGGAGGGATCGACTGAACTAGTCGACGCGAGCTCTGATGAGCTCACCTCCCGCCAGGTGCTAATGGCGGAAGAAGGCGAGGATGATGGTGGTTTTCCCATCGTCGACTTTGAAGAGGTCTCTGAAGATGAGGCCACTGCCAATGCCGGCGAGGAGAACGACGCCGATCGCAAGGCGCGGAGGTCTAGGAACAGGGCCCGCACAATCCGGCGGAGGAGGGCCAACGAGTGTAGGCGATCTATGCATTGCGAGCTTGACCCTGAGTTCGCCGCCGTAAGTGAACGGGGTTTCAGGACTCTGGTGGCCAACATCGCCAGGGTGAAGGCCATACTCGAGCGCAGCAATGATCCGAACGTGCGTCAAGCACTTCTTTACGCGCAGCGGGCCTGGATCCAGTTGGATCAGCAAAACTCAGCGTCCACCATCAGGGAGGAGCGCGTGGGCGAGAGTCGGAGCTGGGCTCACAGCCGAATGGCTGGCGGACGCCTTCGACCTCAGCCCAGCCACAACAACGACAATGCTCGCGGGAGCTACGCCCCTGGCGGGAGGCAGCAGCCACCTCTAGGGGGCAACCCGCGACAGGCCAATCATCAGCCTCCTCCAGAAGACTTGTGCCAGCACTTTAATGAAGGCCGCGACGCGCGGACCATGATCTCCTCCAGGCGCAAGGTCCGTGAAGAAGTCGAAACTGAAGGTACTGACTGTAGCGATCGTTTCCCAGCTTTCTCTACATGATTCAGCAGCTACAAGTACCTAGAGGGCTTCAAGCCAATCGGCATCACCAAGTACGATGGCAAGCAGGCTCCTCAGTAGTGGCTTCATTGCTACTCCACGGCCATTGAGGTCGCAGGGGGCTCGAACATCACCAAAGTCATCTATTTCCCGATGGCTTTGGACCCTGCACCGCTCATGTGGCTGGAGAGCCTCAGTAACAACTCCATCGACTCCTAGAAACGACTCAAGAAGGTCTTCATCGACAACTTCTAGGGAGCGATCGCTCGCGCAAGTACTTGTCACGATCTTGCTTAGTGTAAACAGGAATGTAACGAGCTCCTGCGGTCCTACACACGTCGCTTCTTCGACGTCCGCGCCACCATCGCGAACATCTCGGAGGATGACATCATCGACTGCTTCTACAACGGCATCACCGACCCAGGCATCTACAGGGATTTTGGGCGGAACAGGCCGAAGACTGTTACGGGCCTTCGTGATATGATGTACAATTGGTCCGAACAGGAGGAGAAAATGCGGGAGCGGTTCCCGTGGCGCCAAGATAGCAATCTTAGGCGTCCAAACGATAACCGCAATGACAAAGGCCAGCGGCACTTTTCGGGTCCAACCCGGAAACGCAAGCCAGATGAAATCATCACGGCTTGATCCCCCATGGGGCAAGAAGTCGACGACGTAGGAGGAGTTCGAAAAGCTCCTGCAGAAGAAGTGCCCATGGCATCCAGGTGCCAATCACACGGCCATCGATTGCTACCACCTCCGGAGGACGTTCCGCAACTCTGGTGGTGGCAGGAAGAACAAGAAGCCTGCGGACAAAGAACCCGAGGATGACGACCAAGAAGACCAAGGGCGCAACCCGAAGTTCCAGGACTCTTCGAAGACCGTCAACGTCATCTTCGGTACCACGACCACTCCGTTGGTCGGAGGTCCCCATCTCGTTCTCCCGTGATGATCAGTGGACGAGTTTCTCGGAGCCCGGCAAGTTTCCTCTGGTTCTGGATCCTGTGGTGGCTGAGGCCAGGCTCACCAAGGTGCTCATCGATGGTGGGAGCGGTCTCAACCTCATCTTCGCCAGTACTCTGAGGAAGATGGGCTTGGACTTCAAGGACATGCTGGTTCCAAGCAAGTCCCCCTTCTACGGCATCGTCAAAGGTAACGCGGCGCACCCACTTGGTACGGTAGTTCTCCTAGTCACCTTTGGCACGAGGGAGAACTACCGCACTGAGTTCATTAAATTTGAAGTGGCCAGCTTCGAATCTTCTTACCATGCAATATTGGGTCATCCAGCACTCGCCAAGTTTATGGCAGTGCCACATTACGTTTATCTGCTTCTCAAGATGCCAGGACTAAGTGGAGTACTTACTCTCCGAGGTGACTTGAAGAAGTCGTATGACTGCAATCAGGAGGTGATCCAGTATGCTTCGACTACTCGTGTGCCAGATGCTTCAGGGGAAGTACTCGCGGCCGCGCAGCAGCTCTCCCAGTCCGAGCTAGAAATTCCCTCGAGAAAGGCCAGTAAGTCGAGCATTCAGTCGATTGACGACGTGGCCCTCAAGACGATCCAGCTCCAGGAGGGTGATTCATCTAAGACCGCTATCATCGGCGCGGACTTAGGTGAGAAATAGGAAATCACGCTCGTCAGCTTCCTTCGGGCTAACCGAGACATATTCGCGTGGAAACCTACGGATATGCCAGGGGTGCCCAGGGAGTTGATCGAGCATAGTCTGAATGTACACCTAAAGGCGGTGCCTAAAAAGCAACGCCTATGAAGGTTTGCCCACGATAAGCGTGAGGCCATCAAATGGGAGATAGCTAAACTCCTCGCGGCTGGATTCATTAAAGAACTGATCGATCCAGAGTGGGTAGCTAATCCCATCCTTGTACAAAAAAAGAAAAATGAATGGAGAATGTGTGTTGACTACACTGATCTCAACAAGCACTGCCCCAAAGATCACTTTGGGCTACCACGCATTGATCAAGTCGTCGACTCAACGGCTGGTTGTGTCCTTCTTTGCTTCCTTGATTGTTATTCAGGATATCATCAGATTGCGGTCAAGGAGGAGGACCAGATCAAGACCGCGTTGATCACCCTGTATGAGACATACACTTACAAGACTATGTCCTTCGAGTTGAAAAACGCAGGAGCAACCTATCAGCGTGCGATCCAGATGTGCTTCGCGGATCAGCTGCATCGGAATGTTGAGGCCTATGTGGATGATGTGGTCATCAAGACCAAGGATTCTGATAACTTGATTGCAGATCTGGAGGAAACGTTCAGCAGTCTGCGCAGGTTTCGGTGGAAGCTCAACCCAACCAAGTGCGTTTTTGGGGTACCTTTAGGGAAATTGCTCGGGTTCATTGTCAGCAACCGGGGCATTAAGGCCAATCCTGTAAAGATTTCGGCAATTACTGATATGGGGGCTCCGGCCACAATCAAAGATGTGCAGAAGCTAACAGGTTGCATAGCAGCCCTGAACAGGTTCATCTCCCGACTCGGGGAGAGAGGACTACCCTTCTTCATGCTCTTGAAACGCCAAGATAAGTTCCAATGGACAGAGGAGGCCGAGTGGGCTGTGCAAGACCTGAAACATGACCTTCAGTCTCCTCCGATCCTTACAGCATCATTGCCGGGAAGATCTATTACTTTACATTGCGGCAACAACTCACGTTGTCAGCAGTGCTATTGTAGTCAAGTGAGGCAAGGAAGGCCATGCATTTGGAGTGCAAAGGCCTGTCTACTTCGTCAGTGAGGTACTCTCCGAATCCAAGGTACGATACCCTGTCGTTCAGAAGCTTTTATATGCAATTCTAATCGCATCAAGAAAGCTGTGCCATTATTTCAACGAATACAAGATCACTGTGATTATGGATTTCCCGTTGGCAGATATTCTTCATAATCAAGATGCCACGGGGCACATATCAAAGTGGGCAGTGGAATTGGGGGCTTCGTCAATCGACTTCAAGCCACGCACTGCAATCAAATTTCAAGCTCTAGTCGATTTCATGGCGGAATGGAGGGAGAATCAAGTCCCCACTCCAGTCGACAAGCCAGAGCACTGGACCATGTATTTTGATGGGTCTCTCAAGCTCGATGGCGGCGGCGTTGGAGTTCTGCTTATTTCTCCATGGGGCAAGCAACTGAAATATGTCCTTCAGATCCTGTGGGTGGTGTCCAATAATGAAGCCGAGTATGAAGCCTTGCTCCACGGGCTTCGCTTGGCGATATCACTAGGGATCAAGCGACTACTTGTGTATGGTGATTCTCTTCTTGTTGTTCAACAAGTCAACAAAGAGTGGGACTGCAACAAGGAGACGATGGACGCATATGTGCAGGAAGTGCGCAAGTTGGAAAGCAAATTTTCTAGCTTAGAGGTTCATCATGTGCTACGGGAGCACAATGTTGGTGCAGATACTTTGTCCCAGTTGGGGTTCCACCAGGAGTTTTTGTCCAGGAGCTCAAGCAGCCATCCATCAAGTCTTCTCCACAGATAACCATCGACGCGGGTCCCCAACAACCTGATCGAGAGGTTATGGTGCTGGGGGAAGACTGGCGAGAGGCTTTTATCAACTTCATCCGAGATCAAAGGCTACCAGTGGGAATCGATGCCAGGAGCACAGAGGCGGCACGCATCATGCGCAGAAGCAAGGGTTTTGTCCTAGTCGACAGCAAGCTCTATCGGCGTGGTGCTCGGTCAGGCGTCCTCATGAAGTGCGTCACAAAGGAAGATGTTTACGGCATATTGCGGGAGATCCACGAGGGTGTCTGCGGCAACCACGCAGCTTCAAGAACACTGGTGGGGAAGGCATACAGGGCCAGTTTCTAGTGGCCCACTACAGTATCTGACGCGGGATCTCGTGCGAAGGTGCCAAAATTGTCAATTCTTCGGCAAGCAGTCTCATGTTCCAGCCCACAGCCTCATCACCATACTGCCATCCTGGCCCTTTGCTTGTTGGAGCCTTGACATGATTGGGCCCTTCACAATGGCGCCTGGCGGTTTCACCCATGTGTTGGTGGCTATCGACAAGTTTACCAAGTGGATCGAGTACAAGCCGATAGCCAAACTCACACCAGATCAGGTTGTGGATTTCATCTCAGATATCTTGCATCGCTTCGGCTTCCCCAATACCATCATCACAGACTTGGGATCAAATTTCATGGCCAACTAGTTCTGGAAGTTCTATGAGAATGCGTGCATCGAAGTTCAATATGTCTCTGTTGCACACCCAAGGGCCAACGGACAAGTCGAAAGGGCGAACGGTATGATAATCGATGGCCTCAAGAAGAGACTCTATGATGAAAACAGCAAGAAGGGGGCAAATGGATACATGAGCTGCCACATGTCATTTGGGGGCTTCGGACTCAGTTGTCCAAAGCCACAGGACAAACGCCTTTCTTTCTCGTATACGGATCTGAAGCTATCTTACCGGCAGATATCATGTGGAAGTCCCCAAGGGTTGAAATGTACAACGAAGGCGAGGCAGACGAGGCGAGGCAATTAGAGCTCGATTCTGTTGAAGAGGCTCGCTGCACCGCTCTTGTTCAGTCAGCCTGATACCTGCAGGGATTCGGTGATATCATGATCGCAACGTGAGGGAACGGTCATTCAGCATCGGTGACTTTGTCCTACGTCGCATTCTGGATGAATCCGGCCTACACAAGCTCAATTCAAGGTGGGAGGACCCGTTTGTCATCAAGAAGGTTACAAGACCAGGGTTATATCGACTACAATATCCCGAGGGTCAAGATGTTCCGAACTCCTGGAACATCCAGAACCTGCGAAAGTTTTACCCATGAGAAGATGTCCGGTGATAGCTAAATCTTTCGGGGGCTTAGACGGTCTCCTTTTCTCGAGTCAATTTGGAGGCTGTGTGCCACAAGATTCGAGTTATAATTTCTTTTATGAACATACAGAGGCTACGGCCACGTGCAGTATTTACATAAATTGACTTCTTGTCATGAATTTTACGGAGGCTACGGCCACGTTTATATCTCCTCGACTTCATGTTTCGACGGAAGCCTCAGCTCCGTTCTTGCCTTCTACGAATCGACTTCCGCTGTGACCTTGGATGGTCGCTCGCTACTGCATTTATTCCAACAAAATTGAACCATTCGACTTGTTTATATCCAGTTTGTTGGATAGGCTCGCATGAAGAGCTACCTCGACTAGATCCTGAGTCGTTGCACTCAGGGTAGTTTTGTTTTTTGCCATAAACACGGCAAACCCGCGGCGATGCCCGCGTTTGCTCCCAATGAGTTCGACCCGCTTATTCGGTTCCTACCTAACTCGTGGAGCGCGCTCATATGAGAAGCGACCTTGACTACATCCAGAGTCGATGCTCTCGGGTAGTTTTGTTTTTCTGCCTTGAGCACGGCATTCCCGTGACGATGCTCGCACTCTTTTCTAGCAGTTTACACCCGCTTGATCGGGTTGTGGTTAACTTGTTAGATGAGTTCCTACTTGGAGCTATGGCTACCTTTAGGGTCGCTGCACCTAGGGTAGTGTCTACTACTTAGCCTTTTAAGCCTGGACGCCAATTCAGCCGAGGCACACAAGTGGAGACATCAAAAAAACTATATATATAAGGAAGTAAATACTTGTTTTTTACACCCTAATCCTGCAGTACACTTTGTACTATTTGTTCTGCTACAGGTTGGGCTTCTTGGAGGTATTGGTCGAATTGATCCTCGGTGCAATCCACAGCCATGTCCTGAGCAAATATCTCTAGTCGCGCGTTCGGCAAAAAAGACTTCACAATTGCAAGGGTGTTGCTGATGTACGCGACCGGAGCCTCTGTGAGGAATTTAAGCACTTTCTTTGGGGCTTCGCGGAGTCGCTCTAGCAGGGGCCGCAGGCTCGCTTCGCCTTCTTCTGGGGGATCCACCATGTCCACCAGCCCCCGGGAGGCCCCCCTGAGGTCCTCCAGCTCCTTCTGCCGCTGCTCGTCCTTCTCGCCTAGCGCCTTGATTTGCTGAAGGCAGTCGACGAACTGTCGTTCAGTGTCGCCGATCACCTTCTGCAACCTCTCGACGTCATCTGTACGCTAATACAGCAGGTTCCTCACGTCAGTAAGTAGCTCTTCTTTATATATTAACATTTTCCTAAGTTCTGCGGTGAAGAGCTTTTTTAGAATCAAGGACAAATTGATAAATGCAAGTACTCGAGGGAAGCAATGGCTTACCTTGGTGCGCCTTCCTCTGATCTTTGAGCTGCTCCTGGTGCACTTTTTCCTGCTCTCTGAGCCGCTCTTGGTGCGCTTTCCTTTGCACCTTGAGTTGTTCTCGGAGTTCAGAATTCGCCTTCTCGAGGGAGCAGATCTTTGTTTTGTCGTCGGCGATGCGCCTTTCCAGGGCGGCGAGCCCTTGGTGATCACTCACAACGGTTTTTAGCTTTTCTAATTTTTTTTGGGAGTGGGTGATCACATTCTGCATAAGGAGGGAAATTCAGATAAGCAACTCGACATGGTTACCAGCAGGAAAGTACTTAGGTCTTACCATGGCAAAGTCACACGCCTTCTTGAAGTTCTCTATGTTGTTGTCCGTCAGCAACGAATCATCCACCAGGTCGGCGGCGATGACATCCCGATACCCGGACCCGGTCAGGAGCAGCTCAACGGGTCTCCTTGAGGTTCCCGCGGCTTCTTTGGGTCTCCTTGGGGTTCCCGCGGCTTCTTCGGGCGGTGACTGCTGAGCACCTGCAAACACAAATGTTTTCAGCATATAGCGCGCAGATCATGGCAGCTAGCCGGGGGCGATCAGATGCTTACCTGTGCCATCCGTAGGAGCGGCATCAGGGGCCTCAACTTGCTCCTCGCCACCAGCTTTGGCTTCGACTTGTTGAAGCTCGGGAGGCGGCAAGTCGGGCAGCGTCGCGTCCGCCTCGGGGGCTGGCTCCGCAGGCGTCGTCCCTTCGGGGGCCGACGGCTCGGGGGCTGGCGTAGCTGTGACTGGCCCTGCGCTTGTAGACTCTTCTTAGGTCAATGACCAGGGCGCTGGGGTAGTCGTGGCCGGCTTCAGCTGGAGGTCCGCGGTGCTTGCAGCCCTAATGAAGTCGAGTCAGTCATCATAAAAGTCGAAAAATCAGAATGTTTATTGTGCAACCAGATGCAAACTTACAGTGTAGACTTCTTTTTGATGGCCCTTTTCACCCGCAAGGCCTGTTGTGGCATTTCTGTTGCTGGCGGTGGGGTTTCACCAGCCAGTGGCGAGGTCCCCGCCACGGCGACGGTGAAGACTGCGATGGCCGATGGAGCTGCTCCCTCCTCTTCGGGCTCAGTCCGGGAGGAAGAGGCGGAAGGACTACAAGTGGATACTGTCAGCATGTCACAATGTCAAGATATAGCAATACAACAAAGCAGCAAGCTAGTACCCAGAAGATTCGATTTCCTACGCCTTTCGCTTGCGCACTACCCGATGACCCTGCGGCACCAAAGGTAGAGCTTCGGTTAACTCCATGGCTGGTCCAGGGGAGTTGTTCCATCTTGCCTCTCCTTCAGCTTCCTTCTCCACCAGGGGGCCCTCGTCCTCCGTGGACTCGCTGCTGCGCTGAGCTGCAGCTATGCGAGCCCTCTTTGCCTCGACAGCGGAGCTGGGGAGGAGGTGGTCTGGCTGGGGGATATCGGGTTGCGGCGGGTAGCTGCGGTACAATTCTGTGTGTCCCTGTAGAAGGTTCTCAGTCAGTAATGGCATAACAGAGGGTGTTCCTAACAAAAAGTAGTTGAATACTCACCGGTTTAGGCGGCTTTCGTGCAGAAAACAATTCAGGCATGTAAGGCACGGCGTCCACGTCCAGCAGCACCCGTTTGACTCGGAGGAGTGCGGCGTCATCTGGCAATTCCTCTGCGCACATACGAGACGGGTCTTCAGTGCCTGCGTACTCGTATCCAAGTTTGTGGAGCTGTTGAATCGGCTGGACGCGGCGTTTGAAAAACAAATACATGATGGATGCGCCGGTCACTCCTATCATCTTATGTGCCTCTATGATGTCTAACAGTTCTTCGACTTGATCCATGTCTCCCCTGGACAGTTCAAGATTCCACTCTGGCCTCACTACAGGTGGATTGTTTGATTTCACTGGGAGTTGGGGGGTATGATTCTTGATATAGAACCAGTGATTTTTCCACCCGGGAAGGTTGGAGGGGAATTTGTATGATAGATATTTGTCGCTGGCCTGCTGACGCAGTTGGATGCCGACGTCCCCTGCAACGGAAAGATTTTTCGAGGTGGGCTGTGGTTTGACGTGGAAGAGGAAGCGGAAAAGATCCCAGTGGGGTTCAATTCCGAGGAAAGCTTCGCAGAAATGGATAAAAATTGAAATGTGGCAGATGGAATTCGGGTTGAGGTGATGGAGCTCAAGCCCGTAGTAATACAGAAGGCCGCAGAAGAAAGAACAAGAGGGGAGGGCCAATCCCCGTTCGGCAAAATGGTGAAATGTGATGATTTCATCAACATTTTCCATGGGGAAAGGTTCACGGAAAGAGGGGCGCCAGTTGACAAGATTCTTGTCTTGCAACAACCCCTCGGAAACTAGCCTATTAAGATCATTGAGGGAGCACTTACTGTATGTCCACTCCCCGGTCGACGGCTGCGCCTCCTTCTTCTTCCCTTTTGCCTCTGATTTCTTGGGCGCCATCTCCGGATTCGCTCGCCACGAGTTGCTCGGGGGCTGCGGAGAGAGGGGCGGGGAGATCTGGAGGGTTGGGATTTCTTCGGGAGGATGGTGGTGGCGTGTGGCTCTGTTTGGGGATTTTTTCTGGCTTTGGGCAGATTGTAGATTGGAAGCACAGTCTTTTCTCACTATCGCTGTGGTGTTAAATAACCAGCGGTTGGGGAAAGTTTACTGTTTCGAAGATGAAGAGTCATTTTTTGGAATATTCCGAAGATGAGGGATCATTTGGTGGACTGTTTGGATTAAATATTTGATTAATCATTTTTCAGGGTTAATTGGCCTGAAAAAAAGGGTTTTTTGAATTTGTGATCTAACTTCCATCATTTGTACCATCACATTGGTAATTTACCATGTCAACATGTCTAGCCTGCATGCCACGGTTTTTGGATCCTTATCTCCAATTTTGAGAGATTTGGATTCAAGGCTCGGGGGCTGCGGGGTACGTGGCATCGACTACTTAATTTTTCAAGTTTGTTTGAAAAAGTGAGTAAGGAGGATTCAAGACTAAAGTGACCCTCAGCCTGATTCTTCGATTCAACCTAAGGCTCGGGGGCTACTCCATATGGAGTGCAATTTTTCAATCGCACACCATATCAGA
Source organism: Panicum hallii (assembly GCF_002211085.1). NCBI lineage: Eukaryota > Viridiplantae > Streptophyta > Magnoliopsida > Poales > Poaceae > Panicum > Panicum hallii. The sequence continues at coordinate 13,121,967 of NC_038042.1, read as the reverse complement.
AACAAAATTCGGGGCACGAGCACCTCATAGCTTCGATGCAGCCAAGTAAGTACTCGAAGAAGGACTTCAAGATGAAGCTTTGAAGGAAGCCGAAGACTACTTTGAAAGTACTCGAGAAGCCTGCAGTACTCAGCTACGAAGAGCTCGAGGGCTTGTCAGACCCGAGGCCACGGGACTATGTACATAACGTAGTTTAAAGAGGTTTAAGAGATTAAGTCCGTCTTATCTCTTATTCATCTTGTTTATCTCTTATTTATCCCATTTAAGTAGGAGATAAAGCTGACCGATACAGAAGGAATCTACTTGAGATATGTTCTGGTACGATTACTTAGCTGGTGTTGGTTAGTATCCTTGTAACCCTGGCCTCTCGGATATATAAGGGAGGACAGGGACCCTCTCAAAACAGGATCTCTAGATCATTCTACACCTAAGGCAATACAAACCACCACACAGGACGTAGGGTATTACGCATCTTGCGGCCCGAACCTGTCTAAGCTTTGTGTTCCTTGTACCTTCGAGTTCCTAATCTCGGCGTCTCCTCACCCAAAACTTACCACCTTGGGTATATCCCTCGGTGGGCAGCCGGTAAAACACCGACACCCGGTCCGGGGCTTGCATGTGCGGTACCAAGCCAGTAGGAGGATCGAGTATTGGTGCAAGGGATGGAGGTGCTGACCTCATGTTCCCCGAGACGCAAGGGAGGCTTCACAGTCCTAGGGCTACCTCTTGCGGGAGGATGCGCCCAAGACCCGGGAAAGCCGGATGGTGCCGTGGCTCCTAGTCCTGTTTCATTAGACTGGTGTCCCGTCGCTCAGTCGGCTGATCCCCGGTTGGCCGTCAATTCGAGTGAGTCTAGGTGTACAACCCCTGCAGGGTGAAAACTATACGTATAGCCGTGTCCTCGGTCATGGACAACCCTACTCTTCTATTGCTATTATTAGTTAGTGTTACTCATTATTTCTACCTCCCTCTAGAGATGACTTCCTGCCTGGGGCAGTTCAGATGCGAGGAGATGGAGTCCTCGCATCGACTTGGTGGTTTTGAAAGGTGTGTGTTGGACTGGGAGTCCGGAATGCCAGAAAGGCCCGAGTTAGGAGTTTGGGACAAGTTATATATATATATATATATATGATGTTGCGCATGCATAGGAAACCCAAGCTTAATCCCTTGAACTTTTGTTATACCTTTAGTATAGTCCACTTTAAAGCTTGCATTCGGATGGTGACGTGAACCTATCCCATACCTTAGGGATAGCCTGGTACGATGTAGGATCCGATCCAGAGTTCGACCCCAACGGTGATGGTTGGTACGATTGAAGCCCGAACTACGCTCAAGTTGCCTATGGAGGAGGTTCTAGAAGATGAAGGACAACCAGAAGCCTAGCTACCGCTTTTTGTTTTCTACTTGTTCGCTCTAGCTGAGAGGCTTGTAATAAATTCTGTTCTACAAATCCTATGGATCTATGTAATAATTAAACCCGTGATTGACCTTATGCGAAGTATGACTATGATATTATGATTGGAATGAGTTTTATATGTGATAGCACTTGATCCAGGGACTATCACAATGATACAGGGAGTCGGATTCTCGATTTGGGAATCCGGTTCATTTCATTGGCTATCACTTATTTCCTATTGGCAGATATTCTCCACAATCGGGACGCCACCGGACGCATCTCCAAGTGGGCAATGGAACTAGGGGCTCTCACCCTCAACTTCAAGCCTCGAACGGCCATCAAGTTGCAGACACTAGTCGATTTCACGGTGGAGTGGCGAGAAAACCAAGTGGAAGCCCCAGCCAACCAGCTAGAGCATTGGGTCACGTACTTCGATGGCTCACTCAAGCTCAGAGACGGTGGTGCGGGAGTACTCTTCATCACTCCAAAAGGAGAACAACTCAAGTATGTGTTCCAAATACTATTTGAGGTCTCCAACAACGAAGCCGAGGATGAGTCACTATTGTATGGGCTACGCCTGGCAGTCTCTTTGGGCATCGAGCGACTGCTTGTCTACGGTGACTCCTTGCTGGTGGTCCAACAAGTCAACAAAGAGTGGGACGTCAACAAGGACACCATGGATGCGTACATCGCGAAAATACGCAAGCTCGAGAACAAGTTCTCGGGGTTGGAAATCCATTATGTGATTCGCGACAACAATGTGGGAGCGGACGTACACTCGAAACTGGGTTCTGATCGAGCTAATGTCCCATCAGGCATTTTTGTTCATGAGTTGCATCACCCATCCATCAAGGCACCAGATCCAAGTACCATCGCTCAGGGTCCTATGGAACCTGACCGAGAGGTCTTGATGATCGAGGTCGACTGGTGGGTGACGTTCATCGACTACATCCAGGAGCACAAAGTAGCCCCCAGCGTTGACCCAAAAAGCGCTGAGGCTACACACATTCTAAGGCACAGCAAAGGGTAAGTTCTAGTCAGGGGCAACTTGTACAAGCGTGGATCAGCATCAGGCATACTCATGAAGTGTCTCCGTACGAAGGAAGGCAGAGGAATACTCAAGGAGATTCATGAAGGCGTGAGCGGGAACCATGCTGCTTCTCGCACACTAGTCGGCAAGGCTTTTCGATTCGGTTTCTACTGGTCGACTGCTTTGGCAGACGCCAAAGCACTCATTTGCCGGTGCACAAACTGCCAGTTCTTCAGCAAATAGCCCCATTTTCCGGCTCACAACCTTATCACCATACCATCTTCATGGCTATTTGCATGATGGGGCCTGGACATTATAGGGCCTTTGACAAGTGCGCCGGGTGGTTTTACTCACGTGTTGGTGGCCATCAACAAGTTTACGAAGTGGATCGAGTACAAACCAATCACAACGCTCTCTGCAGATCGAGTGGTTAGCTTCATTTGCGACATCTTGCACTGATTCAGCTTCCCCAACACCATCATCACGGACCTGGGATCCAATTTCCACTCGCATCAGTTTTGGGATTTCTGTGAACGTAGTCCCATTGAGGTCAAGTACGTTTTAGTGGCTCACCCGCGTACCAACGGTCAGGTTGAGCGCGCCAACAGCTTGATTCTTGACAGCTTGAAGAAACGATTCTATGATGAGAACAATAAAAAGGGCGGCAAGGGGATCAATGAGATCTCATCGATAATCTAGGGGCTTCGCACACAACCAAGCAAAGCCACAGTACAGTCACCTTTCTTTCTCGTCTATGGGTCCGAAGCTATATTACCAGCTGATGTCATGTGGAAATCTCCTCGACTGGAGATGTATGAAGAAGGCAAGGCTGATCATGCAAGACATCTCGAACTTGACTTTGCAAAGGAAATTAGATGCAATGCCTTGCTCCAGTCGGCCCGCTACTTACAAGGAGTCCATCATTACCACGACCGGAACGTTCAACAATATTCTTTTACGTTGGAGATATGGTCCTTCATCGGATCCAAGATGAAACCGGGCTGGACAAGCTTAATTCGCGTTGGGAGGGACCCTTCCTCGTGCACAAGGTTACGGGACCAGGGTCGTATCGCTTATAGTACCTTGATGGCCAAGAGGTCCCAAACTCCTGGAATATCTAGCACCTACGGCGTTTTCACCCTTAGCCAACTTGCATACCAAGTTGTGAGCTGTGGCGTAGCATGGTCTACTGGAGGGGCATCGCTCTCACGCTTCTAGTACTACTCTGTTTACTAGTTCACGAATAGTACTACATAGAGTTTACTGAAGTGGCATTGCTCCTATACTTCTAGTACTTCCAGTACTACTCCGTTTACTGGTTCATGACTGGTACTACGTAGAGTCTACTGCATGGGCCTCGCTCCCATACTTCCAGTAGTACTCTATCTACTGGTTCAGCACTAGTACTACGTAGAGTTTACTGCTTGGGCCTCGCTCCTATACTTCCAGTACTACTCCATTTACTAGTTCATGACTGGTACTACGTAGAGTTTACTGCATGGGCCTCGCTCCCATACTTCCAGTACTACCCCGTCTACTGGTTTACGACTGGTACTACGCAGAGTTTACTGCTTGGGCCTCGCTCCCATACTTCCAATACTACTCCGTTTACTGGTTCACGTCTGGTACTACATAGAATCTACTGCATGGGCCTCACTCACATACTTCCAGTACTACTCCGTCTACTGGTTCATGACTGGTACTACGTAGAGTTTACAGCATTGGCCTCACTCCCATACTTCTAGTACTACTCTGTTTACTGGTTCACGACTGGTACTACGTGGAGTCTACTGCACTGGCTTTGCTCCCACGCTTCCAGTAACAGCCAGCTTACTAGTTCATGACTGGTACTCTATGTTACTGAAGGGGCCTCGGTCCCATGACACTGCGTTTACTAGTTCCTGGCTAGTTTTACTAGGTCATATACCAAATTGCCCATCTTAACCATCAATTCTTTACTGTCACATATTGCATCGCACGATTCTTTGGATCCTTTATTCAAAACCTTAAGTATTTGGATTCAAGGCTTGGGGGCTGCAGGGACACGTGTCATCAGCAACTTATTTTTTAAATCTTTTGGAAGATAAGGACAGAAGACTCAAGACTAAATTGACACTCAGCCTGATTCTACGAGTCAACCTAAGGCTCGGGGGCTACTCCATATGAAGTGCGAGTTCAATCGCACCCCATATAAAAGAAGACTTGACAACTACTTGAGGCATGAGCAACTCACAACCTTGATGCAGCCAAGGAAGTACTCGGAAGACACCTTCAAGATGGCGTTCGGAAGAACTCGAAGACGCCTTCAAAAGTACTCGGAAGCCTGCAGTAGTCAACTACGAAGAGGTTGGGGGCTTGTCAGACCCAGGCTCACGGGACTGCGCACATGGCCTACATCTTACAGGATAAGAGGTGGGACATGGCCCACGCCCTACACCAGTTGTAACTACTAGTAGCGTAGTAGAACTACTCATACAGTAGTAAAACTAGTTGGAGACAGTAGGAAACTACCCGAAAAGTACTCAGGTAGGACTCCTGGGTTCGTATCCGACTAGGACTTCCATGTAACCCTGTCCTCCCAACTATATAAGGGTGGATAGGGACCCCCTCCAAACATCAGATCACCCGATCACCACCTAACGCAATACAAACCACACAGGACGTAGGGTATTACGCTCTCGGTGGTCCGAACCTATCTAAACTTTGTATTCCTTGCATCTTCGAGTTTCTGATCTCGGCGACACCCTACCTACAAACTCACCACCTCGAGGGTATCCCTCGGTGGACGTGGCGGTAATACACCTACACTAACACAACGTAACCTCTGAGTCATAAAGACTAGGGAGGGGGTGTGGCAGAACCGCTTGAATTATTCTGGCTCAAGTGCGCTAGTCATCGCTATACAGCCGATATTGACTCCACGCATTTCAAACGGAACAACTCAATGGTCTGTCGGGTCTCCGCCTGATACAACCATGGTTCATCAGGATCGAAGCAGATTTATCTCGCACGAAGGCGAGTTCACAACCACACAGTAGCTCACCAACTTTTAATTACAGAATATTAAACATTATTACAAACCGTTTCAAAATTAATGTATCTTATACAAGCATTACTTAAAACGACAAGCTACACATGCTTGTCCAGGTTCACAGCGGAAGCAGATAAACACATGACTACACACGTCGCGAAGGTTGACACCATGCTCAGCCCAAGGCATGTGGCTAGTACTTTCAAATGCTTAGCCACCACTACCACACACTGCGACCTTATCAACTTTTATCAAAACAGACAGGGTAAACCTCCAAGTCATGATATTGCACATGACCCTGTCCGTTATCCTTATAGTGATTGCAAAATGGTAAACATGCAACTCCTATATCGCGCGAGTGACAGGAAATCACTCGACTTCTGCCGGTCCTATTAGCAGAGCATCTATGCGATAAGGACTCGGACACAATACATAGGTTCCTAGTATCAATGCATCTAGGGTTCCATTTCAACTCCTAGACTTAATGCAAGATATAATATATAAGTGTAATAAATTGTAGTAAATTGAAATACTGGGTTATGCAACGTGGCTTGCCTTCTTGAGTGGGGTTGGGGGCAGGAGTGTCAGAGACTTCCGAAGTTTGGTTCGGGGCTTCAGTTAGAGTCTCGGCAACGTTTATCGGGTCTTCACAAAACCCTTGGTCTTGTTCCAGGACTACCTCGTAGTCTCCGTCGTCGAGCGTCGTTGATTCTACATGATATGCAATGATTTAAGTGAGAGGGTGCTTGAGTTAAAGATTTTATTTCACAATAAAGTTGCAATCCAATAAATTAACCAATATAAACTCATGAAGCAAGGGGGTTGGATCCTAAGCTACCATTTATACTTAAGTTATGATTATATTAATGGAATTACTATGAAGTAATTAACCAGTTTGATTTTTATTTTAAAATCCATAAGGTTTTGATTTTTGTAATTAAGTTTATTTTCAATAAATAAGCTTATGGTGAATTTTTTATAATTTTCTGAAAACATACACTAAAACATTTGAATTTGAATTCAAACTTCAAGTTTAAATTCAAATCCTGAGTAAATAGAATTATAAATTCTTGAAAATTTAATTATGAACTAATTATCAACATATTAGGTTATGGTCAAAAGATCTAAATAGAAGAGCTTTAGGAATATGTTTAAATAAATTTAAACTATTCCCAATTTGATTTGCAAAAGATTAAAGGAACTTAAATTACAAAGTTGTGCTAAGCATGAAATTTTTACACTAGCTTACTCATGACCTAAAGAAGCTATATACCAAAAAGCACAAGAAAATAAGCTAGTATGTAAAAGTTATGCATAAGATACCCTTTTACTTTAGGTTTAAAATAAATCAAAAAGCATTTAGTTTCAAGTCAAACTTTATTAACAAAAGTTGTAGATTTATATTTCTAGATTCTAACGAAACTAGTTTGGTAATTTTTGGATTTTTCTGCACATTCCTATGAATTTTACAAGTTGACAGCTAACACTAGCTAGGGGTCTTGCAAAGAGGTCCTCGGTTTCTTGCACAGGGAACCCTAGAATAGGAAAAGAAATTGCAAAAGGATCCTCGATAGCTCTCGACGGCGGCCGGCGGGTCTGGTCGAGGCATTCTCGCCGGCGGCGAGGTCTTGGGTGTGGAGGAATAGGTGCTACATGGCCTACAGGAGCTACTGGTCACGATGGTTGGTGATGTGCTCTAGGAGCAGCGGCGGAGCATGGCTGGCGACGATGGATGGTGGCGGCCGTGACGGCGTGTACGTGTTTCCTGCGAGGGGCCGGCGAACAGGGACGGAGGGGGTGCGCATGAGCTTCGCGGGGGTGCGGGGATGCTTTTCCCGTACCCAAATTGGTCGGAGATGGGGCAGAAGGGGGTGATCGACAGTGGGGCGGTTCGGGTTCTCACCGGCGGTGATGGCGGCGCGGCATTCTGTCGTTCAAGGTGCCTGAGGGCGGTGGAGAAGTAGCTAGAGAGCTTCTACAGGTCGGTGTGGTGCTGCTGGTGCTGCTGGTTGGGTCAAGAGGCTCTGCAACAGCGGGGCGACGGCGAGGTCAAACGGGCGGCGGAACAGGAGCTCGTCGGCGTCGTGGTCTAGCTATTCCAGTGGAAGAAATTGAAATTGGTTTGCTCGGTGAGCTTCGGTGGGTCGTGAGGGTGCTATTTGTGCTTCGGATCGGGGATGGGGACCAGCAGTGGCGACTGTCGACGGTGAGCCGTGTGGCAGAACCGCCTGAATTATTCCGGCTCAAGTGCGTAATGATCCATATGCAGCTATTACTATCTTAACGCACTTCAAACGGAATAATCCATTGGTCTGTCGGGTCTCCGCCCGATACAACCACGGTTCAACAGGATTGAAATAGGCTTACCTCGCACGAAGGCGAGTTTACAATCACAGAACAGCTCATCAACCTTTAATTTACAGATATTCAAACATTATTCCAAACCAAGGTTAAACTTAAGTGAACTTATACAAACCGTGTTTAAACTGACAAGCAGAACAGCTTGTCCAAACCCACAGCGGAAAGAAAAAGTTACGCGACTACACACGTCGCGAAAATAGACACCATGCTCAGCCCTAGGCCTGGTGTCACTCAGGAGGGTCACTGCCAGCCGGGGACGGGTCCCACTCCACGGACCAGCCAAAAGGTACAGAAGTTGGCCATGCAGGGTTGGCCATGGAGTTCTCGAAAGTTATACCTGAAACAGACACTAGCAAGGCTGAGTATTCTAATACTCAGCAAGACTTACCCGAGTTTGGGTATACTTTAGCCCGTAACTAGACTTATGAAGGCATTGCAAAGGTTCTGGGTTTATTTTCAGCTGAAAAGCAACAAAGAATATAACCTACTTCCAAGTTTTAGCTTTTCAGATTCTAGCTTGATTTACCATTCTAGGTAAGCACCTATACTAAGCAAGCAAGATAGATATTATCATTCATCAAGATTATTCCATCAACAATTACACTTTTTACTCTATGTGGCAGAAGGAATAAGCAGTCCCAATCATCGTGAGAAGTGGACAATTCCTGAATCGAATTCAACCTTGCAAGGTAAACCTAACACACACTACGCTTGGAACATCCAAAGATTGTTCCTAAGCAACCGTTTCCCTCATATTCCGGGTTATGGATCAGGGCCACCACAAGCCACTGCAGGACCGTATGCACACCAATTGTGCAGGACATATGTCTGTAGCATGACTACAAAACTCGTATTCCTGTCTGCCATGCAGAACATACTCCCACACGTCGGTGCGTGTAAACATAAAATAAAAGTCGAGTGGTGGAGACAAGTCCATTTGCCGGGCCATTCGGGTACTAGGCTTACCGCTTACCATATTTCGCGGCATGTGGCTAGTACTTTCAAACGCTTAGCCACCACTACCACACATTTCGACCTTAACCACTTTTGACAAAACAGACAGGGTAAATCTCCAGGTCATGATACAGCACATGACCCTGTCCATTATCCTTATAGTGGTTGCAGAATTGTAAACAAGCAACTCCTATATCGCGCGAGTGACAGGAAATCACCCGACTTTTACCGGTCCTATTTAGCAGAGCATCTAAGCGATAAGGACTCGGGTACAATACATTGGATTCCTAAGATCTTATGCAACTAGGGTTTCATCTCCACTCCTAGACGTAATGCAAGATATATATCATAATAATTAAATTTTAGTAATTTGAAATACTGGGATGTGCATCGGGGCTTGCCTTCTTGAGTGGGGTCGGGGGTACGGGTGTCAGAGGCTTCCGAACTTTGGTTCGGGGCTTCAGTTAGTTCCTCGACGGCTTGTGTTGGGTCTTCAGAAAACCCTTGGTCTTGTCCTAAGACCAACTCGTAATCTCCGTCGTCGAGCGTCGTTGATTCTATATGATATGCAACAATTTAAGTAAGACAGGATCTGAATTTAAGATTTTATGTCACAACAAAGTTGCAACTCAATCAAGCCACCACACATGAATTCATGAAATAAAGGGGTTTAGACTTGAATTACTATTTATAATTGAGTTATGATCATAGTACTGAACTTATTGCAAACAGGAACCATAACATTTGCATTTGAATTTAAATCCCAAGTTTAAATTCACAACTTAGGTAAATAGGATCGTAGAGTTTTGAAAGTTTAACTATATACTAATTCTCAACATCTTAGGTCATGATAAAAAGATTTACTCGACTAAGTCCAGGGAACATGCTTAACTAATTTTAAATCATTTCAAATTTGAAATGTCCAAACTCAAAGAACTTATATTACAAACAAAGTTAAGTGTAAAACTTTAACATAAGATCACATAAGACTCAAAGCAATTACATACCAAAAATCATAAGTAACAAAGTTAAGGTGTAGAAGTTATACACAAAAATACCTCTCAACTTTGGATTTAAAAAAGACATAAAAGCATTTAGTTTCACACTAAACTCTATTAACAAAAGTCGTAGGGCTGGAAATCTAGTTTTCAAAGAAACTAGTTTTACAATTTTTGGATTTTTCTACAATTTATACCGAATTAAACATGTTTCAGCCCTTGGAAAACAATCTAGTTACAGCTATTTGCAGAAAACCCCTCGGAAAACATCTTTTCTTAACAGATCCACCCCTCCCTCTCGGCTCTCTTTGACAGGTGGGACCGTCTCTGCTTCTTCTCGCCCCCCTCTCCTTCCGCTCATGGCCACAGGCCGAACGCCGAGGCAGCGCGGTGGCCTGCCCCCGTCGGCGATCCTGTCCAGGATAGGGCTCGGCTACACGGCGTTCTCTCACGCACAGACCCGCACAGGGCATCTCCACTCCCGCCTCCTTCCCTAATCCCTCAGCGGACCCGGAACACCACGGCCGGCGGCGAGACAAGGCTCGGCCATTGTGGCCGGCGACGCAGGGCCACGGGTCCCCTAATTGGCCAGCTAGGGAGCATCACCAACGCCCCCTGAGCAAGCCCCAACCGTAGCTACGCCTCGAGACGGTTGGACCTCATGGCTCGACGGCAGCGCCCCATGGCCACAGCTCGGCCATGGCGGCAATGCGCGTTCCGGCCGTTCCAAACATGGAACAAGGGCTACACCAACTCGACTACGATCTACACTTCGCCCTTGTCCCTCTAGGCCACCCAGAATGAACCCACGGGGCTGGGAGAAGGCTGCCCACCGGAGCCGGTCGGCGGCGGCGCTCGGAACCGAAATAAAACGCCAAAATCCGGCGAGGGTAGAAGCGAGGGTAGTCTGGGAAGTGGAGGGATGGTTAGAGGATGGCGTCACACAGCTCTGGGCACGAGTAATTGAAGAGGGGTTGAAGGGCGGCGACGGGAGTTCGTCGGAGGAGCGTGGCGGTCATGCGGGGATGTTTGCCGACATGGAGAGTTAAGGGATGGCCAGTGAAGGTGACGGGGGCATCGGGAGGAAGGGCCGGGCGACGCGTGGAGAAGGCTAGTGTGACAGTTCGTGTGTTTGTAATGCTAGGCATGTATTTTGTTAGTGTGAAATATGTGTTTGTTTGTATAAAGCTTATGTGTGTTTATGTGAAGCTTTTGAAAATTTAAAGTGCAAATAAAAAGGGTATTTTTGTAATTACAGAAAAACCTAGGGTTGTTTTTGCAAAATGTATTTGGAGAAGGATAATTTCAAAATAAGTGAAAGGTGGTTTTGTAAACATATTTTTCTTATTTTATGTCTTGTAAAAATAAATATTATTTATCCAAAAGTTTCATTTAAAATGTGTATGTTGAAGTGGGTAAAAATTTTGGGTAAAGTGGTAAAAATAAGGGTATTTATGTGATTTTATAAAAGTACAAGTCCTTTTATGCAAATGTTTGATTTACAAAAGTAACTTTCACGTTTACTCAGGGCTAAAGTGTGAAAGTGCAAGTCATCATGACACGTCTATCCAGTCATTATGACGAGTCTATCCCGTCATCATGACGTGTCATAAATGCTTGCATTTAGGTCCTGAATTTTATAAAGTTACGCTCTTTAGGACAAAAGTAATTCAAATCCGACTTTTGTTTAAAGATTCATGTGTAAAAATATAAATTTTGAGTTTTTGAACTTGAGCCCTAAAGCAATGTTGTATAGTTTGAAAAACTCTCCAACTTTCGTTTTGGGCATTTCTTCATTTGGGTTCTACATCAACGGGAAATTTTGTTTTACAACCAGGCCCCTGCAGTTTTCTGTATTTGCGCATAGGTCCTTGGGGAAAACTGTTCCTCCTTCTCCTCCTCTGTTTCCTTATCCTGACGCTTCCCTTCTGTTCTTATCTCCACCGGCGGCATCCTTGTTTTGGCCCTGTCCTTATCTCCTCCACCTCTCTTTCTCCTCCTCCTCTAGCTTGGGCAGCCATGGCAGCAGGGCAAGGCGGCGCCACAGGTGCAGAGCAAGGCAGGCCCGAGCGGCAAGCGGCCAGGACGGGCGCTGCACGGGCGAGCCGGCGGCTGGCGGCGCAAGCGGGCTTGGGCGCCGGGGCAGCGAGCGCACAGGAGGGCGAGCGGCAGCTCGTGGGCGCGAGCGGCGGTGCGCGCGGGCGTCGCGCAGGCAGGGCGGCAGCAGGCGCTGGCGGCTGGGCGGAGCGCGCGGCGCGGCTGCGCGGCGGCTCGGCGGGGCCCAAGCGCGAGGCTGGGCGGCGGCAGTGCGCGGGGCGTGCGGCAGGCGGCCGCGGCCCAAGCAGCAGGTGGGGTGGCGGTGGCCCAAGGCGGGAGCGCTGGCGGCGCTCGGGCGGTTGCGGCCCAGGCGAGTGAACGGGCAGCTGCGGCAGCAGGTGGCGCCGAGCGATGTGCGAGCGCGCACGGCAGACGAACGGCGCAGCTGCGGTGGCTCGGCAAGTGTGCGCAGAGGTGGAACGCGTACGGGGTGGTACCGGAGGCGAGCGCTGGAGTGAATGGCTCGCAGAAGCAGAAGCAGATGCGGCGCGGGCTCAGGCGTGAGCGAGCCCGAGGCAGAGCGGTGCCAGAGCGGAGCGAGGACGGCTCGTGGAGGCGCGCGGGCGAACGGCAAGCACTGGTGGCGTGCGAAGCGCGGCGTGAGAGCGCGCTGGCTCGAGTGCGGAGGCAGGCCAGGCGTGCGGGACGCGCGCGTGCGCGGCAGAGTAAAGCGCGTGCGCTGGGCGAATGATGCCAGGATGGGGCACGCGAGCGGCAGTAGGCGTGCGCGGCGATGGCGCAAGCAGCCTGGAGCGAGCAGTGGCGCGCGGAGGGCGCTGGAGGCACGGTTGGCGGCGCGCGCGCGAGTGGCTCGGCCGGGGTGGAGCAGTAGCGTATGCAGGTGCTGGCGCGACGTGACGGCGCGTGCGGGAGCGGACGGCATGCAGCACGCTGGAGAGCAAGCGCTGGAGCGCGGGGGCTGAACTTGGGCAGGCGAGCGGTGCGGCATCAGGCATTGGAGCGACGGATCAGTGCGTGTGGAGGCGTGGCAGCGCGCAGCGCTCGTAACACGAAGGTGCGCGGATGAAGCTGAAGCGTGGCGGCTCGAGACAGACCCGCACGGAGGGCAACGAGGCCGCGCACGGCGATAATTTGACAAGGACAGCCGCAGGGAGACCTACGACGCGGCAAGGCCAAGATGAGTGCGGGCCTGACAACAGGAGGAAGAAGAATAATCATGCAGGGCGACGATGTGCAGAGCGATGATGTGTGAAGGTGGTGACCGGATGCGGTGAGCTCAGAGGAACCACGCACGGTGAGCTCCCTCAATCCTAGCGAAGGCGGAGAAGCGCTTATGGCGCGGCAAGTTGGAAGGAGGAGTTGCCCTAGCGAACCAATCTGGCTCTGTCGTTTCGTCCCAGGGATCCACGACATCCAGCAGCTCCTATTCCTCGTCGATCGCCGAGCAAGACCACAAATCACCGTGGGGATTATTCTTTCGGCCATCTTCCACCCACGGCAACCATTTCCGGCAAACTTCTTCGTCAACCACGGAATCTCATCATCGTTGAGCTCTTCTCGTCGCCAATCCTGTTCACCGCGGGAATTCGCTTTCCGCGTATTCTCCTTCATAACCAAGGCTACCCCAAGGTTTGCCCTGATTCGCTGAATTTTCTTAATGCCGGCGACTCTTTTGCCGGAATATCGTCGTTAACTTCCGGTTATCTGTTTTCCCGACCAGGGACTTAATTGTTTTGTTTTAGAAAGTTCTAGGGTGTCCTTTGTAAAATTTTCAAAACTTTCTTTGTTTCAAATCAGTGAACATTTACGAGTTTGTGTTATGCTCTTGAATTGAAGGTCTTGATCTGTGGTCTAGGTTAAATGTTAGGGAATGAATGCTTTGCTTGTACCATATATTGTATGCATGTGTTTTAACTAAAAGATAAATCATAAGATGTATGTTTCAAGTGGAAAAGTGTGGTAATTAGTTAATCCATCACACAAATGCTCCTATCCCTACCGTCAAGACGTTATCCTCGTCTTGATTGCTGTTTTAAGTTCCTTGTCGTATAAGGATTTCCGTTAGTTCTTGTGTGTCTGCTGCTTAGCCAAAACATTTTTGTGGCTATGCTTTAGCATTGGCTATCAGTTCAGCTGCTAAGCATCCGCTTTCCTTGAGTCTAGGATGTTTCTGGGTAACAGCTGTCAGTCGATACTTCTACCATCGGCTGGTTAGTTAATACGGTTGTTACCTTTCTAGTATCGACTATTGCCGATACAAGTCTGTTGTTCTATCCTGCATCGACTACACCTAGTCGATGTATCAAAGGTGCACACACAATCTTAGGATTCTTGCCATCGGCCGACCCAAGCCGATTTTAGTTGCTTTTCCATATCGGTCAAACCCGACCGATCGATCCTTAGTTTCCCCATCCTTATCCACACACTTCTATCAGTCGATTTATCGACTGAGAGGTCAGCTTTATACTATTTGGTCACATACCCTTAACCACACTCCAATCGACTGTACGTCACTCAATAGTTGTGCTGACGTAATCGAGTCGATACAACCACACCTAGTTACCCAGGATAATACTTAAGCACATCTTAGTCAAGACCATTGCTTTAGGAATCATCCTTCTGCCAAAGTAATCAATGCTTTCATCGATCATCTAATCTGAGAACCCGATGCGCTCATCAATCAGCTAAACCCCTGTTGTTCCAAACGGCTCTGTTGTAATCTTCAACAAGTAGCCGATTCTAATTAGTTATCCCTCTAAGGCTCTATCTAAGTCTAGTTCCGATCTTTCTGGTTGATATGTAAATAGTATGTTATATGAGTGCTGGATTGCAATTGAATTGTGAAGTAAGGTAGTTTTATGTGCATACTTTGAATGAAATATTGCATTGCATATAGATATGATTACTTCGGCAACGGTACCTACGAGATCTCCCCGGAGTCTATGGAGGATGTTACTGAAGACCAAGTGAACGTCACCAAGGGTTTATCGAAAGCCCCGAACCCAAGTTCGGAAGATGTTAACTTACTGACTTCAGACCCACCAGTAAAGGCAAGCCCCGGACATATCCCACTACTTTATTTACACTGCAATCTATGCTTATTTATATTATATGTTGCATTAAGTCTAGGAGTTGAAGTGAAACCCTAGATGCATGAATTCTAGGAACCCAATGTAATGCTCCCGAGTCCTTATCGGATAGATGCTCCGCTAATAGGACCGGTAGAAGTCGAGTGATTTCCTGTCACTCGCGCGATATAGGAGTTGCATGTTTATATTCCTGCAACCACTATAAGGATGACGGACAGGGTCATGTGTTGTATCATGACCTGGAAGTTTACCCTGTCTGTTTTGATAAAAGCTTTAAGGTCGAAATGTGTGGTAGTGGTGGCTAAGTTTTTGAAAGTACTAGCCACATACCGCGAAATATGGTAAGCGGTAAGCCTAGTACCCGATTGGCCCGGCAAATGGACGCGCTCCCACCACTCGACTTTTATTTTATGTTTACACGCACCGACGTGTGGGAGTACGTTCTGCAAGGCAGACAGGAATACGGGTTTTGTAGTCGCGCTACAGACGTATGTCCTGTACACATTGGGTGTGCGTACGGTCCTGCAGTCGCTTGTGGTGGCCCCGATCCATAACCCGGAATATGAGGGAAACGGTTGCTTGGAACACCCTGTCGGTACTCCGAGCGTGTGAGTTAGCTTTACCTTGCAAGGTCAAATTCGATTCGAATCGTCCGCCTCTCACGATGCTTGAGACTGCTTATCCCTTCTGCCACATTGAGTAAGAAATGGAATTAATGATGGATAATCTTGATGGATGATAATCACTACCTTGATTGCTTAGTGTAGGAGCTAATCTAGAATAAATACTCAACTAGAAGATGAAAGCTAAAACTTGAAAGTAGTTCATACTCTTTGTTGCTTTTCAGCTGAAAATAAACCCAGAGCCTTTACAATGCCTTCATGAGTCTAGCTATGGGCTAAAGTATACCCAATCCCGGGTAAGCCTTGCTGAGTATTAGTATACTCAGTCTGGCTAGTTTTATGTTTTTCAGGTAAAGCCTTTGAAGATCCTACTCTTCCCTGTCTTGGCCCTATGCTCTTCCAGAAGATTGGTCCGTGGAGAGGGATCCGTCCTCGGCCAATACTGATGATCTCGAGTGATGTCGTGCCCGGGCTTAGCATGACATCCGTCTTGACGATGCGTTGTAATCGTCGCATATATTTTCTGCTGCCAAAAACCATAGCCTTAATGGTTGGTAATCTTTTCTCTAGATTTGAAACTTCATACTTCTTTTGGAAACTCTTGTAATGTAATTCTCTGTAATGTAAAATGTGATGGTGATTGTATCTCTGGACTCACCTTCGTGTGAGGTAACCTTATTTGATCCTGTGTATCGGTGGTATATCGGGACGTTACCCGACAGGCCAAGGGATTATACCGTTTGAAGCACGTTGGAGCCCTCTGGGGTGGACTCGCGTACTTGAGCCGGTATAATTCAGGTTGGTTCTGCCACAGCTAGCAGGAGGTGGAGGCGGCGCCCTGCACGGTGGCGGCCGGGGGAGGCACAGCATCGGTGGCAGAACAGAGCAGGGGAGCAGAAGGGGCTCAGAGGAAGAAGATGAGAGGGGAAACGGTCAAGGACTCAAGTGTAAATCTAAAAGATTTAAGGGCCTCTCTATAAAGTGAAAATCCCCGTTGATTTTATAGCTCAAATGAAAAAGTGCCCAAAATCAAAGTTGTAGAGTTTTTCAAACTCTACAAAAATGCTTTAGGGCTCAAGTTCAAAAGCTCAAAGTTTGCAGCTTAACAAGATAGGTTTTGAATAAAAGTGAAATTTGATTTACCTTGGTCCTTACCAAGGTGAATTTGATCAAATTTTGAACACATTTGCAAAAATTTATGGAAGGTCATGATGACTTGCATTTTTACACATTAGTCCTCAAGTAAACACAAAAGTTACTTTTATACATCACTTACTTTACATAAAAGCCCTATAGTTTTTGTTCTAATTACACATAGATCCCTACCTTTCCACCACAAACCCATTGTTCTTAAGATTTAACCTCCCTTTTTCACTTCTCTTCCTACAAAGATAAAAATTTAACACTTGGTATTATTTTTCTCCTAGGTTCTAGTGCTACCTTCTATTTAATCCAGATAACACTTAAGAGCCTATATTTTATGGAAAACACAGATATACCCCTAGCCTTTTGTACTACCCACATATACCATAGCAAGCATACAAATAAGCATACATATATTGTACCAAACCTAGTGTCCCTGTTTTCTAATTACCTGAATGTCACAGCCTTCCTCCCTAAAAAGAATCTCGTCCCGAGATTCTAGGACAGAAGAAGTTGGATGATCAATGTCGGAGATTGGCTTGGAAGAAGTCTGGGAAATTATGCTGAAGATAGGACTCAGTTTCCCATGTTGCTTCTTCTTCTGTGTGATGGTTCCACTGAATCTTGTACATCGTAATGGTTTCCCTTCTAGTACTCCTTTCTTTGGTGTCCAGCACTCTGATTGGATGTTCTGTATAGGTTAGGTCGGTTTCGATTTCGATAGCCTGAGGATTGATAATTTCAGTAGGAACCTTGACACATTTCCTCAGTTGAGATACATGAAAGATGTTATGGATGGCCGTTAGCTGAGAAGGAAGGTGAAGACGGTAAGCTACAGGTCCACAAATTTCCAGGTTTTCAAAGGGTCCGATGTATCGAGGAGCAAGTTTTCCTTTTACGCCGAACCTTTGAACACCTCGGGTAGGAGAGACTCGAAGATATACGAAGTCTCCGATTTGAAATTATAAAGGTCTTCTTCGCATATCAGCGTAGCTTTTCTGTCGAGATTGAGCTGCCTTCAGATTCTTCTGTATAATCTTCACTTTATCTTCTGCTTCAATGACTAGATCGGGTCCAAAGATTTTACGTTCGCCGGTTTGTGACCAACTCAAAGGAGTTCGGCAGCGGCGACCGTACAATGCTTCGAATGGGGCCATCTTGAGACTGGTTTGATAGCTATTATTGTAAGAGAATTCTGCCAGCGACAAGCATTTGTCCCAATTCTTGTCGTACTGAAGGACACAGGCTCTGAGCATATCTTCCAAAATTTGATTTACCCTTTCGGTTTGTCCATCTGTCTGAGGATGATATGCCGAACTTCGAATTAACTTAGTTCCAAGAGCATTTTGAAGTTGCTCCCAGAACCGAGCGATGAATTGTGCTCTGCAATCAGAAATGATCGTGTTGGGTATGCCATGAAGACGAACAATTTGATCCAAGTAAATCTCAGCATACTTTTTGGCATTACATGTAGTGTGTACAGGAAGGAAATGTGCAGTTTTGGTTAATCGATCAACGATTACCCAAATGGAGTCATGTCTCAGAGAAGTATTGGGCAGACCAACAATAAAATCCATACTAACATCTTCCCATTTCCAAGAGGGAATGGGTAGAGGTTGAAGAATACCAGCAGTTTTCAGATGACTGGCTTTGACTCTTTGGCAGATATCACACTCTGAGACATATTTGGCGATTTCGCGTCTCATACAAGTCCACCAAAAGTTCTGTTTCAGATCCTGGTACATCTTTGTACTGCCAGGGTGTATAGAAAATTTGGATAGGTGGGCTTCGTCCATTATCTGTTTACGGAATTTATGATCCCTAGGTACCACAATACGTTTGTTGAACCATAAAACTCCTATGGGATCCACTCGGAAACATTTATACTTTTTATCTCCTTGTGTTAACTCTTGCTTAATAACTCTAACTCCCTTACTGCGCTGTTGGGCTAGAACAATGTCATCCCTAAGCATGGCTTCAACTGAGAGATGGTTCAAGTCACCTTGGGGAATGATCTCTAGATTAAGCTTTCTCATTTCCCAACAAAGAGTCTCGTTGAAAGTTTTAACAGATAAGCAAGAACAATGTACTTTGCGACTAAGCGCATCTGCAATGACATTGGCCTTGCCTGGATGATAATGTACTTCTGGATCATAACCCTTGATCAGTTCTAGCCAGCGTCTTTGCCTCATATTCAAATCTGCTTGTGTAAAGATATATTTGAGGCTTTTGTGGTCAGTATAGATATGACACTTTGCACCCATTAGATGATGTCTCCAAATTTTCAAGGCATGGATGACAGCTACTAGTTCAAGGTCATGAGTAGGATAATTTTGTTCATGAACTCTGAGTGCCCGTGATGCATATGCAATCACTCGGTGGTCTTGCATAAGTACACAACCGAGTCCAGTCCCTGATGCATCGCAATAGATTTCAAATGGTTGTGATACATCTGGTTGTGCCAAGACTGGAGCAGTAGTGAGATGAGCTCGGAGAATATGGAATGCATCATCGCAATTCCGATCCCAAGAGAATTTAACACCTTTCTTCAGTAATTCGGTCATAGGTTTGGCTATTCTGGAGAAATCCGGGATGAATCGACGGTAATAGCCTGCTAGACCAAGGAAGCTACGGATCTGATGGACTGTTGTGGGAGCTTTCCAATCCATCACTTCTTGTACTTTGCTGGGGTCAACGGATATACCGTTACCAGAGATAGTATGGCCCAGAAATTTTACTGTATCTAACCAAAACTCACACTTGGAGAATTTGGCATACAGGTGGTGATCTCTTAATCGCTGAAGGATGACATGAAGATGTTTGACATGATCTTCTGGAGTTTTAGAGTAGATTAGGATGTCGTCAATGAAGACCACAACAAATTTGTCGAGTTCTTGCATGAAGACAGAATTCATGAGGTACATGAAATAGGCTGGAGCATTAGTGAGACCAAACGACATGATGAGATACTCATATAAACCATATCGGGTGGAGAAAGCTGTTTTTGGAACATCACTGGGCCGGATCTTAATTTGATGATAGCCGGAACGAAGATCAATCTTAGAGAATACCTTAGCTCCGGCTAGTTGATCGAAAAGAATGTCAATGCGGGGTAGGGAATACTTATTTTTGATCGTTACCGCATTGAGAGGACGGTAATCAACATACAGCCTTAAGCTATTGTCTTTCTTTTTCACAAACAAGGCTGGACAACCCCATGGTGATGCACTTGGATGAATAAAATCTTTGTCTAAGAGGTCTTGGAGTTGGATTTTCAATTCTGCCAACTCGTTAGGAGGCATGTGATAGGATTTCTTAGAGATAGGGGCCATGCCAGGTTGGAGTTCTATGATGAACTCGATATCTCTATCTAGGGGCATTCCAGGTAAGTCATCCGGAAAGACATCTGGATATTCACAGACGATTGGAATATCCTTTAGTTTGATCCCAAATGCAGCATAGGTGCAAGAATTGAAGTATTTTGATTGTGGAAGCTAAAGAATGGTAGGCTCGTGTTTAGGTGAATCTATCTCCACAATTCGAGAAAAGGTATCTAAAGACACATGGTGTTGGGTCATCCAATTCATTCCTAAAAGAACATCCATTCCTTTTAGGTCTAATAAGAGTAGATCTGTCTTCAACACATTATTACCCATTTGAATTGGTACACTTCTACAAACTTGGTTTGAGGAGATGCTACCACCAGGAGTTGTTATTATATATACCCCATTAACAGGATAAACATCCAGGCCTAATTTAGTTCTAAGCTTTGCACTGACAAAGCTATGGGTGGCACCGGTATCAAAAAGAACAATAACAGGGTGACGATTGATAGAAAATGTATCCGTCATTATCGGTGTCCCTTCGGGGAGTTCGGAGAGTGTGGTGAGGTTCACCCTTCCTTGACGAACCTGGACCACGTGTCTCTTGCCCTTACCCTTGTTGATCGGATTGGATGGCTGCCCTTGGAAAGATTTCCTAGGTTGAGGGCAGTCCTTGATGAAGTGGGACGGGCTTCCGCAATTGAAACAACAATAGTTGCTGTTTCCTGGAGTGACTGGCGGAAAGCTCGGCCGCGGACCTTGTTGAGGTTGCTGTTGAATTTGTGGCGTCGGTGGTCGATTGAATCGTGCCTGTTGAGGTGGTCTGGCTACCCGTCTACCAGGCAAATTGCCTCGAGGCGGGGCTTGAGGGGTGTTACTCGGGACCAACCGATACCTTGACGGTTGTGGAGTTGCAGGCCCTGTAGGTGCTTTCCATTTCTTTTCTACTCTGTGGGCTGAAATACAATCTTCTTGAGTAATGGCCATGTTGACCAACTCATTAAAATTGTCGGCCTTTACCAAATTCAGCCATTCTTTAAATTTGGTGTTCAGGCCCCAACGAAAATGATCTCTTTTGCGGGCATCACTGTCCGCATGAGATCCCGCATACTGGCACAAGTGGTTGAAAACTTGTGCGTATTGCATGACGGGGCGGGTTCCCTGAGTCAGGTTCAGAAATTTATTGAGCTTTCGCTCAATGAGTCCTTCGGGTATGTGGTGCGCTCGAAAGGCAGTCCGAAACTCGTCCCAAGTGACGACATGATCAGCAGGCTGCATAGCGTAAAAATGATCCCACCATAAACGGGCAGTGCCTTGGAGTTGCTGGGCTGCAAAGAGCGCCTTATTCTCATCTGAACATGGAGCTGATAATAAGGCGAACTTGGACTCGATGGTGCAAAGCCAAGTGTCAGCGTCGAGAGGTTCATCCGCCTTATGGAACAGTGGAGGCTGAGTACTGAGGAAATCTTGATAACTGGCTGATAGAGGTTCGTCTCAGCCTCGGTGTTGCTGATGAAAGTGGCCCATTTGAGCCTATACAAGCTGGTTAAGGAGTTCTGTTTGACGGGCCATAATCTCGGCCAGATTTGGAGGTGGCGGTGGTGATTGCCGAGAACCGCTAGCCTGATCTGTCCGGAATCCTTCCGGAGTTCCGCGAGTAGCTCCCACCATCTGAAAAAAGAGATATCCATTATCAACCACATTCTTACTCCAATTTCAGACGATATGCAAATACCAGATGGAAATGTAATTCATACGTTCCATTCAATCCACTCATAACAAATGCAAGAACATTGAACCGGATAACAAAACACAGGATTTAGATTGCTATATAAACACTGGTGATCCTTACATCTTACATCAACACACTCAAACCACTACCAACCTTTGCCTAAAAGCACATGCCACATATACAACAAGTGGCTCTACATCTAGTTAGACTACACACCGCCTATGTCACATCTTTTTACACTAGTTACAACTAAACTACCACCCACTCAACCACAACTAAAAGTCATCAAAGTTGCCTACTGATGACTGACTACCCGATGAGGAATGATGGGGGCTGATGACAGGGTCTCCGTGCTCAGAGTCAATCTCGGAGAGTCCCTCAATTTCCTCGGGATCTTCCTCTTCTTCTTCAGGGGCCGGTACTGTAGGAGGCACAGGCAGCTGTTGGAGCTCATTTATGTGTGCATTAGCATCATCAACTTCGAGGATGAGGTCATGAATCTGTTCTTGAAGAAATTCAATGATTGTGTTGCGTTGGGTGATCGTCGCATCACTTTCATTGATTTGATCCTCCCGGTGATGAATAGTCTCATTTTGGGTAGCAATGATTCCATCTTTCTCAATCACCAAAGCTCGAAGTTGATCCACTTGGGTAATATGTCTAGTAGCTTCCCTATGGAGACTTCGCGCAGCATTAACCAATTGGCCCATCTCACGACGAAGTAACGATTGGTAATGATACTGCACATTCATAAAGCGCATCGTCCCTCGAAGTGCTTCTTCCGATGAACCTTCCAATCTGTGACTCTCAGGAATTACCTTGAGATTCCACTCTGACTCAGTAGGATCTGTTGTAGCAAATAAACCAATGGGTTGGCCTGCGACTTCCCCAGGATGTTGATTACAGAAGGCATGAATAGCTTCTAGCGCTGCCCCTTCAAGGGTATCCACAATCCGATAACCCATCACTTCAATCTCAAGGGGTTGCTATTGAGAATGATGAGGGTGTTGAGGAATGGTCATTCTAACTCGGGCTCGATAAACACCCTCTTCCTGATATTCCATTGCATCATACTGTGGAGGGTCGGTATAGCCAAACGACCTTAGAGATTCCCAAAGCAAACGAGGAAAACCCTCCCAATGCAGGGCATTTGTATGGAGATGCCCTGCCGGATCCCAAAAGATGTTAAGAGGGGCTGCCATCTGCAACAGAAATGCAAATGGTGAGACCTTTTACCTTGCTTGAGAAAGTACAAGATAAATAGAATGAGATAATCAATTCTGATAACAGCAAAGGCTGGAAATCAGATGGATGTCTAAAGTACCTTAAGATACCCAACTTAAATCTATCATGAGAATCCCTATCAACTCCTTCTAAAGATAAACAACACACTATTTATTCTTAACAGGATTTAAACAAACATTACATTCATTTGTTCCGTGATGAATTATGCATGCACGTACTACTTGTCCTCACAACCAAAACAATTGCCGAGTACCCTCGGACTTACGTGGTTAATTTCGGTGGCATACATATACGTCTCTCACTATATAACTAATCGATAAATCTTATCCGTCTTAACCTCTTAATTGTGGTTAGTGTACCTGCAGAAGAACACATGTATATATATATCATGAACCTTTCATGGCAGCACGACATGAAAGCATCCCCAAACATTACTGTTCACTATAGAAACAGCATCTGTACAATTACCGCCGTACAGACAACGTTAACATACATTATTAAAAACAACGTATTCACGGGGGTACCGCAAAATGCGGGGGTATGAACAGCGATCGCCATACCCTACGCCGAACCATATACTCCCAATATGATCAACCTAAGTTGATATATTGGCAGCATCTCAAGTAAGCCACTGCTTGAGAAACAGCATTCAGTTCGCATCACCGATGGGAAGGCTAACTCCCCAGTTAGCTGAGGATCCTTACCTTCTTACCTCACGATCGTAGATGTCGTAACAAAATGTAAGGTTGAGTTGTACATGAATTTAAACTTTAACAGAAAGTAGTGCTGCAGTCAGAACTATCTATACATATATAGATACCAATAGCCACCTGATACTTCCCATATAAGTCCCTAGGGCTTTACGTTCTAACGTTCTAGGCATCAACCTTAACGGATCCAACGTACTTTGTAAACTCATTTGTTGGCAAGTTTTATCCCATAAACATCTTTTAAGAGCTTTTCCAGATGTAAAAGTAAACCTACAGCTCTGATACCAGCTGTGGCAGAACCGCCTGAATTATTCCGGCTCAAGTGCGCTAATGATCCATATGCAGCTATTACTATCTTAACGCACTTCAAACGGAATAATCCATTGGTCTGTCGGGTCTCCGCCCGATACAACCACGGTTCAACAGGATCGAAATAGGCTTACCTCGTATGAAGGCGAGTTTATAATCACAGAACAGCTCATCAACCTTTAATTTACAGATATTCAAACATTATTCCAAACCAAGGTTAAACTTAAGTGAACTTATACAAACCGTGTTTAAACTGACAAGCAGAACAGCTTGTCCAAACCCACAGCGGAAAGAAAAAGTTACGCGACTACACACGTCGCGAAAATAGACACCATGCTCAGCCCTAGGCCTGGTGTCACTCAGGAGGGTCACTGCCAGCCGGGGACGGGTCCCACTCCACGGACCAGCCAAAAGGTACAGAAGTTGGCCATGCAGGGTTGGCCATGGAGTTCTCGAAAGTTATACCTGAAACAGACACTAGCAAGGCTGAGTATTCTAATACTCAGCAAGACTTACCCGAGTTTGGGTATACTTTAGCCCGTAACTAGACTTATGAAGGCATTGCAAAGGTTCTGGGTTTATTTTCAGCTGAAAAGCAACTAAGAATATAACCTACTTTCAAGTTTTAGCTTTTCAGATTCTAGCTTGATTTACCATTCTAGGTAAGCACCTATACTAAGCAAGCAAGATAGATATTATCATTCATCAAGATTATTCCATCAACAATTACACTTTTTACTCTATGTGGTAGAAGGAATAAGCAGTCCCAATCATCGTGAGAAGCGGACGATTCCTGAATCAAATTCAACCTTGCAAGGTAAACCTAACACACACTACGCTTGGAACATCCAAAGATTGTTCCTAAGCAACCGTTTCCCTCATATTCCGGGTTATGGATCAGGGCCACCACAAGCCACTGCAGGACCGTACGCACACCAATTGTGCAGGACATATGTCTGTAGCGTGACTACAAAACTCGTATTCCTGTCTGCCATGCAGAACATACTCCCACACGTCGGTGCGTGTAAACATAAAATAAAAGTCGAGTGGTGGAGACAAATCCATTTGCTGGGCCATCCGGGTACTAGGCTTACCGCTTACCATATTTCGCGGCATGTGGCTAGTACTTTCAAACGCTTAGCCACCACTACCACACATTTCGACCTTAACCACTTTTGACAAAACAGACAGGGTAAATCTCCAGGTCATGATACAGCACATGACCCTGTCCATTATCCTTATAGTGGTTGCAGAATTGTAAACAAGCAACTCCTATATCGCGCGAGTGACAGGAAATCACCCGACTTTTACCGGTCCTATTTAGCAGAGCATCTAAGCGATAAGGACTCGGGTACAATACATTGGATTCCTAAGATCTTATGCAACTAGGGTTTCATCTCCACTCCTAGACGTAATGCAAGATATATATCATAATAATTAAATTTTAGTAATTTGAAATACTGGGATGTGCATCGGGGCTTGCCTTCTTGAGTGGGGTCGGGGGTACGGGTGTCAGAGGCTTCCGAACTTTGGTTCGGGGCTTCAGTTAGTTCCTCGACGGCTTGTGTTGGGTCTTCAGAAAACCCTTGGTCTTGTCCTAAGACCAACTCGTAATCTCCGTCGTCGAGCGTCGTTGATTCTATATGATATGCAACAATTTAAGTAAGACAGGATCTGAATTTAAGATTTTATGTCACAACAAAGTTGCAACTCAATCAAGCCACCACACATGAATTCATGAAATAAAGGGGTTTAGACTTGAATTACTATTTATAATTGAGTTATGATCATAGTACTGAACTTATTGCAAACAGGAACCATAACATTTGCATTTGAATTTAAATCCCTAGTTTAAATTCACAACTTAGGTAAATAGGATCGTAGAGTTTTGAAAGTTTAACTATATACTAATTATCAACATCTTAGGTCATGATAAAAAGATTTACTCGACTAAGTCCAGGGAACATGCTTAACTAATTTTAAATCATTTCAAATTTGAAATGTCCAAACTCAAAGAACTTATATTAAAAACAAAGTTAAGTGTAAAACTTTAACATAAGATCACATAAGACTCAAAACAATTACATACCAAAAATCATAAGTAACAAAGTTAAGGTGTAGAAGTTATACACAAAAATACCTCTCAACTTTGGATTTAAAAAAGACATAAAAGCATTTAGTTTCACACTAAACTCTATTAACAAAAGTCGTAGGGCTGGAAATCTAGTTTTCAAAGAAACTAGTTTTACAATTTTTGGATTTTTCTACAATTTATACCGAATTAAAAATGTTTCAGCCCTTGGAAAACAATCTAGTTACAGCTATTTCCAGAAAACCCCTCGGAAAACATCTTTTCTTAACAGATCCACCCCTCCCTCTCGGCTCTCTTTGACAGGTGGGACCGTCTCTGCTTCTTCTCGCCCCCCTCTCCTTCCGCTCATGGCCACAGGCCGAACGCCGAGGCAGCGCGGTGGCCTGCCCCCGTCGGCGATCCTGTCCAGGATAGGGCTCGGCTACATGGCGTTCTCTCGCGCACAGACCCGCACAGGGCATCTCCACTCCCCCCTCCTTCCCTAATCCCTCAGCGGACCCGGAACACCACGGCCGGCGGCGAGACAAGGCTCGGCCATGGTGGCCGGCGACGCAGGGCCACGGGTCCCCTAATTGGCCAGCTAGGGAGCATCACCAACGCCCCCTGAGCAAGCCCCAACCGTAGCTACGCCTCGAGACGGCCGGACCTCACGGCTCGACGGCAGCGCCCCATGGCCACAGCTCGGCCATGGCGGCAATGCGCGTTCCGGCCGTTCCAAACATGGAACAAGGGCTACACCAACTCGACTATGATCTACACTTCGCCCTTGTCCCTCTAGGCCACCCAGAACGAACCCACGGGGCTGGGAGAAGGCTGCCCACCGGAGCCAGTCGGCGGCGGCGCTCGGAACCGAAATAAAACGCCAAAATCTGGCGAGGGTAGAAGCGAGGGTGGTCTGGGAAGTGGAGGGATGGTTAGAGGATGGCGTCACACAGCTCTGGGCACGAGTAATTGAAGAGGGGTTGAAGGGCGGTGACGGGAGTTCGTCGGAGGACCGTGGCGGTCATGCGGGGATGTCTGCCGACATGGAGAGTTAAGGGATGGCCAGTGAAGGTGACGGGGGCATCGGGAGGAAGGGCCGGGCGACGCGTGGAGAAGGCTAGCAGGAGGTGGAGGCGGCGCCCTGCACGGTGGCGGCCGGGGGAGGCACAGCATCGGTGGCAGAACAGGGCAGGGGAGCAGAAGGGGCTCAGAGGAAGAAGATGAGAGGGGAAACGGTCAAGGACTCAAGTGTAAATCTAAAAGATTTAAGGGCCTCTCTGTAAAGTGAAAATCCCCGTTGATTTAAAGCTCAAATGAAAAAGTGCCCAAAATCAAAGTTGTAGAGTTTTTCAAACTCTACAAAAATACTTTAGGGCTCAAGTTCAAACGCTCAAAGTTTGTAGCTTAACAAGATAGGTTTTGAATAAAAGTGAAATTTGATTTACCTTGGTCCTTACCAAGGTGAATTTGATCAAATTTTGAACACATTTGCAAAAATTTATGGAAGGTCATGATGACTTGCACTTTTACACATTAGTCCTCAAGTAAACACAAAAGTTACTTTTATACATCACTTACTTTACATAAAAGCCCTATAGTTTTTGTTCTAATTACACATAGATCCCTACCTTTCCACCACAAACCCATTGTTCTTAAGATTTAACCTCCCTTTTTCACTTCTCTTCCTACAAAGATAAAAATTTAACACTTGGTATTATTTTTCTCCTAGGTTCTTGTGCTACCTTCTATTTAATCCAGATAACACTTAAGAGCCTATATTTTATGGAAAACACAGATATACCCCTAGCCTTTTGTACTACCCACATATACCATAGCAAGCATACAAATAAGCATACATATATTGTACCAAACCTAGTGTCCCTGTTTTCTAATTACCTGAATGTCACAAGCCGAAGTCGCGGAGGAGGTCCAGTGAAGTGTGGTGGTCGGAGCAGGAGAGAATGAGCGAAATGTGTGTGTGCAAACGCAAGAGCGAGTGTGCTAGGAGCTCTAGGATGTGCTCGGGGTCTAAAAGAAGATGTGGCTGCGTGGGAGCAGGAGCTGGCACGACGGCGGGAGGATGTGGCAGCTCGGGCGACGGCGGCGCAACGTGGGGAAAGCAGGGGCGGCCAGCGCGGGGTCGGGAAGGCGGCGGCAAGGCAGGGGAGGGTACGTGGCTCGGTGCAGTGCGGCGCGGAGGCGGCGGGGGCGCAGCACATGGCCGGCAAGAGCAGCGACGGCGCATCGGGCAGCGAAACAGAGGAGGAGGAGGGGAGGTAGACGAAGGGGGACAGAAATGAAATTTCCTAGAAACACAAGGACTCCACTGTAATGTCTAAGTCACTTTCAAACCAGAGCTCAAATGAGGATGGGCCCAAAAGCAAAAGTGTAGGGTTTATCAAAATCTACAACTTTGCTTTAAGGTTCGTTAGCAGAATTGATAAGTACCGATATGAATTGGTAAGGGGATGGCCCGATCTTCACGACAGTAGGTTTAAGAACAAGATAACTCGCTGTAGAAACAGCGGGGATAACTAGCTTTATACCTGACCAAGGTTGGATGCGACCAAGCGACGGGGAGAGAGACACCGAAACCGTGAAGACTTCGACTCGATCTCCGAACGACCGCAGAACCACAACCGGAGCTAATCCACACAAGGCGAGGCAGCCGTACTGGAACTCGCAAAGCACGAACTAGTGGATCCTAGAGAAATCTCTTCACAAGTCCAAGAAGAACAAGGAAGAACAAGGGTTGAGTAAGCACTCAGCAGCTCGGCTGCGAAAATCACTTGGATTATCTCAATTCATCAAAAAAGTAAGTTGTCCTTGGCTTACAAATAAGGGATATTTATACTAACAACTAGTCTCTAAAAATAGGTGTGAACTGAAAGAGCCACGTGGGAAGGTGGAAGGCCAACTGGCTTGATCATTCATGCAGTGGTCGTCAATTTCCCGCGTGTCTTCTGGCCTTTTGAGTGGTCTTCAATGTTTTAATCATAACTCCACCTAGGAACATCCAAAAGACGCGGGACCAGATGCGTTGGAAAGCTAATTTGATAACCTTTCACACCATGTGTAGCATGCTTCACGAAATATTTTAGAGTGATACAGTTTCTCACGGAAACTTGGATATCAGGCTGACTATTGATCTTCTAAACAGTCTGCACCAAAAGCACTCGGCTGCCAAGCTGGAAGCTCTAAAGCACTCGGCACTTAGTGGCATTAGAAAGTTGACTTCAACACCTTTCCAACAAGTACTCATGGACCTTCACAGCTTCTATGAATCAAGAGATATGACTGTTTCTTCATGACAGTTCTGCCAGGCCGAACTGGTTCGACGTAGTTCTCCTCTCTGGTTCAGTCTCGGCGTGTCCTTGTCATCCTCCTTGGTGACCCTGAGTAATAGCAACATGCACGATTTAGCAAGTATATAATTCTCATTAATAAATGGAATTTCACAAAGTAGCGCGTGCACCTCTTGTTGTAGTTGTTTAGCTCGGCTACGAGTAATTGGTCCATCAAAGACATGAGCTGGTGCAGCTTGACTTAATGATTGTTCCATCTTGCTTGATGTAATCAGTATACTTGATGGTGTGGTCGGCATGGGCATATCATCCTCCCCCCTTGAAAAAGAGTCGTCCTCGACTCTTCCAATCCAAAGAATGGAGCGAGGTCGGACACATTGAAACTGTTACTCACACCATAAGTACTTGGCAGATCAATTTCATAAGCGTTGTTGTTGATCTTGCGTAGAACTTTGAATGGTTCGTCAGCCCGGGGTTGCAATTTGCTCTTGCGCAGCTCTGGAAAACGATCCTTTCGAAGGTGCACCCAAACCAAGTCCCCTGGTTCGAACAACACCTTCCTACGACCCTTGTTAGCGTGCTTCTCATACTTCTTGGTCATCTTTTCAATATTGGCCCGAGCTCTATCATGAATGTTCTTGACAAATTCAGCTCGCTTGCTTGCATCGAAGTTCACACGTTCCTGCATGGGTAAAGACAAAAGATCTATGGGAGCAGTGGGTGTGAATCCATATACAATTTCAAATGGACAAAATCTAGTGGTCGAGTGTACTGCCCTATTGTATGCAAACTCAACATGTGGCAAGCTTTCTTCCCATAGTTTCAGGTTCTTCTTAAGGACAGCTCGGAGCAACATTGATAGTGTTCGATTCACAACTTCAGTTTGGCCGTCCATTTGCGGATGACATGTTGTGGAGAACAGCAGTCTTGTCCCAAGTTTGCCCCACAATGTCTTCCAAAAGTAGCTTAAAAACTTGGTGTCACGATCCGACACAATGGTACGTGGCACTCCACGTAGTCGCACGATTTCCCTGAAAAATAATTCAGCAATACGGGAAGCATCGTCGCTCTTGTGGCAAGGAATAAAATGTGCCATTTTGCTGAAACGATCAACCACGACAAAAATTGAATCCCTTCCCCTTTTGGTCCGTGGTAACCCAAGAACAAAATCCATTGAAATATCCTCCCAAGGTGCATTAGGAATAGGAAGAGGAGTATATAAACCATGAGGGTTCAGACGAGACTTAGCTTTGTGGCAGTTTTCGCAGCGAAGAACATGTCTCTCTACATCTCGTCTCATTTTTGGCCAAAAGAAATGGTCGGCCAGCACTTGCTCCGTCTTCTTGGCTCCAAAATGGCCCATAAGTCCACCTGCATGAGCTTCCTGCACGAGTAAAATTCGAGCAGAGCAATCTGGAATACAAAGTTTGTTAGCGCGAAATAAAAATCCATCATGCACATGATACTTTTCCCATCCTTTGCCATTACCGCACTTGGCATATGGTTCAGCAAAGTACGAATCAGTGGCATATAATTCCTTTATACTTTCCAATCCGAGAATTTTAGCATCAAGTTGTGTGAGCAAAGCATGACGTCGAGATAAAGCATCAGCTGCAATATTGTCTTGACCTTTCTTATATTTGACAATATAAGGAAAGGACTCAATAAATTCACTCCACTTAGCATGTCGTTTATTCAGTTTTAGTTGTCCCTTAAGATGTTTCAATGATTCATGGTCTGAATGTATCACAAATTCTTTAGGATAAAGGTAGTGTTGCCAAGTTTCCAAACTCCGAACGAGAGCATATAATTCTTTATCATAAACTGAATAATTCAAAGTTGGACCACTTAGCTTTTCACTGAAGAATGCAATTGGTCTCTTTTCTTGCATTAGCACGCCTCCAATCCCAACTCCACTTGCATCACATTCAATTTCAAATGTCTTGTTGAAATCAGGAAGTGCAAGGACTGGGGCTGTTGTGAGCTTCTTCTTTAATTCTTCAAAAGCCTTTTGTTGTGCTTCTCCCCATTTGAAAGGTACGTCTTTCTTGGCCAGCTCATTGATTGGAGCAGCGATCGTGCTGAAATCTTTCACGAAGCGCCGGTAGAAACCAGCAAGTCCAAGGAAGCTTCTCACTTGGCTCACGTTCTGTGGAGGCGTCCATTCGTATACAGCCTTGACTTTCTCATCATCCACCTCCACGCCTTGTCCTGAAACAACAAAACCAAGGAAAACTACCTTGTCGGTGCAGAAGGTGCACTTCTCAAGGTTAGCGTACAATTTTTGTTCATGCAGGACAGCAAGCACGCTCTGGATATGTGCAACATGTTCTTCAAGAGTCTTGCTGTAGATTAGGATGTCATCAAAATAAACTACAACAAATTTACCAATGAAAGTTCGAAGCACATGATTCATTAATCGCATAAATGTACTAGGTGCATGGGTTAAACCGAAGGGCATCACTAACCATTCATACAATCCAAATTTTGTTTTAAAGGCTGTTTTCCACTCATCTCCTTCTTTCATACGAATCTGATGATAGCCACTTCTTAAATCAATTTTAGTGAAAAAATTAGCACCACTAAGTTCATCAAGCATATCATCTAAGCGAGGAATGGGATGCCTATATCTTACTGTGATGTTGTTAATTGCGCGGCAATCCACACACATTCTCCAAGACCCATCTTTCTTAGGCACTAAAAGAATAGGGACAACACAAGGGGAAAGACTTTCCTGTACATACCCTTTTTTCATCAATTCCTCCACTTGTCGCTGAATTTCTTTTGTCTCCTCTGGGTTGGTGCGGTATGCAGCCCTGTTCGGAAGTGACGCACCAGGAACCAAGTCGATTTGATGTTCGATCCCTCTCTTAGGTGGCAGCCCTGGTGGTACTTCATCCGGAAAGACATCTTCATATTCCTGCAAGACATTCAAAATAGTACTCGGCAGGGTAGAGGGTAAGGCATTAGTAGAAAGAAAAGTGTCCTTGTACATAAGTACAAAGAATATGGCATCGGGTTCACTCAATTCTTTGATATCCCCCTTCCTAGCCATCATTACTAAACCCTCTTTTCCCGGTTTCTGGGTTCTTTGCAGCTGTGGGGTTTGATTTGGCTGTGGACACTCGGCCTTACTATTTTTGTGGCTCACTCGCAAGTGGTGCTCGCTCTCGCGCTGTTTCTTCTTGATATCATCCTTCAAAATTTCTTCCGGTGTCAAAGGAAGCAAGGAAATTCGCTCTCCTTTGTACACAAAAGACAGCTTGTTGGTCCTTCCAAAAATCTGGACATCACGATCATATAGCCATGGTCGACCGAGCAGCAACTGGCAGGCTTGCATAGGTACCACGTCGCACTCCACATGGTCATTGTATTTACCAACAGAGAATGGTACAGTCACAGTATGATTGACACGCAGCGCACCACAATCATTAAGCCACTGCATCTTGTATGGACTAGGATGACGCCGTGGTTTCAGTCCCAATCTGTCCACCAATTCTTGGCTAGCAATATTGTTGCAGCTGCCATTATCAACGATGATGCGACACACCTTATCTTTGATTAATCCACGGGTATGGAACAAATTATGTCGCTGCCCATTGTCTTCCTTTTCTGCTGTTATACTAAGCACTCGTAGAGAAATAAAGCAATTATGTTCTCCTTCTTCAGGCTGGATCTCATTCCCTTCCTCCTTAATTTCTTCATCAAATATCGGTCCAGCATCTTCCGGATCACTCTCAGATTCCCATTCACCTTTCTCATTCAACAACATGGTCCTCTCGCTTGGGCATTGGGCAGCAATGTGCCCACGGCCGTGGCATTTATGGCATACAATTTCTCTGCTTCGAGAAGAAGATGTAGCTCCCGAGACATTGCTTTGGGCTGCTGAACTTGCAGCGGGTCGCTGCTGATTTGTTGGTGATGACGCTGTGGAGGCTGCCATCTTCGATGGAACAAATGATTGAGAAGACTTGGCTGCAGCTCCTTGAGATCGTCCACCACCATAGGAAGTACTTGACTGCTGTTTGCGCCATGGGGCAGCAATAGAATGACTGCCATAAGATTTTCCACGTGACTCTTGCTGAATCTTCTTCTCTGTTCGCATAGCTTGATCAACAAGATCCTGCAAGGTACGATATGGAAACATCTCCACAAAACCAGAAATTTCTTCATTAAGACCTCCTAGAAATCTTGCCATTGTTGACTCTGCATCTTCTCTTATTCCAGCTCGCACCAACAGTAGCTCCATCTCCTTGAAATACTCATCAACTGATCTCTTCCCTTGTTTTAACATTTGCAACCGGTTCCTGAGATCACGCTGATAGCTAGATGGCACGAATCGCCTTCTCATCACTTGCTTCATCTCCTCCCATGTATTGATATATCCGCGTCCCAAATCATGTTGATTCTCCTGCACTTGGTTCCACCAAGTCAGAGCGTATCCAGAGAATTCCACCGAAGCAAGATTCACACGGCGCTGAGCTGAAAGATTATGTACTCGGAATATTTGATCACACTGCTCAGCCCATTCAAGAAATTCATCAGGATTCTCCTTTCCAGTAAACTTTGGAATACTCAACTTGACTCGAGCAATGCTATCTGGGTCGTCATGATGACGGCGACCACGATAATATCCCCTATCTTCAAAATCAGCACGCCTATGATGATGACGTCTAAATTCTATTTAAAAACTACACTACATTTACATCCTATGTGTAGTTTCACCTATATTTGCAATTTAAACACAAGTTTTTTGACTTTTGCCAAAACAACCCTTATGTATTTGGATTCCCCTTCCCAGTCTCACCCATTTAATACTAAAGGACCTTTATTAATTTATAACTATATAAATACCCTTTTTCCTTATCATTTAAATTTTTAAACATACTTTCACCATATTTTGCACACAACTTCATACTAAAATCTAGGGTGTGACAATACTAAGTACCTGAGTGTCACAGGGGGGAGATGTTTTCCAAACGCAAGGCAATAGTCTTTATGCCTCGAAAGACACCATCATATAAAGCTGTATATACAAACTATTTTTCACCAACAACACATTCCCCATGTAACAAGTCTTCATCACACGAGGCTTACAATCCATAAGTAAAATATAAACATACTTTCGCAAGTTACGCACATGATTGCATCAATCACTCTTTAGCACCTTGGTTGAACACGCATGCTTGTAGAAACTTGCTAACTATCGTCCACGGATGGGCATGACTGTATCTCTCCCACGCACTCCCAGACATGGAGACCCCTTCAAAACCAACGTGCAACGGAGTTAGATCTAGCGCCGGGCCTCACAGACACGAGCGTCTGGTCAAAAGTTGGGAATATTTACATCAGAGGTTCATCAAAACACGTCCAGAAAGTTCCTCACACAGAACCGCATCCTACACCTCCAGGTCCTAGCCATCGCTGCCTTCAGGATCCTTCATCCTGGAGCTCCTAGCAACATCTGCAACCCTTGTTGACTTGTCCTCAGCACCCCTCTAAGCCTCCCGCCACCTCTTTACCTGCATAGAGTTGGTTTGTTTAGAACCAAAACCAACGAGGCATTAAAAGAACCAAAACCCCTAAAACTTACCGCCTCCAACCGGCTTTGCACCACATTACGAACAACCTCTTGGCCAGCTATCTTCCAAAACCTTCGAACAAAAGCTTACTTGACAACTTGAATGTTCAAGATATTCGGACCAAGGTCTAAGTACGCTAGGAAAACGTAACCGCTGGAGCTCAAGCGACTCAAATCTTGACAACCTTCATGATCTAGTATTGCAAGAACACTTTCGAAAGAAATGACCGCAGAGTTGTCGGAGGTCACATTCAATATGTCTGTCAACAAAGTAAACTCATTCAAAATCTAGTTAAGCAAACCCGTCATCCCTCCATCAGGATCCTAAGGAAGAGGTGTGGGCTCAGCACCAAAGGTTGCCAAAGCCTTCTTGTACTAAAGAGAAATTTGTTCATTCTTTTCCACAATTTCTCCAACAGCTTCATCTATAAAGCTCTGATTCTCCTCGGCTTCCTTCAACAGCTTCTCGATTAGCTGATCCTTCTTGGAACCTTCATCTTTCAACTGCTTGTTCTCCGCTTCCAAGGACTTGATCCTAATGACATCTTTGTCCACGGTAGAGCGAAGCTTCTCTAGGACTCCATTGTTTTGATCGATGGTTTCTTGCATCTTATGAACGAGGGATTCTTGGTCCTTTACTTGCTTTGTCAAGCCCTCAACTCGATCATTAAGCAGAACATGCAAATCCTCCAAGGTATTGTTCTCCTCTTTCAGTTTCTGATTCGTCATAATCAGGCGAAGGTTCTCAGCAGATTTGTCCAATTGAGTTCGCCATCCCTCTTGGCAATTTGAGCAATAGCACAACTCGCTAGCAAAGCCTGCACAAAATCCATCACGATGTCCAGTTACCACAAAAAGGACAACACAAGCCACCAAAACAAAGTGCATTACCTTCAAGCACAAAATAGAAAAAACACATCAATTTAACTTGAATTCTTCAACATTATCGATGATTCAATGGCCTAAATGAGTAAACAGATGATTCATAAATCAATTTAGTAGCATTTTTCAAGGAGAAAGAATGTCTCAAATTCAAAAAAATACAATCCATTACCTTTAATCTTCATCATCAAATCTACGACCTTGCATTTTCATGAAGCGACGAATGAGCCTCATTGGTAACTTTCAGCATCTCTTCTTTCTCCACATGGCAAATAAGGCTATTGTTCATGTATTTATCACCAATAGAATTGTGCAAATGTGTTTTCACAATTTTAATGGCTGAGAAACACCTCTCAACTGTAGCAGTGGCAACATGTAACACTAGTACAAGCTCCAAAAAAGTCGATAAACCATTGGATAACGATCATATTTTCTAGTCTCCACCATTTTTTGAGTAAGCTCAGCAATAGTTTGTGGGATGGAGAACCTATCATCATCTCTCACATAAGATATGTGGAGGCCAAGCTCATGGCTAAGGTCCCTCAAATTCCTAGAATCAAAATCACGTGGATAAAGCTTTGCTAAGCTCATCAATTTTTCCATATCAAAATCATGAAATGAGTCTCTTGGACTAAAAGCGGCCAAGCAAAGAAGCAGTTTAGAGCTTGTCTCATTGAAATGGTTGTAGAGCTCTTGAAGTAGACAATCAATAACATCATTAAAACAATCTAGTAACGCTTGTTTGTAATTTTAGATTTCTGCCTCCGCTTCCTGGGATCAATATATTCATCTTTCATTTCCAATTTGCAAATATCATTCTTATCGCAAACTCATGGACATCATCTAATATTTTTCCCCACTTTTCTCTTCTAAGCTCATCCAATTGGCATCTAGTTGCTTTCACACATTAATAGCATTTACTATGTCTTGATCCTTCCATTGTAATGTTAAAGACAAGCTGTTTGTGATTCCTAATATAGTCAACATGAAATGCAAATAGAAGACAAAGTCAAAAGACTGGAAGTACTTTAAAAGATTTGATGCTTGATCTCTAATTTTCCAATCCTTTTTATCCTTTTCCACAATTTCTAGCACCTTACTATTGTAGGAAACATATCAACCAAACTTTTGAGGGATTTATAGTGGGAACTCCAAAGAGTATCTCCGGATCTTCAAAGACTTTGCTCTTGATTCAACCGTGTTTCGGTTTGAAGTTGTCCACAACCTAATGCCTTACTTATGTCTTTAAGATTAATATCTCTAACCAAGTTCCATGTTTTAGATGATCCACCCACCATATTTAATAAGATGGAAATAATAATAAAAAAATCACTGACCCCTTTATGCTTTCTCACAATAGCCACCGGAACTAATAAGCTGAACTATTTTCCTTCATGATCAATGATTGCAAGCCATTAAACTCACCTCGTATATTGCTAGCACCATCATATCCTTGACCTCTAACGTGCTTTAAGCTTAACTTAAGATCAGCAAATAGTTCATCAATAGAAGAAGATTTCAGATAGGCAAAAGTTGTTTCTGTCACATGAACAAGGACAACAAATCTCTCTTTCACAATTCCACATTTATCCACATATCTCAAGACCACTGCCATTTGTTCTTTCCAAGAAACATCTCTTGACTCATCCACTAGCAAGCAAAAAACATCATCCCCAATTTCTTTTCGAATGTCGTGTACCACTTCTTTCACAAAACATTGCACGATATCTCTTTGTATTTCAGGAGCAACCAAAACACTATTATCTGATTTCCTTTTACCTACTGCCTTTTTCAAGGCTGGATTTTGCTCTGCTGCAAAATTACGGATTTCCCTGAAGTTTCTTTTGTTCAAGGATTCCTTTGACTTGTTGTGGTCCGGAAAAGCAACCCTTGCTTTGCGAATATTCTAACAACAATAATAGACCCATTCAACCGAGTAAGATAGTCCTTTTTAGCAGATTTGCTAACACCATGGAAAGCAACATCAATATGTTGATTGCTTTGTAACAGGTCATTACACTTCTTCATTGCTAGGTAGTGCGAGCCACCAACATCACAAACATGGTCTCGCAGCATTTGTTTTCTATGGAAACCATTCCAACCATTTTTAAGAAAAGAATCATATCCATCATCCTTCTTTTCTCTAAACAAAGAACAATAAAAGCAATATGCTCTGTTTTGGACTCACTATATTCAAGCCAGCCTCCAAACTCATCAAACCATTCTAGGACAAATCTTCTTGAACATCCTCCAATTTTTGTCGTAGGGAAACGAAGTGTGCGAGGTTGGCAATGCTTAGTCTCCAAGTACTTTCTTCTCACCCTCTCTTAAGATTAGGATGGTAATCATCAATTTGTTTCCTTAATCCCAAATCATATTTAATCTCCTTTTCCCAGTTGATATCATCCAAACATGAATTTCTAGCATTGTTGCCACTATCCGGGCTCTGGCGCTTTTCTCTTGAAAAATTGTTCCATCAATTAACCTGCATCAGTACATGATTAAAAGTTATAAATATGTACTAAATTTACTGTTTGCTAGTTGCTTAGTTTAAGAATCAACAATAGAAATTTCATAGGCAAATGGATTGGATGACATGACACACATCTTAATTGGTAAATAAATAGATAAATTGAACAAGCATTAAGCATGTACACAACTAGAAAATGGGCTAAAGATCCGCACCTAAAGTACCAGCTGCTATTGCAGCCGGTACTCATGCCTCGGTACCGGCTGCAACAGCCGTTGTCCTAGAGAGGGCCTTAGGCACCGTAGCATAGCCACAAGGTCGTGCCACGACTTGGTACCAAAGGCTTCGCGGGGCCTCAAGTACCGGGTCGTGGCATGACCCGGTGCCTATGCAGCGGACATGAGCACCAGTTCGTGCCACGACCACGTGCCTAATGACCCCAGCAGCATTACGGCCATGACCTGGCACTAATGATTGACCATAAGCACTGGGTCATGCCACGACCCGGTACTAATGCCTCCGCCTATAAATACCAGACCCCCTCCCCTCCCCAAGCTGCCATGAACTCAGCACTGTTCATGACAGCCGGGTGAGGGGAGGGGAGAGGAATTTGTCAGACCTGGGGCTACGGGACTGTGTACATAACGTAGTTCAAACAGGATTAGGAGATAAGGCTTGTTTTATCTCTTATTTATGTTGTTCTCTACTCGTATGAGAGTAGGACTAGTCGGTACAGAAGGAAACTACTCGAATTGTACTCGAGTACAATTCCTTGGCTAGTATTGGACTAGGATTCATATAACCTTATCCTCCCGGATATAAAAGGGGGGCAGGGACCCCCTCAAAATATAACATCAACACCCAAGGCAATACAAGCCACCATACAGGACGTAGGGTATTACGCACATCGCAGCCCGAACCTATCTAAATCTTGTGTTCCTTGCACCTTCGAGTTTCTCTCGGCGTCTCCTCACCTAAACTTACCACCTCGGGTATACCCCTCGGTGGGCAGCCGGTAAAACACCGATAGCTGGCGTGCCAGGTAGGGGCCAATCGTCGCGATCATTGGGTGAATTTGAAGGACCTCTTCATCAACATCAATCCACTCATGGTGGCAGATTGCTACTTCGTACATATGCATCGGCGGATCGATTTATCGAGTTCGAGATTGGATCCTTCAGCGAACGGCTACATCGAGCTCAACTACTCGGCTCAACTTCACCTCGCGCTGCAACGTCGATGCACCGCGGCCGCTGACCTTACGACCCGGTTCAACTTCGGCTTGTGTCGCAATGTCCACGCGCAGAAGCGACGAATCGACTATTTTGACTTTGTGGGGACGATCGGCGGCCCGCCGGCGACTACTTCGAGTATTCGCCTCGACTAGAAACTAGTTGAGGGCGAGCCTCAAAGCAACGACTACATCAACTACTCATCTCGACTTGAAAACTAGTCGGAATCGACTCCGACTAGTCAAGCTTCATCAACAAACCATCGCAGCTCCATCAACGAGCTCCACGGCTTTGTCGACATTCGTCCACGAATCAAGCTAAGTGACTTATACCTTTTTCGACTTGTTCTTCACAAGATCGGCTACCTTTTTGGGTACGCCTCTCGACGGGCATGAAACCCTCGGGGGCTACACCATGATCGACTACCTATCTGTGTACGTCTCTCGACGGGCATTGAAACCCTCCAGAGCTACACTTCGCTGACTACTTATCCGTGTATGACTCGATGGGCATTGAAACCCTCCAGAGCTACACTTTGTCGACTACTTTTGCGTACTGCGCATCCTCTTGGTTGCATGATGACTACTTTCTGCTCATTGTCTCCTCTTAATGGTTGCTAATCTACTCGAGTAGCAAA
Source organism: Panicum hallii (assembly GCF_002211085.1). Lineage (NCBI taxonomy): Eukaryota > Viridiplantae > Streptophyta > Magnoliopsida > Poales > Poaceae > Panicum > Panicum hallii. The sequence goes on along the minus strand of NC_038042.1, from coordinate 13,081,784 downwards.
TGCCTTAATCCGTGAAACCTCGAGTCTCCAGTCATAACCTAAGCGACCCGTCCTGTATGAGCGAAGGCTAGAGACCTAAGCGACTTGTACATGCTATGGGCAAAGGCTAAACTGGGACCGGGTGAACGTAAAGGGTGGACTAATCGGGAGATTTAAATGGCCTAAAAAAGAGCTCGACATAGCAATTTTTACACCAAATAAATTTTGGTATCTTCACATTATTACTGAGTACTACTCGGTATCTTCGCATTATGCTAGATAATGTATGCATTGTCTTTTTTCAGATCAAGCTTCGGCAACAACCCTCCAGGCAGTACGGCGTGCCATCACAGTTCCGCTAGTTCCCAGGCTCGGGGGCTGGACGCTGCAAAACTACTTGAAGATGACTCATATGAAGACTGAGAGTGCAGAAGAAACCCTAAGATACCCTAAGTCACTACATGGTTAAATAAACCAGCGGGAGGCTCAATTTCACTATGTAGAAGGCGAAGAGTTTTTCTCGGGATTTCAGAGTAACACCAAAACCATGATTCTTGGATCCTTTTTCTAAACCTAAGGGTTTTGGATTCAAGGCTCGGGGCTGCAGGATATGTGTCATCGACTATTTATTTTTCGAATGTACTCGAAGGATAAGAAAAGAATATTCAAGACTAATTTGAACCTCAGCCTGATTCTTCGATTCAACCTAAGGCTCGGGGGCTACTCCATATGGATCATCCACTAGATCTGTGGTGATGATGTTCTGGTATCTGCATCCGGCCACCAGCAGTTCTCCAGGGCTCCTTGAGGTCCTTTCAGCTTCTTCAATAGATGGTTGTTGGGCACCTTCAAGTCAAGATGCATTCAGTACATGAAGTCTGTGGTCTAAGCAGCTAGCCGTGGATGGTCAGACTCTTACTTGTGCCATCTGTCAGTGTGGCATCAGTGGCCTCGACTTGCTCCTCACCATCGGCACTGGCTTCAGGTTGCTCGGGCTCGGGGGGTGAGGGGTCGGGCAATGTTGTGTCCTCCTCGGGGCCTGGCTCCTCGGGGGCTGGAGTAGCTGCGGCAGGCTTTGGCTTATACCTCATGTCAGTTACAGACCTAATGAAGTAGAATTAGTTATATTACTATACAAGTCGACAAGAATAGGATATGCATTATGCAAGCAAGATCTACACTTACAACGAAGATTTCTTCATAACAGCTTCCTTTATTCTTAAGGCCCCGTGGTATTTCAACCACAGTGCTCGTTGCCGGCGGCGGGCTCACACCAGCTGATTGTGCGGTGCCCGCCATAGCGATGGTAACCGTCCCTGCTGAAGTAGTCGATGGGTCCGTCCCAGCAGTTTCTACGGCATCATCTGCTGGAACATCATTCCCAGCGGGTCCAGCCTCGATCACCTCTTGGCGCTTGGGGTCAGGAGAAGAAGCAGAAGGACTACAAAAAAGACAGTGTTAGCATGCAACAATTCCGATATTTGACAATTCAACAGGGCAGCAACTTCATACCTGAAGGATTCGACTATATGCGCTTTTCGTTTGCGCACTACCCGACGACCCCGCGGGACCAAAGGCAAAGTTTCGGTCAACTCCACGGATGGTCCGGGGGAGTTGTTCCTTCTCGCCTTCCCTTCAGTTTCCCTTTTCACCAGGGGGCTCTCGCTTTCGGTTGTTTTGTCGCTTGGTTGAGCTTTGGATGCTTGAGCCTTTTTTGCTTCTGCCGCGGTGCTAGGAAGAAGGTGGTCTGGTCGGAGGATGTCGGGTTGTGGTGGATAGCTCCGGTACAACTCTGTGTACCCTTGTAGAGGATATTTAGTTAGTGGTAGCAGCGCAACAGAGCTTATTTTGAAACTAGTCGAGTACTTACCGGCTTTGGAGGATTCTATGCAGAAAATGACCCTGGGACGTAGGGAACTGCGTTCACGTCTAGCAGCACTCGCTTGACCTGGATGAGTGTGGCTTTGTCCGTTAGCTCCTCTGTGCACATCCGAGATGGATCTTCAGTGCCCATATACTCGAAGCCAAGTGTATGGCGTTGTTGGATTGGCTGGACTCCGCGTTTGAAGAAGGACAACATTACAGATGCGCCGGTCACTCCCATTTCCTTATGAGCTGCTATGGTGTCTAGCAACTCATCGACTTGATCCATGTCTCCCCTGGAAAGTTCGGTACTCTACTCCAACCTCACAACAGGCGGTTTATTTGACCTTTCTGGGAGTTGGGGGGCACGATTTCCGATTTAGAACCAATGATTTTTCCACCCGGGAATGTTGGAGGGGAATTTGTAGGAAAGGTATCTATCGCCTGCTTATTGTCTAAGTTGGATGCCGGCGCCCCCTATAACAGATGGATTTTTGGAGGTGGGTTATGGCTTTACTCGGAAAAGAAATCGTAAAAGATCCCAGTGGGGTTCAATTCCAAGAAAAGCTTCACAAAAGTGAATGAAGATGGCAATGTGGCAAATTGAATTCGAGTTGAGTTGATGGAGCTCAAGCCTGTAGTAGTAAAGAAGGCCCCGGAAGAAAGAGCAAGAGGGGAGGGCCAAACTCCGTTCAGCAAAATGGTAAAATGTGACGATTTCGTCCACATTTTCCATAGGAAGAGGTTCGCGAAAAGACGGGCGCCAGTTGACAAGATTTTTTTCTTGAAGCAAACCCTCGAAAACAAGATGCATAAGATCGTTGTTGGAGCACTTACTGTGAGTCCATTCCCCAGACGGCGGCTGTGACTCCTTCCCCTTCTCATCGTTCTTGTTGGATCTCTTGGGCGCCATTTCTGGATCTGCTCGCCACGAGTTGCTCGGGGGCTGCGGAGAATGGGGCGGAGAGATTTGGCTAGATTGGGGCTTTTTCAAGGGGGTGAAGGTGGAGTGCGGATCTGATTGGGGGATTCAGAAATTTCTTAGTAGATTGCAGATTGGATGCACGGATTTTACCTGGCGATACCGCGGGGTTAAATAACCAGCGGCCGGGTACAGGTTTACTGTTTCAAAATTGAAGAGTCGTTTCAGGGAATATTCGGAAGTTGAGAGGTCATTTGGTGGATTGTTTAGATAAAATATTTGATTACTCATTTTTTCAGGGTTAACTATCCCGAAAAAAGGGGTTTTTTGAATTTCAGATCTAACTTCCATCATTTGTACCATCATACCAGTTATTCACCATGTGGATATTTTTTCACTGCATGCCATGTTCTTTGGATCCTTATTTCCAAACCTGAGAGATTTGGATTCAAGGCTTGGGGGCTGCGGGATACATGGCATCGACTACTTATTTTTTAGAATTTATTTGAAAAGTAAGTAAGGAAGATTCAAGACTAATGTGACCCTCAGCCTGATTCACAGATTCAACCTAAGGCTCGGGGGCTACTCCATATGGAGTGCGATTTTTCAATCGCACACCATACCAAAGAAGTAATTCGGGGCATGAGCACCTCATAGCTTCGATGCAGCCAAGAAAGTATTCGAAGAAGAACTTCAAGACGGAGCTTCAAAAGAAGCCAAAGACTAATTCAAAAGTACTCGAGAAGCCTGCAGTACTCAGCTACGAAGAGCTCGGGGGCTTGTCAGACTCGGGGCTACAGGACTGTGTACATAACGTAGTTCAAACAGGATTAGGAGATAAGGCTTGTATTATCTCTTATTTATGTTGTTCTCTACTCGTATGAGAGTAGAACTAGTCGGTACAGAAGGAAACTACTCGAGTTGTACTCGAGTACAATTCCTTGGTTTAAATGTGATAATTATTTTTTTAGATGTAGATACCATGTGATTTAGATGTAGTTAGCAATTGGTTTAGTTTATTATTGTTATAATAATTATTATACATATTATAATTATTTTATTTAGACACTCTAATCAAGTGGTTTTAGTGTATTTAATTTTAGGTTGTAATTATGTTTTTTGAAATGAATTATTTTGACACTCTAACGATGTATATATGGTATGTTTCTCAAAAACTTTCCATGTTTCTTCAAACATAGCCTTAGAAATATTAAAATCTTTCATGCTTATACTATAACCCATTGAGAACTAAAAATTCTGTTAACAATGGTTGCAACACATCTAGAAACTGGAGAACCTCTCCTGGACTCTTCTCAGTAAGAGAGAGGACACCAAATCCGTGAACTAGGCATGGATATAATTTTTGTTAAGATCCAACTTTATAAATTATGTTATAAAGTTGTATCTTCGTAAAGATTTTGTTCATGACTCCTTTGTTGATTTGGTGTTCTCTGTTCTGTCTAAGAAGCGTCTAGGAGAGGCTCTCCAATTTCTGGATCTAGTGCAGCCAGTGTTGATGGAATCTTTAATTCTCTAGGGTTTTAGTGTCAGTTTGAAAGATTTTAATGTTCCGAAGGCTATGTTGGAGGAAATACATAAATCTTTTCAGAAACAAACAGTCATCTCTAAAAATCTATTTGTGGAGATGCGGTTTGAAAAAAATTGAAGAGTGTCAAAATAATTCTATTGACTTTTGTATTTCAATTATCGGTTAATGAGTAATTATCAGTTAGATCTTTTAATTAATCATGGTGTGTGATGGATATTTGGACCTTATAATTATTCATGTTATTGTAATTATTAGAGTTTATTCATTTTTGTTCATTTATTTGATCATTGTATTGAAATGGCGTACATTTGAACATAAGTAATTTGTAGATTTACTCTATTTTTTCAGATGAGTCGGCAATGGATGTACAATGCCAACCGGCATTCAATGGTGTTTAATAGTGTGCATGAATTCATCGATGCAGCCAAGAAACACAAGCATGACGGTTTCTTTCGTTGTCCATGCCGAATCTATAAGAAAGAGAAGGATAATTCGTCAACAAGAACCATTCATAGTCACTTGTTCGAAAACAGTTTCATGCCCAACTACAATGTTTGGACCGAGCATGGAGAAAGAGGGATTATGCTGGGGAATGATGAAGAAGAAGATGATTTTGTTCCTCACTTTGAGGATGATTACTATGGTGCCTTCTTTGAAGATACTACAATGGGTGAGCCTGAAGAAGATTTTGAGGCACATGTTGTAGAAGATGATCTTGGTCAGATGCTGCATGAAGCAGAGGAAGTATGCAAAACTATAGAGGAATCCAAGGATCTGAAAGCGTATGTTGAAGGACTACAGAATATTATTGTATCCAGATTGCAAACAAGGGTACAAAAAGTTGGGCACCACATTGGAATTGTTGCAATGGAAGGCATCAAACGGTTTGTCTAACAAGAGATTTGAGGATGTGCACCTATGTGGAAGAAAAAGAGTATTTTTTGCGATTTACCTGATTAGGAAGTTTTAGAGTTCCGCAACACAATTGATGTGATGAACCTCACCAAGAATCTTTGTGTGAATCTGCTAGGATTCCTTGGTGTGTATGGTGTCAGACCCGAGGCTATGGGACTGTGTACATAACGTAGTTTAAACAAGGTTAAGAGATAAAGCCCGTGTTATCTCTTATTTATATTGTTTTCTACTCGTTTGAGTAGGAGATAAAGCTAGTCGATACAGAAGGAAACTACCCGAGTTATACCCGGGTACGATACCTTGGCTGGTATTGATTAGATCCATGTAACCCTGACCTCCCAGATATATAGGGGGGCAGGGACCCCCTCAAAACAGATCATTATATACCCAAGGGAATACAAACCACCATACAGGACGTAGGGTATTACACACCTCGCGGCCCGAACCTGTCTGAATCTTGTGTTCCTTGCACCTTCAAATTTCTGATCTCGGCGTCTCCTCACCTAAACTTACCACCTCGGGTATACCCCTCGGTGGGCAGCTGGTAAAACACCGACAGCTGGCGCGCCAGGTAGGGGAGCGCATCAAAGATCCACCGGTGAACTCGATGGCATCTTTCCAGTTCACTAGGTCAGTTCCCTCTCAGGGCACGACATTTGTTTTTTGGCTCGTGGGTCTGCATCGCAGATGGAGCAGGCAGTTTCCGTCAATTCCTCATCGACATGAAGCCAAAAATTTCCGTGGTGGGTCCTCGCAGTGACCTTGACAAGTTCGTTGATGATCTCGACGAAATGTCAATCCATGCATCCGCTGCAAGGACCGAGGTGGAGTCTGCTTCCAGCGTGACTTCATCCGGCGTTGCAGCAACTTTCCTTGGGTTGGACTCGTTCCAATCTAAGGACTTAAGTAACCGATCACGACTCGGTCCACGCAATTTGGCCACTGATCTCTAGGAGGCTGACATCTCCGAGTCCCTCTCTGCATTAGAGAAGGGCTTGGATTCTCTGCTCCAACTTGGAGGGCCTGAAGCCACCGCACATCGGGGAGCTTCGGGTTGTTTTGATGCCAGCGATCTGATGATCACCTCCACCCCGGAGGGGTGTTTCATGCATTGGTAGGGCATGAAACCTTCTGATCTACTCGAGGCTAAGGATCAACTTGTGGCCCACCTCGAGCCTTTGCCTTTTCAAGAGGGCAGGCCGTTAGCCACCGTGGCGGCGGACTCGACCGAGCTAGTCGACGCGAGCTCTGATGAGCTCATCTCACGCCAGGTGGTGATGGTGGAAGAAGGTGAGGATGATGGCGACTTGCCCATTGGTGAATTCGATGCTGTATCTGAAGATGAGGCTACAGCCAACGCCGGCAAGGAGAATGATGCTAATCGTGAGGCACGGAGGACACAGAACAGAGCTCGCGCAGCTCGCCGAAGGAGGGTCAATGAGCGCATGCGATCCATGCATCGCGAACTTGATGCCGAATTCGCTGCCGTAAGCGAGCGGCGCTTCAGGACTCCGGATGCCAACATCGCCCGGGTTATGGCTATACTCGAGCACAGTAATGATCTGAACGTGCGTCAAGCACTTTGTTACGCGTAGAGGGCCTGGATTCAGCTTGATCAGCAAAACCCGGTGTCTACCCTTAGGGAGCAGCGCGTGGGCGAAAGCTGAAGCCAGGCTCACAGTCGAATGGCAGGCGGCCGTCCTCGACCTCAGCGCAGCAACAACAACAACGCTCATGGGAGTCAGGCTCCTGGCGGGAGGCAGCAGCCACTTCCAGGAGGTAACCCGCGATAGGCCAATCATCGGCCTCCTCCAGAAGATCTGCGCCAGCACATCAATGAAGGCCGCGATGCGCGGTCCGTGATTGATTCCAGGCGCAAAGTACGTGAAGAAGTCGAGACAGAAGGTACGGACTGCAGCGATCATTTTCTAGCTTTCTCTGCACGGTTCAGCAGTTACAAGTACCCTGAGGGCTTCAAGCTGATCGGCATCACCAAGTATGATGGCAAGCAAGCTCCTCAGCAATGGCTACGTTACTACTCCATCGCCACTGAAGTTGCGGGGGGCTCCAACATCACCAAGGTCATCTACTTCCCGATAGCTTTGGACCCTGCACCGCTCACGTGGTTGGAGAGCCTCAGCAACAACTCGATCAACTCCTGGGAGCGGCTCAAGAAGGTCTTCATCGACAACTTCCAGGGGGCGATCGGTCGTGCAGGTACTCGTCATGATCTTACCCAATGTAAACAAGAATGTAACGAGCTCCTTCGATCCTATACATGCCGTTTCTTCAATGTCTGCCCCACCATTGCGAATATCTCGGAGGAGGACGTCATCGACTGCTTCTACAATGGCATCACCAACCCAGGCATCTACAGAGATTTCAGGCGGAACAGGCCGAAGACTGTTGCGGGGCTTCGTGACATGATGCATGACTGATCCGAGCAGGAAGAGAAGATGCGGGAGCGGTTCCCGAGATGCAATGATAGCAATCTGAGGCGTCCTAATGACAACCGCAACAACAAAAGCCAACGGGACTATTCGGGTCCACCCTGAAAGCGCAAGCCAGATGATCTCATCGTGGCTGTGGATCATCCCTCGCGAGGCAAGAAGTCGACAACGCAGGAGTTCGAGAAGCTCCTGTAGAAGAAATGCCCATGGCATCCAGGTGCCAATCACGCGGCAATTGATTGTTTCCACCTCCGGAGGACTTTCAGCAATTCTGGTGGTGGCAAGAAGAACAAGAAGCCAATGGGCAAAGAACCTGAAGACAATGACCAAGATGACCAAGGGCGCAACCTGAAGTTTCAGGATGCTTCGAAGACCGTCAACGTCATCTTCGGGGGGATAGAGACTTCGGTTCCAGGCGGGAACAAAAACTGCTTCTCCGGGAGATCATGTCTGCTGATCAGAGGAGCCCATCTCTTTCTCCCGCGACGATCAGTGGACAAGCTTTTCGGAGCCCGGTAAGTTCCCCCTGGTTCTGGACCCGGTGGTGACAGAAGTTAGGCTCACCAAGGTGCTCATCGATGGTGGGAGTAGTCTCAGCTTCATCTTCGCTAATACTTTAAGGAAAATGGATCTGGACTTCACGAACATGCTGGTTCCAAGCAAGTCTCCTTTCTATAGCATTGTCCCAGGTAATACGGCGCACCCACTTGGTACGGTGGTTCTTCCAGTCACTTTCGGCACGAGGGAGAATTACTGCACCGAGTTCATTAAATTCGAAGTTGCCAACTTCGAATCTTCTTATCATGCTATACTGGGTCGTCCGGCACTCACCAAATTCATGGCAGTGCTGCATTATGTTTATCTGCTTCTTAAGATGCCAAGACAAAATGGGGTACTCACTCTCCGAGGCGACTTGAACAAGTGATGTGGTTGCAACCAGGAGGCAATCCAATATGCTTCGACTACGCGTGTGCCAGATGCTTCAGGAGAAGTACTCGCGGCCACGCAGCAGCTTTCCCAAGCCGGGATGGAGATCCCTTCAAGAAAGGCCAGCAAGTTGAGCATCCAGTTGACTGGTGATGTGGCCCTCAAGTCGATCCAGCTCCAGGAGGGTGACTCATCTAAGACCGCCGTCATCGGCGCGGGCTTAGATGAGAAATAGGAACTCGCGCTCGTTAGTTTCCTTCGGGCTAACCGAGACATATTCGCGTGGAAACCAGCGGATATGCCCGGGGTGCCTAGAGAACTGATCGAGCATAGTCTGAATATACACCCACAGTCTATGCCCAAAAAGCAAAGCCTTCGAAGATTTGCTCACGACAAGCGTGAGGCGATTAAATAGGGAAATAGCTAAACTCCTCGCGGCTAGCTTTATTAAAGAAGTAATTCATCCAGAGTGGGTAGCTAATCCCGTCCTTTTAAGGAAAAAGAATAATGAATGGAGAATGTGTGTTGACTACACCGATCTCAACAAGCATTGCCCAAAAGATCACTTCGAGCTACCGCGCATTGATCAAGTCGTCGACTTGACAGCGGGTTGTGTACTCCTTTGTTTCCTTGACTGTTATTCAGGATATCACCAGATTGTGCTCAAGGAGGAGGATCAAATCAAGAACGCGTTCATCACTCCGTTCGGGACTTACGCCTACAAAACTGTGTCTTTTGGTTTGAAAAATGCAGGAGCAACCTATCAGCGTGCTATTCAGATGTGCTTTGCCGATCAGCTGCATCGAAACGTTGAAGCCTACGTGGATGACGTGGTCATTGTCGGTGTTTAACCGGCTGCCCACCGCGGGATATACCCAAGGTGGTAAGTTTTGGGTTGAGGGACGCCGAGATCAGGAACTCGAAGGTGCAAGGAACATAAAGGTTAGACAGGTTCGGGCCACAAGATGCGTAACACCCTACGTCCTGTATGGTGGTTTATATTGCCTTTGGTGTAGAATGACCTAATGATCTTCTGTTTTTAGAGGGGTCCCTGACCTCCCTTATATATCCGAGTGGCCAGAGTTACAATGGTGCTAACCAACCTCCGCTGAGAGATCATACCAGAACATATCTCGAGTAGATCCCCTCCGTGTTGGTTAGCTCTATCTCTTATTTAAACGGGATAAACAAGAGATAAAGAAAACGAATAAGAGATAAGACGGACTTAATCTCTTAGACCTCTTTAAACTATGTTATGTGCCCAGCCCGGTGGCCCCGGGTCTAACAAGCCCCCGAGCTCTTTGTAGCTGAGTACTGCAGGCTTGTCGAGTACTTTCGAAGCAGTCTTCGACTTCTTCTGGAGCTTCGTCTTGAAAACCTTCTTCGAGTTCTTGCTTGGCCGCATCGAAGCTATGAGGTGCTCATGCCCCGAATTTTTGTTATGGTGTGCGATTTAAAAATTGCACTCCATATGGAGTAGCCCCCGAGCCTTAGGTTGAATCGAAGAATCAGGCTGAGGGTCCCATTTGTCTGTAATCCTCTTTATCCTTCAAAGAAATTTGAAAAATAAGTAGTCGATGCCACGTATCCCGCAGCCCCCGAGCCTTGAATCCAAATCCCACAAAATTTGGAGATAAGGATCCAACAACCGTGGCATGCAGGCAAAAAATGACAACTTGCAAAATTACCAAAACGATGGTATAGATGATGGGTATTAGATTATTATTTCAAAAAACCCCTTTTTTCGGGCTAACTAACCCTGAAAAAATGGTTAATCGAATATTTAATCCAAATAATCCACCAAATGACCTCTCGATGTCGGAATATTCTCGAAAGTGACTCCTGAACTTCGGAATAGTAACTTTCCCCACCCCGCTGGTTATTTAACCCCGTGACAACAGTAGGGAAAAAACCACGCTTTCAATCCACATTCCGCCAAAAGCCACCAAAATCCCCAATCTGAGCCAAGCGCCACCGCCATCCTCCCAAGGAGATCCTCCCGCTCCGACCTTCCCGCCCCTCTCCCTGCAGCCCCCGAGCATCTCGTGGCCAGCGCATCGGAGATGGTGTCCAAGAAGTCAGAGATCGAGAAAAAGAAGAAAGAGGCGGAGCCATCAACCGCGGAGTGGACACACAGTAAATGCTCCCTCATCAATCTGAACAAACTAGTTTCCGAGGGGTTGCTGCAAGAAAAGAACCTTGTCAACTGGTGCCCCTCATACCGTGAACCTTTCCCCATGGAGAATGTCGACGAAATTGTCACATTCCTCCATTTTGCCGAACGAGGATTGGCCCTCCCCACTTGTTCCTTCTTTCGTGGCCTTCTTTATTATTACGGGCTTGAGCTCCATCACCTCAACCCTAACTCCATTTGCCACATTTCCATTTTCATCCACTTCTACGAAGCCTTTCTTGGAATCGAACCCCACTGGGATCTATTCCGCTTTCTCTTCCGCGTCAAACCCCAACCTACCACGAAGAAACTGTCTGTAGTAGGGGGCGCCGGCATCCAACTGCGACAGCAAGCCGGCGAAAAATACCTTTCGTACAAATTCCCCTCAAATCTTCCTGGATGGAAAAACCATTGGTTTTACATCGAAAACCATGCTCCCCATCTTCCGACGAAGTCGAACAGACCCCCGGTAGTGAGGGGAGAATGGAACCTTGAACCCTCCGGCGGGGAAATGGATCAAGTCAGAGAGCTGCTGGACGTCATTGAGGCACAGAAGAAGAAGGGAGTGACCGGCACCTCCGTCATGTTCGCATTTTACAAACGCCGCGTCCAACCCATCTAGCAGCGCCATCACTTGGGCTTCGAGTACACAGGCCCCACTGATCCTTCTCGCATGTGCGTAGAGGATTTGCCAGACGATGTCGCGCTCCAGCGGGTTCAGCAGGTGCTGCTAGACGTGGACGCCGTGCCGTACGTGCCCACATTGTTTTCCGCACGAAATCCGCCCAAACCAGCAAGAATTCGACTTCTTTTGCTGAAGATAAACGCTTTTGCACCGTTACTTAATTGAAGAACTTTCTGCAGGGACACACAAAACTGTACAGCAGCTACCCGCCGCAGCCTAACATCCCCCGACCGGATCAACTCCTCCCCTCTGCTGCCGCTGCAGCCAAGAAGGCTCGCCTTGTTGTAGCTCAATGCAGCGGCGAGTCCACCGGAGGCACGGGCTCGCAGGCAGGAGAAGGAGCCGAAGGAGAATCGCGCCGGGACAACTCCTCCGACCAGAGCGTGGAGTTGACCGGCGCTTTACCACTGGTGCCAAAGGGCCATCGACTGGTGCGCAAATGCAAGGCGCAAGAAGTCGAGTCCACTAGGTACTGATTTCCCACTTTGACGAGTTGCTAAGTATCAGTAGCACTGAATACTGATAGTATCCACTTGTAGCCTTCCTACTCTGCCCCCCGGGACCGAACCCGAAGGGGTGGGAACGGGCCCATCCGCCGTCGCTGCGGTGACCATTGCCGTGGCGGGGACCACTCAATCGGCCGGTAAAGCCTCGCCGCCGGTGATAGAGACTCCGCGACGGGCCTTGCGGGTGAAAAAGGCCGCCAAAAAGAAGTCAACACTGTGAGTTTACCTCCGGCGCTTGAAAATCTTGCTCTTGCCAGCTTGTATAATGACGACTTTGACGTCATCAGGGCTGCGAGCGCGGTGCAGCTTCAGCTGGACCCGGGCACGACTACTGCAGCCCCAGAGCCGTCAACTCGGGCTGATCCTTCCAGTGCGGAGCCGGCCCCCGCTGCTGCGGCCTCCGAGCCCTCGGCGCCCGGAGAGCCAGTGCCCACGGAGCTAGCCCCTGAAGCAGATGCGACGCTTCCCGACTTGCCGCCTCCCGAGCTCCGATGAGATGAAACCGAAACTGCTGGCGGAGGACAAGTCAAAACCCCTGATGCCGCTCCTACCGATGGCACAGGTACGCGCGTATCTGTCGGCGACCGGCTACTGAGGTCTGGGCACAATATACTGACGACATTGTGGACTTGCAGGTGTCCAGCAACCGCTACCCGGAGATGTCGCCGGATCCTCGAGGAATCCCCGTGAGATGTTGAGGGCCGGGCCGGGGTACAAGAACGTCATCACCACCGACCTGGTGGACGACCCCCTGCTGACAGCAGAGAATTTGAGGACCTTCAAGAGCACCTTCAAGGAGTTATACGATTTTTCCAAGGTAATACTTGGGTGATGTTCCGGTTGTGCATATTGATGAGTTGTTTTGACTCAATCTCCGCCTTTTGCGCAGCATGTGATCACGAAGTCCCAGAAAAAATCAGAGAAGCTCAGCGCGGTTGTGAGTGATGCGCGAGAGGTAGCTGCCCTGGACAAGCGCGTCTCCGAAGAAATTATGAAGAACTGCTATCTGCAGCGAGAGCTGGATATGCTGAAGCATGAAAGAACTCGAGAGACTTGGCTGCTCAAGAATGACCTGAAAAACCTCGAGAAGGCCAACTCCGAGCTCCAAAAACAGCTCAAGGAGCAACAAGCGGAGTACCAGGAGCAGCTCAAGGCAGAGAAGAAAGCGCACCAAGGTAGGCCCTCGCTTCCCTCGAGTACTTTGCCTTGGTAACTTCCCTTAGTTGCTGAAATATCTTCACCGCAGAGCTTAGGAAAGTAATAAAACAAAAAGAGGAGCTGCTTACTGACGTGAAGAATATGCTGTATCGACATACAGATGATGTCGAAAGGCTGCAGAAGGCGATTGGCGACACTGAACAACAGTTCGTCGACTGCCTTCAGCAAATCAAAACCCTGGGCGAGAAGGACGAGCAGCAGCGGAAGGAGGTGGAGGACCTCAGGGGGGCCGCCCAGGAGCTGGTGGACATGGTGGATCCACCAGAAGAAGGCGAAGCGAGCCTGCGGCCCCTGCTGGAGCGACTTCGCGAAGCCCCGAAGAAAGTGGTCAAGTTCCTATCTGAGGCTCCAGTCGCATGCGTGAGTAATGCCCTCGCGTATGTGAAATCCTTCTTGCCAAACGCGCAGCTAGACATTTTTGCGCAGGAGATGGCGGCGGACTGCACGGACGAGCGATTCGATGAGTACCTACGAGAGGCCCAACCTGTAGCAGAATGAATTGTACACAGTGTACTGCAGGATTAGGGTATGAGAAACAAGTAATTGTTCCTGTATGAAAATGCTTCACGCGATATCTCTACTTGTTTGCGTGCCTTAGCTGAAGTGTCCAGGCTTACAAGACTTAAGTAGTAGACGCTTCCTTGGGTGCAATGACCCGAAGGATAGCTAATATTCGTCCAACAGATTAGCCACAACTCGATTGAGCAGGTCTAAACTTGTTAAAAGAATGCGAGCATCGTCGCGAGGTTGCCGTGCGTAGGGCAGAAAAACAGGACTACCCCGAGTGCGGCGACTCTGAGTGTAGTCGAAAGTCGCTCCTGCTGTGAGCGTGCTCTGTAAGCTAGGCAGGACCCGGACGGACGGATCGAGCTTGCTAGGAGCAGGTGCGGGCGGTGCCGCGGGCTTGCCATTCTTTTTGGCAGAAACAAGACTGTTCTGAGTGCAGCTACTCAAGATGTAGTCGAGATAGCTCTTTATGCGAGCCTTTCCAGCGTACTGGGTGTAAGCCAGTCGAGTGGATCGACTGTGTCGGAAAAAAAATGCGACTGCTGTCGCGTGCGACCATCCAAGGTCGCGGCGGAACCCGATATGTAGAGGGGTTGGTGGAGCCGAGGGTTCCGTCAGGAACGGGAGTCGAAAGGAGATGATCGTGGCCGTAGCCCCCGCATCATTCACGACAAGAAGTCGATTTATATATATGTGTCTGCACGCAACCATGGCCGTCGTGTAAGTAAAAAGGAATGTACAACCCGAGTCATGTGGCTCATAGCCTCCAAATTGATTCGGGGAAAGGAGATCTTCTGAGCCCTCGGGGATTCAGCGATCGCCGGGCCTTGACTTAAGGGTAGAACTTGCGCAGGTTCTGAATGTTCCAGGAGTTCGGGACGTCGTGACCCTCAGGAAATTGTAGTCGATAAGACCCTGGCCTTGTAACCTGCTTGACGATGAACGGGCCCTCCCACCTTGAGTTGAGCTTGTGTAGGCCAGATTCGTCCTGAATACGACACAAGACCAATTCGCCAACATTGAATGACCGCTCCCTGATGTTGCGATCATGATATCACCGGATCCCCTGCAGGTACTGAGCTGACTGGACAAGAGCGGTGCAACGAGCTTCTTCCACAGAATCGAGCTCTAACTGCCGCACCTCGTCCGCCTCGCCTTCATTGTACATTTCGACCCTTGGAGACCTCCACATGATATCGGCTGGTAGAATGGCTTCAGATCCATACACAAGGAAGAAAGGTGTTTGGCCTGTGGCTTCGGACGGCTGAGTTCGAAGCCCCCAGACGACGTGTGATAGCTCATGCACCCATTTGCCTCCCTTCTAGCTGTTTTCATCATAAAGTCTCTTCTTGAGGACGTCAATGATCAGGCCGTTCGCCCTTTCGACTTGTCCATTGGCCCTTGGGTGTGCAACCGAGACATATTTAACTGCGATGCAAGCATTCTTGCAGAACTCCCAGAACTGGTTTGCCGTGAAGTTTGATCCCAAGTCTGTGATGATGGTGTTGCGAAAGCCGAAACGATGCAAAATATCTGAGATGAAGTCGACGACCCGATCTGGCGTGAGCTTGGCTATCGGTTTGTACTCGATCCACTTAGTGAACTTGTCGATGGCCACCAGCACATGGGTAAAGCCGCCTGGCGCCGTCGTGAAGGGCCCGATCATTTCAAGACTCCAACAAGCGAAGGGCCAAGATGGCGGTATAGTGATGAGGCTATGAGCGGGAACATGAGTTTGTTTGCTGAAGAATTGACAATTTTGACACCTGCGCACGAGATCCTCCGCGTCGGTCACTGCGGTGGGCCACCAGAAACCAGTCCTGTATGCTTTCCCCACCAGTGTTCTTGAAGCCGCATGATTGCCGCTGATGCCCTCGTGGATCTCCCGCAGTATGTTGTAACCATCTTCCTTTGTGACGCACTTCATGAGAACTCCTGACCGAGCGCCACACCGATAGAGCTTGCCGTCGACCAGGACAAAGCCCTTGCTTCTTCGTGAGACGCGTGCTGCTTCTGCACTCTTGGCATCGATTCCCGCTGGTAGCCGTTGGTCTCGAATGAAGTCGATAAAAGCCTCTCGCCAGTCCTCCTGCAACACCATAACCTCTCGATCGGGTTGTTGGGGACCCACGTCGATGGTTACCTGCGGAGAAGACTTGATGGATGGCTGTTTGAGCTCCTGGACGAAGACTCCCGTCGGGACCCGGGCACGCGTGGACCCCAGTTTGGACAGGGTGTCCGCGCCAACATTGTGCTCCCGCAATACATGATGAACCTCCAGACCGGAGAATTTGCTTTCCAATTTGCGCACTTCCTGTACATAAGCATCCATTGTCTCCTTGTTGCAGTCCCATTCCTTGTTGACCTGCTGAACGACAAGGAGAGAGTCGCCATATACAAGTAGTCACTTGATCCCTAGTGATATCGCCAAACGGAGCCCATGAGGCAAAGCTTCATACTCGGCTTCGTTGTTGGATACCGCCCACAGGATCTGAAGGACATATTTCAACTGTTCACCTCGTGGAGAAATAAGCAGAACACCAGCGCCACCGCCGTCGAGCTTGAGGGACCCATCAAAATACATGGTCCAGTGCTCTGGCTTGTCCACTGGGGTTGGGACTTGATTCTCCCTCCATTCAGCCATGAAGTCGACTAGAGCCTGTGACTTGATTGCAGTGCGTGGCTTGAAGTCGATTGACAAAGCCCCCAGTTCCACTGCCCACTTGGATATGCGCCCCGTGGCATCTTGATTATGAAGAATATCCGCCAGCGGGAAGTCCGTGATCACAGTGATCTTGTACTCGTCGAAGTAATGGCGTAGCTTTCTGGATGTGATTAAGATTACATACAAGAGCTTTTGAATAGCTGGATACCGTACCTTGGATTCGGAGAGGACTTCGCTGATGAAGTAGACAGGCCTCTGCACTCCAAACGCATGGCCTTCTTTGCCTCACTCGACTACAATAGCACTGCTGACAACATGAGTTGTTGCCGTGACGTAAAGTAGTAGATCCTCCCCTAGCAACGGTGCTGTAAGGATCGGAGGTGACTGAAGATGATGTTTCAGATCCTGCAAGGCCCGCTCAGCCTCCTCTGTCCATTGGAACTTATCCTGGCGTTTCAGGAGCTTGAAGAAAGGTAGTCCTCTCTCCCCGAGACGGGAGATGAACCTGTTCAGGGCCGCCATACAACCTGTTAACTTCTGCACATCCTTGATTGTGGCCGGAGCCTCCATATCAGTGATGGCCATGATCTTTACAGGGTTGGCTTCAATGCCCCGGTTGCTGACGATGAACCCGAGCAATTTCCCTGAAGGCACTCCAAAGACGCACTTGGTGGGATTGAGTTTCCACCGAAATCTGCGCAAACTGCTGAATGTTTCCTCCAAATCTGCAATTAAGTCGCTGGATGCCTTGGTCTTAATGACGACGTCGTCCACATAAGCCTCAACATTCCGGTGCAGCTGACCCACGAAACACATCTAGATCGCACGCTGATAGGTTGCTCCTGCATTCTTCAACCCGAAGGACATTGTTTTGTAGGCGTAAGTCCCGTACGGGGTGATGAAGGCAGTCTTGATTTGGTCCTCCTCCTTGAGCGTGATCTGATGATAACCTGAGTAACAATCAAGAAAATAAAGAAGGACACAACCAGCCGTCAAATCGACAACTTGGTCAATGCGCAGCAGCCCAAAATGGTCTTTTGGGCAATGCTTGTTGAGATCAGTGTAGTCGACACACATTCTCCATTCATTGTTCTTTTTCTTTACAAGAACGGGATTCGCGACCCACTCTGGATGGATTACTTCTTTAATGAATCCAGCCGTGAGAAGTTTAGCGATCTCCCGTTTAATGGCCTCACGCTTGTTGTGGGCAAACCTCCGCAGGCGTTGCTTTTTAGGCGTAGCCTTCGGATGTACATTCAAAGCATGCTCGATCAACTCCCTGGGCACCCCTGGCATATCTGCTGGTTTCCATGCGAATATGTCTCGGTTAGCCCGAAGGAAGCTGACGAGCGCAAATTCCTATTTGTCACCTAAGCCGGCACCGATGATAGCGGTCTTAGATGAATCTCCCTCCTGAAGCTGGATCGACTTGAGGGCCACGTCATCAGTCGACTGGATGCTTGACTTGCTGACCTTCTTGGAAGGAATCTCCAGCCCGGATTGGGAAAGCTGCTGCGCGGCCGCGAGTACTTCTCCCGAAGCACCTGGCACGCGAGTAGTCGAAGCATATTGGATCGCCTCCTGATTACAGTCGTATGACTTCTTCAGGTCGCCATGGAGGGTGAGTACCCCACTGAGTCCTGGCATCTTAAGAAGCAAATAGATGTAATGTGGCACTGCCATAAACTTGGCAAGTGCCGGTCGACCCAATATAGCATGGTAAGAAGATTCGAAGTTAGCCACCTCGAACTTGATGAACTCGGTACGGTAGTTCTGCCGCGTGCCGAAGGTGACTGGGAGGACCACCGTACCCAGCGGGTGTGCCGCGTTACCTGGGACGATGCCGTAGAAGGGAGACTTACTGGGAACCAGCATGTCCTTGAAATCCAGGCTCATTTTCTTCAAAGTGCTGACGAAGATGAGATTGAGCCCGCTCCCGCCATCGATTAGGACCTTGGTGAGCTTGACCTCCGCCACCACAGGGTCCAGGACCAAAGGGAACTTACCGGTCGTTGCGGGAGAACGAGATGGGGACCTTCGACCAACGGAGTGGTCGTGGTATCGCCGGCTCGATGGACAAAATCTCCCGGAGGAGCAGCTTCTGATCCCGCCTGGAGCAAAAATCCTCGTCTCCCCCAAAGATGACGTTGACAACTTTTGACGCGTCTTGAAACTTCGGGTTGCGCCCGTGGTCCTCTTGATCATCATCCTCGGGTTCTTTGTCAGCAGGCTTCTTGTTCTTCTTTCCGCCACCGGAGTTACTGAACGTCCTCCGAAGGTGATAGCAGTCGATGGCGGCGTGGCTGGCGCCCGGATGCCATGGGCACTTCTTCTGCAGGAGCTTCTCGAACTCCTCCTATGTTGTCGACTTCTTGCCCCGCGAAGGACGATCGATAGCCGCGATGACATCATCTGGCTTTCGCTTCCGGGGTGGCCCCGAAAAGTCCCGCTGGCCTTTGTCGTTGCGGTTATCGTTTGGACGCCTCAGGTTGCTGTCCTGACGCCGCGATAACTGCTCCCGCATCTTCTCCTCCTGTTCGGACCAATCGTGCATCATATCATGAAGGCCCGCAACAGTCTTTGCCTGTTCCGCCCGAAATCCCTGTAGATGCCCGGGTCGGTGATGCCGTTGTAGAAGCAATCGATGATGTCGTCCTCCGAAATGTTCGCGATAGTAGCGCGAACGTTGAAGAAGCGACGCGCGTAGGACCGCAGGAGCTTGTTATGTTCTTGCTTGCATTGGGCAAGATCATGTCGAGTACCTGCACGGGCAATCGCTCCCTAGAAATTGTTGATGAAGACCTTCTTAAGTCGTTCCCAGGAGTCGATGGAGTTGCTGCCGAGGCTCTCCAGCCAAGTGAGCGGTGCAGGGTCCAAAGCATCCAGGAAGTAGATGACTTTGGTGATGTTTGAACCCCCTGCGACCTCAATGGCCGTGGAGTAGCAACGTAGCCACTGCTGAGGGGCTTGCTTGCCGTCGTACTTGGTGATGCCGATCGGCTTGAAGCCCTCTGGGTACTTGTAGTTGCAGAAACGAGCAGAAAAAGCAGGGAATCGATCGCTACAGTCAGTACCTTCAGTCTCGACTTCTTCGCGGACCTTGCACCTGGAGGAGATCACGGTCCGCGCGTCACGACCTTCATTGATGTGCTGGCGCAGGTCCTCCGAAGGAGGTCGATGATTGGCCTGTCGCGGGTAACCCCCTTGCGGTGGCTGTTGCCTCCCGCCAGGGGCCTGGCTCCCACGCGCATTGTCGTTGCTGATCTGGTGTCGAGGACGGCCGCCAGCCGTTCGGCTGTGAGCCTGACTTCGACTCTCGCCCACGCGCTCCTCCCGGATGGTGGGCGCCGGGTTGTGTTGATCCAGCTGGATCCAAGCCCTCTGCGTGTAGAGGAGTGCTTGACGTACCTTCGGATCGTGGCTGCGCTCGAGGATGGCCGTCACCCTAGCGATGTTGGCCACCGGAGTCCTTAAACCCCGCTCGCTTACGGCGGCGAACTCAGGGTCAAGCTTGCGATGCATAGATCACCTACGCTCATTGGCCCTCCTCCGCCGGATTGTGCGGGCCCTATTCCTGGCCCTCCGCGCCTCTCGATCGGCGTCGTTCTCATCGCCAGCGTTGGCCGTGATCTCATCTTCGGAGATCGCTTCAAAGTTGACGATGGGAAGATCCCCATCATCCTCGCCTTCTTCGCCCATCAGCACCTGGCGGGAGGAAAGGTCGTGAGAGCTTTCGTCGACTAGTTCAGTCGACCCCTCCACCGCAGTGGCCAATGGCCTGCCCTCTTGGAAGGGCAATGGCTCGAGGTGAGCCATGAGTCGACCCTCCGCCTCGAGTAGATTGGAGAGCATCATGCCCCTCCAACGCACAATGCGCCCCTTTGGCAGAGAGGTGATCACCAAATCACCGAGACCGGAACAACCCGAAGCCCCCCAACACGCGGTGGCTTTAGGCTTTCCGTCCTGGAGCAGCAAGTCCAGATCCTTCTCTAACATGGAGAGCGACCCAGCGACGTTGGCCTCCTGAAGATCAGTGGCCGGTTTGCATGAGCCGAGTTGAGCTCGACCATGCGGATCCCTAGATTGGAACAAGTCCAAACCAGAGGAAGTTGTCGCAACACCAGAAGAAGTCGAGCCTGGAGCAGACTCCATCTCGACCTGTTCTGCGGAAGTATGGAGCGGCAAGTTGTCGAGCTCGTCGACGAACTTGTCGAGGCCGCTGCGAGGATCCGCAGCGAGGGTTTTTGGCCTCATGTCGACGAGGAATCGCCGAAAGTTATCCGCACCATCTGCGATGCAGACCCACGAGCCAAAAACAAATGTCATACCCTGAGAGGGAACTGACCTACCTGGCGCGCCGGTGGATCTTCGACGCGCTCCCCTACCTGGCGCGCCAGCTGTCGGTGTTTAACCGGCTGCCCACCGTATACCCAAGCGAGGGAGCGAGATAGAACCGAAGGTGCAAGAACAAAGCTTAGACAGGTTCGGGCCGCAAGATGCGTAACACCCTACGTCCTGTATGGTGGTTTGTATTGCCTTTGGTGTAGAATGACCTAATGATCTTCTGTTTTTAGAGGGGTCCCTGACCTCCCTTATATATCCGAGAGGCCAGAGTTACAAAGGTGCTAACCAACCTTCGCTGAGAGATCATACCAGATCATATCTCGAGTAGATCCCCTCCGTATTGGTTAGCTCTATCTCTTATTTAAACGGGATAAATAAGAGATAAAGAAAACGAATAAGAGATAAGACGGACTTAATCTCTTAGACCTCTTTAAACTATGTTATGTGCCCAGCCCGGTGGCCCCGGGTCTGACAGTCATCAAGACCAGGAATCCCGATGGCCTGATTGCAGACTTGGAAGAGACGTTCAGCAGCCTACGCAGGTTTCGGTGGAAGCTCAACCCAACTAAATATGTTTTCGGAGTACCATCAGGGAAATTGCTCAGGTTCATCATCAGCAACCGGGGAATTGAAGCCAACCCTGTGAAGATTTTGGCCATCATTGATATGGGGGCTCCAGCCACAATCAAAGATGTGCAGAAGCTAACAGGCTGTATGGCAACCCTGAACAGGTTCATCTCCCAGCTCGGGGAGAAAGGACTACCCTTCTTGAAGCTCCTGAAGCGCCAAGACAAGTTCCAATGGAAGGAGGAGGCCGAGCGAGCCTTACAAGACCTGAAGCATCACCTTCAGTCCCCTCCGGTTCTTACAGCACCATTGCCGGGAGAAGCTCTACTACTCTACATTGCGGCAACAACTCATGTTGTCAGCAGTGCTATTGTAGTCGAGCGAGGCAAGGAAGGCCATACATTTGGAGTGTAGAGACTTGTATATTTCTGTCACACCCATTTTATAAGAACATAAATCGGGCAATCATATATGCGCCAGGATCAAGTCACGCATATATACAACAGAATCATCAAGATATCACAACACGTATCTCGAAATAAAAGTGTATAAATTATAAATGAATATCTTTGTTACAACTGAATCAAGAATCAGTTCAAGGAATGCGGAAGCGTAAAATGAATACATGAAGAATAGGGCGCCACAGGGACGTCAACTGGGAGACAACGCCTAGAAATCATCGAGTCCGCTGATGTAGTTCTCCACGTCGCCTGGTACTGAGTAGCAGTCGAAGATATCCCAAAGAGAACAGAAGAGAGGAAGAGGCAAGTGTGAGTACACAACTTGTACTCAACAAGTATAACACGAATTATGAGGCTCTAGGGTTAGCTGACTCAACTGCATTAGCTTTTAATCTTGGCAAATTTTATTAAAGCTAATTACTACAAGTGGATGATTTACCATAACCCAAGTTACATAATAATTAATCAAGGTTAAGCATAAGACTACTGAAAACAAAGCCAAACCACCAAAGTACAGCCCACTAATCAGACGGAGGATCTGGGCCGCTCATGACTGTGAGCACAGCTGATATATCAGTTTTACACTCTCGAGAGGTTGCACAACTTTACCCACAAGTCGTGAGCTACGCTAGTTGTTCATCACACTTCCTTAGGTGAGATGGCTAGCAAGCACACTACGAGACCGTTACAAAGGATCATGTTGGTAAGGTGTAACCGCTAAGGATTCTGGATCAGCGATGATGGGGCCCACCTCCGGGGGTACAAGCACACAGCACAGACCAAGCCGGAGGAGCAGGGACCATTGAAGCCTACCACCCCTCTTGCCCACACAGGTAAGTTACTCCCAAACCAAAATGACCTAATTAATAAGTCAAGACCATCCCATTCCAGTCTTGTGGTTGCGCGGTTGTCCCAGGTTGTCGCTCTATGAACCGGTCCTTATGGAGAGTGGCCAACCAAGCACTAAGCACCGTGCTGGCCCTCTAAACCAAGTTTCTACAAAAACATCTTTTAAGGAGACGTGAGCCACTCAAGCACACAGCACAGAGGGCCACTCTCAGAATTAAGTTGCATATAACCATTAATCAAATTAATTAAAAAGGACCGAGGGGTGTGAGAGCGCAGCACCTAGCACAACTAACCAAAATGCAACCCAAGGTATTTATATAAAGGATAAGGTGGCTAGGAAGTCCTTATAGGCATACAATATTAAAATGCAGTATGAAATTGTATCTAAAAGTGATAGGATGTTCATGTTATACTTGCCTTCCTCAAAGTTCTCCTGCTGCTGCTCAAATTGCTCTGCAGAAAGGGGCTCCTGGTACTCATCCCAAGGCTCAGCGTCTACTCACGATCGCAACGCCAAAAACATGGTCCAGCACATACACATACACATACATACAAACAAAGACAAAAGATAAGAAATATTACAACATTACATAAAACAGCACACTAAACTGTGATAGAACTATTCTACACGTTACAACGATCGCGTGAGCGTGAAAACCGCCTAAAACGGAGCTAAGACGTGAAATCTAGGGCAAAAACAAGGTCCAGGGGCCTTTCTATAAGAAAACAGGAAGCTCTACGGGGTTCTGCGCAAAAACCAGGGGCCTAAACACAATTAAAGGCTAGATCTGGGGTCTAACCCGCAAAAACTCAAGGCATGGATAGCGGGTTCGATTTCGAAAAACTACAGGGGGCTGAACAGAAGAAACAGGACTAAAACGTAAATACTCTTGAACTAAAAAGGACTGCGGGTTGATTTCACAAAAGGGTAGGGGCTCTTTAGCAAGAAAACCAGGCTGAAGCGGTACGCTCTAATTAGGGCCGCTGGATCTCGATCGGGTGGCCCTGATCAAAGGGGATGCGGTAGACGGTCTGGGCAGCGGCGATGGCTCGCCGGAGGTCTCTCCCGTGGCGGCGCCTCGCCGGAGATGATTGATCTCAGCCATTCGAGCCCCATTTTGGATGAGCTCCAGCCCAGGAGGCAAAGCACGGCACGACAAACACTCCTAGGCACTCACGGAATCTAATTATGGCTCGGGTCAGAGCTCCCCACGGCAAAGTGCGGCACGGGGTCGCCGGCGAATGGCGCGGATGTGGTTCTGGCTCGGGTTTGGGCTGAGCCCCGCACGGTTCCGCACCAGCGTGACCCCAGGATAAGGCACAGGAGGGGGCAGTCGGCGGGAAGGGCCTCTTAGTCGCGGTGGTATGAGGAGGTCGGCGCTCGTGGGAAGAAGCCTTGGGGTGCGCTGCAGGGCTCCGGGTGCCTCGATCGGCGGCGCACAAAGGCGGTGAAGGTCGTGTCAGGATTGAAGGGCCCGAGGATGTGCCAACAAGGGCGAATTGCGGCAGCATAGGGGACGGGCAACACCCGCGGCTGCTCCAATCCGGGCGGCGGGGAGGCGGTGCGGGAACTCGAGGTGCGCTGGAGAGTTGCTGCGGCGTAGGATGGCCCCAAGGGCGACCGCGGATAAGAAAGGAGGGCTGGCAGCCTCGGCGTGCGGGTAGGCCGGCAACGGATGCCGCGCATCCCGCGCGTGGTTGCGGCTCGCCCCCATCCAAGCGCGGGCGATCTTCTAGAAGGGTCTAGGCGGGGGATGGGACCGACGTGCGGCTCGGGAAAGAGGGCCCAGAGGCGCGGCGGGGTGGGGCCACGGCCAGCAACGGGCGGCCGGCCGGCAGGGGAAAGAAACAGGGGAGGGGAGGGGAAGAAGAAGCTGACGTGCGGGCCCCGGGTGTCGGAGAGAAGGGAGAGAGGGAAGCGCGGTTGTTGACTTGGGCCGGGGCAAGCGCTCGGCCCAGGAGAGAAGGGGAGAGCGAGGGAGGGCGGCGCACGGGCTAGGAAGTTGTGCCGGCATGGCCCTCGCGGGAGAAAGGAGGGATGGGCCTCGGGGTCAGCTTGGGCCAGGGAAAAGAGGGAGGAGAGGGAGCCCGCGAGAGAGAGAGGGAGAGGGGGGTTTTGGGCCGGCTGCTGGGCTCTTTCCCTTTTCTTCTTCTTTCCTTTCCTTTTCCACACTCAAACTATTCAAATAATTCCATTTGAATTCAAATAAATTTGAATTCAAACCCTATACACTCAACACAAATAAAATAATGCTCCAGCATGAATGCACAAACAAGTTGATCCTATAATAAATTTTATTTTCTTGTGTTATAAAATTACTTTAAATGCAAGATAAATTAGAGAAAGCCCGGGAAATTTTATTTGAGCCAAAATAAATTCATCAAAATTTAGGAAAATTACATTAGGGTGTTACAAACCTACCCCCCTTACAGGAATCTTGTCCCGAGATTCTGATATGCTAGCTAGCAAAGAGACCGGAATACGTCTTCCTCAGCTCATCTTCTCGCTCCCAAGTAGCCTCATCCTCCGTGTGGTGACTCCACTGAACACGGCATATCTTGATCTTCTTGTTCCTGATAACTCTCTTAGACGTCTCCAGAATCTTCACCGGATGTTCGGTGTAGGTCAGATCTTCCTGCACATCTAACCCCTCTTGCGGTGCTTGTTCTTCTAGCACTCTCAAGCACTTCTTCAGCTGAGACACGTGGAACACATCATGCACTCCTGAGAGACTGAAAGGTAACTCCAAGCGGTATGCTACCTCACCTTTCCGTTCCAACACCTTGAACGGACCAATGTATCGAGGGGCTAGCTTCCCTCTCACATTAAATCTACAGATTCCGCTCATCGGTGAGACCTTGAAGTACACATGATCACCCACTGCAAAGGTCAGATCTCGACGATGAACATCCGCGTAACTCTTCTGATGAGTCTGTGCGACCCTCAGGTTCTCGCGCACCTGCTGTACCAGCTGTTCTGCCTCTTCAACAATATCCAGACCAAACACCTGCCTCTCGCCAATCTGATCCCAATACAGCGGAGTCCTGCACTTCCGACCATACAGGGCCTCGAAAGGAGATTTCTTCAGACTAGCCTGATAGCTGTTGTTGTACGAAAACTCTGCATACGGCAGGCATTTATCCCAGCGGGTACCATACTGAATAGCGCAGGCTCGAAGCATATCCTCCAACACTTGATTGTTTCTCTCTGTCTGCCCATCTGTCTAAGGATGATAAGCAGTGCTGAAACACAGCTTCGTATCCAACGAATCATGCAACTGCTCCCAGAACCGTGAAGTGAACTGAGATCCTCGGTCAGATATGATCTTCTTCGGAACTCCATGCAGACAGATGATCTTGGAGATGTACAACTCTGCGAGTCTAGCGCCGGAGTAAGTAGTGTTCACCGGAATGAAGTGAGCAACCTTCGTCAACCGATCCACTACTACCCATATGGAGTTGTACCCTTTCTGAGTACGAGGCAATCCAACGATGAAGTCCATAGTGATCTCCTCCCATTTCCACTCTGGAATCTTCAATGGCTGCAATAGACCTGCTGGCCTCTGATGCTCTGCCTTGACACACTGACAAGTGTCACAGATAGCCACGTACTCCACAACTGAACGCTTCATTCCATACCACCAGAATCGTTCCTTGAGATCATAATACATCTTCGTGCTGCCCGGATGAATGGAATACGCTGTATCATGAGCCTCACTCAAGATCAGCTTCCTGAGATCCGCTACATCCAGCACACATATCCGACCCTTGTACCACAAGGTACCCTGATCATCCTCTTTGAAATGAGGTGCCTTGCCAATCTTGAGCAATTCACGGATTTCCTGCAGCTTCATATCTACTTTCTAATGCTGCCTGATCTCGGCCTCTAGGGTGGGTTCTGCCTCGAATGATGTACCCAAGGTGTGATGCAAGAAACCCAGACTCAACTGCTCAAACTCCTCGCATAACTCCTGAGGCATCTGAAAAGTCACGGCCATGTTAATATATCTCTTCCTGCTCAGAGCATCTGCTACAACATTGGCCTTGCCCAGATGATAGTGAATCCCCAGGTCATAATCCTTGACCAACTCTAGCCATCTCCTTTGCCGCATGTTTAGCTCATTCTGAGTGAAAATGTACTTGAGGCTCTTGTGATCAGTGTAAATATCACACCTCTGCCCAAACAAGTAATGCCTCCATATCTTCAAAGCATGCACAACTGCGGCTAACTCCAAATCATGAGTGGGATAATTTAGCTCGTGCCGGCGCAACTGCCACGAGGCATAAGCGATAACTCTGCCATCCTGCATCAGGACGCAACCAAGACCATCCCTCGAAGCATCACAATACACTGTGAACCTTTTGCTCTGGTCTGGCAGAGTAAGGACTGGTGCCGTAGTCAACCTCTTCTTCAGCTCCTCGAAGGCATTATGACGCTCATCAGTCCAAGAGAAATCCACACCCTTCTCCAGCAAGGAAGTCAAAGGCTTCGCAATCTTGGAGAAATTCTTAATGAACCTCCGATAATATCCTGCTAAGCCCAGAAAAGAGCGGACTCCTTCACTGTCTGCGGTACCACCCAGTCAAGCACATCCTTCAATTTTCTGGAGTCCACAGCAATACCTCCCTTGGAGATGACATGACCGAGGAATGGGACTTCGTCAATCCAGAATTCGCACTTGCTGAGCTTGGCATACAGCTTGTGCTCTCTGAGTCTCTGCAACACAAGCCCCAGATGCTTCTCATGCTCTGCTTCTGATCTGGAATATATCAGGATATCATCAATGAATATCACCACAAAGGTGTCCAGATACTCCATGAAAACCTTGTTCATCAGATGCATGAAGAAAGCCGGAGCATTGGCCAAGCCGAAGGACATGGCCGTATACTCGTATAGCCCATACTTGCCGGTGAATGCTGTCTTCGGAATATCCTCAGAACGAATCTTCAGCTGGTGACAACCCGAACGCAGATCAATCTTCGAGAATACACAAGCACCCTGAAGCTGATCAAAAAGATCCTCGATGCGAGGCAATGGATGGTTGTTCTTGATGGTGACTGCATTCAGATCCCGATAATCGACGCACATTCTCTTCGCTCCATCCTTCTTCTCTATGAGCAAGACAGGAAAAGCCCAAGGAGAGAAGCTACGACGGATGTAGCCCTTGGCTAGTAACTCATCGATGGTCTTCTTAACTTCCTCATGCTCAACGGGTGCCATACGATAGGGCCACTTAGCAATCGGAGCTATGCCAGGCAAGAGATCAATGGAAAACTCAATGTCGTGATCAGGCGGCATACCTGGCAAATCATCCGGAAAGACATTCGGGAATTCAGACACCACGCGAATACCATCCGTTGGTCTAGCCTCCATCTGACAAAGAATTCCGGAAGGCTCCGAAGCACTGACTGTGACTTCGTGTCCATCTGGTGCTGACAAGTGGACAGTCCTCTATGCATAATCAATCTTGACACCCCATCTAACAAGGGTCTCCATTCCCAAGATCACATCGATACCCTTGGTGTCTAGCACCATCAGATTAGCACTAAACTCTAACCCCCTTATGACAACACTGACTCTGGGACAGAAGATATGAGACCTCAACTGCCCTCCCGGTGAAGATACTAACATGCCCCTCTTTAATGTGCTAGTATGAATGCCACGATGCTCAACGAAAGACCGAGTAATGAAGGAATGCGTAGCACCAGTATCGAAAAGCACTGTAGCAGGGTGAGTATTGACCATGAACGTACCAATAACCACGTTGGGAGCCTCGGTCGCTGACTCGGCCGTCACGTGGTTCACCCTGCCCTGAGCTGGCGCCTTGGGCTGAGCTGGGCGTCCCTGCTGTCCCGACTGCGCCTTCCGGGGATAGACGTTGGCGTAGTGTCCCAGCTCGCCACAGTGGAAGCACACTCGCGAGAGTGCTGGAGCCTGTTGCCCGACAGGAGCAGTAGGCACTCCCTGCCGTGGAGCTGGTGGAGCCGGTGGAGCAGAGCGTGCTGGAGGAGCTGGAAGCCTCTGACCCTGTCCCGCCTGCTGCTGCTGCTGAGGACGAGGCAGGTACTGCTGCTGGCGCTGCTGGTACTGCTGGATCTGCCTCTGGTGCTGCTGCGGGTACTGGTACCGAGGCCGGGTGTTGCTGCCAGACGTAGCAGGAGCCATCTTCCTCTTCTTGTCCTCAATCTCCCGGTGCTTGCGCTCGGTGTTGAGGGCAGCGTCAACCAGCTGGTTGAAGTTGTCGAAGCGGTGGTTCATGAGCGCGTACTCCAGGTGGTCATCGAGTCCCTCCCAGAAGCGCTCTTGCTTATCGCCATCATGGGCGACCTCAGCGAGGGCGTAGCGAGCGAGCTGGAGGAAACGATCACGGTATTCGATCACCGTCATAGCTCCCTGAAATGATAATCACTGGAAAGGAAGATGGAAATTTACTCAGCATTTCTTATAACAAGGGTGGGTTTGAGCTCAAATAGGAATTGCAAGAAGATTTTACTCTAATGTACCTGCTTAAGCGCAAGGAACTCCTTGTGCTTCATCTTCATCACTCCAGCAGGGATGTGGTGGTTCCTGAAACGCTCCCGGAACTGGACCCAAGTGAGGGTGTCGCAGTCCCGAGCTGGATAGGACTCCCACCAGTCAAGAGCTGAGCCTAGCAGCTACCCTGCTGCGTATATGACTCGCTCCCTGTCGACGCACTGAGCGACATCCAACTGGCGTTCCACTGAATGAAGCCAGTCGTCAGCCTGGAGTGGTTCAGCCGCATGGGAGAACGTCGGCGGGTGACCCCTCAGAAAGTCCGCGCGCCTGTTGTGGGGCTGCTGCGGTGTAGGAGGTGGTGGCTGAGCGTGGATCTGCTGCAGAGCCTGAACAGTGTTGTTCAGAGTGGCCATCATCTGCATCTGGAGCTGGAAGAACTGCTCCGAAGTCAGAGGTGGAGGCATCGGCAGCGGCTGGTCGGTACTCTGGTTGTTCTGCCCCTGTTGGCCAGGACCGGTGCCGGTGCTCCTCGTGTTCACCATCTGTTTGCAGCACGGCGAAATTTATGAGAGATAGATATTGTACAACTTCCGAAAAGAAAACTCTGACAAGATAAAATAGAGAGAAAAGGATGTACGGCTTTACCCCCAACGTTCTAACTAATTTTTTTATTATTATTAAATTCAGGTTTGTATTAAAGTCGATTTGCATGAGCAAGTTTAACTTCTAAACTATGCAATCAACCAAAAATCCAAATCAAACATTTTGCGCAATCACAAACACTCAATATTCAAGCGTTAGTCGAGTTTATCACTCCACTCGACTAAACAAACAGGCGCTCCAGCATATTTTTGCAAAGGCAACCTAGACTTATGAGGACAGACAGAAAATCGCAGGCCATGTCTACTGAAATTATCAGACTAATTCTCGGAAAATGCAGAGAGGGTTAGCAAAATTGAGATTTAGAGCTCAAGGAATAGAAGCAGAAACGAATGTTTGAGTTTTGCGAAAGCAAAGCAAGTGAAAGGAAATCCCTAAACTCGACCATTTCTATCAAGGCTTCGTCCTACAGTCAACACGGCTCTGATACCAATTCTGTCACACCCGTTTTATAAGAACATAAATCGGGCAATCATATATGCGCCAGGATCAAGTCACGCATATATACAACAGAATCATCAAGATATCACAACACGTATCTTGAAATAAAAGCGTATAAATTATAAATGAATATCTTTGTTACAACTGAATCAAGAATCAGTTCAAGGAATGCGGAAGCGTAAAATGAATACATGAAGAATAGGGCGCCACAGGGACGTCAACTGGGAGACAACGCCTAGAAATCGTCGAGTCCGCTGATGTAGTTCTCCACGTCGCCTGGTACTGAGCAACAGTCGAAGATATCCCAAAGAGAACAGAAGAGAGGAAGAGGCAAGTGTGAGTACACAACTTGTACTCAACAAGTATAACACGAATTATGAGGCTCTAGTGTTAGCTGACTCAACTGCATTAGCTTTTAATCTTGGCAAATTTTATTAAAGCTAATTACTACAAGTGGATGATTTACCATAACCCAAGTTACATAATAATTAATCAAGGTTAAGCAGAAGACTACTGAAAACCAAGCCAAACCACCAAAGTACAGCCCACTAATCAGACGAAGGATCTGGGCCGCTCATGACTGTGAGCACAGCTGATATATCAGTTTTACACTCTCGAGAGGTTGCACAACTTTACCCACAAGTCGTGAGCTACGCTAGTTGTTCATCACACTTCCTTAGGTGAGATGGCTAGCAAGCACACTACGAGACCGTTACAAAGGATCACGTCGGTAAGGTGTAACCGCTAAGGATTCTAGATCAGCGATGATAGGGCCCACCTCCGGGGGTACAAGCACACAGCACAGACCAAGCCGGAGGAACAGGGACCATTGAAGCCTACCACCCCTCTTGCCCAAGCAGGTAAGTTACTCCCGAACCAAAATGACCTAATTAATAAGTCAAGACCATCCCATTCCAGTCTTGTGGTTGCGCGGTTGTCCCAGGTTGTCGCTCTATGAACCGGTCCTTATGGAGACTAGCCAACCAAGCACTAAGCACCGTGCTGGCCCCCTAAACCAAGTTTCTACAAAAACATCTTTTAAGGAGACGTGAGCCATTGAAGACGCATTCAGAATTAAGTTGCATATAACCATTAATCAAATTAATTAAAAAGGACCAAGGGGTGTGATAGCGCAACACCTAGCACAACTAACCAAAATGCAACCCAAGGTATTTATGTAAAGGATAAGGTGGCTAGGAAGTCCTTATAGGCATACAATATTAAAATGCAGTATGAAATTATATGTAAAAGTGATAGGATGTTCATGTTATACTTGCCTTCCTCAAAGTTTTCCTGCTGCTGCTCAAATTGCTCTGCAGAAAGGGGCTCCTGGTACTCGTCCCAAGGCTCAGCGTCTACTCACGATCGCAACGCCAAAAACATGGTCCAGCACATACACATACACATACATACAAACAAAGACAAAAGATAAGAAACATTATAACATTACATAAAACAGCACACTAAACTATGCTCGAACTATTCTACGCGTTACAACGATCGCGTGAGTGCGAAAACCGCCTAAAACGGAGCTAAGACGTGAAATCTAGGGCAAAAACAAGGTCCAGGGGCCTTTCTGTAAGAAAACAGGAACTTCTACGGGGTTCTACGCAAAAACCAGGGGCCTAAACATAATTAAAGGCTAGATCTGGGGTCTAACCCGCAAAAACTCAGGGCATGGATAGCGGGTTTGATTTCGAAAAACTACAGGGGGCTGAACAGAAGAAACAGGACTAAAACGTAAATACTCTTGAACTAAAAAGGACTGTGGGTTGATTTCACAAAAGGGCAGGGGCTCTTTATCAAGAAAACCAGGCTGAAGCGGTACGCTCTAATTAGGGCCGCTGGATCTCGATCGGGTGGCCCTGATCAAAGGGGATGGGGTAGACGGTCTGGGCGGCGGCGATGGCTCGCCGGAGGTCTCTCCCGTGGCGGCGCCTCGCCCGAGATGATTGATCTCGGCCATCCAAGCCCCATTTTGGACGAGCTCCGGCCCAGGAGGCAAAGCACAGCACGGCAAACACTCCTAGGCACTCACGGAATCTAATTATGGCTCGGGTCAAAGCTCCCCACGGCGAAGTGCGGCACGGGGTCGCCGGCGAACGGCACGGATGTGGTTCTGGCTCGGGTTTGGGCTGAGCCCCGCACGGTTCCGCACCAGCGTGACCCCAGGAACCTACTGAGGGTCTTGGCACGGGGCATAAGGCACAGGAGGGGGTGGTCGGCGGGAAGGGGCTCTTACTCGCGGCAGTGAGGGGAGGTCGGCGCTTGTGGGAGGAAGCCTTGGGGTGCGCTGCAGGGCTCCGGGTGCCTCGGTCGGTGGCGCACACAGGCGGTGAAGGTCGTGCTGGGATTGAAGGGCCCGAGGATGTGCCAGCAAGGGCGAATTGCGGCGGCGTAGGGGATGGGCAATGCCGGCGGCTGCTCCAATCCGGGCGGCGGGGAGGCGGTGCGGGAGCTCGAGGTGCGCTGGAGAGTTGCGGCGGCGTAGGGTGGCCCCAAGGGCGACCGCGGATAAGAAAGGAGGGCTGGCAGCCTCGACGTGCGGGTCGGCCGGCAACGGATGCCGCGCATTCCGCGGGTGGTTGCGGCTCGCCGCCCGGGAAAGAGGGCCCAGAGGCGCGGTGGGGTGGGGCCACGGCCAGCGACGGGCGGCCGGCCGGCGGGGGAAAAAACAGGGGAGGGGAGGGGAAGAAGAAGCTGACGTGCGGGCCCCGGGTGTCGGAGAGAAGGGAGAGAGGGAAGCGCGGTTGTTGACTTGGGCCGGGGCAAGCGCTCGGCCCAGGAGAGAAGGGGAGAGCGAGGGAGGGTGGCGCACAGGCTAGGAAGTTGGGCCGGCATGGCCCTCGCGGGAGAAAGGAGGGATGGGCCTCGGGGTCAGCTTGGGCCAGGGAAAAGAGGGAAGAGAGGGAGCCCGCGAGAGAGAGAGAGAGAGGGAGAGGGGGGTTTTGGGCCGGCTGCTGGGCTCTTTCCCTTTTCTTCTTCTTTTCTTTCCTTTTCCACACTCAAACTATTCAAACAATTCCATTTGAATTCAAATAAATTTGAATTCAAACCCTATACACTCAACACAAATAAAACAATGCTCCAGCATGAATGCACAAACAAGTTGATCCTATAATAAATTTTATTTTCTTGTGTTATAAAATTACTTTAAATGCAAGATAAATTAGAGAAAGCCCGGGAAATTTTATTTGAGCCAAAATAAATTCATCAAAATTTGAGAAAATTACATTAGGGTGTTACAATTTCGTCAGCGAGGTACTCTTCGAATCCAAGGTACGATACTCGGCAGTTCAGAAACTTTTATATGCAATTTTGATTACATCAAGAAAATTGCGCCATTACTTCGACGAGTACAAGATCACTGTGATTACGGATTTTTTGTTGGCGGATATTCTCCATAATCAAGACGCCATGGGCGTATATCAAAGTGGGCAGTGGAACTAGGGGCTTTGTCTATTGACTTCAAGCCACGCACTGCAATCAAATCTCAAGCTCTAGTCGATTTTATGGCTAAGTGGAAGGAGAATCAAATTCCAACTCCAGTCGACAAGCCAGAGCACTGGACCATGTACTTTGATGGGTCTCTTAAGCTCGATGGTGGCGGTGCTGGAGTTCTGTTTATTTCTCCAAGAGGTGAACAATTGAAGTATATCCTCCAGATCCTTTGGGAGGTATCCAACAATGAAGCCGAGTATGAAGCACTCCTTCATGGGCTACGTTTGGCGAAATTACTAGGCATCAAGCGACTTCTTGTATATGGTGACTCACTTCTAGTCGTTCAGCAAGTCAACAAAGAGTGGGACTGCAACAAGGAGACGATGGATGCTTATGTTCAGGAAGTGCGCAAGCTGGAAAACAAATTTTCCGGCATGGAGGTTCATCATGTGTTACGGGAGCATAATGTTGGCGCAGATATACTATCCAAGCTGGGGTCTACTTATGCACAGGTTCCAGTGGGAGTCTTTGTCCAGGAGCTAAAGCAGCCATCCATCAAGTCTTCACCTCAGGTAACCACCGATGCGGGCCCTCAACAACCTAATTGGGAGGTTATGATGCTTGGTGAGGACTGGAGAGAAGCTTATATCGATTTCATCCTGGATCAAAGGCTACCAGCAGGGATGGACGCAAGGGGTTCGTCTTAGTCGACAGCAAGCTTTACCAGCGTGGCGCACGTTCAGGCATTCTCATGAAGTGCGTCACGACCGAAGACGGCTATGACATACTGCGGGAGATACATGAGGGTGTTTGCGGCAACCACACAGCCTCAAGAATGCTGGTGGGGAAAGCATACAGAGCCGGTTTCTGGTGGCCCACCGCAGTGTCTGATGCCGAGGATCTTGTGCGGAGATGCCAAAACTGCCAATTCTTCGGCAAGCAGTCTCACGTCCCAGCTCACAGTCTCATCACCATACCGCCATCCTGGCTGTTTACTTGCTGGAGCCTTGATATGATTGGGTCCTTCACAATGGGGCCAGGCGGTTCCACCCATGTGTTGGTGGCTATCGACAAGTTTACCAAGTGGATCAAGTACAAGTCGATAGCCAAGCTCACACCGGATCGAGTTGTTGATTTTATCTCCGATATCTTGCATTGCTTCGGCTTCCCGAATACCATCATCATTGACTTGGGATCAAACTTCACGGCCAACCAGTTCTGGGAGTTCTGTGAAAATGCGTGCATCGAGATTAAACATGTCTCTGTTGCACACCCAAGGGCCAATGGTCTCGAGAGGGCGAACGGCATGATAATTGATGGCCTTAAGAAATGACTCTATGACGAAAATAGCAAGAAAGGAGGAAAATGGATACACGAAAAGCCACATGTCGTCTGGGGGCTCCGGACTCAGTCGTCCAAAGCCACAGGACAAACAACATTCTTTCTCGTATACGGTTCTGAAGCTATCTTGCCAGCCGACATCATGTGGAAATCCCCAAGGGTTGAAATGTACAATGAAGGCGAGGCGGACAAGGCAAGGCAGTTAGAGCTCGATTCTGTCGAAGAGGCTCGCTGCACCGCTCTCATTCAGTCAGCTCGATATCTCCAGGGGATCCGGCGATATCACGATCGCAACGTGAGGGAACAGTCGTTCAATATAGGCGATCTGGTCCTACGCCGCATCCAAGACGAGTCCGGCTTACACAAGCTCAACTCAAGGTGGAAGGTCCGTTCGTCGTCAAGCAGGTTACAAGACTGGGGTCGTATCGACTATAATACCCCGAGGGCCAAGATGTCCCGAATTCTTGGAACATCCAGAACCTGCGTAAGTTCTACCCATGAGGAAGCATGCGGGGATAGCTGTTCACCGGGCGCCTAGGCGGCCTTTTTTTCCGAATCAATTTGGAGGCTGCGTGTCACAAAATTCGGAATGTAAATTTTTCTGTTAACAGATGGAGGCTCCAGCCACGTTCATGTTTTATAAATTGACTTCTTGCCATGAATTGTGACGGAGGCTATGGCCACGTTCATGTTTTATCAACTTCATGTTATAAGTTTTGACGGAGGCTTCGGCAACGTTCATGCTTTATATGAATCGACTTCCGCCGTGACCTTTGATGGTCGCTTGCGATAATGATCGCATTTTTCCCAACAAGTTCGATCCGTTCGATTGGTTTATACCTAACTTGTTGGATGGGCTCGCATGAGGAGCTATTTTGACTACACCAAGAGTCGTTCCACTCGGGGTAGTTTCAATTTCTTGCCATAAGCACGGTAGTCACGTGATGATGCTCACGCTCTTTCCCAACAAGTTCGATCCGTTCAATTGGTTTTTACCTAACTTGTTGGACGCGCCCACATGAGGAACGATCTCGACTACATCCAGAGTCGTTGCACTCGGGGTAGTTTCATTTTCTGCCATAAGCATGGCAGTCTTGCGATGATGCTTGCGTTCTTTCCTAACTAGTTAGACCTGCTCGATCGGGCTATATCTAACTTGTTGGATGGGTTCCTACTCGGAACTACTACGACTACTTTTAGGGTCGCTGCACCCAGGGTAGTGTCTACTACTTAGCCTTTAAGTCTGGATGTCAATTCGGTTAAGGCACATACAAGTAGAGACATCAAATAAAAATATATATACAAGGAAAACGAGTACTTGTTCTTTACATCTTAATCCTGCAGTACACTTTTTACTATTTGTTCTGCTATAGGTTGGGCTTCTTGGAGGTACTCATTGAATTGTTCTTCAGTGCACTCCGCAGCCACTCCCTGCGCGAACATTTCTAGTTGAGCTTCTGGCCAAAAGGATTTTACAAAGGTGAGAGCGTGGCTGACACACACGACCGGGGCTTCTATGAGGAATTTGACGACCTTTTGCGGTGCTCCGAGAAGTCGCTCCAGCAAGGGCCGCTCGCCTGCTTTGCCTTCTTCTGGTGGATCCACCATGTCCACAAGCTTCTTGGCGGCTCCCCTGAGGTTCTCCAACTCCTTTTCCCGCCGCTCCTTCTCCTCGCCCAGCGTCTTGATCTGCTGAAGGCAGTCGGCGAAATGTTGTTCAGTATTGGCGATTACCTTCTGCAGCCTCTCAACGTCATCTATACGGCGATACAGCATATTCTTCACATCAGTAAGCAGCTCTTCTTTATATGTTAAAATTTTCCTAAGCTCTGCAGTGAAGATATTTTCAGAATCAAAGATAAATTGTTAAGTGGAAGTACTCGAGGGAAACAAGGGCTTACCTTGGTGCACCTTCTTTTGTTCCTTGAGCTGTTCCTCGAGATTGCAAAGATCGTTCTTGAGGAGCCACGTCTCTCCAGTCCGCTCTTGCTTCAGCTTGTCAAGCTCTCTCTGAAGATAACAGTTCTTCATCAGCTCTTCGGATATGCGTTTTTCCTTAGCAGCAAGCTCCTGGTGGCCACTCACGACTGCTTTCAGCTTCTCTAACTTCTTTTGTGAGTGCGTGATCATGTTCTCCATAAAGGGGGAGATTAAGACAAGCAACTCGACAATGTATACAAGCAGAAGAGTAATCACGTCTTACCATGGCAAAATTGTACAACTCCTTGTAGGCCTTCTTGAAGGTTTTATGTTGTTGTCCGTCAGCATTGGATCATCCACCAGATCTGTGGTGATGATGTTCTGGTACCCAGGCCTGGCCATTAGCAGATCTCCAGGACTCCTTGAGGTCCCTGCGGCTTCTTCAGAAGGCGGTTGCTGGGCACCTGCAAGTCAAGATGCATTTAGTACATAATGCCTGGGGTCTAAGCAGCTAGCCGTGGGCGGTTAGACACTTACCTGTGCCATCAGGGGCCTCGACTTGTTTCTCACCACCAGCTCTAGCTTCGGCTTGTTGGGGCTCGGGGGGTGGCAGGTCGGGCAGCGTCGTGTCTGCCTCGGGGGCTGGTTCTTTGGGCGTGGGCTCCTCTAGGGCTGATGGCTCGGGGGCTGGGGTAGCTGCGGCTGGTTCCGACTTGTGCCTCACGGTGCTTGCAGACCTAATGAAGCAGAATCAGTTATATCATTACACCAATCGAAAAGGACAGAATGTTCATTATGCGAAAAGATGTACACTTACAGCGAAGACCTCTTCATGATAGCTTTCTTCACCCTCATAGCCCGTGGTGTCCCAACCATGGTACTCATTACTGGCGGCGGGGTAACATCAGCTGGTAGCGCGGTGCCCGCCACGGCAATGGTAACTGGTCCTGTCGCAGAAGTTGCTGGATCCGTTCCCATCTCTTAGCGCTCGGGCTCGGGTGGAGAAGCGGGTGGACTGCAAACGGATAATGTCAGCATGCAAAAATTCTGATGTATGACAACAAGGCAGCATATTCATACCTGGAGGACTCGACTTCTTGAGCTTTTCGTTTGCGCACTACCTAACGACCCTGCGGGACCGAGGGCAGAGTTTCGGTCAACTCCACGAATGGTCCGGGGGAGTTGTCCCTTCTCGCCTCCCCCTCAGGTTTCCTTTCTGCCAGGGGGCTCCCGCCTTCAGTGGACTTGCTGCCGGGCAGAGCCTCGGCTACTCGAGCCCTCTTCACTTCGGCTACGGCGCTGGGGAGGAGGTGGTCCGGTCGAGGGATGTCGGGTTGTGGAGGGTAGCTTCGGTACAACTCTGTGAGTCCCTGTAAAAGATTTTCAGTTACAGTGGCAGAACAGCAGAGTTTGCTCTCAAAAGTAGTCGAATACTCACCAGTTTTGGAGAATTCCGCGCGGAAAACAATCCCGGGACGTAGGGGACAGCGTTCACGTCCAATAGCACTCGCTTGACTCGGATGAGTGCGGCTTCGTCCGTCAGCTCCTCTGCGCACATGCGAGATGGATCTTCAGCGCCTTTGTACTCGAATCCAAGTATATGGCGTTGCTGGATTGGCTGGACTCGGCGCTTGAAGAAGGAAAACATTACGGATGCGCCGGTCACTCCCATTTCCTTATGAGCTGCTATGGTGTCTAGCAACTCATCGACTTGATCCATGTCCCCTCCTGGGAAGTTTGATATTCCACTCCGGCCTTACAACAGGTGGTTTATTTGACTTTTCTGGGAGTTGGGGGCATGATTTTCAATGTAGAACCAATGATTTTTCCACCTGGGAATGTTGGAGGGGAATTTGTACGAAAGGTACTTGTCGCCGGCGTGTTGTCTAAGTTGGATGCCGGCGCCCCCTACAACAGATGGATTTTTGGAGGTGGGTTGTGGTTTTACTCGGAAAAGGAAGCAGAAAAGATCCCAATGGGGTTCAATTCTGAGGAAGGCTTCATAGAAATGGATAAAGATTGTGATATGGCAAATGGAATTCGGGATGAGATGATGGAGCTCAAGCCCATAGTAGTAAAGAAGGCCACGGAAATAAGAGCAAGAGGGGAGGGCCAGACCCCATTCAACAAAATGGTAAAATGTGATGATTTTGTCTATATTTTCCATGGGGAAAGTTTCGCGAAAAGAGGGGCGCCAGTTGACAAGATTCTTGTCTTGAAGCAATCCCTCGGAAACAAGTTTATTGAGGTCGTTAAGGGAGCACTTACTGTGTGTCCACTCTCCAGACGGCGGCTGCGCCTCTTTCTTCTTCCCATCCTTCTCAGATTTCTTGGGCGCCATTTCCAGATCCGCTCGGCACGAGTTGCTCGGGGGCTGCGGGGAAAGGGGTGGAGAGATTTGGGTGGATTGGGGTTCTCCAAGAGGGAGAAGGTGGAGTGCGGCTCTATTTGGGGGATTTTGGAAGTTCTTGGCGGATTGCAGATTGGAAGCACAGTTTTTACTCGGCATTATCGTGAGGTTAAATAACTAGCGGCTGGGTACAATTTTACTGCTTTGAAGTTGAAGAGTCGTTTCAGAGAATATTCGGAAGTTGAGGGGTCATTTGGTGGATTGTTTAGATAAAATATTTGATTACTCATTTTTTCAGGGTTAACTGTCCTAAAAAAAGGGGTTTTTCGAATTTCAGATCTAACTTCCATCATTTGTACCATCACACCAGTTATTCACCATGTGGACATTTTTACATTGCATGCCACAATTTTTGGATCCTTATTTCCAAACCTGAGAGATTTGGATTCAAGGCTCGGGGGCTACGGGATACGTGGCATCGGCTACTTATTTTTTTGAATTTATTTGAAAAGTAAGTAGGGGCGATTCAAGACTAATGCGACCCTCAGCCGGATTCTTCGATTCAACCTAAGGCTAGGGGGCTACTCCATATGGAGTGCGATTTTTCAATCGCACACAATACTAAAGAAGTAATTCGGGGCATGAGCACCTCAAAGCTTCGATGCAGCCAAAAAAGTACTCGAAGAAGACCTTCAAGATGGAGCTTCAAGAGAAGCCGAAGACTGCTTCGAAAGTACTCGATAAGCCTACAGTACTCAGCTACGAAGAGCTTGGGGGCTTGTCAGACTCGGGGTTACGGGACTGTGTACATAACGTAGTTTAAACAAGTTTAAGAGATAAAGCCCGTCTTATCTCTTATTTATATTGTTTGCTACTCATTTGAGTAGGAGATAAAGCTAGTCGGTACAGAAGTAAACTACCCGAGTTATACCCGGGTACGTTTCCTTGGCTGGTATTGATTAGATCATGTAACCCTGACCTCCCGGATATATAGGGGGGCAGGGACCCCCTCAAAACAGATCATTATATACCCAAGGGAATACAAACCACCATACACGACGTAGGGTATTACGCACCTCGCGGCCCGAACCTGTCTAAATCTTGTGTTCCTTGCACCTTCGAGTTCCTGATCTCGGCATCTCCTCACCTAAACTTACCACCTCGGGTATACCCCTCGGTGGGCAGCCGGTAAAACACCGACATATGGTAAGCCGAAAGATACACTGGAAGCGCGCAAAGACCTGCAGCGTATGAAACAAAGAGCCTCCCTGCATCCTGAGAAGAGGGATAAAGGACGTCATTACTTAGGTCCTGCCTGCTACACACTAAGCAAGCAAGAGAAGGAAAGTACGTTTGAATATTTGAACAATATCAAGGTCCCGTCAGGCTACTCTTCGAGTGTAAATAGGCTACTAAATATGAAAGAGAAAATTCACACACGTAAAGTCCCATGACTGTCACGTGCTCATGACACAATTACTTCCAGTTGCATTGAGAGGTATTCTACCAGATAATGTTCGAGCAACAATCATAAAGCTATGTGCATTCCTCACCGCAATTTCACAGAAGGCAATCGACCCGACGAGTCTACTAAAGCTAGAGGAAGATGTTGTCCAAAGTATAGTTAGTCTTGAGATGATATTTCCTCCACCATATTTCAATATTATGACGCATCTCCTGGTTCACCTTGTCAAAGAGATCAGTATTCTCAGGCCTGTCTTCCTCCATAACATGTTTCATTTTGAACTATTCTTTGCAGTCCTAAAAAAATACGTTCGTAACCATGCTCATCTAGAAGGAAGCATTGCAAAGAGTTATGTGATAGAGGAGGTCATTGAGTTTTGTATTGGCTATGTGGATGAACTTTGCCCAATTGGCGTTCCAGTATCACGGCATGAGGGGAGGCTGATTGAAAAGGGCACATTAGGAAAGAAATCAATAAATGCCAATGATCATGCTTCGTTGAGCAAAGCACATTTCACTGTTCTGCAATAGTCAGCCTTGGTGGCTCTGTACATCGAGGAGCACAAGCAGATCATACGAAGCAAGTACCCTTAGAAGTCTGAAACTTGGATTACAAAGAATCACATCGAAACTTTTCCCGCCTGGTTGTGCGTGGAACTTACGGCTAAGGAGGACATTCATGAACAAATTGCTTGTTTGGCTAGGGGTCCATCCAATACAATCTTGACGTACCAAGGATATGAAATTAATGGATCCATATTTTACACAAGATCCAGGACAAAAAGAGTACCAATCAAAATAGTGGTGTCTGTATAGAAGCCATAGATACTAATGGCCAAAGCAATTCATATTTTGGTTACATTGAGGAGATCTGGGAACTCGACTATGGGCCTTTGAAGATTCCTCTATTTCGTTGCTAATGGGTGAAGCTGACTTGAAAAGGCATCGATATTGACGCGTATGGAATGACAACCGTAGACCTCAAAGAGCTTGGCTATCGAGAAGAACCTTTCATCCAGCAAACCCAAGAAGGAGAAGTCTAGCAAATCAACGAAGGACAAGTCAGAAGATGATGAGCCAAAGCGCCACATAGTTCTGGCAGGCAAAAGAAAAATTGTGGGAGTCGATGATGTCATAGATGAAGAAGAATACAATAAGGCTGAGGACATGGCTCCGTTCGCAGTGCATGTTGACACAGGTATCCTTTTAGCCTAGGAGGACGCTCCCTACATACGTCATGATCATAATGAAGGGATGATTGCAAAGAAACTATCGCTAATATTCCATTAGATGATTAATTATCACTTGAATAATGTTTCGTCATCATGTAATATTTTGACTAACACACTCACACACACTTACACACATATACACATACTCTCTCACACACACACAACACATACACACTCACTCTCTCTCACACACACACTCACACACTCAGTCACTAACACACTCTGTCTCTCTTTTTAGGGTGAATTTTCTGTAATTAGATATAAAAATACAATATTTACAATTTTTTGGTGAACTTTTATGCCCATATATGATTTTTTAGGAAATTAAAGACTTTCTGCAGAAAAGCAAAAACTAAACAAAACCAAAAAAGAAAGAAAAATGAAACAGCGGGAAATGAATTCCATGTACCCCTTAGGTATCGGGTGGTCATATTGACCCGGTACCTAAAGGGGGGGATTCGTTCCCGCCCGTTGGCGCTTCCTTAGGTACCGGGTCTCATTTTTACCTGGTACCTAAGGGCCAGGGCATAAATATCACCGGCCCTTCCTCCCTTCTTCCTCCTTCCTTCTTTGCCCAACCCCGATCGACGACGACACCGACCTCCAGCCGCCTCACGCTCCTTGCCCTCCGCCACCTGCCTCCCTCATCCTCGCCGCGCACCTCCTCACCGTCGAGCCACGCCGCCTCCTCACCATCGAGCTATGCCAC
Source organism: Panicum hallii (assembly GCF_002211085.1). Taxonomy (NCBI): domain Eukaryota; kingdom Viridiplantae; phylum Streptophyta; class Magnoliopsida; order Poales; family Poaceae; genus Panicum; species Panicum hallii. The sequence continues at coordinate 13,039,168 of NC_038042.1, read as the reverse complement.
CCCAAGTCGCGCGCCTCCCGTTCGTTGGTCTCTTCGCCGCGTACCTCCTCCGTCAACCTCCTCTTCGCCCGCCGGCCTCCTCGGCTGCTGCAGGCCGCCTCATCAACACACGCAACACCGGTGTGTGCCTCCTCGCTCGCCGTGTGCCGCACCTCTCCAGACGCATCCTCGTCGCGCCCGCCGCATCCTCGCTGCGCCCGCCGCATCCTCGCAACCCCGCCCCCAACCGGCACCGCGTGCGATCAAAAGTAGGTTAGCGCGCGGCAACGGCCGGACGTCATCTTTTTTATTTTGATTTTTTCAGTTTAATTTTTTGTTTTAGTTAAATAAGTTTAATTTAGTACTTTAATTACTTAGTTATTTTAGTTAATTTGAGTTTAGTTTGAATTTAGTTTTAGAATTTAATTTGTTTAGTTAAATTAGTTTAGTTTAAATTTAGTTTTGGAATTTATTTAGTTAGTTTAATTACTTATTTTTTTAGTTAATTTAGATAGTCAATTTCATGTACATGTATTACTCTAATGATGTAATTTTCGAAGATTGATATATACAATATTTTTCTTGCTAAAGTGTTCCATGAAATTACATAGTTATTTTAGTTAATTTAAGTTTAATTTGAATTTAGTTTTGGAACTTAGTTTATTTATCTCGCATACATATACACATTCACTCAGACATACATACACTCACACACACAAATAACACTCAATCACACACACATAGACACACATACACTCATACACACGCATACACATACACACACATAAACACGCACGCACATACACTCACATACTCACACACACACTTTCTAATTTGTTTATCTTTCAGGTCTTAGGATTTCAGTTAAGATGGATGGTGATGGTGATGGTCCAGATGCCAAACGTTTCCTTTTAGATCAAATCAACTATGATAGTACGGCCATCTATGAGCACTATGGTGAAAAAGAGGCCCGGGCTGCTGATTCTTTCCTAAATATGTCCAGAGATGGCATAGAAGAAGATGATGAGAACTTTGCGCCGAGGCATGAGCAGCCCGTTCCCAACGAGATTCCTAATAGGGTACGTATCTTATATGTATGCATATCTTATATATATGCTTAAAGAAACTTGATTTACATTTTGTATTAATATTAGTTTTGTTATTAATATATCTTTTTTTCCAGTCCTCCTCCAGATCGAAGAATAGCAAGTCCAAAGGTAAATGATGGCAGACCAAGAAGATGGAGGGAAGACAAGTCATCACACAAGTGGACATAGATGGCTGCCCATGTGCTCCTAAGGAGGCTAGTAAAAGGTTTACAACCCAGTGTGGGGTTGTTGTTCGGGCACGTGTGCCGATCACCACAAGACTCTGGAAAACGAAGAATCCAGATGAAGAACGCTACGCCATGCCTCCAAACCAAAAGGAGATGTTATGGAGAGAACTCAAGGATATTGAAGGAGTAGATGAAGAGCTTGTGAAGAAATATGCCCTGAAAAAGATGGCCCTTGCATTTTCAATATTTAAGAAGAAACTATTTGGAAACTACATCAAGAAGGACAAGGAACTGGACTGGGACAGTTTTCCCCAAGTCAAACCTTACTGGGAGGAGTTCAAAGAATACAAGTTGTCCGATGAAGCTCAGGAGTTATCTGAAAAAGAACAAGGTCAATGCGGCCACCAAGAAATACAACCACCGCCTCGAGCCATGTGGATATAAGAAGGCGATTCAGAAATGGCAGAAGATGGAGCAAGACCTCATGGATAGAGGTATCTACCGGGTAAATTGGGACTGGCTGGAATGATTGAAGCAGTGGTTGTTTGCAAATGGTGTCACACTTAACCAAGAGGATGGTAGTTTGGTGGTGCCCCTGGTAATGGAAGAAGTGGCCCGAAATTTGGTCGTAGCAATACAAGAGGCCAAAGAAGGAACATTCGAGCCTCACAGGGAGAATGATGAGCTAATCAGGGCCTTACAGACCCAGAACACCCTAGACGAGCCCGCTGCATCGGCATGGTCCCACGGAAAGTTGCTTGGGCCGGAGATAGCACGTACAAGACTCATCGCAAAAGTAAAGCAGAACAGGAGGACAAACTTCGTGCCTTAAAACATGACATGACCAGAAAAGTGCAACCGCTAGAAAGTGAGACGGACACAAGGGTCCAACAGGCAGTGGCGGTTGCTCTAAGTCAGCAGCAGGGCACTGGGACGTAGCCGGATGTTGTGATTAGCCCGGCCTCTTAGTGATGTAGCAGCTGCGCATCCACGGTGGCCCCTAGGGATGAGCCCCAAGAGAATGTGTCAAAGGTCGACAACCAAAGATACCTAGTGGATGATATCACCATGCAGACACCATGTGAGCTACATGTGAAAGCAAAAAATATCACCGCTCTGTAGTCTGCGGGTCGGCCTTACCGGTGATTCCTGGTGGTACAATTCATGGTAGGCAGGTACCGCCTGGCTACTCCGTTGTAACCATGGAACAGATCGTCAAAGCCTCGAGCTCGATTTTGTTGGAGGGGATGGAGAACAGACATTGGGACAGGCACTCCACGGTTGCATTCTATGGCACAAGGCCCACATCAAACTTATTTGGAATACAGCGGCTCCTGTGGATCCTCCTTCACCACTAGGCCCGGATAATGATGATGACAGTGACTTTGGTGGTCTTTCATCTTTGCCACCACGAGCTCCCTCACCGTCATCTCCGCCGAGGGCCAGGAGCACTCAGACTCCTCCATCACCGGCCAAAGGAAAAAACATACCTCATCCCTCCCACTGGCTAGAACCCCCAAGAAGCGGAAGGCTGCCGTGAAGAAAATAGGCCCTAAGAAGAAATTAGTATACGAGATAACCAAAGAAGTAAGAAGAAATTAGCATAGGAGATGACCAAAGAAGAACTGGCTGAGCATACGCACCAAGAGGTGATAGATCATTTCAAACCTAAAGTACCAGAAAAGAGGGTGCCAATAGATGCAATGCTGGCAGCAAAGTTCTATGACAACTTGAGTGACGCTGCCAAGAGACAGGTAAAACTACCCTCAGACTTCGATCGCACGTTGATAAAGGCCCATCAGAAAATGAAGAAATGTTGATCGACTCATAACTCTTTTATTTTTTAAATACTTGTTAAGTCTAATGCATGTATATATGCTTATATATCTATCTGTGCAGCTTTCATTGGATTTTGCTCGTAATTTCTATGGAGACTAGCAAACTTATAGTGTTCGACTCGAAGAGGAGACCACATACAGACATCCAACACATCATAGACCCATTGAACATGTAAGTTTAATTTGCACATTAAAATCCTTTTTTATTTTTAGATCAATTAAACATCGAACATATTTTTACTCGCAGGGTGTGGAGAAAATTTGTAAAAAAGTACAGAGGCCAAGGTGAATGGAAGGATGAATCAACTGTTAGAATGGACTTTCCGTTATGTGGGGTTGTTACCATTTTGAATATCTCATCTGGTGTTATGTGTATACACACACATAAATATTGTATACCTAATTTATTCCTCCTATAGTGTTCGAGATAAGAAGCAGGAAATAATTGATGTGGGTACTATGTATGTGATTTCATGCACACCCCAACCGATTTTGGGAAGTGCACGACGGAGGACCTAAAAGTACGCACAAACCATTCATAAATACGTTTACAATTATTCTGATGCGATAAACTAATATATCGAGCTTTATTTATTTAAAAATGATAGATGATGCAAATAAAGAATGAAGTTCTACGTATGGATACGATTGATGCCATGTCGGAGCAGCTGATCGAATTCATTATGAGGGAGATCCTGGATCCTAAAGGCGAGCTCTACCACGACGCCCCTAATAATAAAGTAGCATCCACATCGACATCATGAGGGCTTAGAACTTGTAATCGTGATATTTGTATATTTCTAAATATTATTTTATCTAGATAACTTAATTACATGATTGTCAACGATATTTAGTTATTTTGATACTGTTATCGCTATAGTTTAGCTGGGCCATAATGTAGGCCGCGAGCAAGATGGGCTCAAAGGATAATTGTAATAGGCTTGTGAATCGGTCCCTGCGCGGGCGTTTTAAGGCCAGGATTGGCCATGTATCTAGATAGGTGTGTGCGTTTAAATTAGTTTAAATAGAGATAACCAGGATTTATGTCGTAGTCAGTTAGGATTGATTAGGAGAGGCAAGTCTCCGGACTATAAATATGTACCTTAGACTACGAATAAACAAAAACAACCATTCGCAAAACAACCCTCGGTGCATCGCCACCCCTGTTTTAGGGTTTCTCTCGGGTAAGTGCCGTGCAGCCCCGATCACGCTTCGCGTGATCGGGGTAGCATCGTTCCTGCCTGTTTATCTTTGTGTTTCTCATACTGAAGCATTGTTGATGGCGAGTAACACTAGCTATCTTAACGCTATAGGGATGCATCGGCTTTTTATGCTATATTCATGCGTTGCTTGTCATCCGTAAGTGTTTAGCTATCCTCGTGCCCGATCTCGAGTGTAAGGGCAGCACCTTGCTCTGTTTTCGATTAGTAGATCCAATCTGTTACGGTTAGTCTTTGTTCATCAAAGATTTAGTTTAATATCCGCATGATTAGGCCCTTCAAACGAGTTAAATAATCCGACAGTACGTTTGATGTTTTGTATTAACCTAAAGTGGGTATGTTCCGGTGTAACACCCTAATGTAATTTCCCCAAATTTTAATGAATTTATTTGGGCCCAAATAAAATTTCCAGCGTTTTTTCCTAATTTATCTCGCATTTAAAGTAATTTTATAACGCAAAGAATTAAAATTTACCTTAGGTTTAACATGTTTGTGCGTTCATGCTGGTGCATAAGTTTTATTTGGTTGAGTGCATAGGGGTTGAATTCAAATTTGAGTTGAATTCAAATCGATTTGAGTTGGTGCGGGAAAAGTAAAGGAGGGAAACAGGAAGGTGGGTGAGTCATTCTTTCTTTTCTTAGTCGTTCTTTCTATTCTCAGTCATTCCTTCCTTTCTCTCAGCCATTCCTTCTATTCTCAGTCATTCCTTCTTTTCTCAGTCATTCTCGTTCTTTCCTCAGTTGTTCCTTCTTTCTCGGTCATTCCCCCAGCTCGACCCCACCTGTCGGCCCCTTCTTCCTCCTTCTTCCCCGGCGCGCAACGACTTCCGAAGTCCCCGGCCGCCGTGATCCAGCCTGGGCCCGCACGCCAATGTGGGCCGCTGCCCTACAAGAAGGTTCTGCGCCCCAGAACCCTAACCCCAGCTCTGCAACCCCGGAGACCCCAGCGCCGCCGCCCTTTTTCCTCCGCCGCGCAGACGCCTCGGCCTCACCGTCGACCGGCCATTCCGTTGCACCCCGGACCACCACATCACTCGCAAAAGCTTCCCCTTCGCCGTGTGAGTCTAGTCCCAGCCCTCCGATCAGGATCCAGTGGACCGGAACCCCTCGGACAGATCGGACCGTCCGTAAACGGCAGTCAGATCGGACCGTCCGTAAACGGCAGTTAGATCGGACCGTCCGAACTGAATCGCGTGTAAACCGTTGGATCTAGATCCAGCGGCCACGATGCGCACATACCCTTCGCGAAGTAGATTATCGGCCGTGGTTAGATCCGTTGGAATGGTCCATTTGTTAAAGAGCCCCTGCGCTTTTTAGGAATCAACCCGCAGTCCACCTGTAGTTTAAAACAACTACGGTTAAGTCTTGTTTTATGCTTCTAGACCCCTGAGCTTCCGGGATTTAGTGCCTGCCGTCCAGCCTAGGGTTTTTAGCCAGCTAGACCCTGTGTCTAGGGTATATTTACGTTTAGGTCCTCAGTTTGCGCACAGAACCCCCTGGAAGTTCTGTTTTTCTCGCAAATAGGTCCCTGGATCTTGTTTTAAGCGTAGTTTTCGCGTTTTAGCTCCGTTTTAGGTGTTCTTTATATCCACGCGATTGTTGAAACGCGTAGAATAGTTCTAGGCTAGTTTTATGTGCTGTTCTATTGTATTGGTGTACTGTTTCTTATATTTTGCTATTGTTTGCATGTGTGTGCATGTGTGGCCCATGTATTGCTGTTACGATCGTGAATAGACGTCGAGCCACTGGAGCAGTACCAGGAGCAGCCGTCTTCCGAGCAGTTCGAGCAGCAGCCGGGAGAGTACGAGGAAGGCAAGTATAGCATGAACATCCTATCACTTTTAAGTACAATTTCATACTGCATTTTAATTCTGTATGCCTATAAGGACTTTCCTAGCCACTTTATATCCTACGTATATATCCTTTGGGTTGCATTTTGGTTAGTTGTGCTAGGTTGCTGTGCTATAACACACTTGGTCCTTTTTAATTAAATTTGATTAATGGTTATATGCAACTTAACTCTGAGAGTGGCCCTCTGTGCTGTGTGCTTGAGTGGCTCACGTCTCCTTAAAAGATGTTTTGATAGAAACATGGTTTAGGGGGCCAGCACGGTGCTTAGTGCTTGGTTGGCCACTCTCCATAAGGACCGGTTCATAGAGCGACAACCTGGGACAACCGCGCAACCACAAGACTGGAATGGGACGGTCTTGACTTACTAATTAGGTCGTGTTGGTTTGGGAGTAACTTACCTGCGTGGGCAAGAGGGGTGGTAAGCTTCAATGGTCCCTGCTCCTCCGGCTTGGTCTGTGCTGTGTGTCTTGTACCCCCGGAGGTGGGCCCCATCGTCGCTGATCCAGAATCCTTAGCGGTTACACCTTACCAACGTGATCCTTTGTAACGGTCTCGTAGTGCGCTTGCTAGCCGTCTCACCTAAGGAAGTGTGATGAACAACTAGCGTAGCTCACGACTTGTGGGTATAGTTGTGCAACCTCTCGAGAGTGTAAAACTGATATATCAGCTGTGCTCACAGTCATGAGCGGCCCAGATCCTCCGTCTGATTAGTGGGGTTATCAACCTTTGACGAGGGAGATTCCCCGGGTGGTTTTGGTTTGGATGGTTCTCAGTAGTTCTTAATTAATACTGATTAATTTATTATGCAATTGGGTTTATGGTAATTCATCCACTTGTAGTAATTAGCTTTAATAAAATTTGCCAAGACTAAAAGCTAATGCAGTTGAGTCAGCTAACCTTAGAGCGTCATGCTCGTGTTATACTTGTTGAGTACGAGTTTGTACTCACACTTGCCTCTCTACTCTTCTGTTCTATTTTCGGATATCTTCGACTGCTGCTCAGTGCCCGGCATCGTGGAGGATTACGTCAGTGGCTTCGACGACTTCTAGGCGTTTGTCTCCCAGTCGACGTCCCTGTGGCGCCCAGCTCTTCATGTATTCATTTTACGCTTCCGCATTCCTTGAACTGATTCTTGATTCAGTTGTAATAAAGATATTCATTTTATAATTTATACGTTTTTATTCGTGGCATGTGTTGTGATATCTTGATAATCTGTTGTATATATGCGTGACTTGATCCTGGCGCATATATGATTGCTCGATTTATGTTCTTATAAATCGGGTGTGACAGATTGGTATCAGAGCCGTGTTGACTGTAGGACGAAGCCTAGATAGAACTGGTCGAGTTTAGAATCTTCAACCATCATTTTTCTGCTTCTATTCCTTGAGTCTTAAGCCCTCGATTTGCTATCTCTCCTGTCCTTTCTGAGAAGTAGCTTGAGTTTTCCGTAGACGTTGGCCTGAGTCGCCCAATCTTATAAGCTATAAGTTTAGGCTGTCCCGATAAAAATACGCTAGAACGAGTGTGCTAGTCGAGTGGGGTGATAAACTCGACTAAGTTGTGAATATTGACTGTTTGTTATTGTGCAAATGTTTGATTTGGATTTTTGATTGATTGCATAGGTTAGAAGTAAATCTCTTGATGCAAATCGATCTTAACGCAAACTTGAATCGAGTAATAAAATTGAGATAGAACGTGGGGGTAAAACCGTACATTCCTTTCTCCCTATTTTATCCTGTCAGAGTTTTCCTTCCCGAAGTTATACCCTATCATTTCTTATGAAATTTCGTTGTTGCAATCAGATGGTGAACACCAGGCGTACCGGTTCCGGTTCTGACCAGCAGGAGTAGAACAACCAGGGTACTGGTCAGCCGCTGCCGATGGCACCACCACTGACCCCGGAGCAGTTCTTCCAGCTCCAGATGCAGATGATGGCGACCCTGAACAATACCGTTCAGGCTCTTCAGCATATCCATGCCTGCTATGCCCCTGCCGACGTCGCTCGTGATAGCGATAAGCAGAAGTACTTCAAGGAGGGACTGGATGATCACATCCAGTATGCGCTGCTGAACCACCGCTTCGACAACTTCAACCAGCTGGTTGATGCTGCCCTCAACAGCGAGCGTAAGCGCCGGGAAATCGAGGATAAGAAGAGAAAGATGGCTCCATCCTCTTCGGGCAGCAACACTCGTCCCCGCTATTAGCATCCGCAGTAGCAGCAGCAGAGGCCGCCCCAGCAGTACCAGCAGCGGCAGCAGTTTCCGCCTTGTCCTCAGCAGCAGCAGCAGGCGGGGCAGGGTCAGAGGCTTCCGGCGCCTCTGGCTCCACCAGCTCAGAGGCAGGGAGCGCCCACTCCTCCTCCTGGGCAGCAGGCCGCTGCATTTCCTCGAGTGTGCTTCCACTGCGGCGAGCCAGGGCACTACGCCAATGTCTGCCCTCGGAAGGCGCAGGCAGGACAGCAAGGGCGTGCAGCTCAGCCCAAGGCCCCAGCTCAGGGCAGGGTGAACCACGTGACGGCCGAGTCAGCGGCCGAGACTCCCAACATGGTCATTGGTACGTTCATGGTTAACACCCATCCTGCTACCGTGCTTTTTGATACTGGTGCTACACATTCTTTCATCACCCAGTCTTTTGTTGAGCATCATGGTATTCCTACTAGCACATTAAAGAGGTGCATGTTAGTATCTTCACCGGGAGGACAGTTGAGGTCTCATGTCTTCTGTCCCAGAGTCAGTGTGGCCATAAGGGGGGTAGATTTCAGTGCAAATCTGATGGTGCTAGACACCAAGGGCATTGATGTGATCCTCGGGATGGAGACTCTTGCTAAGTGGGGAGTCCGGATAGATTGTGCTCAGAGGACTGTTCTTCTGTCAGCACCGGATGGTCAGGAGGTCACTGTTGGAGCTACAGAGCCTTCTGGATTTCTTCATCAGATGGAGGCTAGACCCACGGATGGTATTCGCGTGGTGTCTGAATTCCCGGATGTCTTTCCGGATGATTTGCCAGGTATGCCGCCTGATCGCGACATTGAGTTTTCTATTGATCTCTTGCCTGGCACAGCTCCTATTGCTAAGCGGCCCTATCGTATGGCACCTGTCGAGCATGAGGAGGTTAAGAAGACTGTCGACGAGTTGCTAGCTAAGGGTTATATCCGTCGCAGTTTCTCTCCTTGGGCTTTTCCTGTATTGCTCGTAGAGAAGAAGGATGGCGCGAAGAGAATGTGCGTCGATTATCGGGATCTGAATGCAGTCACTATCAAGAACAAGCATCCGTTGCTCCATATTGAGGATCTTTTTGATCAGCTTCAGGGTGCTTGTGTATTCTCGAAGATTGATCTGCGTTCGGGTTATCATCAGCTGAAGATTCGTCCTGAGGATATTCCGAAGACGGCATTCACTTGCAAGTATGGGCTATACGAGTATACGGTCATGTCCTTTGGCTTGACCAATGCTCCGGCTTTCTTCATGCATCTGATGAACAAGGTTTTCATGGATTATCTAGACACCTTTGTGGTGATATTCATTGATGATATCCTGATATATTTCAAGTCAGAAGCAGAGCATGGAAAGCATCTGAGGCTTGTGTTGCAGAGGCTCAGAGAGCACAAGTTGTATGCCAAGCTCAGCAAGTGCGAGTTCTGGATTGACGAGGTTCCATTCCTCGGTCATGTTATCTCCAAGGGAGGTATTGCTATGGACCCCGGGAAGGTGAAGGATGTGCTTGACTGGGTTGTACCGCAGACAGTGAAGGAGGTCCGCTCTTTTCTGGGCTTAGCAGGATATTATCGGAGGTTCATTGAGAATTTCTCCAAGATTGCGAAGCCTTTGACTTCCTTGTTAGAGAAGGGTGTGGATTTCTGTTGGACTGATGAGCGTCAGAAAGCCTTCGAAGAGCTGAAGAAGAGGCTGACTACGGCGCCAGTCCTTACTCTGCCAGACCAGAGCAAGAGGTTCACAGTGTATTGTGATGCTTCGAGGGATGGTCTTGGTTGCGTCCTGATGCAGGAAGGCAGAGTGATAGCTTATGCTTCGCGGCAGTTGCGCCGACACGAGCTGAATTATCCCACTCATGATCTGGAGTTAGCCGCAGTTGTGCATGCTCTGAAGATATGGAGGCATTACTTGTTTGGGCAGAGGTGTGACATTTACACCGATCACAAGAGCCTCAAGTATATTTTCACTCAGAGTGAGCTGAACATGCGGCAGCGAAGATGGCTAGAATTGGTCAAGTATTACGACCTGGAGATTCACTATCATCCGGGCAAGACCAATGTTGTAGCAGATGCTCTGAGCAGGAAGAGCTATGTTAACATGGCCGTAGCTTTTCAGATGCCTCAGGAGTTATGCGAGGAGTTTGAGCAGTTGAGTCTGGGTTTCTTGCATCACACCTCGGGTACATCATTCGAGGCAGAACCCACTCTAGAGGCGGAGATCAGGCAGCATCAGAAGGAAGATCAGAAGCTGCAGGAGATTCGTGAATTGCTCAAGATTGGCAAGGCGCCGCATTTCAGAGAGGATGATCAGGGTACCTTGTGGTACAAGGGTCGTATATGTGTGCCGAACGTGAATGGCCTCAGAAAGTTGATTCTGAGTGAGGCTCATGATACAGCATATTCTATTCATCCAGGTAGCGCGAAGATGTATTATGACCTGAAGGAACGATTCTGGTGGTATGGAATGAAGCGTTCCGTTGCGGAGTACGTGTCTATCTGTGACACTTGCCAGCGTGTCAAGGCAGAGCATCAGAGGCCAGCAGGGTTATTGCAGCCATTGAAGATTCCAGAGTGGAAATGGGAGGAAATCACTATGGACTTCATTGTTGGATTGCCTCGTACTCAGAAAGGGTACAACTCTATATGGGTAGTAGTGGATCGGTTGACGAAGGTTGCTCATTTCATTCCGGTGAACACCACTTACTCCGGTGCTAGACTCGCAGAGTTGTACATCTCCAAGATTGTCTGTCTGCATGGTGTTCCAAAGAAAATCATATCTGACCGAGGATCTCAGTTCACTTCACGGTTCTGGGAGCAGTTGCATGATTCGTTGGGTACGAAGCTGCGCTTCAGTACCGCTTATCATCCTCAGACAGATGGGCAGACGGAAAGAACCAACCAAGTGTTGGAGGATATGCTTCGAGCCTGTGCTATCCAGTATGGTACCAGCTGGGATAAATGCCTGCCGTATGCAGAGTTTTCGTATAATAACAGCTATCAGGCCAGTCTGAAGAAATCCCCTTTCGAGGCCCTGTATGGTCGGAAATGCAGGACTCCATTATATTGGGATCAGATTGGTGAGAGGCAGGTGTTTGGTCCGGATATTGTTGAGGAAGCCGAACAACTGGTGCAGCAGGTACGCGAGAACCTGAGAGTCGCTCAGACTCGTCAGAAGAGCTACGCGGATGTTCGTCGTCGAGATCTGACCTTTTGCAGTAGGTGATCATATGTACCTGAAGGTCTCGCCGATGAGAGGAATCCGCAGGTTTAATGTGAGAGGGAAGCTAGCACCTCGATACGTTGGTCCGTTCAAGGTATTGGAACGGAAAGGTGAGGTGGCATATCGCTTGGAGTTGCCTCCCAATCTCTCAGGAGTGCACGATGTGTTTTACGTGTCTCAGCTAAAGAAGTGCTTGAGGGTGCCAGAAGAGCAAGCACCGATAGAAGGGTTAGATGTGCAGGAGGATCTGACCTACATCGAGCATCCGGTGAAGATTCTGGAGATATCCGAGGGAGTTACCAGAAACAAGAAGATCAAGATGTGCCGTGTTCAGTGGAATCATCACACGGAGGATGAGGCTACCTGGGAGCGAGAAGATGAGCTGAGAAAGACATACCCCGATCTCTTTGCTAGCTAGCCTATTCGAATCTCGGGACGAGATTCTTGTAAGGGGGGTAGGTTTGTAACACCCTAATGTAATTTCCCCAAATTTTAATGAATTTATTTGGGCTCAAATAAAATTTCCAGCGTTTTTTCCTAATTTATCTCGCATTTAAAGTAATTTTATAACGCAAAGAATTAAAATTTACCTTAGGTTCAACATGTTTGTGCGTTCATGCTGGTGCATAAGTTTTATTTGGTTGAGTGCATAGGGGTTGAATTCAAATTTGAGTTGAATTCAAATCGGTTTGAGTTGGTGCGGGAAAAGTAAAGGAGGGAAACAGGAAGGTGGGTCAGTCATTCTTTCTTTTCTTAGTCGTTCTTTCTATTCTCAGTCATTCCTTCCTTTCTCTCAGCCATTCCTTCTATTCTCAGTCATTCCTTCTTTTCTCAGTCATTCTCGTTCTTTCCTCAGTTGTTCCTTCTTTCTCGGTCATTCCCCCAGCTCGACCCCACCTGTCGGCCCCTTCTTCCTCCTTCTTCCCCGGCGCGCAACGACTTCCGAAGTCCCCGGCCGCCGTGATCCAGCCTGGGCCCGCACGCCAATGTGGGCCGCTGCCCTACAAGAAGGTTCCGCGCCCCAGAACCCTAACCCCAGCTCTGCAACCCCGGAGACCCCAGCGCCGCCGCCCTTTTTCCTCCGCCGCGCAGACGCCTCGGCCTCACCGTCGACCGGCCATTCCGTTGCACCCCGGACCACCACATCACTCGCAAAAGCTTCCCCTTCGCCGTGTGAGTCTAGTCCCAGCCCTCCGATCAGGATCCAGTGGACCGGACCCCCTCGGACAGATCGGATCGTCCGTAAACGGCAGTCAGATCGGACCGTCCGTAAACGGCAGTTAGATCGGACCGTCCGAACTGAATCGCGTGTAAACCGTTGGATCTAGATCCAGCGGCCACGATGCGCACATACCCCTTCGCGAAGTAGATCTGATCTGGGCCGTAGAAGTTAGATCCAGTGGTCCAGATTAGCGCGTACCGCTTCAGCCTGGCCATTTTGTTAAAGAGCCCCTGCGCTTTTTAGGAATCAACCCGCAGTCCACCTGTAGTTTAAAACAACTACGGTTAAGTCTTGTTTTATGCTTCTAGACCCCTGAGCTTCCGGGATTTAGTGCCCGCCGTCCAGCCTAGGGTTTTTAGCCAGCTAGACCCTGTGTCTAGGGTTTATTTACGTTTAGGTCCTCAGTTTGCGCACAGAACCCCCTGGAAGTTCTGTTTTTCTCGCAAATAGGTCCCTGGATCTTGTTTTAAGCGTAGTTTTCGCGTTTTAGCTCCGTTTTAGGTGTTCTTTATATCCACGCGATCGTTGTAACGCGTAGAATAGTTCTAGGCTAGTTTTATGTGCTGTTCTATTGTATTGGTGTACTGTTTCTTATATTTTGCTATTGTTTGCATATGTGTGCATGTGTGGCCCATGTATTGCTGTTACGATCGTGAATAGACGTCGAGCCACCGGAGCAGTACCAGGAGCAGCCGTCTTCCGAGCAGTTCGAGCAGCAGCCGGGAGAGTACGAGGAAGGCAAGTATAGCATGAACATCCTATCACTTTTAAGTATAATTTCATACTGCATTTTAATTCTGTATGCCTATAAGGACTTTCCTAGCCACTTTATATCCTACGTATATATCCTTTGGGTTGCATTTTGGTTAGTTGTGCTAGGTTGCTGCGCTATAACACACTTGGTCCTTTTTAATTAAATTTGATTAATGGTTATATGCAACTTAACTCTGAGAGTGGCCCTCTGTGCTGTGTGCTTGAGTGGCTCACGTCTCCTTAAAAGATGTTTTGATAGAAACATGGTTTAGGGGGCCAGCACGGTACTTAGTGCTTGGTTGGCCACTCTCCATAAGGACCGGTTCATAGAGCGACAACCTGGGACAACCGCGCAACCACAAGACTGGAATGGGACGGTCTTGACTTACTAATTAGGTCGTGTTGGTTTGGGAGTAACTTACCTGCGTGGGCAAGAGGGGTGGTAAGCTTCAATGGTCCCTGCTCCTCCGGCTTGGTCTGTGCTGTGTGTCTTGTACCCCCGGAGGTGGGCCCCATCGTCGCTGATCCAGAATCCTTAGCGGTTACACCTTACCAACGTGATCCTTTGTAACGGTCTCGTAGTGCGCTTGCTAGCCGTCTCACCTAAGGAAGTGTGATGAACAACTAGCGTAGCTCACGACTTGTGGGTAAAGTTGTGCAACCTCTCGAGAGTGTAAAACTGATATATCAGCTGTGCTCACAGTCATGAGCGGCCCAGATCCTCCGTCTGATTAGTGGGGTTATCAACCTTTGACGAGGGAGATTCCCCGGGTGGTTTTGGTTTGGATGGTTCTCAGTAGTTCTTAATTAATACTGATTAATTTATTATGCAATTGGGTTTATGGTAATTCATCCACTTGTAGTAATTAGCTTTAATAAAATTTGCCAAGACTAAAAGCTAATGCAGTTGAGTCAGCTAACCTTAGAGCCTCATGCTCGTGCTATACTTGTTGAGTACGAGTTTGTACTCACACTTGCCACTCTACTCTTCTGTTCTATTTTCGGATATCTTCGACTGCTGCTCAGTGCCCGGCATCGTGGAGGATTACGTCAGTGGCTTCGACGACTTCTAGGCGTTTGTCTTCCAGTCGACGTCCCTGTGGCGCCCAGCTCTTCATGTATTCATTTTACGCTTCCGCATTCCTTGAACTGATTCTTGATTCAGTTGTAATAAAGATATTCATTTTATAATTTATACATTTTTATTCGTGGCATGTGTTGTGATATCTTGATAATCTGTTGTATATATGCGTGACTTGATCCTGGCGCATATATGATTGCTTTTTTTATGTTCTTATAAGTCGGGTGTGACATCCGGGAATCGGCTCTCTGTCGGTTTTTAGACCTCTGTTTAGGTTGCTATTCCGTTATCTTTCGTATTTATTAGGCTTAGCTACGCGTAGAATATTCCGGTTATGCGGTGAAAACTTGACCATTGTAGATTGAATTAGCTTATTGATTATAGAACAAGTTTATATTACTATCGGATATATGCGCTTTGTTTAAACACTTAGATCCGATCTGATACTGGAAGACAATCGGCTCTTTACAGCCGATATCGGGGATCACCCGATGAGCCGATCACGGCTCGGACTAATATTTGAACGCGTCTGTGCATGCAGAAAACTAATTGAAATCACTTCTACACCTTCCTGATCAGGTATGAGGTCAGGTGGCACGCCTAGCAACCCAGACGCCACGTCGTGTGCCGGATTCTGGGCCGTTGACCGAGGGACCGGGGCCCACCAGCAGTCCCGGGAGCCTTCCGGCTACTCGTGTTGCCTGTCGCTGCTCGCTGGTGGGTTTTGACCGACAACACGTATATTATTTTCACACGAATGCGACTAATGGACATATAGTAGTGTATAGCTCGGCTATACGTAGCAATTCTGCAAATATAAATAGTAATAAACAATTCAAATAAGATAGAATTTGTGAAAAAGTGGAGAAAACCCTTAGTTGCCTAAGGCATCAGATAAAATAGCCGGTGTATAAAGCTGAGACTTTCAGTCTCGGTTTCTTAGTCCGTTTGACTTATGCCGGTTTTCAACCAGCACTGAGGGCTTGATTTCCCAAAGTGGTAGTTCCAACCTTGATGCTTGCTGGCTTGCTGCGTGATGCGTCGGCGAATCGCAGACCTTGAGCCGTGGGGACGAACAAGGCAACCAGCGAAGAGCGAACTATGATCACTTGACGAAACCTGCGACCAGCGACAGGACGAGCGAGGGCGGAGCCGGAGGCTGTAGCTGCGACCTGCAGCTTGCCGTCCTTCGTTGCATGGCCGGCGAGGCCGCTATTGAAAAAAATTGGAGGAGACGGAACGGAGGCACAAAGAACGCGAATACGAGGAGTCGACGTTGTGCCGTACTCTGTACGTAAAAAATTGATACGATCTAATCTTTCCAGGCTGCTGCTGCTGCGCTTAGTTGGGATGCCAAGGCTATGGCTGGGTTGCTAGGCCTGTGGGGGGTGCAGAATATTGGGCCTGTGTGGGTGCTTATAAGGCCAAAATCTAGCCCACGGGCTTCTACTGGACTTCGCCCCTGCCCAGCTGGTCGATGATGAGGAGCTGCTGAATGTATATGTTCTTGGTGTAAGGTGGTTAATTGCTTTCTTGTGTGTGCCTTTAAGTTCTTTTTGGGGCTATTTTCTATTAGCACATGGTGAATTTAAATGTTATGAGGACTAGGTGTATTGACCTTCTTGCCTTTTGTTTTTTTATTTTTCTTATTTCCATTGGACGTTCGACCAATTGCTATATCGAAGCAGCTTATTTTGAAGGAGACGGTTCGCAACCTGCAGTATGAGGTGTATGGATATGGTTTTGTGATTGAATCAGCCGATATCATGCGTGTCTGGATTGAAATGGAGGTCCCATTTTCTAGTATGTTTTTTGGCAAGAGACGGGAGAAGTTTTATAGTGATGAAGCTTTTGGTAGATATGAGGTTATGGAAGGGACCTGTGATGCTGCCATTTCACACCAACATAAGAAATACTTTGCTTTAGTGCAGGATATCAATTTTCATGAAGTAAGGTGTTTGGAGCAAAGGGCTCTAGCACCAGAGAATTGGTCTAATTTACTTTATAATGTTGTTGATGGTGCGAGAAAGGATAATGAGGCATAGTAATGGATACGCCGCTTTTTTCCAGGAAGCAAAATATCTGTGCAAGGATGTCACACCCCAAAATTTTAATTTTGGGATGTGAATACCTTTCCAAATATTTTTATCCAATTTCTAAATCTTTTGAGAATTCTTCAGATTTTTTTGGCTTTTATTCTCAATGTTTCTACAGCCATCCCGATACATCCCCGTTGTAAGTAAGTTATAAAACGGAATCCTATCGTCATCCTCTTTCTTTTCCCCGGACGTATTTGTGATAAAACATAGATTTTAGGAACTAGATTGTAAAATCTCGGGCTTCTCCATAGCTGATAGAGTTTGTACTGACATTTTAATTCATTCTTATTGCGTTAGCTTTGTTTTAGCGTAAGCTATAGTTTAGTATTGTCGTTGTATCATAGTTCCTGTTTGAAATTTAATTTATAATTAATTAGATTAATTAGCTTTTCTAATTAAAAGCAAATTAGAGTTCTACACCAGTTTTCTTAACTAATGTTAATATGAATAATACAATATAAATGTGTCTTTTAATATAACTTGTTTAGTTCAAACACGAATAAAAAAGTTTCACGCTAGTTACGCTCACATGTCTTTTATTTGCTAGTTAAATGATTAATTTGCTTAATTTGTACGTAAACTTGTTAAGTAAAACTTGACAAGTTTATATCGCCTTTACAAATATAAATTAAATTGAGTTAAATCCAATATATCCTTTACAACATGTGTTTTCATAATTAAAATAAATTCAGCTTATAGATTTCTTTTCTATTACAATGCAAACCGTAGCTCTATTTTCAGCATTTTTTGTGCTCTTGCGATCATAGTTTCGAGCCCTCTTCTTTAGTACGTTCTTGTAATGCTTTTTTTTTGTTGCCCTATCTTAGTTGTGCGTGTTTGCTTGTTACTTGTATATTTGTGCCTGATGCTTTTTGCGAGTAGAAGGAACACAGCTCGAGAGCTGGAGGTTAAGAGTTTCAAGGGCAAGTGTTGAAAACTCTGAGCACTTTTCTCTGGAATAAAAGCAAGTATATTCCTTGATCATACTTTCGTTCTAACAATATTTATTTATTTTACGCTTGCATGCATTAACTTGATGAGTTCCTACTTTATTCATATCTATGATCCATGTCCTTGAAGCCGGGTTCTTTCAAAATAATGGATAGCTTGCTTAGTTGCTAAACTATGATTTCGGGTGGTTTATGAAAACAATACTTGATACATGATTTATATCTTTTGGAATTACTGTGATGAATGATGTTAAATGATTAATTTAAACCATGGAGCGACCACCCGGAAAAACAGTGCATCCACAAGAATTATATGGCTCTAATTAGATATCTCTAACTTGTTAGTAGCTTACCGGAAGGCGAATGAGGGGGGCCTGTGATGTTGTCTGGTTTTTGTCATGCTTTGGGGGAGATTCACTCACCCAGCTACTGAAACCTTAGCAGACTATTGACTTGTTAGAGAGTCTTTGGAAAGGCTTTGTAGTGTATCCCTGCCACTCATCTTGGAATTGTTTAAGAGGCTAGCTATCTTGGGCATCAAGGGAGACATGATTTGTGGGTAAAGTGTACAATCTCTGGAGAGCGTAAAACTGATATATCAGCCGTGCTCACGGTCAAGAGCGGCTCGAACCCTCACATGACTTATTGAATCCATATTTAATTTAGTAATTTAATTGTTCCAAGTTTATTTATTATTCAGTTATCTCTTTATTCCATAAATATAGGCAATATTCATTCATGGCTTAGTAAATAAGTTGTTAATGTTCAACTATTCATTAAAATGCTTACCGTTTTATTTAGCCAGACTTTATCCTTGTTTAAATCTTGCATATCATTTATTTTCTAATATACTTGCTGAGTACCAACTATTAGCGTACTCACATTTGCTAAAACCGCTGCTCAGAAGAGGAATTTGTTATGAGGTTTGCTGAAGATGTTGCTGAGTTCTAGATGTAGCAACCCCTAGTCGATTGCCTGTGAAGTGTGAAGCCGTCATTTTCAGGATGAGCTATGTATCTTTGATAGGTTTTTAGTTGCTGTAAGTTTCTTTTTCATGATATTGTTGCTCATTATTCCATTATGACGTCACTATATTGATGGAACTTAACCCTAATATACATATTGTTATGCATTCAGTTTTATTTTAAAAACCGGGTGTGATAGAGGATTTCAGTGATATACTCCATGCTGGTTTCATGAGTACCTGGACTGCTCTTGGGTTGGAAAGTACTTAGACCGCTCCCGACGATGGAAAGGTATACTATGGTGCTCCTAGGCCTCATATGAGCCGTGCTGAGCAATTTACTTTCAAGTTGCCGGAACTAATCAATGGGAGTACCGATGTGTTTGTGCTTTCTCATGATGTGGTAAGCATTCGATTTAGTTGTTTTATGGTTAATTGTTGGTAGCTAATATGAAACTAGAGGCATTATTTTCTGAGTTGATTACAAATAGGGTATTAACTTATTCTTGGATGCAGGAGTAAGCAAGATATGCAATGTGGTCGGCAACAACATTGAAGCCTAGGAAGCGAAATGGCGCAGCAGAATTGGCTTTTGGACCCGCAACACGCGAACAAAATCTTGAGCAGCCATCAATGATAAGCCTGTTAGAATGGGCGGGCAATGAATGCAGGCCTAAAGTAAAGTAGCCCGGTGGTGGAGGAGAAGAGTATATTTGCATGATAGATGGTTAAAAGGTAACACATGTTGCTTAGCGATATGTAGAAATGGAAGAGGTATCGCCGGAATGCGGATTTCTACCCCTATAAGGCTTCGTTTGGGTCCCGTGGGAGGCAAACTAGGGGAGCATGCAACCACATAGGGATCGGGTGCACCCCTCATCCCACCCAATCCCTCCAAGGCAAGGTAGTTTATACCCTTGCATAAATATATCATTTGGGTTAGTTTCGATTGACATGGGCTGACATCCGCTTCTCACGTTACCCATGTTCCGGTTCAGAATGATAATAGGGTGCTACTACAATGCTATGATAATGATAAAATTATAACTGAATATGGCATGATTTCAATCAGAATGACAAAAGTATAAAGAAAACATAAAAAACAAAAATCTGAAAACCAAAAAATCCAGAAAACCAACATGCTAAGCCATGCTTAATACATAATGAGAATCATGATATATGTATATAGCTTGAAGTCTGAAATAGTTAACCACTATTTCCCAAAATCAGAAACATGCAGTCTGAAATAAAACAACTTAACAACACAAAACATTCTTAACAGCAGGATTGCTCTAAAGGTTTACAATATTCCTCAAAAGAATTGTTGAGGTTTCCAAAACTTTCTGAACAAAAGAAAACAAGTAGATTCTGAAGATATGAAGGGTTGTATTCCTAGGTGTATCAACATCTCCGTAAAGAATTAATCTTTCGACTGCAAAGAGGAACAAAATAGTTGTATCAATGCAAAATGATAGATGCTTTTCGTGAAAATACAATAAATTGTAGTAATTGAAGTAATAATTTGCAGTAACAAATTGGCAAGGTACAGGACATGAATTGCATACTGCATTTGAGGAAGCTTTAGGCACCTCACGACATACAAGGCAATGGAGAATGCATGCATTCCAGATCTAGTAATACTACCAAGTAATGATATAGTAATACTACCAAGTAATGCTAGTTCTAGTTCTAGTAAGGCAAGTATACCATTCCTTCCTCAGCCATATTAAGCGCATGATAGGTTCCGCGGTCATGAAGATCTGCCTGTTTTGTGCATCCTTGAACACATCAAAAGCGTCAGCCTTTTCCTCACTCGAGAGTCCTTCTATAGTGTTCACAAGACACACAATTCTTAATAGAGAAATCAGGTTCTTCTGCTAGAGGCTTTGCTTTATCTTCAACGTCCCCTTCAATTTGCTTTGTTTTCATTTCCATATAAGTCATCATCATATTTTCTTGATTCTGTCATTTCCCAACCTTGATTCCTACATTTGCTGCAGCAGGTTCTTTTCCTGATCTTGATGCAGCAAGCATAGGCTTATTTGATCCCATAGCATCACATCTGGGTCTGACTGTTGCAGGATCCTCATCATCATCATCAAGACTGGCAAATTGTGCAGAATTGTTGTCCTCAACCCCCAATGCCTCACTACTACTGACTTGTGTGCCACTTGCTGGTTCTAATGCTGTTCGCTCAAGAGAAGTAAAGTTCAATCCAAGGATCCGTCGGCTGTAGGGTTTAAGAAAGAAATTATGTCCATTAGTGTGAGCATAAGCAAGCTAGTGCTTTAGGATAGGACCGTTGAAAATAGAAATTTACCATCATACAACTCTCAAAGTGTGTCAAATAAGGGGAAAGGCTTGGTCTGGAATTTTCAAGCTTTAGGATAAGACCGTTGAAAACATAGCAAATCCAATATGAAACTTAGAGCTAATAAATGTGAAATAGAAATTCAAGGTTTTGGAAATAAATGTAACACATTGGTAATGGTAGTTCTAGTTCTAGTAAGGCAAGATATATGTCTGGAAATCAGCTACAGCAGACTAGAAATCCAAGGTATTACAATTAATGGAGATCAGTTAAATAAAGAGCACAGATCAGTTAACTACACATTCTTAAATCAGGAGCTATATCAGTTAACTATCGTCAATATTAATTACAAAAGTTCCCGTACAAACAGGCCACAGCCATACCAGTTAACTACAAAATATCCTAGTGCTGTAGCCTAAGATAAACTGAACAAAAAAGTCAGAATAAGATCACTTTATGTGCACTGATTAGAGCTAATGATTACTTTTTGCAAGCAAAGAAGGGAACCAGTCCAACGGCACATAAGATGTAGTTGCACAAGTCGAATCAATGACATATCAGAGCTAAATGTGAAATAGAAATTCAAGTTATTTTAGAGCTTTACCGTGAGTATGTTATCCCAAATTGGGGGTTCAGCTTCAATAATGCACAAAACTTCATTCCAATATGATCCGCTTTGTTTTTTCTTTGCTTCTTAATGTAGGTTATACTCCCTCTTCATCTCCTCTTTTTCTTAAATTTGCGACTTTGTAAAAGAAACATGTGTAAACCTCTCTTGGAACACTTTTACAATTCTATTCCATGCCCTAAGGACCATCCATTCTGACTCCTACAACAATCATTGTTGTGGTAGTGCAGAAGTTCAACCAAACCCTTTCCAAGTCCTAGATTCCAATTTACTCTTTTACGGACCACTATAGATAATATTAAATTAAATTACGATGTGCAAATTTAGAATGGTATGCACTTGTCATATACCTTGCAGTGCCGCTTTAGGTGATGCTATCTTCTTATGTACACCACCATAGATTGGTGACAACTTCTTGGGCCTTTCTATTCAGTGGGGCGCTCAATCCCCGACAGGCCGCGAGTTTCCTTTTTAGGAAATTTTTCTCATCCGCAACTTTTTAGTTTTGAAAACTTATAGCTTATGCACATAAATTTTACATATAATTTTTTTCCAAACCACTACTCAGAGAATAGTTTTTCAGCACAACTTTCTTGAGAGACAAATTTTTTTACGTATAACTTCTTTCAGTCAACTTCTCAAAAGATATTCTTTAGCATAACTTTTCACGATATACAACTTACATGTATAATTTTTTTTCAGAAAACTTATCGGAGGATATTTGTTAGCATACCATGATAATATTATCAGAAAAACTTCTTGCAAAACTTTTACGCATAAGTTCACTATCCAACTTCCCAGAAAAAAAATTTAGCATAATTTCAACGAAACATTTATCAAACAAAAACTTCTCAAGAGATAACATGATAGAAGGTAAAAATACTGAAAGGAAAAAAAAGATAACACTTAGTTTAACAGAACTCAAAGGAACACTTAGTTTAACAGAAGGAAAATTAACTAATACATGTGCATGAGAATCTCACGTACAGACTCAAGCTAGGCAGCTAGCCTTGTCTCATATTACACGAGTACACGACACTCGCAAGGAGCGCATGCAGCTTGCGTTGCTGTCTGGTCGCGCGCTAGGAAGCCTCCTAACGCGCGCAGGTGGAATTGGATTTCCGCAACTTCTGCTTAGATGCAGCTTGCATCATGTTGTACTTTAGGGAACCTCTTGCAAACATCATGAAATGGCAATCTATGAAGAATTATCAAAACTGTCATGAGCATAGATAACACATTCCAGAAATAAGCTTAAGATTTAAGTACTGCAAATATAAGATTCCAATACAGAATTAAACATAATAGATAACACATTCCGAAAATAAGTTTAAGATTTAAGTACTGCAAATATAAGATTCCAATATAGAAATACACATAACAGTATTATCATTACATTACATTCCAGAAAACACCCATTTATCGGGACTAGTTATGACTGTAGTCATTCCACATAATCATTGCAATCATATCTCTAGAGAATTTCCATTATCTGTTTGACTAGTAGGTGGGATCACATCATTGTTATAGTGATTGTCTCCTCCAGGAAGATCAACAAAATCTTCTGCTGATATGTTGTTATCTGGTTGATGATCCAACCAACCCTCATCCCCATTATAGATCTGTCTAATATTGTGAAACACACCACCACTGCTGCTGGTATCTTCACTTGGTTCTCAATAAGGTGATTTGTACCAACTTTTAAGATAGGGAAGTGCTTCTTCAAAACACCGATTGCTCTCTCTCTATGTGATTCTGCAGTAATGCATGGCGATGATTGAATAGCTCCTTATAATTGCCGGCCGGTGCTGACCATGCCCAAAGTCCTTTAAGTGGTAATGGACGCCACGATATGGTGCAAGGAAGGATGGCGTGTTAGCATATCCAACATCGACCAGATAATATTTGCCCTCAGGAACATGGAATCCTCTAAGTAATGCAGACCTGCGAACCCTAGCATCTATAGTAGAGCCCTCCCAACCAGATAATATAAAAGTGAAGTTCAGGTCAAATCACATGCTAGCATCACGTTCTTGCTCAATGTTCCCTTTCGGTTGTATAGGGAGCTTGCTTTTCTTCACCAATGGTAATAGGAATATGGGTTCCATCAATGGCTCCTAGTCAGTTCTCAAAGGAGGGAAAGAATCAAGGATCCGTACTAATCTTCCAGTGTGGACCATTTCCAATAGCAGACTTCACAAACCTATAGGTGAGAGCTGGGAATATATTTAAAACTACCTTAATATGCTGGTGGATGGTCTCACCACTGTGCTTAAATTCATTTTGTAGATCCTCATAGCTAGCATTATGAGATAGCAGATGCTCCTGTGTCACGTAATCTCTCTTTCACTTTCACACCTCTTGTGTCACGTAACAGATGCTCTGTTCTGATAAAGTCCGCAATCTCTCTAAAGACAATTGGCTCCATGTGAAATACAATACAACAGTCCTTAGGATGTCGCTCTAGGATTTCTTTTAGTTTCTCTTTGTCGGACAGCCTAGATGTATGCCTAGGTCTCTTTTCCCTCCCTCCATTGCTACTTAAAAGGTACACTGCAGGTAATATAAATAGCATCATCTAATAATCATCTTCCGCTCTCCTCCTAACTTGATCATCCACCCTCGAATTCATTTTTCTACAACAAAGAAGAACAGTATTTCAAGTAACAATTGGTATAGTCTAAGTTATTATTCTAAGACAAACATAGTACTGCTTCTATAGTCTCTATGTCAAAGAAAAATGATGAAAGGTAAAGGCAAATGATAATGAACTTATATATTAGGAACAAATGAAATTAGTACAGTACCACTATAACAGAAAGGCAAACTGCTAAATCAGAAAGGCAAATATCAAGTCAATAGCTACTATGCAAACTGCTATAACAGAAAGGCAGATTAGCTAACTTGACAGAACATTCATTATTAAAATTCTAAGCCATCTCAGTGAGCTACAGATTGGATACCAAGCAAAGATGACAATTGACATATGTGATTAACTTCTTAAAACTCTCAAAAGAAGCTACATAATCAGAGAAATGTTGCAGTGTATGCTTTCTAAGGCAACCTTAAAAAGATCAAAACAGGACGCCACTAACCATTAAGCACATGGCTTAATCATCACTACCTCAATACATATTCAACAGTGAATTAAATGCCTGGGCAAACACCAGAGGAGATGCAAAGGAAGATGCTCACCTGGAATGCCTGACACACCAACTTTTGCTGCGGTGGTGAAGTTCCTGCCGACCAAGAAAACAGCCACAGAGCCCACGCGTTCCTACCCACCAGGAGCAAAGGAAGATCTGCAGTATTTGTGACAAGAGGTCATAATTCTGTGTGATGCATCCCTGAATTTTTTTAACAAATTTATAGGCATCAACTACTCTCTGAAGCTAACTTCTATGCACTTAGAATTTTCTGAAAGAGTTTCAATCTAAGCAGTAGCAGCCATTTGTAACATCTGCAAGAACTATTTTTTGGCAAACAATTACGAGTCCACTGTTCACAGGTTAAGAAAAACTTCCATCGTTTCTGAAAAAAAAAGCAGAGGGCAAAAGGGATGCAGGGCTGAAGAACAGCTGCTGCCATCAGAAGGGGAGAGTACATACTTGTAATCTCATCACATACAACTGAAAGTTTAAGTAACAAAAACGATTTCGTGGGCATAAACTACTCCTACAACGAACCAAAAAAGGGAACCGGTCTAATCGCAGATCAGATCTAGTGGTTGCACAAGTTCAAGAATATGAAAGTGCTGCCAACAATTCCGCTCGAGCGATAGGGTTTCCACGGGTCGGGTGGCGATTTTTGTCTCTCCTGTGGATCGATCGAGGATCGATGGGTATTGGTCCACGATGCATGCCGACCTGCGCCTTGCCAAATGTAATTTTTGGCCCAATAAGCGAGCTCACCCTTGCGTGGGCTGCATTCCCCGGGTGGTGGGGATTTCGGCTCTATCCGCCTCCCCGACACCAAACGAAGCCTTACTTATTAACTACATGGTCAAGGCATCAACAATTTAAAAATAGACATATTGTAGGAGTACTTTAAAAAGGGACCATCTAGCGGATTCTAATGGACGACAGCAGGTGATCCATGATCAGAAAAATAATGGTGTGGTGGGAACTGTGATTTATGCTGACAAGCCAATTGCTGCACCGCCTTTTAGTTATTCTTGGTTATCGGAACCTAAGGGCCTGATGTGACAGTCATATGGATTGTTAAGCGGAAGTACTCGAAAGATCAAGCAAAGCTCCAAATCACAAGAGCTCAGATTATTCCTAAGATTCTTTTGAGCGATGGCGAGTTTATTTCTCCACGAACTCGGAGATGGATAGCGGCAAGAAGCAGCGACACCACTTCGTGCTGATCCATGGCGTCTGCCACGGCGCGTGGTGCTGGTACAGGGTGGCCACCGCCCTGGAGGCCGCCGGGCACCGCGTGACGGCGCTTGACATGGCCGGGTGCGGCGCCAGCCACGGGCGCGGCGAGGAGGTGGCGTCCTTCGAGGAGTACAGCCGCCCGCTGCTGGACGCGGTGGCCGCGCTGCCGGGGGGCGAGAAGGCCGTCCTCGTCGCCCACAGCTTCGGCGGTCAGAGTCTCGCGCTGGCCATGGAGAGATACCCGGAGAAGGTCGCCGTGGCCGTGTTCGCCACAGCCACCATGCCCGCCGCCGGGAAGCCCATGACGTACGCGTTCAAGCAGGTACGAATATGCTCGGACAGAAAAAAAAAATCCGTGCTCCCATATGTAAATCAACTTCAAGTTTCTTCCTTACCATGCATGATTGTACAAAACTGCTAGATATCACAAGGGAAAGGGCCAGATTTCTTCATGGATTGCACGCTCGGAACCACCGGTGATCCCCAGAATCCGGATAAGACGTTTCTGTTCGGACCAAAGTACATGGCGCGGAGAGTGTATCAGCTGAGCCCTCCTGAGGTATGGTACAATGGCCGCCCGTTTGTTCATCCGATCCTCAAGTGCATAGTAATTGATAGCTGATCAGATCAGATTTCAAACAGTCAATCAGGTTTCCCTCTGTAATATCTCTCTTTTTTCGATTCCTCTGATGGCACGATGTAGTGCAGGATCTGACCCTGGGAATTGCCATGGTGAGGCCGTCGCGGCGGTTCCTGAATGACGAGACGATGAACGGGGACGTCCTCACGGCAGAGAGGTACGGCGCGGTGAGGCGCGTGTACGTCGTGGCCGAGGACGACGAGTGGAAGCCGGCGGAGACGCAGCGGCTAATGGCCTCGTGGAACCCCGGCACGGAAGTCAGGGGGTTGCAGGGAGCTGACCATATGCCCATGTTCTCGAAGCCGAGGGAGCTCTCAGAATTGCTCATGGAGATCGCCAAGGACAAGCAGAGTTGAGGATTTCAAAGCATCATCCCCTGCTTAGAGAGCTGGTCTATCATCATGTGCCTAACAGCATTCAACAGAGGCCGTTGGCGTTCATGTGTGATTGTTACATTCTTCTTCAGCGTACGATAATATCACAGGAGGTTTCCACCTAAATCATGAAATAAAATCACATTGTCTAGTCATTGCCTGCAGTGGCGGAGCCAGAATTTTTGTATAGGGTATGCCAGAACAAAATTTTCATATGCAATTCAGTAAAATGTATATATAGTTTTGTAAACAATTCGGTAAAAATTCGGTAAATAGCATATAAAGTCTTGCATTCAACAATACGTGCGAAAGTTGCATACATTAAAACAAAATATGGTCTAGGAAAATACGAAAGATGTATAAACAAGCTTATACATACCAAAAGACTATGTCTTCTTATTTGGCCTACGCTTCCTCAAGTCCATGAAAGTTTGAATTATGTCTTCTTCATCCACTTCAAAGAAAAAGTCCTTCTCAATGTACGTGACAAGACAATCGTCCAAAAGACTATTACCCATCTTGTTTCTCAATTTAGATTTCACAAAAGTTATTGCAGAGAATACCCTTTCAACACTTGCTGTTGTCACCGGTAAAAGCAATACCAATTTGAGAAGCAAATACACAACATCAAACACCTTATGTCTTTTTTTGCAATAAGCTTAACTGAGAGATCAACAAGATTGTGTAGGTCTTTGAAGTCATCATCTTCTCTTAGGATATCAATAAAATTGTCAAGTTGCAAGTTCAGTTTTAGCAAGTCAGTGCTTGATATGTCGTTAGGATAGAACTTAGCTAGTCTACGTACCTTCTGTGCATCAAATGAAGCAAATGAGTTGGAAGGATCAAAGGCTGCCATACAAGAAAGCAACTCCATATTAAATTCATCAAACCGACTAGCAAGCTCTATGCTAATTTGATCAATGACCCCAATATATACTGCTCTTCTAAAGTGGTCATCATTATTTTGGTCATGAACAAACCGAACAGATCTTCCAAAAGGCACATAATTACCCTCCATAGCACGAACTTAGACACCATGCTTGTTGCAAAATAAAGTGACCCTATCAAGAAATTGATCCCAACCATGATTCCTTAAGTGTTCCATTCTTTTCTTTGCCGCTTTAACAAGTGTGATTGCATTAAGAATATCTTGCTCCCTTCTTTGCAAACACTCTGACAAATCATTTGTGTATCCAAGAATAGTAAACATTAAGTGTAAATAAAAAACAAAGTTAAATGACTCAAATACACCAAGCATGGTATGTATCTTTGTCCAATCAGCTCTAACAGTAGTATCCTCTCCAAGAGTGAAAAGAACTTCATGGATTATAGGATACATAGCAATGATGTTGCATACAGCTTTGTAATGAGAGCTCCACCGAGTGTCACCGGGCCTAGCCAACCCCATCTCTTGATTTAATCCACTTCCAGTTTCAAGTTCACCACAATCAAGTGCTCTCATGAGATTCTCAATCCTAGCATCTCGAAGCATGCCATGATGCTTACAAGAGACTCCAACAATATTCAGCAAGAGAGATACTTGATCAAAAAACCAAACACAGTCATTATTTCCCTTGGCAACAGCAACAAGAACTAGTTGGAGTTGATGTGCAGAGCAATGGATATAATAAGCAAAAGGTGACTCTTGCATAATCAATGTTTTCAGCCCTTTAATATCTCCTCTCATGTTGCTAGCCCCATCATAATCTTGATCACGAATTCGTGTCAAAGTCAAGCCATGACTAACAAGTAAAGCTTCAATTGCATCTTTAAGTGACAAAGAGGTAGTATCATCTATATGAACAACTTCAAGAAAGTGCTCACATGGCCTTCCCAATACATCAACATAACGCAAGCAAAGAGCTAGTTGTTCTTTATGTGATATGTCACTAGACTCATCTGCTAAAATTGCAAAGGGCTCTTCACCAAGTTCTCCAATTATTTTCTTTCTAGTTTCTATGGCACAACACTGAATAATCTGCTTTTGTATCATTGGGCTAGTCATAGTGCAATTACTTGGAGCATTGTTTAGAACATACTTGTTCACCTCTTCACTATGTGCAGCAACAAATTTCAAAAGTTCAATGAAGTTACCTCTATTGCTAGACTCTGCACTTTCATCATGTCCACGGAATGCTAATTCTTGATGCAAAAGAAACTTCAAACATCGAAGTGAATAAGTCAGCCTTTTCTTATACAGATAACGATCCTCAGCACTCCACTTCTCAATTTTATCATCAATTGTTGCATCAGGATTCAGAAAACCAAAGTATTTCTCTTGGGCTGCCTTATGTGCCTTAGAACGTGCATGTTTCAAAAGTGCATTCTCTCCTATATTTCAGTTTTTCCATCCTTTCACAGTAAATGCAGCAGTTCTCTTTCCCTTACTTTCTTTGTTTTTGAACAAGTAGCATACAAAGCAAAACACAGCATCTTTCTTGACACTATATTCAACCCAAGGAAAATTGTGAAACCACACAAAATTGAAATGACGTTCTCTATCTCCAATCCACCTTTTTGGGAACTCATGTGCATATGGCTGAAATGGACCTCTAAGAATATATGCTCTTCGAATTGCATCATGATCATTAGCATGGAAACTTGCAATGGGTTGTCTTTCACCTGGATCATTTGGAAGATGACTCACATCATAAGTTGGTGGAACCAATGGTGGTAGCGGTCGTGGCGGTGGAGGTGGCGTAGGATTCACAATTTCTTCAATTACTCTCTCTTCCTCTTGCTCTTGAGTTGCCTCCGGAGGTGGTGGCGGTGGAGGTGGCATAGGATTCATATTTTCTTCAATTACTCTCTCTTGTTCTTGAGTTGCTTCCGGAGGTGGCATAGGATTCACATTTTGCCTCTTTGCTGCATGCTTTCGAAAAAGAGATGCAATATCTCCATCCTTCTTCATAATTCAATCACTCTACAATAAAATGTCAAAATTCATAGTGCATCAGCCATCAAGCTGTTATACTAATTAAAGAAGGCCACATCATGTTATAAATTAAGCAATCAAACTATTGGAATCGAAGTTAGGGTTTAGCACATTTGTACAGACACAACTCGTACTAGCACCTAACTCTAGTATCCTGTTTCATTCATTCCTGACAAAGTGAACTCTGGACAAATTCGTTAGTGATGCATATTTCTATCTCATTTCATTTCCAGAAACATTTGTGTTTCGTTTTCACATTTCATTACCAAAGGAAAACACTGAAACTTCTATTTTTCCAACCAATTCCGTGCTATCCCTATTTTCCAAACACCAATTTTTTTTATTACTGCACAACTAAAATATAATCGAGCAAACTAACAATAGTTCCTCTAATTGTAATCCTAGTCGCAAGAGCAAAAAAGTTGTACCAGTTTGCTAATTCCTAGCATATCATGATCTGAATGAAGTGGGGGACGAGGAACGCACTTGGCGTGGGTGTTGAGGAACTTGGCGGAGCGTCTGGCGATGAAGATGTCGCAGGTGAGGGCGATCTCGAACCCGACGGTGACGGCGAACCCGGCGTCAGCGGTGCCCCGCAGCACGGCGCTACAGGACGCGGGGTCGACGACGACGGAGAAGTTCCGCGCTAGGAGCACGAAATCGGGCGGGCCCCAGCCCCCAAGCGATCCCTCCTCCCCCGGCCGCCCGACGGCGTGGCTTACGTGGAGCGGAGGCGCGGAGCTTGGCGAGGCCATCGAGGACGCGGCAGGCACTGGCGATAGGAGAAACAGACAGCTGGGGGCTCCAGTTCCTGTGGGGGCGGTGCCAGGTCCTTGGTGGGCTGGGCCGCTGGGGTTGTCCTTGGTGGGCTGGGCCTTAGGGTATGCCGCGGCCCACTTGGACCACCCTGCAGCTCCGCCACTGATTGCCTGCAGAAGGAAACTTCAACATAGTTGTACGTGACAGGGGGGAGACAACAAAGGCAGCAGCAGGAATGGATAGGGGATTGACAAACGGGGCTATCGGTCAGTGAGAGAGATGAGGAGGTCTGGTTGGGCTACCATGGGACGGTCAGGCCGATGGAAAAGAGGGAAGGGAGCTGGCTGGGCTGGGTTGGAAATGGAGGACCAGCCAGGCCGGATTTGTTTTGGGCCAGATTATATTTAGGAAAAAGAAAAGGTTTATTCATTTTTGGTCTTGATTAGAATTCATGTTTGAATGCATTTCAAATTTGAATAAGTAGCAATGACTAATTTATCATATCTGTGCAACTGAGATGGTATGGAAGAAAGACTCTTCAACTTTTTTTCTCCAAAGGAGTTTGATGTTTAGTATTTTATATGTGCATTAAAATTTACAAGCAAGGGTCCCCAACTCAGCGGTCATGGTCCATGTTCCAATGCACTTTCAAGTTTGATAGATATCTTGGAAATATAGATATACACAAGTAACATTACCCACGTCGGATCTAAATCCCCTTTCGCCGCTGGTTTGAGGGGATGTTGGATTTAGTTTTTGGTAATATTATCATCGCTAGTGATAACCTTTTAGATAAACTATGTAAAAAAACCTTATAATGAGGGCCAATTTTTTTTCTTATCTAAGCAACATAATATGTGAAGTGTATCATGGAGGATTCAAACATATGTGACCTCATGGGTTGTGGGATCCCTCCATGCCACTGTGCTACACAATCACTTATGACTAGGGTAGGGGTGTTGTTCTTTTATATTAAGTCCTCAGGATCTTATATTAAAATTTTTGAACACCAAAACAATCTCAAATGAAAATATTATCAACTGCTAAGTTTTAGATATCATCGATCACTACAACTTTGATGTTGATCCTTTTTTTCTATCTAGGGTTATTTTAGAGGTATGATAATTTAGATTGATCACTTGGGTATCTAAACAATTTTAAATGAAAAGGTTATCAAGTATAAATTTTAAATCTAATCGAGCCCTATAATTTTAACATAAAACTTGTCTTATCTGACTTTGTATGAAAAAGGTATAACTTTTTATGTGGATAGTAGGTTTTCACTGCCAGAGCGTGAATATACCTAGCAGTAAATATCCAAATTCATTTTACTTTCCCCGCAGATTCCAACATCCACCTAAACCAGCGGCGAAAACTCATCACTGCCGGTTTAATTTGGCATTTGGAAAAAATTTCAAGGCCACACACAGAATCAGGTTCTTGGCTCCACTACAAAACGAGGAACATCAAGACACTTTTTCGGGGGCTTGTTAAGTCTGGAAACTACAGCTATGGAAATTTTTGCGAAGAATAGGTGATGGTTTAGTAATAGGCTTTGCTTTTAAAATCTGTCCATCTTGTTTGGTTTTTGCATCGAAGGGTGCTGTCTTTTTTTAATAATGGCCAGATATAAGTAGAGGACATGATATTTATTATTCCTTTATTATCTAAAAAATAGATGAGTAATCCAAGTTAACTTTATTTCTACGCGCTCTAGATGTTATGTTGGTGTATTATTGTAATTAGTAATATTGTAAGGACTATTATGCAAAGTGTAGCAATATAGAAAAGAGAGGGGCTGTGGTGGAGGATGACCTAG
This sequence comes from Panicum hallii, assembly GCF_002211085.1. Classification (NCBI taxonomy): domain Eukaryota; kingdom Viridiplantae; phylum Streptophyta; class Magnoliopsida; order Poales; family Poaceae; genus Panicum; species Panicum hallii. Next base: position 13,006,656 of record NC_038042.1, on the reverse strand, counting down.
CTAGAAAAATTCCCCAGTTCAACATGGTATACAGAGATAGGGTTAGGGTACCTCATCACCGGCGTTGCCGTTGCCGCGGCTAGCTGGTCGTCGGAGCTCTCAAGGGGAGGCAGCTAGCACGCGCGGGGCAGCCAAGGTGGGCTGGTGTGCGAAGCGTGCGAGGCGGCCGCGTGCGGTGCCCTAAGGCGTGGGCGACACGGTTAAGGATGGAGCGTGAGGCGGCTGGGTGCGGGGTATGCGTCGCGGGCAGCACGGTTGAGGAAGCGTGCGGGCGGCCATGCGGAGGAGAGTGAGTGTACTTCTAGGAGGCAAGGGAGTGGAGCACTATTTGGAGGAGACCTGTGTTGAGCCGACTGATAAACTTAGCACTGAGTAATGAGTTTTGCATGCAACAAACTCTATGATAGTGGCATGGTTATTGGCATCCATGTCTCCCACTATTAGCAAGAGGGTGGAAGCCATGCACACTGCATCACAGATATGGAAGACCTTGAGTAACATATACTCTTGGAGGGGGAATGAGATGATGATGATGATGATGGAAATTCAGGGCAAGGCAGATGCAGTGAAACAGGCGGGGAAACCAGTGGAGAAATATGCTAGTGAGCTTCAGTACTTGTGGGAAGAGCTAGATCAGTATGCTCCTCTCAAAATGGAGACTCCACGAGATGCTCAGGTTGTCCAAAAGTGGGTGGAGGACAGGAGAGTGACCCACTTCCTAAAGAACCTGGACCCTGAGTGTGAGAGTAGGAGAGCTGCTTTCTATCACCAGGAGAGTCTTCCTACCATGGATGAGGCTGTTTCAGCCATGATTGATTAAGAGAGCAGGATTCGAGTGATAGGTAGTGCTAATCCTATGAAGCCGGCTTAGAGTGATAGGTAGTGCTAATCCTATGAAGCCGGCTTAGAGTGATAGGTAGTGCTAATCCTATGAAGCCAGCTTATGTTGCAATTGAAGACAGGGAGTGCTACAATTATGGGGAAAAGGGGCACTTGAGTTACAATGTCCCAATCCTAGAGGCAGTGGTGGCCGAGGTGGGTCTCGTGGAGGTCGTGGTGGAGGCCGAGGCCTAGGCCGTGGTGGCCCTAGGGCCAATGTAGCTACCAGTGAAGAGACTTCCACTATTACTCTGACTGGGGAACAAGTTAACAGTGGGAACAATGGCAGAAGGGAAAATCTCCTGAGAGATCCACTCCACCTGATGGATGCACCACCAACAACTTCGGTAACTTTTCCAACTACGCCCACATGGGCGAAGGTACTCAGGCATAGGCACCTGCATCTTCATGTAGGCATCACGTAGAATGGGTTGTAAATTCAGGAGCATCCAAGTATGTCATAGGCATGTCTAGTTCTTTCAAAACAAAAATTCCATATACTCATTCCAAGGCTGTTCAAATTGCTAATGGCTCATCCTAATAAATCCATGGAGTAGGGTCTATAGAGTGTACACCTTCTCTTAGCTTGTCATCAGTCCTACATGTTCTATCATTTCCAGTCAATCTCCTTTCTATAAGTTCAATCATTGATCAATTCAAGTGCATAGTAACATTTGATGAAAACTCTTGTGTTAGGAGAGGGGGACTGTGAGAAGGATTGGGACTGGAGTCAGACATAATGGGTTGTGGTTCATCAATCATGAGGAGTCAGCATTGACAGCAGCTGTTGAAGGAGTTGTGAAGGGAATTCTGCTACACCATTGTCGGTTAGGACATGTATCTTTTGAAAGCTTAAGTCGGTTGTACCCTGCTATGTTTAAGGAAGTGGACAAAGGTAGACTTGTATGTGATGCATGTGAGCTTGGCAAGCATACTAGATCCATCTATCCTAGTAATGGTTGTTGCGGTTGTGAACCGTTTATTCTAATACACTCAGATGTTTGGGGTCCCTGTTCAGTCAATTCTGTGAGTGGTGCTAAGTGGTTTGTCACCTTTATCAATTGTTACACTCGTATGACTTGGATCTATATGATTAAGCATAAAAATGATGTGTTCCAATGCTTTCAAGACTTTCATAAATTGGTGGCAAATTAGTTTAATGCAAGGGCTCGAGTCATTCGAACTGACAATGGAACAAAGTATGTGAATAATGAAATGTGAATAATGAATTCAGATCATGTCTTTCAGATCAAGGGATTATTCATCAAACAACCTGTCCTGAAACTCCACCTTAGAATGGTGTAACTGAGAGGAAAAATCACCATTTGTTGGAGGTAGCAAGATCTCTCATGTTTCAGATGAATGTACCTAAGTATTTGTGGAGTGAGGCAGTGATGACAGCCACATACCTCATCAATAGAATGCCATCAAGAATACTTTAAAGTTCCACCCAAAGTCTTTGGTTGTGTTTATTTTGTAAAGGATCATCAGCCCTCGGTGAGCAAGTTGGATCCTCAAGCATTCAAGTGCATGTTTGTGGTGTATGCCTTTGCTAAAAAAGGATACAAATGTTGGGATCCTATTGGCAGGAAATTGTTTATGAGTATGGATGTGAGATTTCATGACGAAGAACCATACTACACAAACAAGGGTGATCTGGATCAATTCTTGAAAGATTTCTGTCCGGTCACTGTAAGGGACCATAGAGAGGGGGAGGATAATGGTGGAGAAGGTGGTGATTTGGCTAATGGGGCTCCAGGAGAAGTGATTGTTGGTGGCGTGGTTCCACACAAGATATGGAGGAGGTGATAACCATGGAGATATCAAGTAATAATGAGAGAGGTGATGGTGATGAGGATGATCCAAGTAGTCAGGAGGAGGATGATGATGTTGTGGTTGTTGGGACAATTTTGTGCCCCACTAGGGAAGGACGAGTGAGAAGCAAGGGGAGAAGACGAATGAGAAGTAGGAGGAGCAACCCATTGTGTATTACCGAAGGCGGGCTAAGAAGCAGGGGGAGCAACCACCACAACCTGAACAAGTTGAGACTCCAGTACCATATCCCTCCTCAGACTCCTATCCATCAAGCTCGCCAGCCCGGCTTGTAATGTCTCTCCCACCCTTGAACATGTAGAATTTCCCCTTGAACAACTTAATGATCCTAGAGCCAATGCTGGAAAACCTCCTTCTCATTATGGCTTTGAACATGGCATTGCTAAGTATGTTTCATACTCTAGTGTCTCACCTGCATGTAGGACTTTTGTTGCATCTCTACAAATAGAGCCTATCCGAAGGATTGGAGGTGTGCTAAACAGGATCCAAAGTGGAAGGAAGCAATGAAAGAAGAGCTACTTGCTCTCCAAAAGAACAAGACATGGGAACTTGTTTGTCTTCCAGAAGAAAAGAAGGTTGTGGGTTGCAAGTGGGTCTTCACAGTGAAAAGCAAGATTGGTTGCGAAGGGATATAATCAGACATGTGGAATTGACTATGATGAAACCTTTGCACCTGTGGCAAAAATTGGCACGGTGAGAACCTTGATCTCATGTGCAGCCAACTTTGGAAGGCCACTTCATCAGCTGGTTGTGAAGAATGAATTTCTTCATGGTGATCTGTAGGAAGAGGTCTATATGAAAATTCCACCAAGATTTGGAAATGAACGGACTCTAGGGGAAGTGTGCAAACTCAAGAAGTCATTCTATGGCCTGAAGTAGTCACCACGAGCATGGTTTGATAGATTTAGGCAAGCAGTGTGTGATATGAGGTACTCCTAATGCAATGGAGATCACACAGTCTTCTACAAACATCAGGGCTCTTGTATCACTATCCTAGCTATTTATGTTGATGATATAGTGATCACTGGAGATCATGTGGAGGAGATCAAGAAGCTGAAGGAGAGGCTAGGCAAAGCCTTTGAGGTAAAGGATCTTGGACCACTCAGATACTTTCATGGGATTGAGATTGCCAGGTCATCAAAAGGAATTATTCTCTCCCAAAGGAAGTATGTCCTTGATCTATTGGTGGAAACAGGAATGCTTGAGTGTCGTCCTTGTGGCTCACCCATTGATAGGAATCACGAAATGTGTGCTGAATCAGGTGACCTTGTGGATTGGGAAAGATATCAGAGGCTAGTCGGTCGATTGATATACCTCTTCCATACAAGACCTGACATTGCTTATGTAGTGAGTGTGGTGAGCAGGTATATGCATGATTCTAGAACTAGGCATATGGAGGTAATTTATCAAATCCTGAGATACCTGAAGGGAACAGCTGGTAAGGGGTTGTGGTTTAGAGCAAACCAACACCGTGCCGGATCTGTATCACCTTCATGGTCTGACGAGGCTCCCCATGCCAGTGCCTATGCACCACCTCCAAATCGAAAACCCGTGGCAGACCATCGTCATCATCATTGATGCCGCGCTCAGGGAGAATGTTGTGGGAATGACGCAACCTAGGTCTCTCCAAGGGAATTGCCGGGGGTGTCGGGATGATGGCGTTGTCCCCTGCAAGGTGCAGGAGTGGGTTGAGCATTGTGTAGACTGGGTGGAATAGCCCTCTTCACAGAGCCTGACGACGAGGACGTGAATGTCCCGGCAGTCGATGACGTGGCTGGGGAGGTCGTCAAAGACGGAGGCGGCACGACGAATGATGGAGGCGAGCTCTGGAAGATGGCGGAGTGGCCAAAACTCCGGGCGCCAGTGGTGCGACCGCTAGTAGTAGGCGTTGGTGTAGAAGACAAGGAGGCACGACGGGTGAAGGTCGCCAAAGCAGCGGAGGAAGACGGGGTCGGAGGCGACGCCGAGCCAGCACCTGCAGGCGAGGGCCGCATGAACTAGGTCGGTGGGGAAGGCGAGGTGGAGGAGGATAGCACCCATGAGGTTGCAGTTGCTGATGACTGATGAAACGGCATCCGCCGCCGACCTCATCGCTGGGGATGGCCGCTCCACATGCCGGCCTCCTTTCATCATGGCTACCATGAGATCTTGGGATGGAATTTACTATCACAAGAAATGTTATATTATATACATGAGTTCGAGGACGGCTGGAACTGTGAACTTCTACGCCGGCATAGAGTCCTTTCTGTCCCAAGTTAGTTTACTTCTTCCTCTGATGTTGGCATATTGTAGCAGGTCATGGAGTCCTTGTAGGGACGAGGGAGTCGATATAGGGACCAAGCCAGTGTATTTTTCTGATCTGTTGTATCAGTATATCTTTGCATTCCTTTTTTTTTAAAAAAGGTTAGGTTGCCTGTATCACAGATGGAAAATTGGCGGCTACGATGGAGGTAGATGCACATGAACCTATCTACTCCCTTAATTCGTTTGATGATATCATCTATGGAAGAAAACGTGTTCCATAATATTTGTCTATTATCCATGATGTAGTTATTAGGATGGTGTATTATGATATATTTAATCGATGTATGGATGGTCATTTCGATTCTTTTCCCCGGCCTTACAGCTTAGGGCATCATGTACATGATTTGCTATAGACAAACACTGCAAAAAATGTTACGGTCTGCTCCTTTATTCGACCCCACCACCCCTCCCTCTTTTATATTTATCATTATACAGTAATGCGGTATTTTAGACTGGCTTTGGACCTAATTATTCTCCTCCGGGTTCCAACAATGAAACCTGGGTGTATTTATTCTAGCTCATGTTGTTTGTTCGGCCCATATAAATTCTTTTTCATACAGGTTCATAGAATTAGTGGCATTGTTGCCACTGTAAAAAAATATTTGTTTCACTTATCCAATTAAAATGGTGGTGACGAGATGGCGGTGGAGGATTGAGTACAAAATTTACTTCCGAGAGCTTATATAATTTATTTATTATAGGTATATAAACTTTTGTTGCACTTATCTAGTTAAAATGGCAAGAACATGACTGTACAATTTTTTCTTTGTTCTACGACTATGAGCTTGTGTGAATTATTTTAGGTATATAAATCTTTTGTTCCACTATAATAATTTTTCGTTCCGTAAAACAATTTTTTGTTAAAATGACATCGGTGGTTTCCTTAAAAATGGCAAAACAGTTTTATTACTCAGCCCGTTTTAACCTTTCAAAAAATCTTCACTCTTCCAGATAATACAGTAAGGAATTCTATCGAAATGTATTTATACTGATCAATGTGACTCCCCTTCTAGAACGTATAATTGCAGGCAGAGTACTGAATATGCATGGCGCAGGGCATCGTCATGTACTCATGTCGTTGTGCATGCATGCATGCATGTGTCGTGAACTCGTGAATCGTGATGCAATGCAACAAACACTGAGCTTGTTCCAATGAAGTTTGACCGACGAACATGCATCGTCGTCAACTCGTCATGGTTGTGCCCTTCTGCTGTATTACTATGTGCGAGGCAACAATTCATCTGTATTTAAATGGGCCTCAGAACACATGCGACCTTTTTATACAGTCCACGAGTCTTTTTCTCCCACTTGTGTGCCTTTTGCTGATCATTTGGGTGTAACCATATGGAAGTATTATGGCAAATTGGAATTTGGTTATTGTGTTGTTTTCTTATTCCATATTTCACATAAAAATGCATTCTTCTGAACATGTTAAAGCCACGCTGCACCGTGAGCACTTCAAGGTGCAGGTTGCCTTCGCTACCGCTCCAGCTATAGCGGATTGGGAAAAAGGCCCGAGGCTCATGAGCTGGCTCGGCCCATTTATAGGTCGGATTTGGTTCAGGTCGGCCCACCTCTTAAAAGAACTGAGTCAAGCCTCAAATTTCAGCTTATTTTCTTAACGAGTCAGCTCGTGAACCGCTCGTGTGCTTTTCGATTTTTCGACTAGCTCATTAGACTCTGTAAATATGAAAGTAATAATATTGCTTTTTATTAAAAAAATTATATTATTATTCAGCAAAAAATGCCATTCAGCTTGCAAGTCAACTATCATACTAATTAAGTCTATCTACGTTATCCCGATTTATTGACTTATGTTATTTGTTAAGCTATACTTTTAGATATTATTAGCATAATTAAATTATAATATATTAGTTAATATCATATTTGGTCTTAACGTTAATGTTGAACAATGCTCGACTCATCCTAACGTGATCGTGTCTCTCTCTCTTTGCAAGCCACGAGCCAGCTCTTCCAAGGACTTATGTATTCTTCTAATTCTTATGACTATATAATCAACACGTAAATGACCAGAGTCCAGAAGAGGTTATTACACGCCAATCTTTGCTTTCCCCAACCGGACGTAGACCACATGCTGCTAGAGAACCTTGCATTAGTACCGGTCAGCAACTCCTGTTTAGTACCGGTTTTGCAACCGGTACCGACTGCTCGGTACTAAATGCAGTACCGGTTGGACTGACCGGTATTAAATGGTATATTTTTATTTAAGTACCGGTTGGAAAGACCAACCGGAACTAAACTGCTCGCCACATAGGGCGGTTGGAGCCACTTGAGTACCGGTTGGTGTACCAACTGATGTTAAATTCTTTTTCTATTTTTTGTTTGCTTATGTTTCTTTTCTTTTACTTTTTAGTTTTATTCATATCCATTTGCATATAGCTAGCATTCGTATTCATATTTGTATCTAGCATAGTAAAGACTACATATTATATATATATAATTTACATACACTTCACATATTACAAGACTACATATTATATATATATATAATTTACATACACTTCACATATTACAAGTACTTCAAATAATGCACGCTTGGAATCCAATATTACAAGTAGCCATATAAATTATTTCCTTAGAAGTACTTCAAATATTACAAGTCATCATCGTCTTCCCTATTTTCATCTAGTTGACCCACGCTTACCCTATGATTGGTATAAAATTCTCCGTTAGGATCGATGACCTCATCCGGATCCAGAAGCCGATGTTATAGTACCCTTTTTTCAGAATACTTCCACCTTCATCCTACATGATATAAAATAAAAGAGGGGATGAGAAAGCACAAAAGTAGTAGAGCTAGAATATACAAATGGGAGGAAACACTTACATAACAAATGCATTGACGAGGGACTTGTCTATGATGTCTTGATGGTATAGAAACCAAAGACTCTCAAACTCGATCCATACGTCAGGTAGCCCTCAAAATAAATGGCTATCTTTAACCCGTCATTATCAATCCATCTACAGATTCCTTCATGTACCATTGATGCAACTCATACATTCTTGTTAGTAGTATCTTCAACAACTCTGGACACATAAGAGGTTGTCGGTGTTTTACCGGCTGCCCACCGAAGGGTATACCCAAGGTGGTAAGTTTAGGTGAGGAGACGCCAAGATCAGGAACTCGAAGGTGTAAGGAACACGAGATTTAGACAGGTTCGGGCCGCGAGGTGCGTAATACCCTACGTCCTGTATGGTGGTTTGTATTCCTTTGGATGTAGATGTTGTGTTTTGAATGGGTCCCTGCCCCCCCCCTTATATATCCGGGAGGTCAGGGTTACATGGATCTAATCAATACTAGCCAAGGAATCATAACCGGGTATAACTCGGGTAGTTTCCTCCTGTACTGACTAGCTTTATCTCCTACTCAAGCGAGTAGAAAACAAGATAAATAAGAGATAAGACAGGCTTTATCTCTTAACTCCGTTTAAACTACATTATGTAAACAGCCCTGTAGCCCCGGGTCTGATAGAGGTTCCCCCAATACAAATTCTTTTCTTCCTGCCCTTGGGTGAATCGCGATATGATCCTCCCCTCAGAGTTGAGCTTTTGTGAGGTTCGTTTCCACCACAAAGTCAACCATAGCTGCATTCTCTTTTGAAAGCACTTGGAGTGGAGGTATCGATTGTTGGGATTATTCTCCGAGCTTGGGAATGATGGACCGATGATTTGCCTTCTTCTGATAAGACTTTGTGATTGAGCGGTCGTAGTTTGATAGTCTTTGTTCCACCCTTTGGTTGGCACATGCCTATAAAGAACTTCTCAGCTAGATCCACTAGTTGCTTCAGCTCAGGCTTCCTTGGCGCGAAGTGATCTTGAACCTCCTTTCTCGCTTGCTCATCCAGTTCCTCATCAGTCTTTTCGTATGCTAACTTCAGAGGTGGAGGCTTTTCTTTCTTCTTAGGTGGGTTCTTCTTCTCCTTAGGAGGTGGCGGGAACGAAGCCTTCTTAGGTGGGTTCTTCTTCAGCTTAGGCGGTGGACTCATGTTGGGGTCCCTTTGAGCGAGTGGTGACAGCGGATCCATGCTAGGATCCCTTTGTGCGAACAGTGATGGCAGATCCATGCTGGGGCCCTTTGTACAGGTGGTGACGGTAGACCCATGCTGGTTGGTGACATTGGCAACCTTGGCCTTGAGTTTTGAGCCGATGCTGCAGAATCTGTGGCTCCTTGCAGAAATCTTATGTAGTGCTTGTTCCAATAGATCCAAGTGTGGATGGCATGTTGTAGTTCCTCTTCTCCATCGCCTCTAGGGATCTCAAGGTCGAGGTCTTCCCATCCTTTCTCGACTCAGTCAATCATGACTCTAGCATATCCTCCAGGAATCGGCACATCATGAATTGTCCTGCCTTGGACAAGTACTTCAGCAATATCGTGAGTCACTAATTTGACCTTTTTCCTCTGCTGATAAAGAAGCTCGTAGGGGGTCCTCATGATGATGTCCTCCACGGGGTAACGTTGTGGGTTGTCCGCAACCATTTTAGTTCATTCTCCGGCTGGGTGCTCCGTGGAAGCAACGTTGCTATGGCGTTAAGAGCCAGGGATGCTCTCCAAATTAGCAGCTGATGGAGCTTCTTATTGTTATCGTTGAATAACTACTATTGCACTTTCAATCAAAGCTACTCGTTCTTCTAGGGAACTGTTGGTATTTCTTAACATTCATAGAATAATCTGCAAGCGCACAAAGATACCGTTGTAACACTTCACCCGTGAGTATTTAAGGGTATCGTATTTCCACGAGGAACGGAGGTGCTAGCCTTCTAACTGGTTCGTCCAAGGACAAATAAGAGATAGGTAGGCAAGGATAGAGAGGTTTTCTATGGCTTAAGAGTTTCTAGTAAAGATAGGTTCTGCCTCTACTTGCTTACTTCAGGCACCGATCTGACCCTGCCCCTGGTCTGCTAGGATACTCCGGCTATTAGTTCTACTCCGACCCCAAATGTGAGGGATTTTAGAGGATGGACAGGGTTGTCACCACATGCCACCTTACCCTAAAACACCGTGGGGGACTCTCAGCATTCAAAGGTAATCTAGAACCTAGACACCACGTCTATGCTGTCGATTACTACTCTAGCGTCAATCAAGGTTTACCCATCTTTATCAGGGGCCCTCTATCAGAGCATCCCTCACAAAAACGGACGATGATCCGTTATGTAAATAAAGAATAGAACTTACTTAAGTAAGAGAATCACCACCATAGGAGATCACAAATACTTACTTAAGAAATAAAGCATCCGTCGAGGTACAAGGCTGAGGAAGAGTGCCGACAGGCCGGCACCTCCCCAAACTTCCCCTCACTCTCTTCCTAGTTTCTAAGCACTACGGAGGTAGGGCTTCGTCATAGAGTGGAGCTCTTCTCTTCTCTTCTTATTGTATTGAATGGGGTGCTCTCCCCCTCCTTATATAGTCCTCCAAGGGTGGTTTCTAGCGGGGTTATACATGGAAACCTTGTGAACCACCTTGCAGATAGCGCGGGGGTTCTTCCCACCAAAACTGAGCGAGATGGGAGGTCGTCCAGGTTCGGCCGACCCCTGGGTGCCGCCTCTCGCGCCGCCTTTCATACAGGACACTAAGGAATGGAATGGATTAGAATCTGGTTTCCTTTACTTTTCCTGCTCAGATAACCTGGGTTTTTTAAAGATTTTCAAAACAAACATAGACTTGCTCCTCAAATGATTCTCTCAAATCGCTCAATGTGTATGGTTCCTCACCAAGGCATTGTTTTGACTCTTTGCATCCTACTTCTAATAAGGCTTTTGTGGAGCTTTGGGTAGGAAATGAAAAGGAGGCATACTTGTATTACATATATTGCAAAGTTAAAACCGGATCCAGGAAGAAAACAAGTCATACAATCAGATCAAGATGTGCATGTGTGTGGACATGTGGATGGTCGATGGAAGATGTATGAAAGACTCTTCTTTTTTTGTGATCTCTCTCACTTTTGAAATTATTTAAAAACATGGCTATATTTATATATTTTATATATATACTTTTTTTGATACTTGGACCTTGATGTGTCCAACTCATTTTATTTTTTTTCTTTTTTTTTCTCTTTTTTCAATAGCCTGTATCACTTTTGTAACGGTAACTGGAGAGAGAGATCAACATAAATAGTGGGCATTTATTTCACGGAATGGATGGATGGATGGATGCATGAAAGGTTGCCAACTCCCAGTGGAGGAGTTTAGCATATGTAGGTGGTGTGTACGTGTTCTTGATTATGAAAGCATAAAATGAATTTTACAAGGATCACAAAAAATTTGACAAAGTTGAATGCAAAAACAAGTAACATATATATAAGGTTTCCAATAAGAACAACATATGGCTTTGGTAATAACGCCATTGAGGAGTCAAGCTATTGATTTTGAATTTTTGAAAGATAAATTTCCTAAGTACTTTGTAGGAAAAAGCAAGGTTCCTTTCATCATACATATCTCATTGATCAACTACTTAGATGACATGCTTTACCTCTGATAATTTTTTCACAAGTAAAAGGAATACAAGCGAGGAATAAAGAATATGCAAGCCAACCATAGGAAAGACATGTTTAACACGAGGATATTGGCAAGGTTCGTCGAATTTGATTTTAGTGATCATCATAAAATTTATTTGAAACTAGTCAAATTAGGGAGTTAGAGGGTTGTCTTGCATAAACTATCATTGAAGAGGAAGTAGGGAAAACTGAGGGGAGAAAGAGGTGGTTTGGTTGAACCAGAGGTTTGGCCATCCCTCTCTGAATCCCATCGGTCCTGTTCTTCAGTGTGCTGGACAGTCCGATGTTGTGCATCATGTTGGTGGAGGATCTTAAATAAGTGTGCACTTGGTAAGCCTGAGAGATCTCCCCCACACTTATTCTTGTACCTATTTTTATTGAACAAAACAAAGGTGGAAACAAGCAAGGACTCTACCATTTGTAAACACCGGGAGGTCTAAATTTTATTGAATCAAGGTGCATGAAAAGTTTGAAGCACCTAAATTTCTTTTTGTCATTTATTTTTATATTCTTTTTATCATGGCATACTAGGCATGATGGGTAACTTAGCAGCATGGAAACATGAGGTGAGTATACACGAAGTATGTGGGATACTTACTGGACCGACCTCCCCAAGCGTTGAACATGAATGCAAGAGTTAAGCTTTATATGCATGAAGCAAAGCTTCGCATTTGTTCTGCTTGGTTCCTCATGCATTTGTCTTTCCATGGGACCAAGGAGTTTGTATGAGTATTGGGGTTATTGTACGCTGCTCCTTAGTTATTTATTTTATTCCCTGCAAAAGATTAGTGGACAACAAATACTCGAGGAACGTTTAAAGAATTTTAAAATGATTTTTTTAGATTTGTTGTTCACACCCATGCTTAAGGAAAATCAAATTTAACAATTCTAGTAGCATGGATCCCAAAATGCCTACCATCATTTTATTTTACCGTTTCACTTTTTTTCGAGAGAGATTCTTTTATGTCAAAAGGTTTTTTTTCACCAATTTTCATCTTTACAGAAAAACTCAAGTAAGGCTAGGATAAAAATTGCATGAATATGACAAAGGGGCATTTGGCAGTATGCACATGATGCATTTTGAAATGTGACTTATGCCTCCTTTGCATGTCGTGCAATTTTTATTATTGAAGTGCAATTCGGGCCTTAGCTTATCTCCAGTATGAACTTGAGGACTTACCCAACAGTTTTGAAAATTTTCTTGCAGGGGTTTGTCCAAAGAAGACATGCATCCAAAGTCTATGAAAGTATTAACTCTAACGGTTGATTAATCAAACTCAACACCATGTCTCATTTAATTAAAGAAGGCTATTTAACCTAAGCACCATGCTTAAGTTAAAGAGCCTATGGATGTATCTTGCAAAAAGACACCCAAACTAGAGCATATGAAGGTAAGCAAATGAAACATGATTTTGAATGATCAAATTATGTTCAAATGGAGGCAAACATGAGTAAGGGATTGGTGAATCTTACCTTCGCATACCTGAGTATTCTTACCGGCAGCATATGAGGATGGATGATTCGAAATTACTGCAGCGGTGGTGTGATCACTTATGTTGGTCAATGACTCCTCCATTCCGATGCGGGCTGAAGCGGAGGAAGGCACTTAGACCATGCCGACTTAGGCGAACAACAAGGCAAGGTCATACACACGCCCAGTGTGTAGGAACCATCGGCCTTGGTGGCATGATTCGCTGGCACAATGCTATATGATTAGAGGCGCATCATACATCTCCTTTCATGCATGCGAGCAAGTGCCAATTGGAGTGGAGGAGCAAAAGCCTAGAAAGGAAGAGGAGCATTACTCTTGCTTCTATGCGTGCAAGAGCTGCTAGAGCAAAGCTATGCAAAGATGGGAGTGGATGAGGATTATGCCAAGACTTTGCAAGCGTAAGTGAGAGCAAGGCTAGGTGAAGCTAGGCGGCAAAATAATATCTATCAGGGTGCAATGCCAAGCTTGAAGGCACGCTCATGTGTAGGTCGCCGGCTTTCTCTCACTATATCCTTCTTCCTTTCTTTCTTTCTTTTTCATCTTCTCTTTTTTTATCTTCTTTTTTTTGTATTTTCTCTTTTTTCATATTTTTTTCATAAGCAAGCCAGAGCTGACACCTTTTAACTAGGATACTCCTTGGTACGAATAGAACTTGCAGTGAGACGCTCACTGATTTTCCCCACACTTGGACTGTTGTGTATTAGAACACCAAGAGTCAAGTGTGTGGTGTCGGTGTCTCCTTTAGAGTGTGTTCCATCACCAAAGAGGACCGAGTGTACAGTTGAAACAGCTCCCATGTTCTTGGGCATCGCATGCCCCTCGTTCTTTTTAATCTCAACCTGAAATGGTTAGCGACCAAAAATACCCGAAGGTGCGTAGTATCCTAAAAACATGTTCTTGCTTTTATTGAATAAAAGGAAACTTTATCGGAAAATGAAATGAAAGTTCAGGCCATCTCCCGGCAGTGCTTTGTTTATGGTCACAAGCTCAACCATGGGGAATTTCTTCTTGCAGCTATCATTAGTGATAATGCTCCTAGCTTGACCATCATTTGATGATTTATCGTCATTCAAGCTGTAAGGTTAGTGCCGCAATGTGCCTTGAAATTTTCAATGCTTATGATAAACAAATGCATCTACAACCATCAGTTTAAACATTTTGCAAGGGAGGACTTTAGGGTGGTTGTAGTCCTTGTGTGTGCTTATGGCACAAAGTGCGGCTGACTCTAGAAAGGAATTATGTGAGCATGGTTCTTGAGGTGTTTTAAGAATGAAGCTCCCATGCTCGTCTAGGGAATCCTTTTTGTCGGATTCTAGAGTTAGTTCTTCACAAAGCTTCATGGCCCATGAGTTATCTATCCCAAGAGAATCATCAAAGAAGACTGATGTTGGTGATGGTCGTTCATTTTCACAAAAGTCTTCCGAGTCATCTTCTTTGGGGTAGAAGGTTCTGCACCTTGAAATAAAGTTGGCCCAGATGATGCGAATGGAGATACACACATCACCGTCTCGAGCGGGTTTTGTTCAGGATGAGGCTTCGCCATAGGATTTTCCAATCAAGAGGTAGTGGTGGCGGAAGCGGTTTCCCTAAGCTTTTCGTCTATGCTCCTTTGAGATGTACCAAAATGTTCTTCTAACTGGTGGCCTAGCAGAAGATCAAAATTGATGATAGGATAGATATGGATATCTAAGCGCACCTCAATTTTGTCTATGATGATTGGCACAGCTGTTGCGATCCCGCGACACTCAAAGATACGTCCCGAGGGACTTGTGAAGAGTTTGTTAGTCAGGGCTACAGGCAGGCTTCCCAAGAGAGTTTGTCAGACCCGGGACTAGGGACTATGTACATAACGTAGTTCATACAGGAATAGGGGATAGGACATGTCCTATACCTTATTTGTGTTGTACTCTACTCCCATGCGAAGTAGAACTAGTCGATACAGAAGGAAGCTACTCGAGTTGTACTCGAGTAAGGTTCCTAAGCTAGTGTCGGACTAGGATTCATGTAACCCTATCCTCCCGGATATATAAGGACGGGCAGGGACCCCCTCAAAACACATGAACACCCAAAGCAATACAAACCACCAAACAGGACGTAGGGTATTACACACATCGCGGCCCGAACCTGTCTAAACCTCGTGTTGCTTGCACCTTCGAGTTCCTGATCTTGGCGACGCCCTACCTAAAACTCACCACCTCGGGTATACCCCTCAGTGGGCAGGCCATAAAACACTGATAGCTGGCGCACCAGGTAGGGGTGCGCATCGAAGATCCACCGGCGAACTCGATGGCATCATTCAGAGTGCTGTGCTCCCCGAGGGCACGACGCTCGTTTTCGGCTCATGTGTCTGCGGGCTCATGTGTCTGTGTCGCAGATGGCGCGGGCGATTTCCGTCGACTCACCATCGACGTCATGAAGCCAAAAACTCTCGCAGCAAGTTTTCACAGCGAACTCGACGAGTTTGTCGACAATCTCGATGACTTGTTGACCCATGGCTCCGCCAGGAAGATCAAGGAGGAGTCCATTTTCAATGCGACTCCACCCCATGCTGCAACAACCACGCTCGGATCAAACTCGCTCCAATCTGAGGACTTGCGTAGCCGATCACGACTCGGTCCACGCAATTCAGCCACTGAACCTCAGGAGGCCAACAATTCCGAGTCCCTCTCCGCATTGGAAAAGGACTTGGACTTTTTACTCCAAATTGGGAAACCCGAAGCCACGGCACGTCGAGGGGCTGCGGGTCACCTTGGTGACGATGGTTTGATGATCACCTCCACCCCAGAAGGTCGTTTCATGCATTGGAAGGCATGAACCTCTCTGATCTACTCAAAGATGAAGACCGACTCGTGGCAGACCTTGAGCCCTTGCCTTTTCAGGAGGGCAAGCCATTAGCCACCACGGCAGAAGAATCGACCGAGCTAGTCGAAGTGAGCTCCGACGAACTCATATCACGCCAAGTGTTGATAGTAGAAGAGGGGGAGGACGATGGCCTCTCACCCAACGAAACACTTGACATGATATCCGAAGATGAGTCCACAGCCAACACCGGCGATGATAATGACACCGAGCGTGAGGCACGAAAGGCCAGGAACAGAGCCCGTGCAGCCCGGCGAAGGAGGGTCAACGAGCGCATACGATCTATGCACCGTGAACTGGACGCTGAATTCGCTGTCGTGAGAGAGCGGGGCTTCAGAATCCCCATGGCTAACATCGCCCGGGTAACTGCCATACTCCAACGCAGCAACGATCCAAACCTGCGCAAGCACTTCGCTATGCGCAGAGAGCATGGATCTAGCTCGATCGACAAAACCTGGCATCAGCCATCGGAGAAGAACACATGGGCGAAAGCCGCAGCCAGGCTAACAGTCGAACGGCAGGCGGCTGTCCTCAACATCAATGAAGCAATAACAACGATAATGCTCGTGGAAGTCAGGCCACTGGCGGGAGGCAGCAGCCACCTCCAGGAGGCAACCCGCGACAACCTAATCATCCCAACCATCGGAATCCTCAAGACTTACCCATTGAAGACCTGCGCCAGAAAAGCAATGAAGGACGCGATGCACGATTCATAATTGATTCCAGACGCAGATAGCATGAAGTAACCAATCCAGAAGGTACCGACTGCAGTGATCGCTTTCGAGCGTTCACAGCACAGTTCAACAGTTACAAGTATCCTGAGGGCTTCAAGCCAATTGGGATCACCAAGTATGATGGCAAACAAGCTCCTCAGCAATGGCTACGATGTTACTCTACCGCCATAGAAGTCGCAGGAGGCTCCAACATCACCAAGGTCGTCTACTTCCCGATGGCTTTGGACCCTGCGCCGCTCACATGGCTGGAGAGCCTCAGGAACAACTCGATCGACTCCTAGGAGGGGCTCAAGAAAGTTTTCATCGACAACTTCCAGGGGGCGATCGCCCGCGCAGGTACTCGTCATGACCTTGCTCAGTGTAAACAGGAACGCAACAAGCTCCTACGATCATACACACGCTGTTTCTTCGACGTACGAGCCACCATTGCGAACATCTCGGAAGAAGACATCATCGACTACTTCTACAATGGCCTCACTGACCCAGGTATCTATAGACTTTAGGCGGAATAGACCAAAAACTGTTGCAGGACTTCATGACATGATGCACGATTGGTCCGAGCAAGAGGAGAAGATGCGTGAACGTTCCTGAGGCACAATGACAACAACCCGAGGCGTACAAATGACAACCATACCGATAAGAGCCAGTGGGACTACTCGGGTTCATCCCGAAAGTGCAAGCCAGACGATCTCGTCGCGGCTGTGGATCATCTTTCGCGAGGCAGGAAGACAACAATGCAGGAGAAATTCGAAAAGCCCATGGCATCCAGGTTCCAATCACGCGGCAATCAATTGCTACAACCTCCGGAGGACATTCAGCAATCCCAGCAATGACAAGAAGAACAAGTCAACAGATAAAGAGCCCGAAGAGGATGACCAAGGGGACAAATCGCGCAATGCGAAGTTCCAAGATGCCTCAAAAACCATCAACATCATCTTCGAAGGTGACGAAGAGTTCAGTTCCAGGAGGGAACATAAACTACTACTCCGAGAAATCATGTCCGTCAAGCTGGCGGTACCACAACCACTCCGATGGTCGGAGGTCCCCATCTTATTTTCACGAGATGGTCAATGGACTAGCTTCTCGTAGCATGGCAAATTTCCCCTGGGCCTATACCCAGTGGTGGCAGAGGTCAAGCTCACCAGAGTACTCATCGACGGTGGAAGCGGTCTCAACCTCATCTTCGCCAGCATGTTGAGAAATATTGGCTTAGACTTAACGGACATGCTCGTCCCAAGCAAGTCTCCCTTAGGCACGAGGGAGAACTACCATACCGAGTTCATCAAATTCGAAGTTGCCAACTTCGAATCTTCATATCATGCCATACTGGGCAGGCCGGCACTGGCCAAATTCATGGCAGTGCCGCACTATGTTTATCTACTTCTCAAGATGCCAGGATGAAGTGTGGTACTCACTCTCTGAGGCGACTTGAAGAAGTCGTATGACTGCAACCAGGAGGCCATCCAGTACGCTTAAACTACGCGTGTGCTAGATGCTTCAGGAGAAGTATCGCGGCCGCGCAACAACTCTCCCAAGCTGGGCTGGAAATCCCAACAAGGAAGGCAAGCCAGTAGAGCATCCAGTCGACCGGTGACATGGCCCTCAAGACGATCCAGCTCCAAGAGGGCGACTCATCTAAGACTGCTATAATCGGTGCAGGCTTAGGTGAGAAATAGGAAATCGCACTCATCAGTTTCCTTTGGGCCAACCGAGACATATTCGCGTAGAAACCAGCGGATATGCCAGGGGTGCCCAAGGAACTGATCGAGCATAGCCTAAATGTACACACACAAGCTGTGCCCAAAAAGCAAAGCCTTCGTAGGTTTGCTCAAGACAAACGAGAGGCAATCAAAAGGGAAATAGGTAAACTCCTCGCGGCTGGCTTCATTAAAGAAGTAATCCATCCAGAGTGGGTCGCTAATCCTATCCTTGTAAAGAAAAAGAACAATGAATCGATAATGTGCGTTGACTACACCGACCTCAATAAGCATTGCCCAAAGGACCACTTCGGGCTATCGCGCATCGATCAAGTCGTCGACTCGACGGCGCGTTATGTACTCCTCTATTTCCTTGACTGCTATTTGGGGTACCACCAGATCGCGCTCAAGGAAGAAGATCGAATAAAGACCGCGTTTATCACCCCGTTTAGGACATATGCCAACAAAACTATCTTTTGGGTTGAAAAACACAGGTGCAACCTATCAACGCGCCAGCAAATGTGCTTCGCCGATCAGCGGCATCGGAATGTTGAGGCCTACGTGGATGACATGGTCATCAAGACCAGGAATCCTGAGGACCTGATCGCAGACTTGGAAGAAACGTTCAACAGCTTACGAAAGTTCCGATGGAAGCTCAACCCAACAAAGTGCGTATTCGGAGTACCATCAGGGAAATTGCTCTGGTTCATCATCAGCAACCGGGGAATTGAAGCCAATCCTAAAAAGATCATGGCCATCACTGGCATGGAGGCTCCAGCCACAATCAAGGATGTGCAGAAACTCTCAGGATGTATGGCAGCCCTGAACAAGTTCATCTCCTGACTCGGGGAGAGAGGACTACCCTTCTTCAAACTCTTGAAGCGCCAAGATAAGTTCCAATGGATGGAAGAGGCCGAGCAGGCCCTACAGGATCTGAAACAATACGTACAGTCACCCCCGGTCCTCACAGCACCACTGCCGGGAGAAAATCTACTACTCTATATTGCGGTGACAACTCATGTCATCAGCAGTGACATCGTCATTGAGCGCAGCGAGGAGCGCCATGCTTTTGGAGTGCAGAGGCCCGTGTACTTCGTCAGCGAGGTACTCTCTGAATCTATGGTACGATACCCAGCAGTTCATAAACTTCTATATGCAATACTGATCACATCAAGAAAGCTACGCCATTAGTTCGACGAGTACAAGATCACTGTGATTACGGATTTTCCATTGGCGGATATTCTACACAATCAGGATGCCACGGGATGTATATCAAAGTGGGCAGTGGAACTGGGGGCTCTGTCAATCGACTTCAAGCCACGCACTGCAATTAAGTCTCAAGCTCTAGTCAATTTATGGCCAAATGGAGATAGAACCAAATTTCAACTCTAGTCGACAAGCCAGAGCACTAGACCATGTATTTTGATGGATCTCTTAAGCTCAATGGCGGAGGTGCTAGAGTCCTATTTATCTCCCCGAAAGGCGAACAGCTAAAGTATGTCCTCCAGATCCTTTGGGAGGTATCCAATAACGAAGCCGAGTATGAAGCCTTGCTTCACGGCTACGTTTGGCGATATCACTAGGCATCAAGCGACTACTTGTATGCGGTGATTGACTTCTAGTCGTTCAGCAAGTCAACAAAGAGTGGAACTGCAACAAGGAGACAATGGACACCTATGTACAAGAAGTGCGCAAGCTGGAAAACAAATTTTCCGGACTGGAGGTTCATGACATGATACGGGAACACAATGTCGGCGCAGATATACTATCCAAGCTAGGATCCACCCGTGCACAAGTCCTCACCTCACATAACCACTGATACTGACCCTCACAAGCCTGATCAGGAGGTTATGATACTCGGAGAGGACTGGAGAGAAACTTACATTGACTTCATCTGGGACCAAAGACTACCAGCGGGGATGCATGCGAAAAGCGCAGCGGCAGCTCGTGTCATGCGCAGAACCAAAGGTTTTGTCCTAGTTGACAATAAACTCTACCGGCGTGGCGCACGATCAGGTGTGCTCATGAAATGTGTCATGGGAGAAGATGGCTGTCACACCCGGTTTTTAAGGACAAAACCGAATGCATAACTATATGTATGCCAGGATCAAGTTCCATACATATAGTGACTTCATCAGTGAATAATCAGCATCAGTGTCATGAAAAGAGATTTAAAAGACTATAAAGATTATCAGAGTTATATACCTTATCCTAGAAACGAAGACTCCAAACTTTACAGGCAATCGACCGGGGGTTGCGCAAGCCTAGAACTCAGCATCATCTTCTAAAGACTTCACATTACTTTCTCCTCTGAGCAACAATTATAACAAGCGTGATGTGGCAGAACCAACCTGAATTACACCGGCTCAAGTGCGCTGATCCTTTCTCGAAAGGCAGTAAGTACTCAACCGCACTTCAAACGGTGTAACCCCGTGCTCTGTCGGGTAAAGTCCCGATAAAACCACCTAACTCAGGATCAAAATAAGGTACCTCGCATGAAGATGAGTCCAGAGATACAAACACCAATCATTTTACATCACAGGCATAATATTACATTATTATTCAAACATATGCAGTAGCAAGACCTAACTAGTATGAATTTATACAAAACTGTTCAAAGTTAGAGAAGTTGCAGCAGAAAAGAAAAGCGACACTTCCAGATGTCGCGGAACGGATATTGAGCTAAGCCCAAGCTCAATATCACTCGGAGGGACCTGTGTTGGTCGGGGACGGATCCCATTCCATGGACCAACCATCGGGAAGAGCATAGGGCCATGGCACAGGCAGAGTAGAGTCCTTAGGGGGATTACCTGGAACAAAAGTCATATTGCAAGGATGAGTATTCTAATACTCAGCAAGGCTTACCCGTTTCATGGTATACTTAGCCATGTAGCTAGACTATGAAAGCTTATAATGGTTCTCGGTATAGTTTCAGCTGAAAAGCAGCAAAGAGTAGATTCTTAATTTTAACTTTTAGCTTTCAGGTTCTAGTTGATTATCCATTCTAGGTAAGCAACTACAACTATTCAAGCATGGTAGAATCTTTTAAACAAACATCATCTTTGATAATCATAAGGTTGCTCTTGTTACTCTATGTGGCAAAGGGATCAAGCAGTCTCAATCTCCGCGAGAAACGGACGATTCTGAATCGAATTTCAAAAACCTTGCAAGGGTAAACCTAACTCACACGCTTGGAACATCCAATGATCGTTCCAAAGCAACCGTTTGCCTTTCATTCCAACTAGTGGATCAGTGCCACCACAAGCAACTGTAGGACCATACGCACATCCAATGTGCAGGACGTACATCTGTAGTGCGACTACATGACCGTACTCCTGTCCGCTGTGCGAAACGTACTCCTACAGTGTGCGTGACTGTAGTACATACTCTCATCCGCTGCGGAACGTACTCCCGCACGTCGGTGCGTGTGCGAAAAACCAAATTACGAGTGGTGGGGGGTATGTCCACTCCTCTGGCCGATCGGTTACTAGGCTTACCCCTTACCATATTTCGCGGCATGTGGCTAGTACTTTCAAACGCTTAACCACCGCTACCACACACTGGGACCTTATCAAATTTTTATCAACACAGATGGGGTTTTTACCAAGGTCATGAATCATAATCACAACCCCGTCCGTCATCCTTATAGTGGTTGCAGGAATGTAAACATTGCAACTCCTATAAAGCTCGCGAGTGATAGGGAATCACTCGACTTCTACCGGTCCTATTAGCTTAGCAGCTAGTCGGACTCAGGTTCTAGTATTCAATACATAGGTTCTTAGGAATATGCAACTAAGGTTTCAATACAAGTCCTAGAAACTTAAATGCACAAGTAGATATACATAGATATATAAATTGCAGTGTTATAAAAATAGTGGTTTATGTCCGGGGCTTGCCTTCTTAGGTGGGGCTGGGGTTAGGAATGTCAATAACTTCCGAACTTTAGTTCGGGGCTTCAATTAATTCCTCGGTGATGTTCACTTGGTCTTCCGAAATGCCCTACTCGGGTTCTAGAATCAACTCGTAGGTTCTGTCGGCGACTGTAGTCGAATCTATATGATATGCAGTGATTTGAAGCAATGGTTATTGATTTAAGAACTCTACTTCACGATAAAGTTGCAATCCAACAATTCAATGTCAAAGCATCACAAAACAAGGATTTGAATTCTAAGAATTCTAATCTACTTCTTTGTAAATTAAACTTATGATAACAAGTTTTATTTTTAATTTGAAATCTATAAAGGTTCTAGTCTTATATTTTGATAAATGTGTTTACCTCTATTAAATGAGCTGACTGTAAATTTTTTATAAATTCTTGAAGACAGAAATTAAGGTATTTGAATTAAGTTTAAATTTCAAGTCTAAATTCAAACCTTAGGTAAAACAGTGCTCTTAAATGCTTGAAAATTTATTATAAGCCACTTAATATCAGAACTACATATGGCAAAAAGATCTAGGCAAGAAAGCATTAGTATCATACTTGAATAAATTGATTTCTTTACAAACTTGACTTGCACAAAGTTTAAATGAGTTTAAGTTAAATTGTAATATTGAAGGTGAAATTTGCACACAAGTTTACTTACTCCCTAAACAGGTTGCATACCAAAAATCGTATGAAATAAAGCTAGCATGCAAAGGTTATATACAAGATATCCTTTTGCTAAACTTTAAAATAACTTTAAAACCATTTAGTGTCAAATTAAACTCTAGTAATGGAAGTTGTAGAGTTTAATTCAAGGATTCAAACAAAACTGGTTTGATATTTTTCTGAATTTCCTATGAATTTCTATAAATTTCTAAATATCACTGATTTGAATTGGAAGAGAGGGACTGAAATCTTGCATTTAGACCCTTAGAAAGTTTTAAATCGATGCAATCAAGTCCCTGGCTCGTCGGGGAAGAGAGCCGAGACTTGCCGGCCAAATTCCGGCGGCGGTGGTCGCCGGCGGCGAGGGGAAACCGGTCAGGGAGGATCAGGGGGTGAGCGCGGGTCTAGCTGGGGGTGATGTGATGGTCGGGGTCGACCGGAGGGGGTAGAACGGCGACGACCCAAAGCAGCGGCGATGGAGCTCGTCTATGGCGGTGGTGTTCCGGTGAGGGGGTTCACCGGTGGTGGTCCAGAGGTTGGGGAAAAACTCGAGGGGAACAAGGCGGTTCGATTGATCACCTTGGCGAGGTTTGAGGTAGTCGAGGAGGTAGATTTCCACGGCAGACCAAGGCGGCGGCGGAGAGGTCGACGGCGACGGTGATGCTCCGGTGTTCAACGTCAGTGAAGGTCCTGCGCATGAGCATCGGTGAGCCATGGGTGATGCATTGCTGCATTCAATTGAGGCTAACAGCTACGGGAAAGAGGTGACCGACATTGACCGTGACGACAGCGGAGAATAAGAACACCGGCGAGCGTCGGAAAGGCCAAACTGGAGCTCAAAAGTAGTCGATTGAAGGGTGGGCGAGCTTCACAGGGTCACGGTGAAGCTGCCGGAGGTGATAGTGTGGCTGGAGAAGGGGCGGAGCGAGCTGTCCACGACGGTGGCAGGGGCTGCAGTGGAGGTCCGGTGAAAGCAATCGAACAGAAGAAGGCAACAGCGGGCGCGTGAGGGGTAAAAGTAGTCGAGGGGCATCCTGGAGCATGCTTTAAGACCAGGAGAAGGCACAATGAGCAGTAGCAGCTGCTGTCGACCGGCGGCTCGATGTGGCGGCCGGGCGGAGCTTGGGCACAGGTGGGGCGGCATGGCACGCGCGGAAGAAGGCTAGAGGGGAAAAGCTAGGGCGGTGGCCGGTCTGGAGGCGACGCGTGAGAGCTGCCAGACCAAGAGGTGGCGCCGGTAGGGGTGCAGAGGCGGTGAGCGGTGGCAACCTGCGATGGCAAGGTGGTTCGGTCGGGCGACAGAGCGGTGTGGCGTGCTCGGGGAGGGCCAGCAGAGAGGGGCTAAGGCGGTGGACGAGCTCGGGGGCGACGCGTGGAGCGGCGCTGGAGCAGGAGGTAGCCTCGGGCGGCGCGGCACGGCAGCCAGCGGCGGCGCTGCTGCGCGGCAGAGGGGGAACAGAGGAAGAAGGGGGGGGGTGTCAGGGGTTGAGTTGTGAACTTCAAAAACCCAGGGACCTCACTGTAACATAGAATTTCCCACTATTCTAAAGTTCAAATGAGAAAATGATCTAAATAAAAATTGTAGAACTTTTCAAAACCTACAACTTTGATTCAGAGTTCATATTCAAAAACTCAAAGGATATAGCTTTTTTTAAAAACTTTGGACTCAATTCAAACTTTTCAAAGTTTTTGTCCTTAGTTAGGTAAATTTCATGTATTCTTGGACTTAATTGCAAGTTTGATACACTGCAATGATGACTAACATTTTTACATGTTGAACCCTAGTAAAATTTAAGAGTTACCTTTGTAATTCAAATATTTTGCATAAAAGGGCTCATATTTTTGAAACAATTACACATAAGTCCTTATTTTCGCACATTCACTCAATTTCACTCAATTCAATACACACATTACACATTCTTTCCTAATGTTTTAAAATTTTGACACCTAGGGTGTCACAACCTTCCACCCCTAAAAGGAATCTCGTCACGAGATTACAAGAATGATATATTAGAAGAAAGTTACCTAAGGATTCTTAAGGAACTCGGGAAAGTTTTTCTGAAGATAATCTTCAGTTTCCCAGGTGGCTTCATCAATGGTATGGTGGTCCCATAAGATCTTATACATCTTAAGCTTCTTTCTTCTAGTGATTCTTTCTTTGGTATCTAGAATTTGAAGGGGTTGTTCGACATAAGATAGATCAGGCTCGATCTCGATGGATTGTTGTTCGATGATCTTAGTAGGCACTTTGATGCATTTCTTGAGTTGAGATATATGAAAGACATCATGAATGGCGGCCAACTAAGAAGGAAGATGAATTCTATAAGCCACTGGGCCACATGCTTTGGTGATTTCAAAAGGTCTGACATATCGGGGTGCTAATTTTCCCTTTATGCCGAAACGTTGAACACCCTTAGTAGGAGATACTCGAAGATAGACGTAATGGTTTTCTCCTTTGGTCGGCATAACTTTTCTGTCTAGATTGGCTGCCTTAAGATTGGCTTGGATAAGCTTGACTTTATCTTCGGCTTCGGTAACTAAGTCTGGTCCGAAGATTTGGCGTTCACTGGTCTCAGACCAACTCAAAGGAGTTTGACATCTTTGACCGTACAATGCCTCAAAGGGAGCCATTTGAAGACTGGATTGATAGCTATTATTATAAGAAAGTTCAGTGAAGGCTAGACATTTGTCCTAGTTCGTACTATAGTGAATGATACAAGCTCGGAGCATGTCTTCAAGGATCTGATTAACTCGCTCAGTTTGTCCATCAGTTTGCGGATGATACGCAGAGCTTCGAATTAGCTTGGTTCCGAGAGAAAATTGTAATTACTCCTAGAAGCGCGCAACAAACTATGCCCCTCGATCAGAAATGATTGTTTTAGGGACACCATGCAGTCGAATAATTTGCTCCAAATAGATTTCAGCATACTTCTTAGCAGTATAAGTTGTATGCACAGGAAGAAAGTGAGCAATTTTGGTGAGTCTATCAATGATTACCCAGATGGAGTCATGCTTTTGAGATGTGTTGGGAAGTCCAACGATGAAAACCATACTGACCTCTTCCCACTTCCAAGATGGAATAGAAAGTGGTTGGAGTGTACCGGATAATTTCAGATGACTGGCTTTAATTCTCTAACAAGTATCACATTCAGATACGTATTTAGCAATTTCTCTTTTCATCCTGGTCCACCAAAAGTTTTGTAGGTCTTGGTACATTTTAGTACTTCCAGGATGAATAGAAAACTTGGATAGATGTGCTTCATCAAGGATCTGTTTACGAAGCTGATGATTCTTCGGTACAACAATATGGTTGTTGAACCATAGGACTCCTTGATGATCTGTGTGGAAACACCTATATTTTGCTTCTCCCTGAGATAGTTTCTGTTTGATAATTTTGATACCTTCATCATGTAATTGTGACATGATGATCTTATCTTGAAGAGTAGATTTAATAGATATGAGATTCAGGCTTCCTTGAGGAATAATCTCCAGATTGAGTTTCCTCATTTGATAGCAGAGAGTTTCACTGAAGACTTCTATGGATAGGCAATGACAATGTGCCTTGCGGCTTAGTGCATCCACAACCACATTGGCCTTGCTGGGATGGTAGTGTACCTCAAGATCGTAATCCTTGATCAGTTCTAACCAACGCCTTTGCCTTATATTTAAGTCAGCTTGAATAAAGATGTATTTGAGGTTCTTATGGTTAGTATAAATGTTACACTTGGCGCCCATAAGATGATGTCTCCAAATCTTGAGAGCGTGAATAACAGCTGCTAACTCAAGATCATGGGTTGGATAATTTTGTTCATGATTCCGGAGTGCTCTGGAAGTATAAGCAATAACCCGGTTGTTTTGCATAAGCACACAACCAAATCCGGTTCTGGAAGCATCGCAATAGACATCAAAAGGCTTGGTACTATCTGGCTGAGCTAGTACTAGAGCAGTGGTTAAAAGTTTTCTCAGTGTGTGAAATGCTTCTTTGCACTTATCATTCTAATGGAACTTAACCTCCTTCTTAAGTAGCTCAGTCATAGGCTTGGCTATCTTGGAGAAATCTGGAATGAATCAACGATAATATCTTGCTAATCCAAGGAAACTACGGATTTGCTGAACTGAAGTTGGAGGCTTCCAATCCATAACTTCTTGAACTTTGGTTGGATCAACCGATATGCCTTCATTGGAGATAGTATGTCCCAAAAATTTCATACTATCAAGCCAGAACTCACATTTAGATAATTTGGCATAAAGGCGGTGATCACGTAGTCGTTGAAGAAACGACATGTAAATGATCAGCGTGATCTTCTTCAGTCTTAGAGTATATTAGAATATCGTTGATGAAAACTATAACAAATTTATCAAGCTCTAGCATGAAGACTGAATTCATAAGATACATGAAGTATGCCGGTGCATTAGTGAGTCCAAAAGACATAACCAGATATTCATAAAGTCCATATCTAGTCGAAAAAGCTGTTTTTGGAACATCGCTAGGCTTGATTTTGATCTGATGATAACCAGAGCGTAGATCAATTTTAGAGAAGACTTTGGCTCCAGCTAGTTGGTCAAACAAGATGTTAATGCGGGGAAGAGGGTACTTATTCTTGATAGTGACCACATTGAGTGGACAATAGTTGACACATAACCTTAAGCTATTGTCCTTTTTCTTTACAAAGAGAGCGGGGCATCCCCAAGGTGAGGCACTTGGGCGTATGAAACCTTTATCAAGAAGATCTTGAAGTTGTACCTTTAGCTCGGCCAGTTCATTAGGCGGCATTTGATATGGCCTCTTGGAAATAGGAGCAGTACTAGGTTGGAGCTCAATAATGAACTCGATGTCTTGATCTGGTGGCATTCCGGGTAGATCGTCTGGAAAGACATCAGGATATTCACAGACTATAGGAATATCTTCTAATTTGATGTCTGTGGTTGCATACACACAAGAGTTGAGGTGCTCTTGTTGGGGTAGATAGAGGGTAGTGTGTGACGCCCTGAAAATTCACCAAATTAAACTACGCGCTGGAATGTTTCGACCAAAGACCTAATCGTCACCGGAGCCCGTACAAACCCTAGCCCTAACCCTCTCCGTTTTTCCCGCCATCCTGATAACCGACACGAACTCGACCGCTGTCCCATCCCACACCGCTCGGCGGTCCGATTGCCAAGCGCGACCGCCTTCCCGCAATCAGTGCCGACGCGATTCCCCTTTTTCCCTCGCGCGAATGTCGCGTGCGTGGCCGACCGGCCGCGGTCGCCGCAGCGATCGGCGCCGACGCGACCCCCTCTCTCTCTTTTCCTTCCCTTTTTCCTCCCTCTTCCATTTCTTTTCTTTCCCCCCTTTTCCTTTTCTCTCTCTCTTTCTTTTCTTTCTCCCTTTTCTTCTTCCTTTTCCCTCCCCCCTCCTGCCTGGCTCCCCCACGCGCGCCCCTGGTCGCCCCCTGCCGCGCCAGGCACTGGCCGCCTCCCCTCCCCGCGCGCCGTCGCCTCTGTGCTCGGCCGCCCGCGCCCACGCGCGTGCCCCGCGCGTGCATCATGTGCACCGCGCGTGCATCATGTGCACCGCGCGCACGAGCCCTGCCCGGACTCCCCCCCCACGCGTCGCGCACGCGCAGCGCGTGGCCGCGCGCCGCGCCGTGCCGGCCGCCGCTCGCACCCCGCCCCTGGCCCGCACCTCGCCGCACCGCCCGCGCACGCGCACGCGCCCTCCCCTGCGCGTGGCCGCGCCGCCCGTCGCTGCTGCACGACGCCGGCCCGCGCGGCACCCCGCTTTCACCGCCGGCCGCCCCTGTGCACGCACACGCGCGGCACTGCTGGCCGCGCCCTCCGCCGTTCGGTCACGCCAAGCTGCCGCGCCGCTCGCCGCTCGTCGAGACGTCTCATCCACCCCGCCACCCGTGCGCCGCTCCGCGACAACCACAAGCGGCCGGAGCACCATTTATGGCGCCCCGCCGAGCTCGGTGACCGGCCCCACCTCCTCATCGCCTCGGGCACCTATAAAAGGGGCCGAGGAGCACCCCCCGGCACCCCACAACCTGCACCGCCACCCAGCCCCTCGCCTCCCCAAACCCAGCGCCGCCGTCGCGCATCGCACTGCCACCGCCCGCCGCCCGCCGTCGTCCCGCCTCCTCCCGCCGCCCCGGCCCGAGGTGAGGCCGGGGATCAAATCCCCTCACCCCCCTCCTCCTTTTTCCCCCTCCACGGCCGACGCCGGGCCTCGGGCCGGCCGGATTTGGCCGCCGCCGGCGCCCCCACCCCCCTCCTCTGTTCTGTACGGGGGAGAGGAAGGAGAAGAGCAATTTTGCCCAAAGACCCCCTCCCTCCCCCTCTATTTCCTATAAAACCTCCCCCCCTCTTATTTACTTCCTTTTTGCTAAAAAGACCCTGCTCTTTCTAGTATTTCAAACCAAACCCCTCCATTACATAAACCTAAATATGACCGACACCCTTTAGCATGCCCTGAGTATTTCTAGGATTCGCAAATAGGTCCGTACTCCTTCCGGATAATTGCGAACAAGCCCCTAGATAGACCCCTGTTTAACCCCTGAAACCCTCTTTAACTCGTCATTTTATGCGCCAAACGAGCTCCGATCAACCCGAAACATTACCACGCCCTTTCTAGTATAGTTCTAACCATGCCATTAAGAAACCACCCAAAAATATTACCCCTATCTCCATAACTAAATTATTTCCGATTCAAGCTCTACGATAAAAGCTTTTAGTTCTTTCGCTTGATTGTGTGCCTGTTTGTGTGTGTCGTAGGACACGAAGTGGACGAGGAAGGTCCCGAGTGTGATCAAGCGAATGAGGAACAGTTCTGCGACCCCGAACCCGAGGGACAGTGCTTCGATCAGGACCTCCCGCAAGGGTTTGATGATGGCAAGTTCAATTCCGCCCTTTGATGCATGTTTCTGTCCTAGTTTTTATAAACACAACCCAGTGGCCTGTTTTATAAAATTTGCATGGTTTTGCTTGTTGAAGACATGGTAGGATAGCCGCCCTCGTTTGTGATAACCATACCTTGACCACCTGTTTTATAAAGAGAATGTGTGTGTGTGGGAAGGGATAAAACGTGGTTTTGAAAGACGAGTTAGACGGGATGGATGGCATTCCTGTGTGAATTGCCGTGGGTGTGCTCGTACCTGTGTGGTAGAGCGAAGAAGGGAGATATCCATCTCGTCACCCCTAAGGACCGAGTTGATGTGTCATCTCACCTAGCTTCCTGTCGTGCAAACCACTTGACCGTTGTATGGGCAACGGCTTAGCCTAACCCCACTAGTTAGTCTGATAGCCATCAGGAGAGCTGAGAGCAACGGGTGATCAAGGAGACGGGATAAGCTCTGTGTGACTTATGCCCCGGTTGAACCTCGGAGATAGGTCGAATGATCCCTTGAAAGATCCCGTGATGGCTAGTCAGGTCTAGCTAAGGTGGGTAAGGGCTTTGATGGGATCTGCACCGGCACTAAGGTGTTCGTGCTGTGGTACCCCACCTGTGGGTAAAGTTGCACACCTTTGCAGAGTTAAAATCTATTCGAATAGCCGTACCCACGGTATTGGGCAAGTTACGGTGTGGTCACATAACTAGTGTTTTCACTCTAGGAGTGGTTGGACTGGTGTGTGTTAATTGGAAAATGTCCGGCAGTTGTGCCGTGGGCTACGGCGGATGGGGAGTCCGGTAGCAGCTTAAGACTCGGATCCTGTGTGGATCAACAACACGTGCTCCTTGGTACTTGTAAACTTGTTTTGAAAATGTTTTAAACGAACCTTTGCATAAACCGAGTTTTTCCGCAAATGAACCATAACCTTAACCTTGGATTATCCTGTGCATTTAATTCTGTTATACCCCCTCCGCGGGTGTGATTGGACTTGCTGAGTACGTTCGTACTCATCCCATTCCTACTTTTACAGTGGAAGATCCAGACTACATCCCCGAAGACGTCGAGTAGGGTTTCGTCCTGCACCCAGTCTTGCCTGTGGTTGAGGCCACCGTTGAAACTCCGCATGGCGCAAGACTCTAATGATCCTCTTTTCGTAGCTAGTGTAGTAGTATGGGTTTTGGTTGTAATCCTCGTGATAGTGGCGCTTCACTGCCCATTACCGCGTAGAGTTATACGGTGATGTACCATCTGATGTAATAAAAATGTTATCAGCCTCCTGGGACTGATAAAGCTTCACTTTTAAGTCTTCCCTGATGAGGGGGACGCTTCAGGTGGTATCAGAGCCGTAGGCTGGCTGTGGGACGCGACCCTAGAAGCGAGACCCTTTTTCCAGGCCCTAGGACATGTTCTAACCTAGTTCTTTACCTGCACAAACACTCACCACTGGTTTTTGCCCTGTTCCAGATGGCTGACAATGGATGGATTGACGGAATCTGCCACGCAGAACCCGGCCTTCCTAAGTTATTAATACTCAGCCTGGAACGCATCGGAATTATGGAACCACCAGAGTATGTCTACCGAGAATACACCTCCACGGGCATCCTTCGGTGTGACATGATGGTCTTGGTGGGAAAAAGCACCCGCTACCCCGATGTGGACCCCTGGTTCATCTCCACCTCTGGCTTTCGCTTCCCTGACACCTACTGTAAGGCCGCCCATAAAGCCTGTGATGATTGCGTGTGATCTACAAGCACCACCTTCAGCGGACTCCTATGGGATTTTTCCCACCTACTGAAGGAAGAGGACGCACTTGGATTGCCTGGATGAGAGGACTCAGAAGAGAAGAAGAGGACCTAGAAGATACGGTCTCCCACCTATCCATCTACCTTACCGGCCTGGATGCGCTCTACCGCGAGCAGGCGGCACAACTGAAGCAGCTAATCCATGGGGTAGAAAAGGCAACCCAGGAACTGGAAGAACAACAGATAAGAGCCGCACGCGCCGAGTATTCCTTAGCCGCCCTCCAAGCCCAGATGCAAGAGTACGAAAACCGCAGAGGAATAGGTGGATGGATAGAGGAAGAAGAGGAACCCGAGGAAACCCATTGGGATAAAGGTACTCAGACCGAAGATGAGGTGATGGATCGGTGCCTCCCAATAAAGAAGCGCCCTATCAGAATCGGCGAAGAATCCCCATGATAGGAGTAGCATTCCAAGCTAGAACCCTACCTTAATAACCACGTATCCATGAAAACTGTACCCCCATGTTGCAATAATAAAAGTTACCTACTCCCTTTTGTACCTGTGCAAGATTGTTTACCCTGTCCTTATTTCAGATGGCTGAGGAAGGATGGACCCAGGGCAATTGCCAAGCTGCACCTAGCTTCCCCAGCCTATTGATCAACGCCCTGGAAGGCCTTGGCGTTACGGAACGCCCGAGGTACTACAGCAGAGAGTACGAACACCACGGTACCCTCCGCTGCAGGGTGATCCTGGTTATCGCCAGGAGCAACCGCTACCCCGACATCCAGCCATGGCGAGTGACTGCCACAGGGTTTAGGCACCAAGACACCTACCCCTTGACCGTTAGAAAAGCACTCCGTTATTTATGCCGGATTTTTGAAGGACACCTCGCCGCCACACCAGTAAGGTTCTTCCCGCCGGCCATCAGAACCCCAGTTTGGGAAGCACGCATGAGAAGCCTGGAACGTCGTCGCCAGGAAGAAGGCCCTCTGTACCAAGTGGCTACTTATCTAGCCGCCCTGGACCAACTCTTCGATGAGCAAGCCAACCTTCTGAGGGAACAGACCCATCGGGCCGAGCAAGCGGAGCTCGCAGTGAGACTGCAGCAGATCCGAGCAGCCCAAGCCGAGGCAAGAGCCGCAGCCGCGGTCAGCAGCGAAGCGGTCGCCCAAGAGAGCCTCAGGCAGGCCCGAGACCAGCGTATGCAAGAATGGACCCGTAGTGGAACACTGGTCCCAGCAATTGAAGAAGACCATGTTTTGCTCGGAACACCCGTCATAGGATGGGGGCCACTCTTTGGAAACACACAAGCCCCACCTGAGAACCCTGAAAGTTCTGCTGCCGCCGTCGAAAGGGATGCCGCAGCGCAACTCTTGACGAATGGAAATCCAGAGAACGGCGAGCAAGGATTACTCACGCTCCCCGCCCCAGAAGAAGGCACGCCCCGCGAGTAAAACAACCGACGCCACCCTAGCGATGTGTTCCCAGCCGCTTTTGTTTAAGCCTCGCCCTTAGGCCTGACCCCGGGCAAGTAGTACGAGACCTAGTCTTACCCCAAGCTGTATCCCCTTGCAGTAATGAAGTTGTTTGTGCTTGTTGTTGTGATATTGTGTGCTGGTTTGTTGTGTGCTGCTTGTTGTGACTACTGGCAAAAGGTAGATTCTGCCTTATATACGAATTAAACAACTTAAACATCAAATAATCGTAACCCTACTCTACCCAATCAACAGATGGCTCCCCGGAGCGTCGCAAGGGCCTCCCGTAGCCGGAACCCCGCAGCCGCTGGTGCCGAAGCGCAGCCTGTTGGATAAAATCTTCCTCAAGGAGAACAAGAAGTAAGCCAGAACCGAGGAGAAAATCAAGGAGGAGAGCAACTACCACCACCCCCACCCCTCGGAGACCTGGCACAGATAATCCACAACCAGACGCTCATACTAGAAACACTGGCCAACGCCCTCGTTAACCGGCAACCACGAGGGCAGAACATGAATGACAAGCTGATAGCCTTTCTGAGGACCAAGCCGCCCACCTTTGCTGGATCTTGCAACCCCTTGGATGCAGACGACTGGTTGCGAGTAATTCAGAGGAAACTCGAACCATTTGAATGCCAGGATCGAGACAAAGTCCTTCTGGCAGCCCACCAACTCACGGGAACAGCGTTATCCTGGTGGGAAAATTATTGTGCCGCAGCTGAGGATGCCTCTACCATCACTTGGGAGGAATTCGTGAAGGAATTCCGCCGTTACCACATCCCTTCGGCCACCATGAAGCGCAAAGCGGATGAATTCCGCGCACTGCAGCAAGGAAGCATGACGGTGGAAGAGTACACCCACCGGTTCATTGAGTTGGCCCGATATGCACCGGAGGAAGTGAACGACGATGACAAGAAACAAGACATGTTCAAGAAGGGGCTAAACCCGGAACTCCGGACCCTGCTTACCCCTCAGATCTACCCTGACTTCAATACCCTGATGAACAAGGCCATCCTTACGGAAAGGGCCAAAGCCGAAGAGAGGAAGGATAACAAACGCAAATTCCTGGAAAGTAAAGCCCGCCAATAGGACCGATTCCAAAAGCCGAGGAACTTCGGCTACACTGCACCAAGATCTCAGGCCCCAATGCAGTACAGGACTCAATCCCAAGTGACAGGACCACGAGCCCCTGACACACAGCTTAGAAGCCAGAGTACCATGAGGGCCCCGCAGAACAATGCAAGCCTGGCCGCCTCCAACAACAACAATGTTAGGGCTTGTTTCAACTGCCGTGAGACAGGGCATTTCATTGCCAATTGCCCTTACGCCAAGAATAAGCCGGCTACATCAACCTTCTCCAACACGGTGAATGGACCCAGACCAGCTCTGACCGGTGCCAACCGAGTACCCATTCGCAACAACGACAACAGTCAGCAGACGAAGCAGCCCCAGCAATCGTTTGGACGAGCCCGCGTCAATCACATCGACGCGCAGGAAGCTCAAGGAGCTCAGGGCGTAGTACTCGGTGAGTACCTAGTCAACTCAGCTCTGGCAACAGTATTATTTGATTCTGGAGCATCGCACTCGTTCATATCCTCACATTTTGTGGGACAACACCGAATACCTACAGTACTACTGAAAATGCCCTTATTAACCTGGACGCCTGGAGGTGACATCAATTGCCAATTAGGTTGTCCACGGGTAAGGATTAATTTAAGTGGGGTAGAATTCCTAGCAGACTTGGTAGTACTTAAGTCTGGGGGAATAGACGTGATCCTCGGAATGGACTGGTTGAGCCGACACAATGGTCTCATAGGCTGTACTGACAAAGTGGTACACCTAACAAACCCCGAAGGAGTACGAGTAATCTGCCATACCCGGGAAAGTGAGTTTGACCCGATGGTGTTTAGCATGGAAGCCAAGCCCTTAGAAGGAGTTCCGGTAGTAAACGAATACCCAGATGTATTCCCCGAAGAGCTCCCCGGTATGCCACCGGACAGGGATATAGAGTTCGTCATTGACCTTATCCCTGAGACCTCCCCCATAGCCAAGAGACCCTATAGGATGGCAGCCTCTGAGTTGACGGAGTTAAAGAAGCAACTAGAGGAACTGCAACGGATTGGCTTCATCAGACCAAGCTCGTCGCCATGGGGAGCCCCAGTTCTGTTTGTCAAGAAGAAAGATGGGAGTATGAGGTTGTGTGTAGATTACCGGGCACTGAATGAGGTTACCATTAAGAATAAGTACCCCCTTCCCAGGATTGATGACCTTTTCGATCAGCTAAAAGGAGCCAAGTACTTTTCTAAGATCGATCTAAGGTCAGGATATTTCCAGCTCAAGATTAGGGAAAGTGACATCCCTAAGACAGCTTTTGTCACCCGTTACGGGCAGTTTGAGTTCACCGTGATGTCCTTTGGACTGACCAATGCCCCTGCCTATTTCATGAACCTCATGAACAAAGTATTTATGGACGAGCTGGATAAGTTTGTCGTGGTCTTTATCGATGACATACTTATCTACTCCAAGAGCATTCAGGAACATGAGCAACATTTGCGGGTAGTATTGGAAAAGCTGAGAATACATAGGCTATATGCCAAGTTTAGCAAGTGCGAATTCTGGCTGGAGAGAGTGGCTTTTCTTGGTCACATTCTGACCGCGGAAGGCGTAGCAGTGGACCCAGAAAAGGTCGAAGCAGTTTCCAACTGGCAGCGACCGACTAATGTTAGTGAAATCAGGAGTTTTCTTGGATTAGCTGGGTACTGTCGGAGATTTATCGAGGGATTCTCTAAGATAGCCCGACCCATGACGGAACTTCTTAAGAAGGAGAAGAAGTTCGCCTGGACAGAATCTTGTGAAAGAAGTTTTCAAGAGTTGAAGCAAAGGTTGACAACCGCCCCAGTGCTGACCCTGCCCGACATTCATCGGGACTTTGTCATTTATTGTGACGCATCCTGGCAAGGATTAGGGTGTGTGCTGATGCAAGACGGGAAAGTCGTCGCATATGCTTCCCGTCAACTCAGGACCCATGAGCAGAACTATCCGACCCATGATTTGGAATTTGCAGCCGTAGTGCATGCCCTTAAGATTTGGAGGCATTACATGATTGGGAATAAGTGTGAGATTTACGCCGACCATAAGAGTCTGAAGTATATCTTCACCCAGCCGGATTTGAACTTAAGGCAAAGAAGATGGTTGGAGTTGGTTAAGGACTACAATTTGGAAATCCATTATCATCCCGGAAAAGCAAACGTGGTAGCCGATGCTTTAAGTCGGAAATCCTATGGGCCCAAAGATGACCATTTGCGCGAGGAAATGGCACGATTAAATGTGCACATTGTTCCTCGAGGTTCCAGCCATGTGCTGAATGTCCGATCAACACTAGAAGATAGAATTAGAGAGGCCCAAAACTCGGATCAGGAGTTAGTAAGGATCTGCAAGCAAACCGGAGAAAACAAAGCACCGGGTTTTAGAGTGGACGATAAGGGAACGTTGTGGTACGAGAATAGGATTTGTGTACCCCAGAGTGGAGACTTCCGGCGGGTAATCATGGACGAAGCCCATAACCTGGCCTACTCCATCCACCCAGGATCCACCAAAATGTATATGGACATAAGGCAAAAATATTGGTGGAATGGAATGAAGGTGGACATTGCGCGATTTGTAGCCCATTGTGATACTTGTCAAAGGATTAAGGCCGAACACCAAAAGCCAGCAGGATTATTGCAACCCCTACCTATTCCGGTTTGGAAATGGGATGAGATAGGAATGGACTTTGTAGTGGGTCTACCCCGAACACAGAAGGGACACGATTCCATATGGGTAATAGTGGACCAACTTACTAAAACGGCTCATTTCATACCCATACGAACTAATTACGGAGGAGAAAAGCTGGCACAGCTTTATGTGGAAAACATAGTAAGGCTACACGGAGTGCCTAGCAGAATCGTCTCAGATAGAGGAACCCAATTCACCTCTAGGTTTTGGAAGAGCTTGCATCAAGCCATGGGCACCAAGTTAGATTTCAGCTCCGCATATCACCCACAGACGGATGGTCAAACCGAAAGGATAAATCAGATCATGGAAGATATGCTGAGAGCATGCGTCCTGACCTACGGGAAGGACTGGGAG
Organism: Panicum hallii; assembly: GCF_002211085.1. Classification (NCBI taxonomy): domain Eukaryota; kingdom Viridiplantae; phylum Streptophyta; class Magnoliopsida; order Poales; family Poaceae; genus Panicum; species Panicum hallii. The sequence goes on along the minus strand of NC_038042.1, from coordinate 12,969,544 downwards.
CAGAGTCGGCCTTATGCAGAATTCTCGTACAACAATAGTTACCAAGCTAGTTTGGGTATGTCACCATTCGTAGCCCTCTACGGAAGAAAGTGCAAAACTCCCCTAATGTGGTCGGAAGTTGGGGAGCGTACCCTAGTTGGACCCGCACTCATAAAAGAAGCAGAAGAAAAAATAGCGGAAATCCGCGAGAAGTTGAAAGCAGCTCAGTCCCGACAAAAGAGCTACGCAGACAGGAAGAGGCGGGAAATAAATTTCAACCCAGGAGATTTTGTTTATCTTAAAGTCTCACCTATTCGAGGGACCCGAAGGTTTCAAGTACAAGGAAAGCTAGCCCCTCAATACATTGGACCGTACCGAGTCCTGAAGAGAGTCGGAGCAGTGGCATACCGACTAGAGTTACCGGAAGAAATGTCGGATATACACCCAGTGTTTCATGTCTCGCAATTAAGAGGGTGTTTGAGAGTACCCGAGGAAGAACACGTGCCGGTCGAAACAATAGATCTGCAGCCCGATCTGCGATACCAGGAAGTACCGGTCAAAATTTTGGACACTCTCACTAGGAGGACAAGAAATTCCGAAGTACGGATATGCAGGGTTCAATGGAGCAGACACGGGATAGAAGAAGCAACGTGGGAACGCGAAGAGGCCCTAAAGAAGGAATTTCCCCATCTGTTTAGGAACCAGTCGAATCTCGAGGATGAGATTCATTTTAAGTGGGGTAGGTTTGTGACGCCCTGAAAATTCACCAAATTAAACTACGCGCTGGAATGTTTTGACCAAAGACCTAATCGTCACCGGAGCCCGTACAAACCCTAGCCCTAACCCTCTCCGTTTTTCCCGCCATCCTGATAACCGACATGAACTCGACCGCTGTCCCATCCCGCACCGCTCGGCGGTCCGATTGCCAAGCGCGACCGCCTTCCCGCAATCAGTGCCGACGCGATTCCCCTTTTTCCCTCGCGCGAATGTCGCGTGCGTGGCCGACCGGCCGCGGTCGCCGCCGCGATCGGCGCCGACGCGACCCCCCTCTCTCTTTTCCTTCCCTTTTTCCTCCCTCTTCCATTTCTTTTCTTTTCCCCCTTTTCCTTTTCTCTCTCTCTTTCTTTTCTTTCTCCCTTTTCTTCTTCCTTTTCCCTCCCCCCTCCTGCCTGGCTCCCCCACGCGCGCCCCTGGCCGCCCCCTGCCGCGCCAGGCACCGGCCGCCTCCCCTCCCCGCGCGCCGTCGCCTCTGTGCTCGGCCGCCCGCGCCCACGCGCGCGCCCCGCTCGTGCATCGTGTGCACCACGCGCACGAGCCCTGCCCGGCCTTCCCCCCCCCCCCCCGCGTCGCGCACGCGCAGCGCGTGGCCGCGCGCCGCGCCGTGCCGGCCGCCGCTCGTACCCCGCCCCTGGCCCGCACCTCACCGCGCCGCCCGTCGCTGCTGCACGACGCCGGCCCGCGTGGCACCCCGCTTTCACCGCCGGCCGCCCCTGTGCACGCACACGCGCGGCACTGCTGGCTGCGCCCTCCGCCGTTCAGTCACGCCAAGTTGCCGCGCCGCTCGCCGCTCGTCGAGACGTCTCGTCCACCTCACCCCCGTGCGCCGCTCCGCGATGACCACAAGCGGCCGGAGCACCATTTATGGCGCCCCGCCGAGCTCGGTGACCGGCCCCGCCTCCTCATCGCCTCGGGCGCCTATAAAAGGGGCCGAGGAGCACCCCCCGGCACCCCACAACCTGCACCGCCATCGAGCCCCTTGCCTCCCCAAGCCCAGCGCCGCCGCCGCACATCGCACTGCTGCCGCCCGCCGCCCGCCGTCGTCCCGCCTCCTCCCGCCGCCCCGGCCCGAGGTGAGGCCGGGGATCAAATCCCCTCACCCCCCTCCTCCTTTTTCCCCCTCCACGGCCGACGCCGGGCCTCGGGCCGGCCGGATTTGGCCGCCGCCGGCGCCCCCAGCCCGCTCCTCTGTTCTGTACGGGGGAGAGGAAGGAGAAGGGCAATTTTGCCCAAAGACCCCCTCCCTCCCCCTCTATTTCCTATAAAACCTCCCCCCCCTCTTATTTACTTCCTTTTTGCTAAAAAGACCCTGCTCTTTCTAGTATTTCAAACCAAACCCCTCCATTACATAAACCTAAATATGACCGACACCCTTTAGCATGCCCTGAGTATTTCTAGGATTCGCAAATAGGTCCGTACTCCTTCCGGATAATTGCGAACAAGCCCCTGGACCCCTGTTTAACCCCTGAAACCCTCTTTAACTCGTCATTTTATGCGCCAAACGAGCTCCGATCGACCTGAAACTTTACCACGCCCTTTCTAGTATAGTTCTAACCATGCCATTAAGAAACCACCCAAAAATATTACCCCTATCTCCATAACTAAATTATTTCCGATTCAAGCTCTACGATAAAAGCTTTTAGTTCTTTCGCTTGATTGTGTGCCTGTTTGTGTGCATCGTAGGACACGAAGTGGATGAGGAAGATCCCGAGTGTGATCAAGCGAATGAGGAACAGTTCTGCGACCCCGAACCCGAGGGACAGTGCTTCGATCAGGACCTCCCGCAAGGGTTTGATGACGGCAAGTTCAATTCCGCCCTTTGATGCATGTTTCTGTCCTAGTTTTTATAAACACAACCCAGTGGCCTGTTTTATAAAATTTGCATGGTTTTGCTTGTTAAAGACATGGTAGGATAGCCGCCCTCGTTTGTGATAACCATACCTTGACCACCTGTTTTATAAAGAGAATGTGTGTGTGTGGGAAGGGATAAAACGTGGTTTTGAAAGACGAGTTAGACGGGATGGATGGCATTCCTATGTGAATTGCCGTGGGTGTGCTCGTACCTGTGTGGTAGAGCGAAGAAGGGAGATATCCATCTCGTCACCCTTAAGGACCGAGTTGATGTGTCATCTCACCTAGCTTCCTGTCGTGCAAACCACTTGACCGTTGTATGGGCAACGGCTTAGCCTAACCCCACTAGTTAGTCTGATAGCCATCAGGAGAGCTGAGAGCAACGGGTGATCAAGGAGACGGGATAAGCTCTGTGTGACTTATGCCCCGGTTGAACCTCGAAGATAGGTCGAATGATCCCTTGAAAGATCCCGTGATGGCTAGTCAGGTCTAGCTAAGGTGGGTAAGGGCTTTGATGGGATCTGCACCGGCACTAAGGTGTTCGTGCTGTGGTACCCCACCTGTGGGTAAAGTTGCACACCTTTGCAGAGTTAAAATCTATTCGAATAGCCGTACCCACGGTATTGGGCAAGTTACGGTGTGGTCACATAACTAGTGTTTTCACTCTGGGATTGGTTGGACTGGTGTGTGTTAATTGGAAAATGTCTGGCAGTTGTGCCGTGGGCTACGGCGGACGGGGAGTCCGGTAGCAGCTTAAGACTCGGATCCTGTGTGGATCAACAACACGTGCTCCTTGGTACTTGTAAACTTGTTTTGAAAATGTTTTAAACGAACCTTTGCATAAAACCGAGTTTTTCCGCAAATGAACCATAACCTTAACCTTGGATTATCCTGTGCATTTAATTCTGTTATACCCCCTCCGCGGGTGTGATTGGACTTGCTGAGTACGTTCGTACTCATCCCATTCCTACTTTTACAGTGGAAGATCCAGACTACATCCCCGAAGACGTCGAGTAGGGTTTCATCCTGCACCCAGTCTTGCCTGTGGTTGAGGCCACCGTTGAAACTCCGCATGGCGCAAGACTCTGATGATCCTCTTTTCATAGCTAGTGTAGTAGTATGGGTTTTGGTTGTAATCGTCGCGATAGTGGCGCTTCACTGCCCATTACCGCGTAGAGTTATACGAAGATGTACCATCTGATGTAATAAAAGTGTTATCAGCCTCCTGGGACTGATAAAGCATCACTTTTAAGTCTTCCCTGATGAGGGGGACGCTTCATAGTGGCTCCATCATATAGTGAATCAATCTCAATAACACAGGAGGTGATATCTAACAACACCTTATGTTTTGTCATCCAATCCATTCCAAATATGATATCCATACCCTCTAAAGGGAGTAAAACCAAATCAGTTTTTATTACCTTACTACCCAACTGTATTGACACATATCTAATCAGTTGATTGGAATTAATCTTCCCCCAGGGGTAGAGATCATGTACGACCCCTTGGCTTGACAAGAATCAAGTCCCACTCGGCCAATACATTTGTCACTAATGAAGCTATGAGTTGCACCGGAATCAAATAAGATAATAACGGGTTTATAGTCGATAGAAAATATACCTGTCATTATGGGGGCTCCTTCTGGAAGTTCTGCAAGGGTGGTGAAGTTGACTCGCCCTTGCCGGACTTGCATTACTCGCTTCTTGCCCTTGCCCTAATTGGTCTGATTAGAACTTTACCCTTGATTAGGCTTCCTGGGTCGAGGACAGTCTCTGATGAAGTGATCCGTACTCCCGTAGTTGAAACAACGATAAGTGCTGCTTCTCTGCTGAAATTGTTGAACATTTGGCCTTGTGCCAAACTGTTGCGGAGGCACTGGAGGTCTATACCCTCCTTACTGTTGGGGCGGGCGGAAAACGAATCTGCCAGGTGGGGTATTCCATTGCGGCGCTCTGATCTATGCATTGGGAACAACACGATACCTTGGTGACTGAGTACTTGAGGGTCCAGTAGGGGTCTTCCGTTTCTTCTCGGCACGATGTGCCGTGATACAATTCTGCTGGGTTAGGGCCATATTAACCAGCTCACTGAAAGTATTAGCCTTAACAAGGTTCAGGCGTTCCTTGAGCTTGGTACTGAGGCCACGACGGAAACGATCCTGTTTCTTGGCATCATTGTCAGTGTGATAGCCTGCATATTGGCACAGATGATTGAAAGTCTGTGCATACTGCAGTACCTTACAGGTGCCTTGGGTGAGTGCCAGGAATTCATTCAGCTTTTGCTCCATCAATCCTTCAGGAATATGGTGTGCCCTGAAGGCAGTCCGAAATTCCTCCCAGGAGATAACATGGCCATCAGGTTGCATGGCACAATAGTTATCCCAACAAATACGGGCGGCACCACGAAGTTGCTGGGCGGCAAAGTGAGCTTTACTCGAGTCCGCACATGGTATAGTAAGAAGGGCGAACTTCGATTCAATGGTATTAAGCCAGGCGTCGGCATCCAAAGGTTCTTCAGCTTTACTAAAAAATGGGGGCTGAGTACTGAGGAAATCCTGATAGCTTGCCATTTGGGGGTTGAGGTCATCATGACCTCCTCGGTGTTGTTGACGATACTGGGTCTGTTGTGCTTGTACCAGCAGATTAAGAAGTTCCGTCTGTCGTGCCATAACCTCTGCTAGATTTGGGGGTGGTGGTGGCGGTTTTTGGGAACCGCTAGCCTGGTTTGGCCTGAAACCTTCAAGAGCTCCACGCGTAGCGCCAACCATCTGAAAAACATGGAAGATGTCCATTACATCAAATTATCCTTACTTCCACTTTCAGAATATACCGCACACAAAAGGAATAGATAAAGATAGTACAACAGATTGATAGCTCGATAGATAACTGAACAGGAACTCAAGTTATAGATCATAACTGGTGGTCTGTATATTAGATTCTGGTAACCTACCAATTACCATTCAACCATACCTACTCCTGCCACATATAATACAACAAGTGGCCCTTAGGTCAGACTAGACTACACTCCCTATGTTACACCATACTACACTAAACACATCTAGGATATTGACGACAAGGATGAACTAGAAGTTGTCGAGATTGCCCATAGAAGACTGGCTGCTGGAAGAAGAATGATTGAGCTGAGGATTAGGTTCTGGACCTCCATGTTCCGAGTCTATCTTAGACACGCCTTCAATTTCCTCGGGTTCTTCTTCTGAATCTTCCTTTTCTTCTTCTAGCTCATTCAGCACCAGAGGAGGCATTTGTTGTTCTTGGAGCATCTCAATATGTCCAAGGGCATCACCTAATTCTTGGTTCAAGTCATGGACTTGTTCTTGCAAAAAGTCAATTACGGTGTTGCGCTAGAGAATTTGAGCATCACCCTCCAAGATCTGCACCTCCAAATGTCCAATGGTAGTATCCCTACCGGCAATTCCTTGACCAAGTGAATGAATCTGGTCATCTTTCAGGGTAAGATCCCTATGAAAATCCTGGGCTAGATTCACCATATCGTCCATACACCTTTGCTTGAGTGACTGGAAGCGATACTGAGCATTCATATACTTGATCACTGCCCTGAGGGTCTCTTCTACGAGATTTCCAACTAAATGTCCAAAATGGTTTGTTCTGTAGATCCACTCAGCATCATGTGCAAAAACTGCCGAAAACAGTCCAATGGGATAAGCTGCTACTTCCTCCCGATGCTGTTCACAAAAGGTAGTAATAGCCTTGAGGGCTGCTGCTTCAAAAGCATCCACGAGGCGATATCCAACAACCTCTATCTCAATAGATTGCCACTCAAGGATAGGATGTTGAGGAACAGTGATAGTAGCACGGCATCGAGGGACTCCAACCTCAATAAACTCACGACCCTTATACTAGGGTGGGTACCGGTAGTGAAATATACGAAGTGTATCCCACAAGATTTTCGGAAACCCTTCCCAATGTAAACAAGCGGTGTGAGCATATCCCTCAGCATCCCAATAGGTCCTCTGAACATCTACCATCTGAATCAAAAGGATTCAAATGTTAGATTGGATATAAATTCCTTAGGGTTTTAAGAAAGTTGCGGAAAAATGTGAGTTAAGCTCAGGAAATGTTGGAATGCACCAAGATATACATCCAACTAAGAACTCACAAGGTAAATGGAACAAGATATTGGATTCTGGTCACAGCAAGGACTGGAGATCAGATAGTTACGATAGATTTGGCGGATGAAACAAAGATACTGAGATACTAAACCCTATGGCTGTTTGTGTGATCATTTCTAGACTGCACTTATGGATAACCATACTCTAAGTATCCCCATAACAACATAAGCACAAGTTCTAATTTACAATCAATTCAAAGATGCATGCACGCACTAACATCCTCACAAACCAAAATAACTGCCAAATATCTTTGGACTTACGTAGTTAGTTATGGTGGCATAATATAGATACGTCTCTCCCTATAGTACCTAGTCGACAAATCCTAACCGTTCAGAACCTACCGATTCGTGGTTAGCGTACCTCAGAAAACCACAACATATATATCCAATGAACCTTTAATGCCAACATGTCCTGAGAGCGTCCCCAAATATTACTGTTCACTATAGAAAGAGTATCTGTACAATTACCGCCATACAGACAACATTATCGTACGTTATCGAAACAACGTATTCACGGGGGTACCGCAAAAATGCGGGGGTATGAACAGCGATCACCATACCCTGCGCCTAACCATATACTCCCAATATAATCAACCTAAGTTGATATATTGGCAGCATCTCAAGTAGGCCATTGCTTGAGAAACAGCGTTCGGTTCGCATCACTGACGGGAAGGCTAAGTCTCCAGTTAGCTGAGGATCCTTACCTTCTTACCTCATTGTCGAAGGTGTCATTACAAAATGTAAAGTTTGATTGTGCATAAATTTAAGTTTTAACAGAAAAGTAATGCTGGAAGTTAGTGTGATATATATATATAATATATATATATATATATATATATATATATATATATATTATAGCCACCTCTAACTCCCTTATTAAACATTACCCTAGGGCTTTACGTACTAAGCACAATTCTTAATGAAACCAACGTAGTTTTGCAAAATACTTTGTTGGTCAAATTTTATACCAAAAGCATTTTTAAGGCAATTCATATCTCCGGGGTACACTTGTTAGCTCTGATACCAGCTGTGGCAGAACCAACTTGAATTACACCGGCTCAAGTGCGTTGATCCTTTCTCGGAAGGCAGTAAGTACTCAACCGCACTTCAAACGGTGTAACCCCTTGGTCTGTCGGGTAAAGTCCCGATAAAACCACCTAACTCGGGATCAAAACAAGGTACCTCGCATGAAGATGAGTCTAGAGATACAAACACCAATCATTTTACATCACAGGCATAATATTACGTTACTATTCAAACATATGCGGTAGCAAGACCTAACTAGTATGAATTTATACAAAACTGTTCAAAGTTAGAGAAGTTGCAGCGGAAAAGAAAACGCGACACTTCCAGACATCGCGGAACGGATATTGAGCTAAGCCCAAGCTCAATATCACTCGGAGGGACTTGTGTTGGCCGGGGATGCATCCCATTCCACGGACCAACCATCGGGAAGAGTATAGGGCCATGGCACAGGCAGAGTAGAGTCCTCAGGGGGATTACCTGGAACAAAAGTCACATTGTAAGGATGAGTATTCTAATACTCAGCAAGGTTTACCCGTTTCATGGTATACCGAGCCATGTAGGTAGACTATGAAACCTTATAATGGTTCTAGGTATAGTTTCAGCTGAAAAGCAGCAAAGAGTAGATCCTTAATTTTAACTTTTAGCTTTCAGGTTCTAGTTGATTATCCATTCTAGGTAAGCAACTATAACTATTCAAGCATGGTAGAATATTTTAAACAAACATCATCTTTGATAATCATAAGGTTGCTCTTGTTACTCTATGTGGCAAAGGGATCAAGCAGTCTCAATCTCTGCGAGAAACGGACGATTCTGAATCGAATTTCAAAAACCTTGCAAGGGTAAACCTATCTCACACGGTTGGAACATCCAATGATCGTTCCGAAGCAACCGTTTGCCTTTCATTCCGACTCATGGATCAGTGCCACCACAAGCAACTGTAGGACCATACGCACATCCAATATGCAGGATGTACGTCTGTAGCGCGACTACATGACCGTACTCCTGTTCGCTATGCGAAACATACTCCTACAGTGTGCGTGACTGTAGGACGTACTCTCATCCGCTGCGAAACGTACTCCCACACGTCGGTGCGTGTGCGAAAAAACAAATTACGAGTGGTGGGGGGTATGTCCACTCCTCTGGCCGATCGGTTACTAGGCTTACCGCTTACCATATTTCGCGGCATGTGGCTAGTACTTTCAAACGCTTAACCACCGCTCCCACACACTGCGACCTTATCAAATTTTCATCAACACAGACGGGATTTTTACCAAGGTCATGAATCATAATCACAACCCCGTCCGTCATCCTTATAGTGGTTGCAGGAATGTAAACATTGCAACTCCTATAAAGCTCGCAAGTGAAAGGGAATCACTCGACTTCTACCGGTCCTATTAGCTTAGCAGCTAGTCGGACTCAGGTTCTAGTATTCAATACATAGGTTCTTAGAAATATGCAACTAAGGTTTCAATACAAGTCCTAGAAACTTAAATGCACAAGTAGATATACATAGATATATAAATTGCAGTGTAATAAAAATAGCGGTTTATGTCCGGGGCTTGCCTTCTTGTGTGGGGCTGGGGTTAGGAATGTCAATAACTTCCGAACTTTGGTTCGGGGCTTCAGTTAATTCCTTGGTGATGTTCACTTGGTCTTCCGAAATGCCCTGCTCGGGTTCCGGAATCAACTCGTAGGTTCCATCGGCGAGTGTAGTCGAATCTACATGATATGCAGTGATTTGAAGCAATGGTTATTGATTTAAGAACTCTACTTCATGATAAAGTTGCAATCCAACAATTCAAAGTCAAAGCATCACAAAACAAGGACTTGAATTCTAAGAATTCTAATCTACTTCTTTGTAAATTAAACTTATGATAACAAGTTTTATTTTTAATTTGAAATCTATAAAGGTTCCAGTCTTATATTTTTGATAAATGTGTTTACCTCTATGAAATGAGCTTACTGTAAATTTTTCATAAATTCTTGAAGATAGAAATTAAGGTATTTGAATTAAGTTTAAATTTCTAGTTTAAATCCAAACCTTAGGTAAAACAGTGCTCTTAAATGCTTGAAAATTTATTATAAGCCACTTAATATCAGAACTACATATGGCAAAAAGATCTAGGCAAGAAAGCATTAGTATCATACTTGAATAAATTGATTTCTTTTCAAACTTGATTTGCACAAAGTTTAAATGAGTTTAAGTTAAAGTGTAATATTGAAGGTGAAATTTGCACACAAGTTTACTTTGTCCCTAAACAGGTTGCATACCAAAAATCCTATGAAATAAAGCTAGCATGCAAAAGTTATATACAAGATATCCTTTTGCTAAACTTTAAAATAACTTTAAAAGCATTTAGTGTCAAACTATACTCTAGTAACAGAAATTGTAGAGTTTAATTCAAGGATTCAAACAAAACTTGTTTGACATTTTTTTGAATTTCCTACGAATTTCTATAAATTTCTAAAGATCACTGATTTGAATTGGAAGAGAGGGACTGAAATCTTGCAATCATGTCCCTGGCTCGTCGGGGAAGAGAGCCAAGACTTGCCGGCCAAATTCCGGCGGCGGTGGTCGCCGGCGGCAAGGGGAAACCGGTCAGGGAGGATCAGGGGGTGAGCGTGGGTCTAGCTGGGGGTGATGTGATGGTCGGGGTCAACCGGAGGGGTAAGAACGGCGACGACCCGAAGTGGCGGCGATGGAGCTCGTCTATGGCGGCGGTGTTCCGGCGAGGGGGTTCACCGGTGGTGGTCCAGAGGTTGGGGAAAAACTCGAGGGGAACAAGGCGGTTCGATTCATCACCTTGGCGAGGATTGAGGTAGTCGAGGAGGTAGATTTCCACGGCAGACCGAGGCGGCGGCGGAGAGGTTGACGGCGACGGTGATGCTCCGGTGATCAACGTCGACGAAGGTCCTGCGCACGAGCATCGGTGAGCCATGGGTGATGCATTGCTGCATTCAATTGAGGCTAACAGCTACGTGAAAGAGGTGACCGACAGTGACCGTGACGACGGCGGAGAAGAAGAACACCGGCGAGCGTCGGAAAGGCCAAACTGGAGCTCAAAAGTAGTCGATTGAAGGGTGGGCGAGCTTCACAGGGGCACGGTGAAGGGGCCGGAGGTGATAGTGTGGCTGGAGAAGGGGCGGAGCGAGCTGTCCGTGGCGGTGGCAGGGGCTGCCGCGGAGGTCTGGTGAAAGCAATCGAATAGAAGAAGGCAACAGCGGGCGGATGAGGGGTAAAAGTAGTCGAGGGGCATCCTGGAGCATGCTTTAAGACCAGGAGAAGGCACGGCGAGCAGTAGCAGCTGCTGTCGACCGGTGGCTCGATGTGGCGGCCGGGCGGAGCTCGGGTAGAGGCGAGGCGGCGTGGCGCACGCGGAAGAAGGCCAGAGGGGAAAAGCTAGGGCGGTGGCCAGTCTAGAGGCAACGTGTGAGAGCTGCCAGAGCAGGAGGTGGCGCCGGCAGGGCTGCAGTGGCGGTGAACGGTGGCGGCCTGCGATGGTAAGGTGGTTTGGTCAGGCGACAGAGCGGCGTGGCGTGCTCGGGGAGGGCCAGCAGAGAGGGGCTAAGGCGGTGGACGAGCTCGGGGGCGACGCATGGAGTGGCGCTGGAGCAGGAGGTAGCCTCGGGCAGCGCGGCACGGCGGCCAGCGGCAGCGCTGCTGCGCGGCAGAGGGGGCACAGAGGAAGAAAGAGGGGGGGGGGGCGCCAGGGGCTGAGTTGTGAACTTCAAAAACCCCAGGGGCCTCACTATAACATAGAATTTCCCACTATTCTAATGCTCAAATGAGAAAATGGTCTAAATAAAAGTTGTAGAACTTTTCAAAACCTACAACTTTGATTCAGAGTTCAGATTCAAAAACTCAAAGGATATAGCTGTTTTTTAAAACTTTGTACTCAAGTCAAACTTTTCAAAGTTTTTGTCCTTAGTTAGGTAAATTTCATGTATTCTTGGACTTAATTGCAAGTTTTATAAACTGCAATGATGACTAACATTTTTACACATTGACCCCTAGTAAAATTTAAGAGTTACCTTCGTAATTCAAATATTTTGCATAAAAGGACTCATATTTTTGAAACAATTACACATAAGTCATTATTTTCACACATTCACTCAATTTCACTCAATTCAATACACACATTACACATTTTTTCCTAATGTTTTAAAATTTTGACACCTAGGGTGTCACACGTGAGTACACTTATGGTTGGTACTCAGCAAGTGTTGGGAATTATATGACATGAAGGCCAAAATCAAGGAAAGGCTGACTGGCTTACTGTGATAAGAAATTTTAGTTAGTCAAGTTTTATTAGCACCTGATTACTAAGGTATAAGTTCATACCAAAACCCACATTAAAAGAGAGGGAAGAGATACAGCATAAACATAATCATAACCATAAAGATGGTCCACAATAACCATAACCATAACCATAACCATGGTCCACAATTTAATTCATCTTCAAGTTCAATTAATCATGTGAGGGTCCAAGCCGCTCGTAACCGTGAGCACGGCTGATATATTAGTTTTCACTCTGCAGAGGTTGTACACTTTACCCACAATTCGTGTCTCCCAATTTGCCCGAGGTAGCTAGCCTCTTAAACACGTCCGAGGTGAGTGGCAAGGGATTCACTATGAGGCCTTTACAAAGATTCCCTAACTTATGATAATCCGCTAAGGTTTCAAATCAAAGCAGTCATAACTCTCCCTAATGAGGCAGACGCCTTAACCAGGACCATATCATACCCTCAAGAGGATCGAGCTATACCCCGACGATGCAACCCCTCTTGCCCTTTCTGTAAGATTATCATAAGCTGGAGTCTCTAATTAATTAGCCAAGATCAGAGCCATATAGTATTGTGGTTGCACTATTTTCCTAGGTGGTTCTCCATGTTCCAATTAAAATATATAATCTTGCGATTAACATCACCAAGTGCATGAACATGGATAAAACAGGTGTAGCATCATCATCGTTATCATCAGGGTTATATATTCTTCCCGAACCATAACCAGTTATAGCAACTAAGCAATAGCTACCCAACAATAAAGGTAAAACCCAGGTTGACAAGGAATGATCTGAAAGACTAGGCATATCCTTAATTAGGATTCATCAAAATTAGGACACATGCATGCATATAGAAAATTTATATTTACTGTGATTATTAGGACAAAAGCATGATCAAGGAAACACTTGCCTTTCTTTTAGAGAATAGCTGCTCAGAGTCTTCAAGTCTGGTTCTTGAAACTCTAAATCTTCCACGCTCTTCGATCACGCTACTTCTAACATCACATAAGCATCAGACCCAAGCATACAAGCAAGCAAACAAACAAGAACGACTAAGAACAAATACAACAAACAAAAGAAAAGCTTTAAAAGAGCGTACTAAAGAATAGGGCTCATTGCTACGGTCAAAAGAGCGCAAGAAACACGGAAAATGGAGCTAGGGTTGAAAAGAAACAACTATCGGGAGGTTTATATTATAAAAGAAACAAAAGAACTATAGGCTTTCATTTATTTGAATTTAGAAAACTAATGCAAAAGATATAAAAGAGAAATATCCCTAATTATAATTAACCTATATTATATTTTCATTTATAAAGACGAGGTACAACTTAATCAAATTTTATATATAATTGTCTATGTACAAGTTATTCTAGTTAAACAATTAATTACATAAAAGATATTGGTGAGAGCATCTAAACGTCGAACTTTAGGATTCGAGTTGAACTAAACAAATTAAATTACAAACATATTTAAGTTAATATTAATCAAATTAACATTAATTATAAAAATCGGAGTAAAGACTTAATTGGATTTTATTTCGAAAAACTAGATGAGAGGATATTATTCGAATTAAATTGATATCTAATTTTGAAAATAGGAATTACGGTACAACAACACTACTAGACGATAGCTTAGGGTTTTAGAAGACTAACGCAAAAAGAACGGATCGAAACGGATTTAAAACGCGGAAACTTTGCATGAAACAGCGCTGCAGGGATGTATACGTAATTAACTATAGACTTCAGGGGTTAGCAGGAAAGAAATTCAAGACATAGAAAATAGTGCTTGCAAATACAGAAAAGTTCAGGGTTAGATCTGAAAAATTCTATGGTGGGGCTGGATTGAGAAGATGTAATAGATCTAGGGGGTTTTCTGCAAATTTTGCAAGACACAGAAATTTACGCGATAATTACAGAATCTTCCAGGGACTAATTTGTAAAAGCTTCACAGCACAGCTCCAATGATGCCGGCGGCCACTGTTGGCCTAAATCCCAGCGATTTTGGCCACATGAGAGTGCGGGAAGTGGGAGAAAAGAAAGAGGAGAGGGAGGGGGTTCGATTCCATGTCTTACCCGTAGCGGAGGAGCACCGAGGCGATCGAATTTCGCGAGAGAAAATGGCAACGTCGGGTCTGTTCTATTCCTGAGCGTCTATTCATGGTAGCAGCCTGCAGTGATGGCTCTGTTTGGGGCGGTGGCCTGCAGGGGGCCGCGGCTGCAGGGGTTCGGCGTGCAAGAGGGAGGGGGCGGCACCCTGGTGACGCGCAGAATCGGCCGGCAGCGGTTCTGGTGGTGCGCGCAGCTGCAAGAGGAGAAGGATGCGACGACGAGTCTGTTACAGGCAGCGGGTTCCTCTATTCTGGTGGCGCTGGTTCCGGGGGGCACAGGGGCGAGCGCGGCTCCTGGTGGTGCGCATGCAGGCGAGGAGGAGGAGCAGGGGTGGCGATGCTGCACAGGAGAAGGGGCGGCGCTGGAGGGGTGACGCAGAGGCGGGGGCACAGCGCCCTATTGGCCGGCGGCACCTCTGGTGGTGCACACGGGTGCAGGAGGAGGAGCACACGAGGCAGAGCCTCGGCTGCTGGCCTGGTGGCGCACGGGTACAGGAACAGACGGCGGCGGCGGCAGGACAAAACACGAGCAAAGAAGATGCGGCTTGGGTTCGCGAGAATTTATAGGGCACGCAGGAGCCGACGCAGGGGAGAAAATTAGGGCCAGCTACTGGGGAACAGGTGGTGCAAGACGCGTTTAAATAGGCCTGGAGATATCATGCTGGGCTCCAAATCGAACGAGGATAAGGACGCGGCGGCGCATCGGGCTGGACTCGTTCTTTAGTCTGGATTGCTCACGGGAGGCGAGATTAGGCTGACCAGCGGGTCCCACAATTTAGCGAGCAAAGAGAGGATATAAGAGGTAACGGAAAGAGAAAACGAGATTGACCGAGCGAGTTCGGTTATGTGCCGAAATAGGTTCGGGTGAAGGCCGAACGTGAAAACGAGTTGACTGTGTTGGTTGAACATGAACGAGTTATTTGAGATTGTGGAAAAGAGAAGGAAAGGATCAAGCCGAG
This sequence comes from Panicum hallii, assembly GCF_002211085.1. NCBI lineage: Eukaryota > Viridiplantae > Streptophyta > Magnoliopsida > Poales > Poaceae > Panicum > Panicum hallii. Next base: position 12,954,413 of record NC_038042.1, on the reverse strand, counting down.
TCGTTGGAGCTGATGGTGATCGAACATCGTTTGAAAAACACTGAAGACGAGCCACGAGGCGTCATTTTCGAGCATGACCTGATCAGGGAGAACGGTTAGAGAATCGGGAGCTCGATGGAACTTCTTAAGGATTCTGAGAGGATAAGGTTAAAAGGATATACCACAAAGATACGACTCAGTCAGACTATGATGAGAATCAAAATAGAAATATTTTTCAGAATATATTTTTAGCTTAAAATAAATCTAGAGAAGTCCAGATAAATATTATAACGCACAAAAAATATATCCAGAAAAATCTCAAAAATTTCCGAGGAAACTCAGGAGGTAATTTGGGATACGAGAATTCCAAATAAAATATTTGGGACTCACGAAAAGAATTTTAGAGCTTTCCAAATAAAAATAAATGGATCTAGCTCTAGGATAAATTGAATAATCACCAGAAAAATCTTTAAAATTCTCGGAAAAACCTATTGATAGATGAACACATTCTAAAAGATACATGCTAAAATTAAATATTTTAAGGTGTGACAACAGCTATGACATACTGCGTTAGATACATGAGGGAGTATGCAGCAACCATGCAGCTTCAAGAACGCTAGTCGGGAAAGCATACAGAGCTGGTTTTTGGTGGCCCACCGCAGTGTGAGACGCTGAAAACCTGGTGCGGAGATGCCAAAACTGCCAATTCTTTGGCAAGCAATCTCACGTCCCAGCCCACAATCTTATCACCGTACCGCCATCCTGGGCGTTTGCCTACTGGAGCCTTGATATGATTGGGCCATTTACAATGGCACCAGGCGGTTTTACCCACACATTGTTAGCAATCGACAAGTTTACCTAGTGGATCGAGTACAAGCCGATAACCAAGCTCACAACAGACAGAGTCATTGATTTCATCTCCGACATTCTGCATCGCTTCGGCTTCCCGAACACCATCATCACAGACCTGGGATCAAACTTCACAGCTAACCAGTTCTGGGAGTTCTGTGAAAATGCGTGCATCGAAGTCAAATACGTCTCCGTTGCACACCCAAGAGCCAACGGTCAACTCGAGAGGGCGAACAGCATGATAATCGAGGGCCTCAAGAAAAGACTCTATGATGAAAATAGCAAGAAAGGTGGAAAGTGGATAAACGAGTTGCCACATGTCATCTGGGGGCTCAGGACTCAACCGTCCAAAGCCACAGGACAAACACCATTTTTTCTTATCTACGGCTCCGAAGCAATTTTACCAGCTGACATCATGTGGAAATACCCAAGGGTTGAAATGTACAACGAAGGCGAAGCGGATGAAGCAAGGCAGCTAGAGCTAGACTCTGTCGAAGAGGCTCGCTGCACTGCTCTTGTTCAGTCAGCATGATACCTATAGGGGATCCGACGATATCGCGACCGCAACATCAGAGAACGGTGATTTAGTATAGGCGATTTGGTCCTACGCTGCATCCAAGACGAGTCAGGATTACACAAGCTCAATTCAAGTAGATTACAAGACCGGGGTCTTATCGACTACAAAACCCCGAGGGCCAAGATGTCCCAAATGCCTGGAACGTACAGAATCTACGAAAGTTTTACCCATAAGAAGACACGCAGTGATAGCTGTTGTTCGAGCGCCAAGGCGGTTTCCTTCCGATTCAATTTGGAGGCCATGTGCCATAGAATCAGGAATGTAAATTCTCTATTAAAATTCGGAGGCTATAGCCACGTTCAAGTTTCATATAAATTGACTTCTTGCCCTGAGCATAACTGTCGTTGCAATGAGGATCGCGTTTTTCCAAACAGGCTAGATCCGCTCGATCGGATTCAATCTAACTTGTTTGATGGGCTCACTTGAGGAGCTATATTGACTACTCCCAGAGTCGCTGCACTCGGGGTAGTATTGACTACTTGCTACAAGCATGATAGTCATCGCGATGAGCATCGTGTACTCCGAACAGGTTAGATCCGCTCAATCGGATTCAATCTAACTTGTTTGACGGGCTCACTTGAGGAGCTGTATCGACTACTCCCAGAGTCGCTGCACCCAGGGTAGTGTCTACTACTTAGCCTATGAACGTGGATGGCAGTTCAGAAATCACAAGGCAACGATAGTATAGACAGCACTGATAGATATATTACATGGAAAAGTGTACTTGTCTTTACAATAACTCAATCCTGTTCTATACTCTCTACTATTTTTTCAGCTACAGGCCTGGCCTCTAGAACATACTCGCTGAACTGCTCTTCAGAGCAGTCTGCAGCTACACCCTGTGCGAGTACCTCTAGTCAAGCCTTAGGCCAAAACGACTTTACAAGACCTAAGGCATGGCTAACATATGTTGTGGAGGCCTCGGTGGAGTCGCTCCAGTAGGGATCGCCCGTCTACTGCGCCATCTTCCAGTGGATCCACCACTTCAACCAGCTGTTGGGCGGCCACCCTTAGGTCCTCCAGCTCTTTCTGGCGCTGTTCCTTCTCTTTGCCCAGCGTCTTGATCTACTGAAGGCCATCGACGAACTGCTTCTCAGTATCGGTGATCACCTTTTGCAGCTTCTTGACATCATCTGTGCGACGATACAGCATATTCTTCACATCAGTAAGTAACTCTTCTTTATAAGCTAAGAGTTTCTTAAGCTCTGCGGTGAAGACAGTGTTTCAGAACACAAGACCAACTGCTAGAGAAAGTACTCGAGCGAGGAAAGGACTTTCCTTGATGCGCTTTTTTCTACTCCTTGAGTTGTTCTCGAAGCTCGGAGTTGGACTTCTCAAGATTACGGATGTCGTTCTTGAGCAGCCATGTTTCTCGTGTCCGCTCCTGCTTCAGCTTGTCGAGCTCTTTGCGAAGATCAATGTTCTTTCGGATTTCTTCCTCGATGCATCGATCCTTCGCTTGGAGCTCCCAGAGGCCACTCTCGACTGCCTTCAGCTTCTCAGATTTTTCTTAAGAGCGTCTGGCCACATCTTGTATAAGGGGGAAGACTGAGAAGACAAAACAACTCGACAAAGCATAATGGCAGAAGAGCAGTCATGCCTTACCAGGGTAAACCTATACATCTCCTTGGAGATCTTCTGCAAATACCTCATGTTGTTGACCGAGAGGAGAGGATCATCCAACAGATCATTGGTGATAATGTTCTTGAATCCTCTCCCAGACATCAACAGAGTTCCAGAGTTGCCAGAAGTACCCACAGCCTCTTCAGTTGATGGCTGCAGGGCACCTGCAAGTCGAAAAGCATTCAATAAACGAAGCCCACAATCTAAGCAGTTAGCCGCAGGGGGTCAGACACTTCCCTGTGCCTTCCACAGGAGCGGCATCGGTGGCCTCAACTTGCTCACGACCACCAGCACTGGATTAGATTTGCTGGGGCTTGGGAGGTGGTGGGTCGGGCAGAGTCGCATCCTCATTCCCGGGCGATAGCAGTTGTGCGCTTTTCGCTTCAGGTTGTCCAACTGGTGGCTCGGGGGCTGGAGTAGCCGAGATAGGCTCTGGCTCATCAAACCCCAAAGCAGACGAAGTCCTAACAAAGCAGAATCAGATATATCATCAAACAAGTCAAAAGAGCAGAAGATACATTATGAGCAAGGAGCTACACTCACAGAGAGGATTTCTTCATGGCGGGCTTCTTTAGCTTCAGTACCAGTGGTTTTACAACCATGGTACTCATTACCGGTGGCGGGGTCACACCAGCCGAGAGCGCGAGATGCCCCGGCGAGGTACCCGCCACGGCAATGGTCATGACCCCTGCAGAAGTAGTCGACGGGCCCATCCCAGCAGTTTCTATAGAACCATCTGCTGGAACATCATCCCTAGCAAATGCGGTCCCGACCACCTTTCGATGCTTAGGGTCGGAGGAGAAGAAGAAGGACTGCAACACAAACAAAGTAAGCATCCAACAACCACAAGACTTGACAATTCCACGAGACGGTGGTCCCAAAGCTCGTGGATTCGACTACGTTCGCTTTGCGCATGCGTACCACCCATAGTTTTATAACCAGATTTCATTACAGCATATGTGTTTAGAGTGCTACCCTCCTTAGGACCAAAATTATGTTCCTACAAGACCAGAAACAACAAGTTATGCATGAGAAAACTTTGTAGAGGTCAATGGCTTATAAGACGCAAGAATTTCTTATACCAGGAGTTGTGTCTCAGAAAAATTCCGTGAACCTCTCTATTTTGAGCAGTATCTTCAGAATTGTTGGCTTGTCATTCTTATCAATGCAAAATGGGGCCCTAGGCTTGTCCCAATTGCCATTTGGCTTTAGCTTCAAATGCTGTGAGGGACGATTACAAAATTTAAGCTAAATCTTTTCGAGCCTTAGCATTATCTTTAGTCTTCTCAGGTATGTCGAAGCATGTATTCGATATAGCTTCACCCAAGTTTTTCTCATTATGCATCACATCAATGTTTTGCCGCAGCAACAATTTATGGAAGTATGGAAGTTGCCAAAAGCAACTAATATGGATCCAGTTGTGCAGTATACCATAGTTTTTTGTATCAGCCACCAATGCGTTAATTTGGGCTAGGACTTCCTCCCCTGTTAATAGTCTTGGAGGCTCTTCATGCACCACCGTGTTCTTTCTAAATGCATTAGCTTGAGATCTGAATTCATGTTCTCTAGGTAAGAAGCGCCTATGGCAATCAAATCAACATGCTTTGCGACCATTACGTAAATTAAATGCATTACTGTCACACAAGCATACTGGGCATGCAAGCTTCCCATGAGTACTCCATCCAGAAAAGTTACCATAGGCAGAAAAATCATGTGTTGACCATAAATAAGCTGCTCGCATTTTAAACTTCTGCTTGCGTGAAGCGTCCCATGTTTCATCAACCCCTTCCCACAAGCTTGGTAGTTCATCCACTAAAGGTTGCATTAGTATGTTTAGTTTCTTTCCAGGATGCTCAGGACCAGGGACTACAAGGGCAAGGAATATGTACTCTGACTTCATGATAACACCGGGTGGAAGATTCAATGCGGTAACAAAAACAGGCCAATACGAATACGGAGCTGCATTTATACTAAAGGGTGTAAAACCATCTGTCGCCACAGCAAGGCGCACATTTCTAGGGTCATCGCCAAATTCTGGGAAGTCTGTCAAACTGTTGCCATGCTTCCCCATCACATGAGTGCATCATCTTACCAGATCTGGACTGCTCGTGAGATTGCATCATCTTTGCTGTCTTTTTATGGCAGAACTATCCGAATTAATCCGGCTTAAGTGCGCTAACTATCACCATAAAAGCAATCCGGGCTGACACACACTTAAAACGGAGTAAAACGACAGTCTGCCGGGTAACATCCTGATGCAACCACCTGTTTTTTCGATCGAAACAAAGCATACATACTACCCGTACGAAGGTGAGCCCAGAAATTACAACAATCCATAAATTTTACATCATAGAGTTCAACATGAATTATTATTACAAACAAAGTTTGAATTCATAAACAAGGTACTTCAGAGTTCAATAGTGCAGCGGAAATAAAGTGACAGTTCTAACGACGATACAAAATGTCATGATAAAGCCCGTACATGACATCATTGAGCGCGATCATCATTGGCTGGGGACGCATCTCATTCCATCGACCAACTAGAAGGAAGAGTGCATGGCCAAATCAAACTAGCAACCATATCCTCAAAAGTCAAACTAGTCAAGACGATGCAAAAAAAGTCCATGCCCCGGTTCAATCATGTACTAAGCTTACCGATTGACATATTCTCAGCATGTGGTTAGTACATTCAAAAGGTTAACCACTACTACCACACAATGCGATCTTAGCCAATTTTGCTACACCGACGGGCCTCAGTCATCAACATGAATATCGTGAACAGCCCCGCGCCATCGACCTTATGATTCCAACATAAGTAAACAAACAACTCCTATATCTCGGAGTGCTAGACAACCGCTTGACTTTTACCAGAGTTCCTATTAGCATGGCAATCTAGCGGCTACACATACTAGTGTTCAAACATAGGTAGTAGGATCATGCAACTAAGGTTTCAAAGTAACTCCTATCAACTTAATGCACATGTACGTAGAAGTAATAACATTCCATAAGTTCAAAATAGGGTTCATGCTCCGAGGCTTGCCTTCCTGAGCAAACTTAGCTTTGGGCTCTTCCGAACTTTGGTTTGGATCTTCAACAAATTCAGTTAGATTTATATCAGCTTTGCGCTGCTCACTCTCAGACTCGGGAATCAGCTCGTACTTCCGTCAGCGAGAATAGTCGAGTCCGTATGAGATGCACATGCATGAGTTATGTTGATGGAAGATCACAATAATTATTTTAATATAAAGTTGTAATCCAATAAAACTCCAAGTCATTCCATAGAACATTTTATTAACATTTCCTTGGGCAATCATTTATAGAATATTAACTAGTTTTACTTACTTCATTAGGTGAAGATGGTGCTCTCATAATTCATTACATGCAGTAGTTTCTATTTTTCAAAAACCATCACAAGGCAACCATGTGGTACTCATATCTAATTCTAGGTGTAGGTTGTGTTGCTCAAATTTTTATGTAGAGCACATCTCCACGTGAACATCTTACTTTCAAAATTTTAGACATTTTTATGCAGTTGATTAATCATGAAAAATAAAGTGAGCAGCTACTACTAGAATGTAGATTCATTTATGCAGATCAAGAGAATATCCTACAATCCAAAGATCATCCTCATTACTGGCCTAGAACAAGAGATATATTTATAAGATAATAAAACTAAGATTTATTTTAGAACAAGTTTTAGTTTGAAACTGGTCATGATCCTGTACAAAAGTTGTAGATCTCATCAAGAGGATCACAGGAAGACTTAGTTCACATTTTTCTGATTTTTCTACAATTTTATCCATATTTTACAAGTTCACAGCTTTAGAAACAAGATTGAAACAAGGTTTCACAGATAAGCTCCTGGTTTCTTGTGCTAAGGACCCTAAAAGATCTTGTATTTTGCAATGTAGTCCTTGGCCGGACTTGCGACGGTTCCCAACCGAAATCCGGTGAGGGGGCTCACCGACGGTGGGGAGAAAGGGGTGGGGAAGCACTAGGGAAGCGAGAGATACATGTAGGTGGGCCCAGTTGGGGCTCGGGGAGGCCTGGGGGTGGTCACCGGCGAAGCAGTAGCTCGCCGGTGATGTGTGGTGGCACTCGGCGGAGCTCGGACGAGGGAGGGCGAGTGGGGCTAGACTGGAAAGCTTCAGTGAGAGGAGGGTGTCAGGGATAGATCCCCTGGATACCGCAAGGAAGCTACCCGTGAGGAAAAAGAAATCTGATTCCTACTAGGATTCCACGGTAATCCTATTAGGACTCATACCTTGTAATCTTACTAGGACTCATACCTTATAATTCTACTAGACTCATACCTTATAATTCTACTAGAAACCCCATCCCCTGGGATATATAAAGGAGGGTAGGGATACCTAGATAGGAGAGAACCAACAGAGAGCAGCCAACAGGCAACTCAACACCCAAGCACAGGGCACAATATACAACACCCCAAAACAGGACGTAGGGTATTACGCTACTCTAGCGGCCCGAACCTGTCTAAATTTGTATCTTGTGTCCTTGCATTCACCTTCAAGTTCCAGATCCGGCGATCCCTCACCAATTAATCACCTACCTTAGGGTATCCCTAGGTAGGCTGACAGTAAAAATACTAACAGATGGCGCCCACCATAGGGCAGATCGTCGTGATCATTGGGCGAATTTGAAGGACCTCTTCATCAACATCAATCCACTCAAGGTGGCGGATTGCTACTTCGTACACATGCATCGGTAGATCGATTCATCAAGTTCGAGATCGGATCGTCCTTCAGCGAACGGCTACATCGACCTCGAATACTCGGCTCGACTTCACCTCGCGCTACAACGTCGATGCACCGCGGCCGCCGACCTCGATGACCCAGTTCAACTTCGGCTTGTGCTGCAATGTCCGCGTGCAGCACCGATGAGTTCGACTACTTCGACTTCGTGAGGACGATCGGCGGCCCGCTGCCGACTACTTCGACTACTCGTCTCGACTAGAAACTAGTCGAGGGCGAGCCTCACAGCAACGACTACATCAACTACTCATCTGGACTTGAAAACTAGTCGGAATCGACTCCGACTAGTCGAGCTTCATCAACAAACCATCGCAGCTCCATCAACGAGCTCCACGGCTTCGTCAACATTCGTCCATGAATCAAGCTAATGACTTATACCTTTTCCGACTTGTTCTTCACAAGTTCGGCTATCTTTTTGGGTACACCTCTCAACGGGCATGAAACCCTCGAGGGATACACCATGATTGACTACCTATCTGTGTACATCTCTCGACGGGCATTGAAACCCTTCGGAGCTACACTTCGCCGACTACTTATCCGTGTATGACTGTCAATGGGTATTGAAACCCTCCAGAGCTACACTTTGTCGACTATCTTTTGCGCATTGCGCATCCTCTTTGTCGCATGATGACTACCTTTTGTGCACTGCGCATCCTCTTAACGGTCACTAATCTACTCAAGTAGCAAATGCCTTAATCCGTGAAACCTCGAGTCTCCAGTCATGACCTAAGCGACCTGTCCTGTATGAGCGAAGGCAAGAGACCTAAGCGACTTGTACATGCTATGGGCGAAGGCTAAGCTGGGACCGGGTGAACATAAAAGGTGGATTACTCGGGAGATTGAAATGGCCTAAAAAAGAGCTCGACACAGAAATTTTTACACCGAATAAATTTTGGTGTCTTCACATTATTACTGAGTACTACTCGATATCTTCGCATTATGCTACATAATGTATGCATTGTCTTTTTTCAGATCAAGCTTCGGCAACAACCCTCCAGGCAGCACGGCGTGCCATCACAGTTCTGCTAGTTCTCAGGCTCGGGGGCTGTGCGATGCACACTACTTGACATGGCTCCTTCGGCTCTCCTGGCTCGTAAGCTCGGGGGCTGAATGCCGCAAAACTACTCGAAGACGACTCATATGAAGACTGAGAGTGCAAAAGAAACCCTAAGTCACCACGCGGTTAAATAAACCAGCGGGAGGCTCAATTTCACTGTGCAGAAGGCGAAGAGTTTTTCTCGGGATTTTAGAGTAACACCAATGCCACGATTCTTGGATCCTTTTTTCCAAACCTGAGAGATTTGGATTCAAAGTTCGGGGGCTGCAGGATACATGCCATCGACTATTTATTTTTTTGAATGTACTCGAAGGATAAGAAAAGAAGATTTTTGACCCTCAGCCTGATTCTTCGATTCAACCTAAGGCTTGGGGCTACTCCATATAGAGTGCGATTTTCCATCGCCCCCCATACAAAAGAAGAATTGAAGCTATTCGGGGCATGAGCACCTCATAGCCTCGATGCAACCAAGGAAGTGCTCGAAGAAGACCTTCAAGATAGAGTTTCAGAAAAAGCCGAAGACTACTTTAGAAGTACTCGAAATGCCTGTAGCACTCGGCTATGAAGAGCTTGGGGGCTTGTCAGGGATAGATCCCCTGGGTACCGCAAGGAAGCTACCCGTGAGGAAAAAGAAGTCTGATTCCTACTAGGATTCCACTGTAATCCTATTAGGACTCATACCTTGTAATCTTACTAGGACTCATACCTTATAATCCTACTAGGAACCCCGTCCCCTGGGATATATAAAGGAGGGCGGGGATACCTAGATAGGAGAGAACCAACAGAGAGCAGCCAACAGGCAACTCAACACCCAAGTGCAGGGCGCAATATACAACACCCCAAAACAGGATGTAGGGTATTACACTACTCTAGCGGCCCGGACCTGTATAAATTTGTGTCTTGTGTCCTTGCATTCACCTTCAAGTTCCAGATCCGGCGATCCCTCACCAAATAATCACCTACCTTAGGGTATCCCTAGGTAGGCCGGCGGTAAAAACACCGACGGAGGGCATCCCATTCCGAGGGCTAGCTCTGGCTGAGGAACAGGGCTGGTTTCAACGTGAGGGGGTGGCCGGCAACAATGGTGGCGCCATGGAGAGCTCGAGTGCGAGTAGGAAGGGGTTGGGGCTGCCTTTTATAGGCTAGCAGGGGAGTGAAGGAGGAAGGGTGGAGGTCGGTAGAGGGGAGGGAACGGCCGGGGGCGCACTGCAATAGGGCAGGTGCGTGGCCGAGGCAGGCCGGCGGCCATGGCCTTCTCGTTAGGTGCATGCAAGCATCCTGTGACATTCAGGTATTTAGGAGATAGGCATGCTAAATTCTAGTATATGTTGTGCTTGTTAGAATGAAGTGTGTGTTGCTTTGATAAATGCTTTTAAAACCTAAATGCAAGTTAAAGGGTATTTTTGTAATTATAGAAAAATTAGGGTTCTTTTGCTAAATGTGTTTGAAGGTGGGGTAATTTCAAAATATATGAAGGTTGGTGTTGCAAAAACTAGTATTTACTTTTAAACCACTGTAAGAAGTGGAATTACCCTCAGGTTTCAAGTGGAATATGAATTTTAAATAGGTTTTATGTGAAATTTAATAGTTTGTCGGATTTCAAAATAGTTTCAAAACCCTAACTATTTTGAAGCTAACCCTTAAAGCAAAGTTGTAGATCTTTCTAAACTCTACACTTTTTATTTTGGGCATATTTTCATTTGGGCTATGATTTGAAAGAAAATTTTACTTTACAGAGCACTCCTTGCTCTTTTAGAAAATTACGGAGGGGTCCTCATCGTCTTCCTCTCTCCCCTCCCTCTCTGTTTCTCTCTACTGCTCTGCTCCACCGCCCGCCGCCCTTCGCTGGCGAGCTCCCACGCTGCCAGCTGCCCCTCGCCGCTCTAACCCCACCACCGGCCCTCCAGCTCACCCGCCCGCTGCTTGCCCGACCCTGCTGGCTTTTTCCCCGCCCCACCACGTCGAGCCGCCGTCGCCCGAAGCCGCCACGTCGCGCCGCCGATCGCCAGCAGCTGCTCCCGCTTGCCTGTGCCCCTTCTTGGTTCTGCCGCACATCTAGGAGTCCTCATCGACTTCTTTTACCACCTCAAGCGGCCGCATTTCGCTTCTTTGGCTTCTTCTCCGCTCGGCGCCGCTGCCAGACTTCCGCCACCATCCTGCTCACCATCGTCAGCCACCTCCGCCGCCCCACACCCGCAATCCCGTGCTCCACCGGCACCACTACCTCCCACTAGAGCTTTCCGAGCAGTTCTTCTCCATCCACTCACGCTCACGCCACCAAAATGCTGCGCCGGCCATCCTGTCCACCGCCGCCGTTCGGCGTCACCGTCATCCCGCCGCTCCGCTCCCTCTTGGCCCTCACTGAGCTCACCACTAGCACCACATCTACGCGTGGAAGCTTCCTAGCCACTTCTTCGTCACCTTCCTACACTCCAGCCGTCAGAACGCCACCACCACTCGGGACCTCGCCGCATCGGCTCCGTCCTCCGTCGAACCATCATCTCCATACCGTCCTTCTTCGATTCCGGCCACCCCCAAGCCCGCCCTGAGCTACTGAACTTTTTCCCCCACTTGCCCCTCACCGCCGGTGATCCTCCTCGCCGAAATTTGATCGCCGCCGTGCTGTCCCTCGGTTCAAACCGGCCAGGGACCCAATTGCAGACCTTCTTTCCTTTCTAGGTTCCTCTCTGCAAAATATCAGTACCCCCCTTAATTCAAATCAGCCAGCTTTGAAAATCTGTAGAAATTTTTAGAAAAATCCAAAAAATGTCAAACCAGTTCTGTTATACTCTAGAAGTCCGGTTCTATAACTTTTGTTACTAAAGTTTAGTTTGAAACTTAATGCTTAAAGTGTTATTTTAAGGTTTAACCAAAGGGAATCTTGTATGTATCTCTTGCATGCTAGCTTTATTTCATGTGATTTTTGGTATGCAACTTGTATGTGATATGAGTGAACTTGTGTGCAAATTTCACCACCAGTACTGTACTCTAACTTGAACCAATTTAAACTTGTGCAAAGTAAGTTTGAAATAAAGTAAATTTATTCAAGAATGCTACTGATGCTTCCATACTTAAATATTTTTACCATGTGTTGTTCTGATGTTGAGTAATTCATAGGGAATTTTCAATCATTTTGTAGCATTGTTTTGCCTTAGGATTTGATTTAAACTTGAAATTTGAATATAATTCAAATAATTTAGCTTCTGCTTTCAAAAATTTATGAAAAATTTATGGCAAGCTCATCTGATTGAAATAAACATATTTATCAAAATTCAAGGCCAGAACCTCGGTAGATTTCAAACAAAAAATAAAACTTGTTATCTTAAGTTTGAAATTATCTATTTTTATACTATTATTCTGTTAGGTTTAAAAATATGAAAAATTAACAGAAGTATTGTATTAACTTCAGATGTTTGTAGTTAAATTCTTAACCTCAGTACTCCTATGCTTGAAGCTATAGAAATTAATCATAATATTAGTAGAGTTAATTGGTTTAATTTATGATAAGTAAAATTGAATTCTTGGAATTTAAATCTATTATTTTGTGATGTGTTGAATGTGAGTTGTTAGATTGCAACTTTATCATAAAAAAAATTATTGATGTAATAAATCACTTAATTCAAATCATTGCATATCATGTAGAATCGACGACGCTTGAAGACGGAACCTACGAGTTGGTCCCGGAACCCGAGCAGGGTATATCTGAAGACCAAGTGAACGTCGCCGAGAATCTTACTGAAGCCCCGAACCAAAGTTCGGAAGTTGTTAACATCTCTGACCCCAGCCCCACCCAAGAAGGCAAGCCCCGGTGCATAACCCAGTATTTTAAATTATGCACTTATATTACTATATATCTATCTTGTGCATTAAGTGTTAGGAGTTGTTATGAAACCCTAGTTGCATGAAATCTAGGAGCCTATGTAATGTTTCTGAGCCCTTATCGAGTAGATGCTCTGCTAATAGGACCGGCAGAAGTCGAGTGATTTCCTATCACTCGCGCGATATATGAGTTGATTATTTACTATTTTGCAATCACTATAAGGATCACGGACGGGATTATATGCAGTACCATGACTTGGAATGGTACCCGTCTGTGTTAATCAATTTGATAAGGCTGCAGTGTGTGGTAGTGGTGGTCAAGTGTTTGAAAGTACTAGCCACATACCATAATTATGGTACGCGGTAAGCCTAGTACCTGATTGGCCTGGCAAGTGGACTTACCCCACCACTCGAATTTTGGTTTTTGTCGCACACATGCACCAACGTGTGGGAATACGTTCTGCATAGCAGACAGGAGTACGGTCATACAGTCGCGCTGTAGACGTACGTCCTGCACATTGGATATGCGTATGGTCCCGCAGTCGCTTGTGGTGGCCCTGATTCACACCCCGGAATATGAGGGGAATGGTTGCCCTGAAAGGAAAGTTTCCGAGTGTGTGAGTTAGGATCCCTTGCAAGGTTATGAAATTTAATTCAGGAATCATACATTTCTCACGAAGATTGAGACTGCTTGATACTTCTGCCATATTGAGTAATAACAGTAATAGTTCATGGAATAATTTTCATGAATGATTAATATCTACTTGCTTGAATAGTATGGGTGCTTACCTAGAATGATTAAAAGAAACTAGAATCTGAAAACTAAAATATGAAAGTGAAGACATACTCTTTGTTGCTTTTCAGCAAAAGAAAACTGTAACACCCTAAGGTAAAATATCGAGATTTATAATGAATTTAATTGGGCTCCAGTAATTTTTTCTAAGGATTTATTTTGCCTAGCTTGCATTTATTTATAATTTAATTCACAAAGAATTAAAATTTATTTCTAGGTTCAACATGTTTGTGCATTCATGCTGGTGCATAAGTTTTATTTGGTCGAGTGCATAGGAGTTGAATTCAAATTTGAGTTGAATTCAAATAGTTTTGAGTTGGTGCGGGAAAAGAAAAGGAAGGAAACGGAAAAGTAGGTCAGTCATTCCTTCTTTTCTCAGTCATTCCTTCTTTTCTCAGTCATTTCTTCTTTTCGCAATCATTTTCTTCTTTCTCAGTCATTTCCGCAGCCCCTTCTTTCTTAGTCATTCCCTCAGCCCGACCCCACCTGTCGGTGACCATCTCTTTCTTTTCCTTCTTCTTCCTCGTGCCCGACCTTCTCTGTTCTGTCTCCGCTGTCCCGGCTGCTCCCTCGCTGCCCGTGGCCCCGCTCCGCCCCGGTGTGCATGCTCGAGGCCCACCGACCAGGCTCACCGGCGCCTTCACCTTCTAGAAGCCGAGCCCCCAAAGCCTGGGATTTCGCAAATCCGTTGCGCGATCCGCTTTCACCGCAGGGTCCGCGGCACGCGCGCATAGGGCAACCCCGCCGCCTCTTAAGCACCAGGCCGCCTCCCCTGTGACTTCCCTAAACCGCGATCGCAACCCTAGCCGCGCCCAGCTCGCCCTCGCCGTCGAATTTCCCCACGACCGCCATTGCCGGTGAGCTCGGTCTCTACCAAAATTAATTGCCGCCGGTGATCCCCGGACCTCCCTAACCCCCGTAGGATCTTCGCAGGATCCCCACGAGTTGATCCACGGTGACCAGAAGCACGGAGGCCCCTGCATCGTCTTCCTCCGCGAGCGCCGCCCGTCCTCGCCGCTCGGCCCTCGTCGCCGACCATCTTGCGCTGCCTCTCTGGCCCGTTAAGGCCCTCGGTGAGCACCACATCGTTCCCCTGGTCGTCTTGCGCTAGATGTCGTAGACCAAAGCTCGCTCTTGTGGCCAGAACGCGCGCGCCGGCAATGCGCCGCCGTGCCGACCCGCCCCCGCCGTCGTGCGCGCAGCCTGAGTCCTTCCCGCGCCCCGCCTTAGCCCTAGATGGTCTCCCCAGGTCGCGCTGAACCTTCTAGACCCAAGCTCAAGTTGTTTTGACCCCCGGAGCACCGAGATCGCCCAACCTCCGGCGACCTTCCCCTACCGCCGGCCGCATTCTGTCAGATCGGACCGGTCCGATCCAGATCGGACCGTCCGGACCCCCGCCGTGCAGTTCGGACCGTCCGAACTAGATCGGGTCCAAACCGTTCGATCCAGATCCGACGGCCTAGATTAGAAGATACCCCTTCAGCCATGGCAGTTTTGCTAAAGAGTCTCCGGCTTTTCCTGGAATCAACCCGCACTCCTGTGTAGTTCAAAAGAAATTGCTGTGAGGTCCTGTTTTATTCGTTTAAGCCCCTGATCTCAACAAGCATTGCCCAAAAGACCATTTTGGGCTGCCGCGCATTGACCAAGTTGTTGATTCGACTGCTGGTTGTGTCCTTCTTTGTTTTCTTGATTGTTACTCAGGTTATCATCAGATCGCGCTCAAGGAGGAGGACCAAATCAAGACTGCTTTCATCACCCCGTACGGGACTTACGCCTACAAAACAATGTCCTTCGGGTTGAAGAATGCAGGAGCAACCTATCAGCGCGCGATCCAGATGTGTTTCGCGAATCAGTTGCACCGGAATGTTGAGGCTTATGTGGACGATGTCGTCATCAAGACCAGGGCATCAAGCGACTTAATTGCAGATTTGGAGGAAACATTCAGGAGTCTGCGTAGATTTCGGTGGAAACTCAATCCCACCAAGTGCATCTTTGGAGTACCTTCAGGGAAATTGCTCGGGTTCATCGTCAGCAACCGGGGCATTGAAGCCAACCCTGTCAAGATCACGGCCATCACTGATATGGAGGCTCCGGCCAATCAAGGATGTGCAGAAGTTAACAGGTTGTATGGCGGCCCTGAACAGGTTCATCTCCCGACTCGGGGAGAGAGGACTACCCTTCTTCAAGCTCCTGAAACGCCAGGATAAGTTCCAATGGACGGAGGAGGCTGAGCGGGCCTTGCAGGATCTGAAACACCATCTGCAGTTACCCCCAATCCTTACAGCCCCGTTGCCAGGGGAGGATTTACTACTTTACATCGCGGCAACAACTCATGTTGTCAGCAGTGCTATTGTAGTCGAGCGAGGCGAAGAAGGCCATGCATTTGGAGTGCAGAGGCCTGTCTACTTCGTCAATGAAGTCCTCTCTGAATCCAAGGTACGGTATCCAGCTGTTCAAAAGCTCTTGTATGCAATCTTAATCACATCAAGAAAGCTACGCCATTATTTCGACGAGTACAAGATCACTGTGATCACGGACTTCCCGCTGGCGGATATTCTTCATAATCAAGATGCCACGGGGCGCATATCCAAGTGGGCAGTGGAACTGGGGGCTTTGTCAATCGACTTCAGGCCACGCACTGCAATCAAGTCACAGGCTCTAGTCGACTTCATGGCTGAATGGAGGGAGAATCAAGTCCCAACCCCAGTGGACAAGCCAGAGCACTGGACCATGTATTTCGACGGGTCTCTCAAGCTCGACGGTGGCGGCGCCGGGGTTCTGCTTATTTCTCCACGAGGTGAACAGTTGAAATACGTCCTTCAGATCCTGTGGGCGGTATCCAACAATGAAGCCGAGTATGAAGCTTTGCTTCACGGGCTTCATTTGGCGATATCACTAGGGATCAAGCGACTACTTGTATATGGCGACTCTCTTCATGTCGTTCAACAGGTCAACAAGGAATGGGACTGCAACAAGGAGACAATGGATGCTTTTGTACAGGAAGTGCGCAAATTGGAAAGCAACTTCTCCGGCCTGGAGGTTCATCATGTATTGCGGGAGCACAATGTCGGCGCGGATATCCTGTCCAAAATGGGGTCCACGTGCGCCCAGGTCCCACCGGGAGTCTTCGTTCAGGAGCTCAAGCAGCCATCCATCAAGTCTTCTCCGCAGGTAACCATCGACGCGGGTCCCCAACAACCCGATCGAGAGGTTATGGTGCTGGAAGAGGACTGGCGAGAGGCTTTTATCGACTTCATTCGAGATCAACGGCTACCAGCGGGAATCGATGCCAAGAGCGCAGAGGCGGCACGCGTCTTACGAAGAAGCAAGGGCTTCGTCCTGGTCGACGGCAAGCTCTATCGGCGTGGCGCTCGGTTAGGAGTTCTCATGAAGTGCGTCACAAAGGAAGATGGTTACGACATACTGCGGGAGATCCACGAAGGCATCTGCGGCAACCATGCAGCTTCAAGAACGCTGGTGGGGAAAGCATACAGGGCCGGTTTCTAGTGGCCCACCGCAGTAACTGACGCGGAGGATCTCGTGCGCAGGTGCAAAAATTGTCAATTCTTCGGCAAACAGACGCATGTTCCAGCTCACAGCCTCATCACCATACCGCCATCCTGGCCTTTTGCCTGTTGGACTCTTGACATGATCGGGCCCTTCACGATGGCGCCAGGCAGTTTCACCCATGTTCTGGTGGCTATCGACAAGTTTACTAAGTGGATCGAGTACAAGCCGATAGCCAAACTCACGCCAGATCGGGTCATCGACTTCATTTCAGATATTTTGCATCGTTTTGGCTTCCCCAACACCATCATCACGGACTTGGGATCAAACTTCATGGCGAACCAGTTCTGGGAGTTCTGCGAGAATGCTTGCATCGAAGTTAAATACGTCTCAGTCGCACACCAAAGGGCCAATGGACAAGTCGAAAGGGCAAACGGCTTGATAATTGACGGCCTCAAGAAGAGATTATATGATGAAAATAGTAAAAAGGGAGGCAAGTGGGTACATGAGTTGCCGCATGTCGTCTGGGGGCTTCGGACCCAACCGTCCAAAGCCACAGGGCAAACGCCTTTCTTCCTCGTATACGGATCTGAGGCTATTTTACCAACCGACATCATGTGGAAGTCTCCCAGGGTCGAAACGTATAATGAAGGCGAGGCGGACGAGGCGCGGCAGTTAGAGCTCGATTCTGTGGAGAAAGCTCGCTGCACCGCTCTTGTTAAGTCAGCTCGGTATCAGCAGGGGATCCGGTGATATCATGATCGCAACATCAGGGAGCGGTCATTCAGTGTTGGTGATTTGGTCTTGCATCGTATTCAGGACGAATCTGGCCTACACAAGCTCAACTCAAGGTGGGAGGGCCCGTTCGTCGTCAAGCAGGTCACCCGACCAGGGTCATATCGACTACAATGTCCCGAGGGCTATGACATCCCGAACTCCTGGAACATTCAGAACCTGCGCAAGTTCTACCCATAAGAAAAAGCCCGGTGATGTCCCAATCCCCGGGGGCGTGGAAGATCTCTTCTCCTCGAAACAATTTGGAGGCTGTATGCCACAATGTTCGGGTTATACTCTCCTTCACAGGCACACGATGGCCATTGTCACTCAAAAACATTTGTGTGAATCGACTACTTGTCGTGAGTGATACGAAGGTTATGGCCACATTCATTACTTATCAGCTTCATCTCTCGACGGAACCCTCCGCCCCGATCAAACCCGCTCCATATCAGTTTTCGCCGCGACCTTGGATGGTCGCACGTGACAGCAGTCGCATTTTCCCAACACAATCAATCCGTTCAACTGGTTTATACCCAGGTTGTTGGATAAGCTCATATAAAGAGCTACCTCGACTACATCCTGTGTACCAGAGTAGTCTCGGTTCTGCCAAGAGCACGGCACAACAGCGGCGATGCCCGCATTTGCTCCCAACAACTCCGATCCGTCCGTCCGGATCCCACTTAACTTGCGGAGCATGCTCATATAAGGAGCGACCCTGACTCCATCCAGAGTCAATGCACTCGGAGTAGTTTTGCCTTAAAACCTGGCAATTATGCGACGACGCTCGCGTTCTTTTCTAACAGTTTTAGACCCACGAGTTCGGGTTGTGGACAACTTGTTAGATATCCTCCTACATGGAGCTACGGCTACCTTCAGGGTCGTTGCACCTGGGTAGTGTCTTCTACTTACGCCTTGTAAGCCTGGATATCAATTCAGCACAGGCACACACACAAGTAGAGACATCGAAAGAAGCCATATATACAAGGAAGTGAATACTTGTTTTCAGTACCCTAATCCTGCATCACACTTTGAACTATGTGTTCTGATACAGGTAGGGCCTCTAGGAGGTATCTGTCGAACTGCTCCTCGGTGCAGTCCGCCGCCATGCCTTGAGCAAATATCTCCAGCTTCGCGCTCGGCAGGAAGGACTTCACGATTGCGAGGGCATTGTTGACGCACGTGACAGGTGCCTCGGAAAGGAACTTCATCACTTTCTTCGGGGCCTCACGAAGACGCTCTAGCAGGGGCCGGGGGTTCGCTTCGCCTTCTTCTGGCGGGTCCACCACGTCCACCAGCTCCCGGGCGGCCCCCCTGATGCTCTCGAGTTCCTCACCCAGCGTCTTGATTCGCTGAAGGCTGTCGGCGAACTGTCGCTCAGTGTCGCCGATCACCTTCTGTAGCCTCTCGACGTCATCTGTACGGCGATAGAGCAGGTTCTTCACGTCAGTAAGTAGCTCTTCTTTATTGATTAAATTTCTCCTAAGCTCTGTGGTGGCAAGCATTTCAGAACCCAGGGTGAGTCATACAGAGCAAAATACTCGAGGGAAGCAACGGTCTACCTTGGTGCGCCTTCTTTTGCTCCCTGAGCTGCTCCTTATGTGCCTCGAGCTCCTTCTTTTGTGCCTCGAGTTGTTGCTGGAGCTCGGCGTTGACTCTCTCAAGATGTACATTCTCCGTCTTCTCGTCGTCAAGGCGCTTCCTCAGGGCATCGAGTTCCTTTCGGTCGCGGGCAAGGGTCTTCAATTCCTCCGCCTGCTTCCGGGAGCGGGCGATCACACTCTGCATAAAAAGGGAAAAGCCAGATTAGCAACTCGACTTAGCCTCTGTCAGAAAATGGTTTCAGGTCTTACCAGGGCAAAGTCATGCACCTTCTTTAGGTTGTCGACTTTATCATCCGTCAGTAGCAGGTCATCTGCCAGGTCGGTGGCGACGGCTTCCTGACTACCCGATCCGGCCAGCAGCAGCTCATTGGGTCCCCCGGAGGTTCCCACGGCTTCTTCAGTGGTCAGCTACTGGGCACCTACAATCACAAATGTCCTCATCATACCGCATGCGGATCCCGGTAGCTAGCCGAGGCGGCCAGACACCCACCTGCGCCATCTGTTGGAGCGGCGCCAGGGGCCTCGACCTGTTTCTCACCACCGGCCCCGGCCTCGACTTGTTGGAGCTCGGGAGGCGGCAGGTCGGGTAGCACGGTGTCGGCCCCGGGGGCTAGCTCCGTGGGCGTCGACCCTCCGGGGGCCGATGCTTCAGGGGCTGACGCTGCGGCGACTCGCCCAGCACTTGATGATTCCTCCCAGATCGAGGACCCGGGGGCTAGGGCAGTCGAAGTTGGCGTCAGCTGGAGGTCCGCGGCACTTGCAGCACTAATGAAGTCGAAGTTAGTCAACACATAAGCCGAAAGATCAAATCTTTTGCAATGCAACTTGAGGCAGACTTATAGTACAGATTTTTTTCTTAATGGCTCTCTTCATCCGCACGGCTTGACACGGCGTCTCCGTTGCCGATGATGGGGTTTCATCTGCTTGTGGCGCGGTCCCTGCCACGGAGATGGTGACAGCGGCAGCGGTCGCCGGGCTCGCCCTTTCTTCTTCGGGCTCGGCCCGGGCGGAGGATGGCGAAGGACTACAGGTGGATGTTATAAGCACAATTCAACATCAGGTTACATACATTACAACAAACAAGTAGGCTCTTACTCGGTGAATTCGAGTTCTTGCGCCTTGCGCTTGCACACTAGTCGATGGCCTTGTAGCACCGGTGGCAGAGCGCTGGTCAACTCCATGCTCTGATCAGAGGAGTTGTCCTGGCGCATTTTTCCTTCGGCTCCTTCTCCCGCCTGCGAGCTCATGCCTTCGGTCGACTCGCTGCTGTGTGGAGCTGCAGCAAGGCGAGCCCTCTTGGCTTCAGCGGTGGCAGAAGGGAGGAGGTGGTCCGGTCGGGGGACGTCAGGTCATGGCGGGTAGCTGCGGTACAGCTCTGTGTGTCCCTGCAGTTCTCCGGTTACGTAATGGAGCAAAAGCGGTTATCTTCAGCAAAAGAAGTCGAATACTCACTGGTTTGGGTGGATTCCGTGCGGAAAACAATGTGGGCACGTATGGCACGGCGTCCACATCTAGCAGCACCCGCTGAACTCGCTGCAGCGCGACTTCATCTGGCAAATCCTCTGCGCACATGCGAGAAGGATCAGCGGGGCCTGTGTACTCGAATCCCAGGCGATGGCGCTGCTGGATGGGTTGGACGCGGCGTTTGTAAAATGCGAACATGACGGAGGCGCCGGTCACTCCCTTCTTCTTCTGAGCCTCAATGAAATCCAGCAGCTCTTTGACTTGGTCCATTTCCCCGCCGGAGGGCTCCAGGTTCCATTCCCCCCTGATTACAGGTGGTCTGTTCGACTTCGTCGGCAGATGGGGAGCATGGTTTTCGATGTAAAACCAATGGTTTTTCCATCCAGGAAGGTTGGAGGGGAATTTGTATGTGAGATATTTGTCGCCGGCCTGCTGACGCAGTTGGATGCCGGCGCCCCCCACAACGGAAAGGTTCTTGGAGGTGGGCTGTGGTTTGATACGGAAGAGGAAGCAGAAAAGATCCCAGTGGGGTTCGATTCCAAGAAAAGCCTCGCAGTAATAGATGAAAATTGAAATGTGGCATATAGAATTTGGGTTGAGATGGTGAAGCTCAAGCCCGTAGTAATACAGAAGGCCTCGGAAGAAGAAACAAGAGGGGAGGGCCAATCCCCGTTCGGCAAAATGAAGAAATGTGACGATTTCATCAACATTTTCCATGGGAAAAGGTTCGCGGTAAGAGGGGCGCCAGTTGACAAGGGTTTTCTCTTGCAGCAACCCCTCGGAAACTAGGCTCTTAAAGTGGTTGAGGGAGCACTTACTGTGTGACCACTCCGCGGTTGAAGGCTGCGCCTCCTCCGTCTTCTTCCCTTCGATCTCCGCCTTCTTGGGCGCCATCTCCGATTCGCTGGCCACGAGATGCTCGGGGGTTGCGGGGAGAGCGGCGGGGAGGTTGGAGCGGGAGGATCTCCTTGGGGGGATGGCGGCGGCGCTTGGCTCAGATTGGGGATTTTGGTGACTTTAGGCGGAATGCGGATTGAAAGCACGGTTTTTTCCCTACTATTGTTGCGGGGTTAAATAACCAGCAGAGTGGGGAAAAGTTACTGTTCCGAAGTTCAGGAGTCACCTCCGAGAATATTCCGAAGTCGAGGGGTCATTTGGTGGATCGTTTGGATTAGATATTGGATTAACCATTTCTCCAGGGTTAGTTAGCCCGAAAAAAGGGGTTTTTCGAATTAGTAATCTAATACCCATCATCTGTACCATCATTTTGGTAATTTTGTAAGTCGTCATTTTTTGCCTGCATGCCACGGTTGTTGGATCCTTATCTCCAAATTTTGTGGCATTTGGCTTCAAGGCTCGGGGGCTGCGGGATACGTGGCATCGACTACTTATTTTTCAAATTTCTTTGAAGGATAAAGAGGATTACAGACAAATGGGACCCTCAGCCTGATTCTCCGATTCAACCTAAGGCTCGGGGGCTACTCCATATGGAGTGCGATTTTTAAATCACACACCATAACAAAGATTCGGGGCATGAGCACCTCATAGCTTCGATGCAGCCAAGCAAGTACTCGAAGAAGGTCTTCAAGACGAAGCTTCAGAAGAAGTCGAAGACTGCCTCAAAAGTACTCAATAAGCCTGCAGTGCTCAGCTACGAAGAGCTCGGGGGCTTGTCAGACCCGGGGCGACCGGGCTGGGTACGTAACGTAGTTTAAGGAGGTCTAAGAGATTAGGTCCGCTTTATCTCTTATTCATCTTGTTTATCTCTTATTTATTCCGTTTAAATAGGAGATAAGGCTAACCGATACAGGGGGAATCTACTCGAGATATGTCCTGGTACGATTCCTCAGCTGGTGTTGGTTAGTATCTTTGTAACCTTGGCCTCTCGGATATATAAGGGAGGTCAGGGACCCCTCTCAAAACAGAAGATCATTAGGTCATTCTACACCAAAGGCAATACAAACCACCATACAGGACGTAGGGTGTTACGCATCTTGCGGCCCGAACCTGTCTAAGCTTTGTGTTCCTTGCACCTTCGAGTTCCTGATCTCGGCGTCCCTTAACCCAAAACTTACCACCTTGGGTATATCCCACGGTGGGCAGCCGGTTAAACACCGACAATCCCCTCTTGGAAATGGGAAGATATTAGTATGGATTTTATCGTTGGTTTACCCAACACTTCCCAAAAGCATGATTCTATATGGGTAATCGTTGATCGATTAACCAAAACCGCCAATTTCCTTCCCGTGCATACTACTTATAATACTAAAAAGTATGCCGAGATATATCTTGACCAAATCATTCGTCTCCATGGAGTACCTAAGATGATCATTTCTGATCGTGGAGCATAGTTCATTGCTCGTTTTTGGGAGCAACTCCAACATTCTCTTGGAACCAAATTAATTCGAAGTTCTGCATATCATCCACAAACAGACGGATAAACGGAAAGGATAAATCAAATCCTAGAGGATATGCTTAGAGCCTGTATAATCCAGTATGATAAGAATTGGGATAAATGCTTAGCTTTGGCAGAATTTTCCTATAATAACAGTTATCAATCGAGTCTCATGATGGCTCCATTTGAAATATTATACGGTCGCCGATGCTGAACTCCTTTGAGTTGGTCTCAAACCGGCAAACGTAAAATCTTTGGACCCAATCTTGTTACTGAAGCAGAAGAGAAAGAGAAGATCACTCAAAGTAATCTAAGAGCAGTCCAATATCAACAAAAGAGCTATGCAGACAAACGAAGAAAACCATTACAATTTGAAGTTGGTGACTTCGTATATCTCCGAGTATCTCCTACCAGAGGTATTCAACGGTTCGGCATAAAAGGAAAACTCGCTCCTCGATATGTTGGACCTTTTGAAATTCTTGAAGTTTGTGGACCCGTAGCTTACCGTCTTCAACTTCCTCCTCAACTAGCAGCCGTTCATAATGTCTTCCATGTGTCCTAACTTAGGAAATGCATCAAAATCCCTACTGAGATCATCGATTCAGGAGCCATTGAAATCGAATCAGATCTGTCTTATACTGAGCACCCTGTGGCAGAACCAACCTGAATTATACCGGCTCAAGTACGCAAGTCCACTCCAGAGGGCTCCAATGTACTTCAAACGGTATAATCCCTTGGCCTGTCGGGTAGCGTCTTGATAAACCACCGATACAAGATCGAATAAGATTACCTCACACGAAGGTGAGTCCAGAGATACAATCACCATCATATTTTACATCACAGGGAATTACAATATAAGAGTTTCCAAAAGGAGTATGAAGTTTCAAATTTAGAGAAAACATTACAAAACTGTTAAGGTTATAGTTTTTGGCAGCGGAAAACATACGCGATGATTACAACACGTCGTCAAGACGGATGTCATGCTAAGCCCGGGCACGACATCACTCGGCATCATCAGCATTGGCCGGGGACGGATCCCATTCCACGGACCAACCATCAGGAAGAGCACAGGGCCAAGACAGGGGAAGAGTAGGATCTTCAAAGGCTTTACCTGAAAAACATAAAACCAGCAAGGCTGAGTATACTAATACTCAGCAAGGCTTACCCGGGTTTAGGTATACTTTAGCCCATAACTAGACTCATGGAGGCATTGTAAAGGTTCTGGGTTTATTTTCAGCTGAAAAGCAACAAAGAGTATGAACTACTTTCACATTTTAGCTTTCACATTCTAGTTGATTATCCATTCTAGGTTAGCACCTACACTAAGCAAGCAAGGTAGAGATTATCATCCATCAAGATTGTTCCATCATTAGTTACACTTCTTACTCTATGTGGTAAAAGGGATAAACAGTCTCAATCTTCGTGAGAGGCGGACGATTCTGAATCGAATTTAACCTTGCAAGGTAAACCTAACTCACACGCTTGGAACATCCAACGATAGTTCCAAAGCAACCGTTTGCCTTTCATTCCGGGTCGTGGACAGGGCCACCACAAGCGACTGCAGGACCATACGCACACCCTATGTGTGCAGGACGTACGTCTGTAGCGCGACTACAAAACTCGTACTCCTGGTTGCCCTTGCAACACGTATTCCCACACGTCGAATCAAGTAACCAAAAGAACCAAATACATGTGGTGGTCAGTATGTCCACTTGCCGGGCCGATTGGTTACTAGGCTTACCGCTTACCATATTTCGTGGTATGTGGTTAGTACTTTCAAACGTTTAGCCACCACTACCACTTTTAACAAAACAGACAGGGTAAACCTTCAGGTCATGATACAACACACGACCCTGTCCATCATCCTTATAGTGGTTGCAGAATTGTAAACAAGCAATTCCTATATCGCGCGAGTGACAGGAAATCACTCAACTTTTACCGATCCTATTTAGCAGCACATCTAGCTGATATGGACTCAGGTTCAAAACATTGGTTCCTAGTATCAATGCATCTAGGGTTCCATTTCAACTCCTAGACCTAATGCAGAATATAATATATAAGTATAAGATTGCATAATGAAGTAATTTAATTACTGGGTTATGCACCGGAGCTTGCCTTTACTGGTGGGGCTGAAGTTAGAAATATCAATATCTTCCGAACTTTGGTTCGGGGCTTGCGATATCCCTTGGTGATGTTCACTTGGTCTTCAGACATATCCTTCATAAACTCCTGGGAAAACTTGTAGGTACCATCGCAGAAGTAGTCGTATCTACATGCAATGCAGCATTACACTCAAAGTGTGCATATAAAACTATCTTACTTCACGACAAAGTTGCAATCCAACACTCATGTAACATATTACTCATATAACACTCAAAAAGATCTAAGCTAAACTTAGACAGAGCTTTAGGGGGACAACTAATTAGAATCGGCTACTTGTTGAGGGTTACAACAGAGCCGATTGGAAACAACGGGGTTTAGTTGATTGATGTGCTTAGGTCGTGCCTAACAGAGGCGTGTCTATTGTGCTATCTTACTGATCTAGGGTTGTGTACTTTGGTCTGGGTAGCCGATTGATAGGTGCACCGGTTTCCTGATTGATCGATGAAAACATCGATCACTTTAGCAGAGGGATGATTCCTAAAACAGTTGTGTCTTGACTGAGATGTGCTTAAGTGTTATTCTAGGTAACTAGGTGTGGTTGTATCGACTCGATTACATCAGCACAACTATTGAGTGATGTACAGCCGATTGAAGTGTGGTTGAGGGTATATGACTGATAGATATAGATAGCCGATCTCTCAGTCGATAAATCGACTGATAGAAGTGTGTGGATAAGGATGAGAAAACTAAGGATTGATCGGCCATAGCTGATATGGAGAGCAACTAAAATCGGCTTGAATCGGTCGATGGCAAGAACCCTAAGATTGTGTATACACCTTTGATATATCGACTATATGCAGTCGACGTAGGACAGAACAAAAGAACTGTATCGGCAGTAGCCGATACTAGAAAGGTAACAATCGTATCAGCTAACCAGCCGATGGTAGAAGCATCGACTGACAGCTGTTACACAGGAACATCATAGACTCAAGGAAATGGATGCTTAGTGGCTAAACCAAAAGCTGATGTTGAAACGCAGCTACAGAGATGTATAAGCTAAGCAACAGATGCACATGAATTAACAAAGATCTTTATACGAAGAGAATCTTAAGGAAATGGCAATCAAGACAAGGATAACGTCTTGACGGCAAGGATATGAGCACTTCGTGGGAAAGGATTAACTAGATATCGCACCTTTCTGCCTAAGGCATATATCCTCTGATTAACCCTTTAGCTACAACACATGCATACCACTCAAGGTACAAATAAAGCATTCATTTCCTAGTATTCAACCTAGATCACAATTCAAAGACTTTCACTCAAGATCATAACAAAAAACTTGTAGATTTCGACCTAGGGTTTCAAACAAAACTGATTTTGTACTTTTATGAACTTCTTATGAAAATCTATAAAATGTAGAAGTTCATTGATTTGAAATAAAGAAGATTTTGGAAACTTTACAGAGAACACCCTAGAACTTTCTAAATCAAAGCAGTTAAGTCCCTAGTCGGGGAAAACAAAGAACAGGAAGATAATGACGATGTTCCGGCAAAGGAATCGCCGGCATTAGGAAGATTTAGTGAATCAGGGCAAACCTTGGGGTAGCCTTGGTTGTAGAGAAGAATAGGCGGAAAGTGAACTCCCGCGATGAACAGAATCGGCGATAAGATTAGCTCGACGATGACGAGACTCCGTGGTTGACGAAGAAGCTTGCCGGGGATTGTAGTGGGTAGAGAATGGCCGAAGAGGTAATCCCCGTGGTGATTTGTGGTGATGGTGGTTCGTTGAGCGATCAACGAGGGTAGGAACTGCTGGACGTCGTGGACCCCTGGGACGAGACGACAGAGTCGGATTGGTTCGCTACGCCAACTCCTTTGCGAACCTCAGGGTTTTCCTGCTCACGGCTAAGCCTTCTCTGCTCACGCACCCTTGGCTCTTGACCTGTTCGCGCGTGGCCTGTTGTCTTGTACATGCACGCGCCTGCTGAATCGAGTCGAGCTGGCCACTGGCAAAACACTTGCGTTCGCACTCATGAACGCGCCGGTTCAATTTCGCTCGGACCTCCAGGTCCTGCAACTTCGCCGTCCCCTCCACTTGTTGCGACGCCATCCGGTTTGACCTACCACCGCCGCCGGTCTTGCATTGCACATCAAACCCGCGTCGCGTTGCTCCCGTCTCAACCTCCGCATGGGTGAAGGGAGCTCGTCGTGCCTGGCTGCACCGCATCTCCTCCGAGCTCGTCACGCCCGACCACTGTCTTCGCTTCGCGGCTTCTCTTTCTGATTCGCCACGCCATATTCTCACCTCCGCCTTCGCGAGGACCGTGGTCTGCTTGCATTAGGGCCATGCCTTCCGTTGCCCTCTCCTCGACGGCCTCCGACCAATGCGTTGTACATCACTGCAGTTGGCATCACTTCTCCCGCGGCCAGCATTTCATCGAACACCTTAACTGCATCTTCGATACTGCCACTCCTGCACCAACAAAGATCACCGTGGTGTAGTCAGGGTCGACGCCACCGTGTTCCTGCATCTCGCGCAGAAGCCCCGCTACGCACCGCCGGTCCTTGCGCAGGAGCTCGGCGTCGCTTGCTTCGGCCTTGCCGCATCGCTCCCGCGCACGCCCGAACCGCGTGCGCCTCAGCTCCGCGTCTGCCGCGCCACCACGCGCTTGCGCCACTCACTCCAGCGCCTGCCGCGCGCGCTAAGCTCGCACGCCCACGCTTCGACTCCGGCCGCCTAGCGCCAGCCGCTGCCTCTGCCCGCGCGCGCGCCTGCTCGCTCCGCGCGCTACTGCTCGCGCCGCCTGGGGCCGCGCTTCCCAGCGCCAGCGCTCCAACTCCTGCCCGCGCTGCTCACTTCCACACGCCTGTGCCGCCGCCCGTGCACTCCGCTTGCGCACCACCGGTTCCGCCGCCCGAACCGCTGCACTGCGCCGCGCGCTTGGCCGCCAGTCCGCCTGCCGTGCGCGCTCGTCCTTGCCGGGCCGCGCTGTTCCTCTTCCGCCTGGGCCGCAGCTCTCCAGCGCTTGCTGCAGCCGCCGCCCCGCTCGGGCCTGCACTGCGCGCCTCGCACGCCGGGCCGCCGCCCTGCGCTCCGCTCGAGCCGCGACCGTGTGCCTGGACCCGCCCGCCTGAGCCGAGCCTGGCCGCGCCCGTTCGAGCGCGCCCCGTTCTGGCACCACTCGCCCAGCCACCGCCAGCTCACGCGCCCGCGAGCCGCTCTGCGTTCCGCGTGTCGCCGGCCCGCGCCACGCCTGGAGCCGCCCACCCTTCGGGCCCCGCCTGGGCCGCGCCGCCTAGCGCCTGCCGCGTGCGCTCGCCCGCGCCGCGTGCTCGCCCATGCTTGCGCCTGCCGCGCCGCGCGCCGCTCGGCCCGAGCCGCCCAGCGCCTGCTGCCGCCGTCAGCTGCTACTGCCTGTGCTGGGGAGAGAAAGGGGAAAAGTAGGGAGAGATAGAGAAAGAGATAACGCTGGTGGGGAGAAAAAGGCAGGGCGCCAGGGGAAGATAAGGCAGAAAGAGAGAAAGAACAGAGGAGAAAGGGAAATGGAACTCCCCAAGGACTTATGCGTAAATTCAGAAAACTGCAAGGGCCTTTCTGTAAAGCAAAATTTCCCATCAATCTAAAACCCTAATGAAGAAATGCCCAAAACAAAAGTTGGAGAGTTTTTCAAACTCTACAACATTGCTTTAGGGCTCAAGTTCAAAAACTCAAAACTTATATTTTTACACGTGAATCTTTGAACAAAAGTCGGATTTGAATTGCTTTTGTCCTAAAGAACGTAACTTTATAAAATTCAGGACCTAAATGCAAGCATTTATGACACGTCATGATGACTTGCACTTTTTGCACTTTAGCCCTAAGTAAATTTTGAAAGTTACTTTTGTAAATCAAATACTTACACAAAAGGACTTGTACTTTTATAAAATTACATAAACACCCTTAGTTTTACCATTTTACCCAAACTTTTACACAATTCAACACATGCATTTCTAATGCAACTTTTTGGATAAAGATATATTTTTACAAGATATAAAATAAGAAAAACATATTTGCAAAACTACCCTTCATTCATTTTGAGATTACCTCCCATCCAAATATATTTTGCAAAAACAACCCTAGGTTTTTCTGTAATTACAAAAATACCCTTTTTACTTGAACTTTTAAATTTTCAAAAGCTTCACATAAACACAAACAAGCTTTACACTAACAAACACATACTTCACACTAACAAAATATATGCCTAGCATTACAAATACACAAACTGTCACACACCCGATCCAAATACTGGATATCAAGGAAAGAAGCACAAGAAGAGAGACTTTCAGAATGTTTAAAATTCAATGGAACCATCACACCGAAGAAGAAGCGACTTGGAAAACCGAGTCATATCTCCAACACAATTTTCTAGACTTTCTTAAAGCCAATCCACATATCTAATCATCTGATTCCATCCTATTCCGGAATCTCGGGACGAGATTCTTTTTAGGGGGAAGGCTGTGACATTCAGGTATTTAGGAGATAGGCACGCTAAATTCTAGTATATGTTGTGCTTGTTAGAATGAAGTGTGTGTTGCTTTGATAAATGCTTTTAAAACCTAAATGCAAGTTAAAGGGTATTTTTGTAATTATGGAAAAATTAGGGTTCTTTTGCTAAATGTGTTTGAAGGTGGGGTAATTTTTATTTGGGCTATGGTTTGAAAGAAAATTTTACTTTACAGAGCACTCCTTGCTCTTTTAGAAAATTACGGAGGGGTCCTCGTTGTCTTCCTCTCTCCCCTCCCTCTCTGTTTCTCTCTGCTGCTCTGCTCCACCGCCCGCCGCCCTTCGCCGGTGAGCTCCCGTGCTACCAGCTGCCCCTCGCCGCTCTAACCCTACCACCTGGCCCTCCAGCTCACCCGCCCGCCGCTTGCCCGACCCTGCTGGCTTTTTCCCCGCCCCGCCACGTCGAGCTGCCGTCGCCCGAAGCCGCCACCTTGCGCCGCCGGTCGCTAGCAACAGCTCCCGCTTGCCAGTGCCCCTTCTTGGTTCCGCCGCATGTCCAGGAGTCCTCATCGACTTCTTTTACCTCCTCACACGGCTGCATTTCACTTCCTCGGCTTTTTCTCCGCTCGGCGCCGCTTCCAGACCTCCGCCACCGTCCCGCTCGCCGTCGTCAACCACCTCCGCCGCCCCACACCCGCAATCCCGTGCTCCACCGGCACCACTACCTGCCACTAGAGCTTTCCGAGTAGTTCTTCTCCATCCACTCACGCTCACGCCACCAGAACGCTGCGCCGCCAGTCCTGTCCACCGCCGCCATTCGATGTCACTGTCGTCCCGCCGCTCCGCTCCCTGTTGGCCCTCCCCGAGTTCACCACTAGCACCACATCTACGCGTGGAAGCTTCCTAGCCGCTTCTTCGTTGCCTTCCTGCACTCCGGCCGCCGGAACGCCGCCGCCGTCTCGGGATCTCGCCGCACCGGCTCGGTCCTCCGTCGAACCACCATCTCCGTACCATCCTTCTTTGATTCCGGCCACCCCAGAGCCCGACATGAGCTACTGAACTTTTTCCCCCACTTTCCCCTCACCGCCGGTGATCCTCCTCGTCGGAATTTGGTCGCCACCATGCTGTCCCTCGGTTCAAACCGGCCAGGGACCCAATTGCAGACCTTCTTTTCTTTCTAGGGTCCTCTCTGCAAAATATCAGTACCCCCCTTAATTCAAATCAGCCAGCTTTGAAAATTTGTAGAAATTTGTAGAAAAATCAAAAAATTGTCAAACTAGTTCTGTTATACTCTATAAGTCCAGTTTTAAAACTTTTGTTACTGAAGTTTAGTTTGAGACTTAATGCTTAAAGTGTTATTTTAAGGTTTAACCAAAGGGAATCTTGTATGTATCACTTGCATGCTAGCTTTATTTCATGTGATTTTTGGTATGCAACTTGTATGTGATATGAGTGAACTTGTGTGCAAATTTCACCACCAGTACTATACTCAAACTTGAACCAATTTAAACTTGTGCAAAGTAAGTTTGAACTAAAGTAAATTTATTCAAGTAGGCTACTGATGCTTCCATACTTAAATATTTTTACCATGTGTTATTCTGATGTTGAGTAATTCATAGGGAATTTTCAATAATTTTATAGCATTGTTTTGCCTTAGGATTTGATTTAAACTTGAAATTAGAATATAATTCAAGTAATTTAGCTTCTACTTTCAAAAATTTATGAAACATTTATGGCGAGCTCATCTGATAGAAATAAACATATTTATCAAAATTCAAGGCCAGAACCTCTGTAGATTTCAAACTAAAAATAAAACTTGTTATCTTATGTTTGAATTTGTCTATTTTTATACTATTATTCTATTAGGTTTAAAAATATGAAAAAATAACAGAAGTATTGTATTAACTCAGATGTTTGTAGTTAAATTCTTAACCTCAGTACTCATATGCTTGAAGCTATAGAAATTAATCATAATATTAATAGAGTTAATTGGTTTAATTTATGATAAGTGAAATTGAATTCTTGGAATTTAAATCTATTGTTTTGTGATGTGTTGAATGTGAGTTGTTAGATTGCAACTTTATCATGAAAAGAAAATTATTGATATAATAAATTACTTAATTCAAATTATTTCATATCATGTAGAATCGACGGCGCTTGAAGACGGAACCTATGAGTTGGTCCTGGAACCCGAGCATGGTATATCTGAAGACCAAGTGAACGTCGCCGAGAATCTTACTGAAGCCCCAAACCAAAGTTCGGAATTTGTTAACATCCCTGACCCCAGCCCCACCCAAGAAGGCAAGCCCCGATGCATAACCCAGTATTTTAAATTATGCACTTATATTACTATATATCTATCTTGTGCATTAAGTGTTAGGAGTTGTTATGAAACCCTAGTTGCATGAAATCTAGGAGCCTATGTAATGTTTCCAAGTCCTTATCGAGTAGATGCTCTGCTAATAGGACCGGCAGAAGTCGAGTGATTTCCTATCACTCGCGCGATATAGGAGTTGATTGTTTACTATTTTGCAATCACTATAAGGATCACGGACGGGATTATATGCAGTACCATGACTTGGAATGGTACCCATCTGTGTTGATCAATTTGATAAGGCCGCAGTGTGTGGTAGTGGTGGTCAAGTGTTTGAAAGTACTAGCCACATACCGTAAATATGGTACGCGGTAAGCCTAGTACCTAATTGGCCCGGCAAGTGGACTTACCCCACCACTTGAATTTTGGTTTTTGTCGCACACACGCACCGATGTGTGGGAATATGTTCTGCATAGCAGACAGAAGTACGGTCATATAGTCATGCTGTAGACGTATGTCCTGCACATTGGGTGTGCGTATGGTCCCGCAGTCGCTTGTGGTGGCCTTGATCCACGCCCCGGAATATGAGGAGAATGGTTGCCCGGAAAGGAAAGTTTCCGAGCGTGTGAGTTAGGATCCCTTGCAAGGTTATGAAATTCGATTCAGGAATCGTCCGTTTCTCACGGAGATTGAGACTGCTTGATACTTCTACCATATAGAGTAATAACAGTAACAGTTCATGGAATAATTTTGATGAATGATTAATATCTACTTGCTTGAATAGTATGGGTGCTTACCTAGAATGATTAAAAGAAATTAGAATCTGAAAACTAAAATATGAAAGTGAAGACATACTTTTTGTTGCTTTTCAGCAAAATAAAACCTAGAGCCTGTCAACCACTCATGGTCTAGTTATGGGCTAAGTATACCCAATTGACGAGTAAGCCTTGCTGAGTATTAGTATACTCAGCCTTGCTAGTAATGTGCTTTTCAGGTATGCCGTTCGAGGACTCTGTGGCCAGTTCTCCTTGGTCCTGTTTTGTTCCGCTTGGCTGGTCCGTGGAATGGGATCTGTCCCCGGTTGGCAATGACCCATCGGAATGACGCCATGCTTTGGGCTAAGTATGGTGCCTACCTCTGCGACTTATGTAGTCATGTTGTTATATCTTTTCCGCTGCCCCTCTGAATAATGTCGGTTAAAACTTGAAGTTTCGAGTAATACCTGTCTAAATTTGTTTCAGCTAGGAGTAAACAAAACCTCTGTGTAATAATATTTAATTATCTTGTAGTGTAATAGTTGCGAGCTGTTGTAAGGCTGGACTCGCCTTCATGCGAGGTAAACCTACGTCGATCCTGTGTAACCGTGGTTGAATCGGGCGGTGACCCGACAGACCAATGAGTTGTTCCGTTTGAAGTGCGTTGAGACCCTGTCGCCTATATAGCGATGGTCTGCGTACTTGAACCGGCGTAATTCAGGCGGTTCTGCCACACATCCTGTGTCGCGTGGCGGCCGATGGCAGGGCATGATGGTGTTCGGGGGAGGGGAAGCGCGGCGACGGCAGCGGCCTGTCGACGGCCGATCGGCGGGGAGGCCTTGGTGCGACGTGGCTGCCACGAATCTGTTGACGCGAAAACATGGTACGCACGTGCCAAATATCGGGGACTGAACTGCAGCACGCAGCGGCGCACCTTGCAGCGCCTCTGCATGTACCGGTCAGACCGGTATGGTGGACAGGTCAAACCGATCTCGTCGGGGCAGCCTGATAAGGATCCAACAAACGCCCGCCCGGGAGGGACCTTGTCGGGGCAGGCATAGCTTGGGTTGCCCTAAGATCGATAGGCCACCTAGAGCGTCCTCAAATGCCATAGAGATGAAGAAAGAACAGCATATCAGGGTTGGAAAAGTTAGGGTTCGGAGAAGGTAAAAGCTAAAAGTGATAGATTGATCTGGTTTGATCGACTAGATACTCTCAATCGGTCATGGCCCTTTATATTTATAGGGAGGGATGGTCTTACCCCATTAGGAGTCAAATCTTATATGAATCCTGTGTCAAAATACAACTTCTAATTCGGACTATACAGCCTGGACCGGTCTGACCGCCCTACTCAAGCAGTCTGACCGGTCCGATGTGGGTCTAGTCTTCCCAAAGTCATAACACCCTCATACGAACTACAAATCGGATGCTCTATATATGCATTTCGATCGTCTCGACGAGAGCTACGCAATGGTGAAGTAATATCACCCAAACCAGTCTGACCAGTTTGGGCACATCGGTCTGACCGGTTTGCACAGTCGTGCCAATTTTGGTAGTCAACGGAATCGGTGGCCACGTGGTGCTGGCTGCCGGTCTGCATGTAGGACTTGAATTTAGTGTCATTTCATGTGGTTAGACTTTGAATTTGCAAATGGACTTCTAGGAAAACTTGTAAGCCACTAAAATATAAGTGTGTTTTTATACTACAGTTGCCATGACAAGTTGAGCATGTGTAGTTACAGACATACTTATGAAAAAGCCTCATATGCACACAGACACATACACATGCATGCATACATGTATGAAATGCATTGATTTAATTAGTCTTGATTATTTGGTGTTAAGGCATGTTTGAAACAAAGCTAAACACCTGAGGTGTTACATTTTTTATGGGCATATAGTCTTTGTAGTCTATCTTTGATGGGAATGTACCGCAACACTTTATGTGGGACTCTATTACGACCTTCCTCATAGCGTGAGGTACCACAAACATCATACTTTTCTTTATTTTCATTCCCTTTATAGTAAAGCAGGCAGTTGTTATAACACACATCAATTTTCACATTCGGCATACCTAAACCCTCCAATAATTTCTTTGACTGGTAGAAGTCCTTAGGAATCTTAGAATCAGGAGGCAGAAGTTCACTGATTAACCCTTCAAAGTGTGCAGCTGACATATTATACTGTGATTTCAAAGCTAGCAAACGTGCAACAGTGGAAAGAGATGAGTGTGTTGTGTTCTCATGGACTGGTTGATCAGCACTAGCAACCATCCTATAAAAAGCACGTGCTGAGGCTGTAGGCTCCTCATCAATTGTTGGTGCAGGGTAACCACCTAGGTCAGCTAACATATCATCCATATGATCAGCTTCATAAGAACTCTCATCACTTCCAACTTCAACATGACTTTCTCCATGTGATGTCCATATTCTGTAGTCATCCCTAAACCCATTTTTACACAAGTGGATCTCTACATCAAACCTTTTGTGCCTAACATAGTTTCAACATAAGGCACACGAGCACTTAATGGTGTCATTTTCAACCAGACTCAACATGGAGAATGCACGATCTAAAAACCTGTTTGTGTTTTCAATCCACTCATGAGAGGGAGGCTGCCCACGAGCCCAGCCATTATACATCCATTCAGGGTTTGCCATGTTCTGTTTTAAAAAAAATGAGCAAGATAATGTCTTTCAATTTCATAACAATTTGACAACTAGCAATCAAACATGATAGGCAAAAAAAGATAGGGAAATAGAAGCAGTGCCAAGTAGTATAAATGCAAGAAACAGCTAATAAAGGGAGAACTAATACTTACTGCTAATACATGGTTGCCTTCTCAAATCCGCAGTTCACAGCTGAAAATAATTGCAAGAGAAAATCAGCCTAGCCTTGTTATGAATGTGATGTTTCATCATTCAGACCATCAGGTATACAAATTTTAACTACTGACAGTGCTGCTTTAAATTTAAGTACAACATGTGAGTAAAACTAGTTTTATTTTTTTTCTCGAATACAGTAAAACTATTTTCTACAATATCAGAACTAATTCATGATATAAAAGACAAAGCAAATCTCAAAACCTGACTACTTCACGATTGCCAATCTTACATTCTCCGGTATAATACCCTTCAGTGCAACCGGAAGCAATTGTGTCCTAAGGACGTGATAGTCATGAGATTTAAGATTTGTGAATTTCTTCGCTTTCATATTTATTCTTCCATGTATATACGAGGAGTACCCGGACGGGACCCTCATACGGTTCAAGCAATCAAACATACTTTCCATCTCCACTTTGCTGAGAGTGTAGCTAGCAGGACACAAGTAGAGTTATCCATTGTCTCTCTTTTCAGGATGTAGGTCTTCTTGTTGTTTTATTTCTTTCAGGTCATGCCTTGCTTCCATTGTATCTTTTATCTGCCCATACATACCAAAAAAACCTAGCAGGTTGACGCAAAGATTCTTCGCTAGGTGCATCACATCAATTGCGCTGCGAATCTCCAAGACTTCCCAATAAGGTAGCTCCCACAATATAGACTTCTTCTTCCACATTGGTGCATGTCCATTTTCATCATTCGGAACTTGTTGGCTGCCACGGCCCTTTCCAAATACTACATGCACATCCTTTATCATCGAGAAAACACACTTTTCATCACAGAACATAAGCTTAGCATGAGTTTCTGGTTCCCCTTTAAAATGTTTCCCTTTCGCTCTTAAGGGGTGATTGAGGGGAAGAAATCGACGATGGCCCATGTACATGACCTTCCGATAATATTTTTTAAAATCTGTTAGCTTCATCTAGATAGTGGGTGTAGGCCTGGTATCCCTTGTTCCACTGTCCCGAGAGGTTGCTAAGTGGAGGCCAATAATTGATGGTTACAAAAAGCAATGGTCGGAGGTCGAAAGTCTCCTATTTATACTCATCCCACACACGTACACCTTTCTTGAACAACAATAAAAGTTCATCAACCAACAGTCTTAGGTACACGTCAATATTATTGCCAGGTTGTTTTGGGCCTTGGACAGGCACCGCATCATGATATACTTCCGCTCCATGCATAGTCAAGAAGGAAGGTTGAACATACATAGAATCACAAGCCATGTACTGTGACTACTGCCCCACTCACCGAATGCATTCAATCCGTCCGTACTTAAACCAAATCTTATGTTCCCTGCACCCTTATCAAAATCTAGGAATTATCTGTCAACGTTTCTCCACTAGGACCCATCTGCGGGGTGTCTTAGCATCCAATCTTGCTTACGCTCTTCTTTGTGCCACGGCATCAACTTAATTAGCGTGTTCCTTGTTTCTGAACAAGCCCTTCAAACATGGTATTATAGGGAAATACCACATAACCTTAGTGGGAATTTTTTTCTTGGCTGACTCCCATCGACATCACCAGTATCATTTTGCCTGATCTTATACCACTTTGCACCACAAACAGGACAAACATCTTGATGAGAACATCTCTCCTTTGCATACAATGCAAGGACCGATCACTAGAGCATGTGCGCGGCAGTTGGATCTCCAGGTACGTTCTAACCTTGTCAATTATTTTTCAGAACTTACGCTTGGTTCCATACATGTGTTATTGATTAAGAACAATGGAGAGGACTAGCAAGGACTTGGAGAAGGCCAAGGACTCAAGGAGGAGGAGCTAGGACGTCCACACCAAGGAGGAGTCCATGTCCAACTCGACTTTGACTCCACCTCGGATTTCAGAACCTTACTTCACCAAAACTGATGCCCTGGCCACATACGGAGTCGGATTTGGACGTTCTATATATGGTTGGAACCAAAATTTTATAGAGCTTCCAATGGCACCAGTCCCACCTTAAAATTCCTTCTGAGTCGATAGGAATTGTCGACACAAGTGGGCGTCCAGAATCTGACAGGGTGCTGTGTCACCGTCTTTTGGGCCGTTGCCCTGTGTACCGTGTTGAAGCCCGCTAGGGTTGCGTCCAGGGGACTTGCACGCCCCTAACTCCCTTTTATTCAGTAGCCATCGCCACTTTAGGGTTTGGGTTTTTGCTTAGATTCAATCTGTCCTCGAACAGTGACGCCGTTCATCGGTTTGTGAGACTCCACCTCGTAATCAAGTCTGTTTGATTGCATCTCCTATTCTTGCTTGTGTTCTTGATTGCGCTTGCAGGGATAAGCCTTCATGGTGAGGTCATTCGTGTGACACAGGTGATAACCAATGGAGCAGTGGCGTAGTGATTGCGGGATTCTGTTCGTTCGGAGCCTTGGATCATCAACGTCGAGTTCTCCACCAATCAAGTTTGCCGTACCTCTCGGAAGATCGGGATTCAACCTCCTATCAAGTGGTATCAGTTATCAGGTTGCCCATGAGGTATACTCGTGTGCCTTTAGATTTGTTTTGTTTTTGTCCTATAGTCCACAAAATGCCAAAAAAATTGTTACTCGTTCCGACCTACAACCCTCACTCGGCCTTTTGCACAATTTAGTTTCGGAGTCCGTAGTTCTGAGTTCGTGTCCTAGGTTGAGTTTGGTTGCTGGTTTAGATTTTTTTTAGTTCAGTTTTGTTTCTTCCATTCGCTGCCATCCATAAAAAGAAAATAAATCTACAGAAATTGTGACAGTTCGTGTATTTGTAATGCTAGACATATATATTGTTAGTGTGAAATATGTATTTGTTAGTATAAAGCACATGTGTGTTGGTGTGAAGCTTTTGAAAATTTAAAGTGCAAGTAAAAAGGGTATTTTTGTAATTACAGAAAAACCTAGGGTTATTTTTGTAAAATGTATTTGGAGAAGGATAATTTCAAAATAAGTGAATGGTGGTTTTGTAAACATGTTTTTCTTATGTTATCCCTTGTAAAAATATATGTTCATTTGAAAGTTGTATTTGAAATGTGTGTGTTGAAGTGTGTAAAAATTTTTGGGTAAAATGGTAAAAATAAGGGTGTTTATGAAATTTAATAAAAGTATAAGTCCTTTTACGCAAATATTTGATTTACAAAAGTAACTTTCAAAGTTACTTAGGATTAAAGTGTAAAAGGTGCAATTCATTATGACATGTCTGTCCAATCATTATGACGTGTCATAAATTCTTACATTTAGATCCTAAATTTTATGAAGTTACATTCTTTAGGACAAAAGCAATTCAAATCCAACTTTTGTTCAAAAATTCACGTATAAAAATATAAGTTTTGAGTTTTTGAACTTGAGCCCTAAAGCAATGTTGTAGAGTTTGAAAAACTCTCCAACTTTCATTTTGGGCATTTCTTCATTCGGTTTTAGATTGATGGGAAATTTGACTTTATAGAAAGGTCCCTGTGATTTTCTAATTTTGCGCATAAGTCCTTGGGGAAGTCCATTCCTCTCTCTTCTCTGTTCTTCCTCTCTCTCTCTTATCCTTTCCTAGCGTCACTTGTTCTGGCAGCACCTCTTCCACGGAGCTCTTCCCCCTGCCTCCCTCCCTCTGGCTCCAATGGCGGCGCTCTGGGGCGCTCCTGCCCCGGGTGGCGGCACAGCGCGCTGCTGCGGCTTGGCTGGGACGCAGGCGCAGGACGCGCGACGCGGGCGAGCCTGAGGTGAACGCGGCTCGAGTGCGTGGGAGCTAGCGCGGTGAGCGGCTGCAGGCGGCGCGGAGCGGCGCCAGCGCGAGGGGGGAGCGAGCGCGCGCGGCTCGGCGCGCGGCGCGGCTGAGCGAGCGCAGGCGCAGGCGGAGGCAGCGGCTGGCGCGGGCCGCGGCAGGCGCGGCGCAGACGGGCGTGGAGGCGCGCGGCAGGGAGCGGCGCTGGGCGCTAGCACGTGAGCCAGGCGGAGCACAGGAGCGGCGCTGGCAGCTCCAGGCAGCAGGCGACGCGGGCGCTGGCTGCGGCTCGGGTGACGCGGAAGCAGGCAGCGGGTGACTCCAGGCGGGGCGCAGCTCTAGACGGCTGGCGAGCGCAGAGGTGGAGCAGGTGCAGAAGCTGGACCGGCACGTGTACGGGCGCTGGAGCGGCAAGGCCGAAGCCCACGGGTTCAGTAGCTCGTGCGCGTGGGAGGAGCTGCGGCGACTGATGCGGGGCTAACGACTGCGGCACGCGGGCGGCGCAGGGCGTGGCAGTGAAGGATTTCTGCGCGAGTCGGTGCAAGCACCCGTGTCACACCCTAAAATATTTAATTTTAGGATGTGAATGTCTTTTACAATGCGTTCATCTATAAATAGGATTTTCCAAGAATTTAAAGATTTTTCTGGCAATTATTCTATTTATCCTAAAGCTAGATCCATTTATTTTATTATTTGAAAAGTTCTAAAATTCTTTTTCATCAGCTCCAAATATTTTATTTGGATTCCTCGTGTCCTAAATTTACCTCCCGAGTTTTCCTCGGAAAATTTTGGGATTCTTCCGGATATATTTTCCTTGGTTTGAAATATTTATCTGGACTTTTCTAGATTTATTTTAAACTTAAAAATATATTCTGGGAAAATATTTCTATTTTGATTTTCATCGCAGTCGGACCGAGCCGTATCTTGATGTACGTCCTTTTAACCTTGTCCTCTCCGAATCTTTGAGATGTCCCATCGAGTTCCCGATCCTCTAACCGTTTCCCCCGATCAAGACATGCTTGAAAACGACATCTCGTGGCACGTCTTCGGTGTTTTTCCGACGATGTTTGATCATCAGCAGCCCCAACAACTCGGCCTGGTCCCTTCCTTCTCTTTTCGCGCTCCTGATTAAATGGTTCACGTTCAATCAGCTCTGTCAGCTCATTTTTGTATTCAGCCCTCACCCGATCATGTTTCGGCTCATAAACGAACTCACTCAGCCCTTCTCGTTTCCTCTTTCCGTTATCTCTTCTATCGTCTCTCTTTGCTCGTTAAATTGTGGAACCCGCTGGTGAACCTAATCTCGCTTTCCGTGAGCAATGCGGACTCAGGAACGAGTCCCATCCCGATGCGCCACCTCGACCCCACCTGTCATTTCCTTTTCCCCTTTTCGCTCTCTGTTCAGGCCCAACCCGTTTCGTTTTCTGTTGAGGCCCAACCCGTGCACGGGGAGAACTCGGACTCCTCGCACACAGCACCCCTATAAAGGGCGAGCCAAAACCCTCAGGCCGCAGCATGACCTCCTGCTCGCAATCTTTTTCCCGTGCAGCGCCGTTGCCCTAGCCCCTGCTGCCCCACACATCCTCCCCCTCCGCTCGTCTCTGCACAGCCGCCGCCGTGCCCCTGCAGTGCGCTTTCCTCCTCACGTTCCTGCATCGCCCGGCGCCCTCACCTGCCTGCATCCCCCCTGTGCACGCCCCTGCCCAGCCCTGCACGCCTCCCTGCGCCGCCCAGGAACAGGCGACCCGCACAGGCGCTGTCACCACCAGAGCAGGCCGCCGCCAGGACCCTGCGCTGCTTACATCCCGTGCACCCAAGCCTGCCCAGCAGACCGCCGCCCCTGCGCGCTTGAGGCTCTGCATCTCGTGCGCCCAGAACCGCCCAGCGCCGCCCCCTCCCTCTCCTGCGTGCTTCTGTGCCGTGCGCGTCACCTAAGCGCCCTGCCTTCCCCTATGCGCTGCCCTTGCCCTGCCCATTGATGCCCAGGTGCCACCATGAGCAGGACAAAACTGCACAGAACAGCCGCCCATGAACAGAGCCGCCAGTGCCATCTTTCTCCATGAAATTCGATCGCCTCGGTGCATCTCCGCTGCGGGTAAGGCATGGAATCGAACCCCCTCCCTCTCCTCTTTCTTTTCCCCCACTTCCCGTGCTCTCCCATGGTCTAAATCGCTCCAATTTTGGCCGACAGGAAGCTTCCGTGCAGCAGCCATGGAGGAAACTCGAGCTTTTGCAATCCAGTCCCCGGAGAAGGATGTAATTTTCCTGTTCTTTCCTGTGTCTTGCAGATTTTGCAGAAAACCCCCTATATCTTTTCCATCTTTTCAATGCAGCCCCACCGTGGAATTTTTCAGATCTAACCCTAATCTTTTCTATATTTGTGAGCCCTATTTTTCTGTGTCTTGTTTTTCTTTTCAGCTAACCCTTGAAGTCTATAGTTAATTGCGTATAAGTCCCTGCAGCGCTGTTTCATGCGTAGTTTCCGCGTTTTAGATTCGTTTTGATCCGTTCTTTTTGTGTTAGTCTTCTAAAATCCTAAGCTATCGTTTAATAGCGTTGTTGTGCTGTAATTCCTATTTTTAAAATTAGATATCAATTTAATTTGAATAATATCCTCTCATCTAGTTTTTCGAAATAAAATCCAATTAAGTCTTTTCTCCGGTTTTCATAATTAATGTTAATTTGATTAATATCAACTCAAATGTGTTTGTAATTTAATTTGTTTAGTTCAACTCGAATCATAAAGTTATGCGTTTAGATGTTCTCACAAGTTTTCTTTTCTAATTAATTATTTAATTAGTGTAATTTATACATAGAGAATTGTATATAAAATTTGACTAAGTTCTATTTCGTCTTTATAAATGCAAATATAATATGAGTTAATCATAAATAGGGATATTCTCTTTTGAATATCTTTTACATTAGTTTTCTAAATTAAAATAAATAAAAGCCTATAGTTTTTTATTTCTTTTATAACATAAATCTCCCGATAGCTGTATCTTTTCAACCCTAGCTCCGTTTTCTGCGTTCCTTTCGCCCTCGTGACCGTAGCAGCGAGCCTTATCC
Source organism: Panicum hallii (assembly GCF_002211085.1). Classification (NCBI taxonomy): domain Eukaryota; kingdom Viridiplantae; phylum Streptophyta; class Magnoliopsida; order Poales; family Poaceae; genus Panicum; species Panicum hallii. Next base: position 12,911,920 of record NC_038042.1, on the reverse strand, counting down.
TTTAGTTCGCTCTTGTAAAGCTTTTCTTTTGTTTGTTGTATCTGTTCTTAGTCGTTCTTGTTTGTTTGCTTGCTTGTATGTTTTGGGCCCGTTGCTTGTGTGACGTTAGAAGGAGTGCGGTCGAAGAGCTTTGAAGATTTAGAGATTCAAGAACAAGAATTGAAGACTCTGAGCAGCTATTCTCTAAAAGAAAGGCAAGTGTTTTCTTGATCATGCTTTTGTCCTAATAATCACAATAAATACAATATTTTCTTTATATGCATGCATGTGTCCTAATTTTGATGGATCCTAATTAAGGATATGCCTAGTCTTTATGATCATTCCTTGTCAACCTGGGTTTTATCTTTATCGTTGGGTAGCTATTGCTTAGTTGCTATAACTGGTTCCGGTTTGGGGATAATTTATAGCCATGATGATAACAATGATGACGTTTTACCTGTTTTATCGATGTTCATGCGCTATGCGTTGTTAATACAAGATTATATGTTTAATCGGAACATGGAGAACCACCCAGGAAAACAGTGCAACCACAATACTATATGGCTCTGGTCTTGGCTAATTAATTAGAAACTCTAGCTTGTGATGATCTTACCGAAAGGGCAAGAGGGGAGTGCGTTGATGGGGTATAGCCCGGTCCTCTTGAGGTGTAGATATGTTCCTGGGTAAGGCATCTTCCTCATTAGGGAGGGTTATGACCACTGCGGCCTGAAACCTTAGCGGATTGTCATAAGTTAGGGAATCTTTGTAAAGGCCTCGTAGTGAATCCCTTGCCACTCACCTCGGAAGTGTTTAAGAGGCTAGCTACCTCGGGCAAATCGGGAGACACGAATTGTGGGTAAAGTGTACAACCTCTGCAAAGTGAAAACTGATATATCAGCCGTGCTCACGATTAAGAGCGGCTTGGACCCTCACATGATTAATGAACTTATACCATAGTAATCAGGTGCTAATAAAATTTGACCAACTAAAATTGCTTGTCGCAGTAAGCCAGTCATCCTTTCCTTGATTTTGGCCTTCATGTCATATAATTCCCAACACTTGCTGAGTACCAACCATAAGTGTACTGACGCTTGTTATAATTGCTGCTCAGAGGAGAAAGTGATGTGAAGTCTTTTGAAGATGATGCTAAGTTCTAGGCCTGCGGAACCCCTGGTCGATTCCCTGTGAAGTTTGAAGTCTCCGTTTCCAGGATAAGCTGTATAACTCTGATAATCTTTATAGTGTTTAAATTCTCTTTCGTGATACTGTTGCTAATTATTCACTGATGAAGTCACTATATGTATGGAACTTGATCTTGGCATACATATAGTTTTGCATTCGGTTTTGTCCTTTAAAAACCGGGTGTGACAACCCGGGGTCAAAAGACAGTGACGTCCTGGGTTTACTCCCCCGCGACCTCCTGTGCAGACGAGCAACTACAGCACGCACGTGGCACGGGCATGCACGGATGGAGCTGAGCACGGCAAGGCCGAGGCGAGCGCGGGCCCGGCAACAGGAGAAGGAGGAGGAGCTGTGTACAGCGACGACGTGCAGAGCGATGACGTGCAGAGCGACAACGTGCAAGACAACGGCGTGCAGCGCATAGCGGTGTCTCCGCTGGACGCGCTCAGGCCGCGACCGCGTCGGTATCCGCACGGGGGCAGCGAGACCACAACACCTCGAAGAAGCTCCTGGACCCCCATCGAGCCTCTTAGGATCCCTTTGCTGAAACATCATCGCCGTGGCAAAGCCGACTATCGCCGCCACGGGTCACCGTGAGGAGTATTCCTCCGGTCATTCTCCACCCACTACAATTTCCGGCAAACTTCTTCATCACCCACGGAATCTCATCATCGTCGAGCTTTTCTCTTCGTCGATCCTGTTCGCCACGAGAATTCACTTTCCACTCGTTCTTCTCCATAACCAAGGCTACCCCAAGGTTTGCCTCGATTCACTGAATCTTCCTAATGCCGGCAATCCCTTTGCCGGAATATCGTCGTTATCTTCCTGGTCTCTGTTTTCCCCGACTAGGGACTTAAATGCTTTGATTTAGAAAGTTCTAGGGTGTTTTCTATAAGATTTCCAGAACTTTCTTTATTTCAAATCAATGAACGTTTACAAGTTTTATGTTATGATCTTGAATTGAAATCTTTGATTTGTGATCTAGGTTGAATACTAGGAAATGAATGCTTTATTTATACCTTGAATTGTTTGCATGTATTGTAGCTAAAGGGTTAATCATAGGATAAATGTCTTAGGCAGAAAGGTGTGAGGTCTAGTTAATCCTTTCACATGAGTGTTCCTATCTCTGCCATCAAGACATTGTCCTTGTCTTGATTTCAGTCTTCTTAAGGTCCTTTTCATATAAGAATCTTTGTTAGTTCATGTGCATCTGTTGCTTAGCCAATACATCTCGGCAGCTATACTTCAGTATCGGCTGTCAGCTCAGCCGCTAAGCATCATTTCTTTTAAGTCTAAGATGTTTCTGTGTAACAGCTGTCAGCCGATGCACTTCTTTTGATATGCTTCTACCATCGACTGGTTAATTGATATGGTTGTTATCTTTCTAATATCGGCTACTGCCGATACAATTCTTTTCTTCTGTCCTACATCGGCTACACATAGGCGATGTATCGGAGATACGCACATGATCTTAGGGTTCTTGCTATCAGCCGATCCAAGCCGATTTTAGTTGCTCTCCATATCGGTCAAATAGAGCCTATCAATCTTTAGTTTTCCCATCTTTATCCACACACTTTTATCAGCCAATTTATCGACTGAGAGATCGGCTATATGCCTATCAATCACACACCCTCAACCACACTCTAATCGGCTATACAAGCCAAAGCACACCACCCTAGATCAATGAGCTAACACAATAGACACGCCTCTATTGGGTACGACCTAAGAACGTCAATCAGCTAAACCCCCGTTGTTTCCAATCGGCTCTGTTGTAACCCTCAACAAGTAGCCGATTCTAATTAGTTTTCCCCCTATAGTTCTGTCTAGGTTTAGTTCAGATCTTTCTGGTTGTTATATGAGTGGTATGTTAAATGAGTATTGGATTGCAACTGTATTGTGAAGTATGATAGTTTTATGTGCACACCTTGAATGTAATGTTGCATTGCATGTAGATACGACTACTTCTGCAAACAGTACCTACAAATCTCCTAGGAGTCTGCAAAGGATTTTCCTGAAGACCAAATGAACGTCACCAAGGGATTAACTGAAGCCCCGAACCAAAGTTCGGAAGATATTTATATTTCTGACTTCAGTCCCACCAGTAAAGGCAAGCCCCGGACATAAACCACTATTTTACTTACACTGCAATCTATATCTATCTATCTCTATCTATGCATTATGTTCATAGGAATTGTATGAGAAACCCTAGTTGCATTTCCCTAGGAACCAATGTTTTGAATCTTAGCATTTAAGTCCGACTAGCTGCTATGCTAATAGGACCGGTAGAAGTCGGGTGATTTCCTGTCACTCGCGCGATATAGGAATTGTAATGTTTACATTCCTGTTATCACTATAAGGATGACGGACGGGAGTTTTGTGAGATAACATGGTTGAGGTGATACCCTGTCTGTGTTGTTGAATCTGTTAAGGTCGCAGTGTGTGGTAGCGGTGGTTAAGCAATTGAAAGTACTAACCACATGCCGCGAAATATGGTAAGCGGTAAGCCTAGTAACCAATCGGCCCGAGGAGTGGACATACCTCCCACCACTCGTCTTGCTTCTTCTGGTTACTTAAGTTCGACGTGTGGGAATACGTGTTGCAAGGGCAACCAGGAGTACGGGTTTTGTAGTCGCGCTACAGACGAACGTCCTGCACTTTGGAAGTGCGTATGGTCCTGCAGTCGCTTGTGGTGGATCTGATCCATGAGTCGGAATGAAAGGCAAACGGTTGCTTCGGAACGACCCTTTGGTGTTCCAAGCGTGTGAGTTAGGTTTACCTTGCAAGGTTGAATTTCGATTCAGTAATCGTCCGCCTCTCACGATGAATGAGACTGCTTATTCCCTTTACCACATAGAGTAACAAGAGCAATTATATGGTTATCAAAGATGATGTTTGACCAAAGATTTTACCATGCTTGAATAGCTATAGGTGTTCATCTAGATTGAATAATCACATAGAATTTGAAAGCTAAAAGTTGACATTAAGGATCTACCCTTTAACGCTTTTCAGCTGAAATTAAACACAGAACCATTTCAAGCTTTCATGAGTCTAGTTATGGGCTAAAGTATACCGAATCCCGGGTAAGCCTTGCTGAGTATTAGTATACTCAGCCTTGCTAGTTATATGTTTTGCAGGTAGTGTCTTGAAGACCCTACTCTTCCCCTGTCTTGGCCCTGTGCTCTTCCGGAAGGTTGGTCCGTGGGTTGGGAACCGTCCCCGGCCAACATTGATGATCCCGAGTGATGTCGTGCCCGGGCTTAGCATGACATCCGACTTGACAACGTGTTGTAAATCATCGCGTATGTTTTCCGCTGCTAAAAATCATAACTTTAACAGTTTGTAATGTTTTCTCTGAGTTTGAAACTTCATACTACTTTTGGAAACTCTTGCAATGTATTTCCCTATGATGTAAAATATGATGGTGACCGTATCTCTGGACTCACCTTCGTGTGAGGTAACCTTATTTGATCCTGTGTATCGGTGGTTTATCAGGACGTTACCCGACAGACCAAGGGATTATACCGTTTGAAGCACGTTGGAGCCCTCGGGAGTGGACTCGCGTACTTGAGCCGGTATAATTTAGGTTGGTTCTGCCATAGCTGGTATCAGAGCTATAAGGTTACCCTGGAGATACATTTTACCTTAAAAATGCTTTCAGTATAAAAGTTTGACCAACCAAATGTTTGGAAAAGTCACGTTGGATTCGTTAAGGATTATGCTTAGTATGTAAAGCCCTAGGGTAATGCTTATGAGGGAAATAGAGGTGGCTATAGTATATATATATATAACCCTAACTACCAGCATTACTTTTCTGTTAAAACTTAAATTCATGCACAATACAATGTTACTTTCTGTAACGACACCTTCGACGATGAGGTAAGGAGGTAAGGATCCTCAGCCAACTGAGGGAGCTTGGCCTTCCCGTCGGTGATGCGAACCGAACGCTGTTTCTCAAGCAGTGGCCTACTTGAGATGCTGCCAATATACCAACTTCAATTGACTATATTGGGAGTATATAGTTAGGTATGGGGTATGAACAGCGACACCCCGCATTTTGCGGTACCCCCGTGAATACGTTGTTTCGACAACGTATGTTAACGTTGTCTGTACGGCGGTAATTGTACAGATGCTGTTTCTATAGTGAACAGTAATGTTTGGGGACGCTTTCATGACATGCTGGCATGAAAGGTTCAGTATATACATATTGTGTTTTCTGCAGGAATGCTAACCACGATTCGATAGGTTCTGAACGGTTAGGATTATCGACTAGATATGATAGGGAGAGACGTATTTATATGATGCCACCGTACTTAACCACGTAAGACCAAGATTATTTGGCAGTTATTTTTGTTTGTGAGGACGTGTAGAACATGCATGCATCATGTTATCTTGGATTGATTTGATTGCCTTGTTTGTTACGTTGTTGTACTGAAATATGTTGCTTGTATCTGAATGCCTGTTTAGACGTTGTGTTGTAGGAGCCAACGTAATCTACTAGGCTAACTTAGAGTTGAGAACGTCTTTTGTGAATCAAGTGGGTTGGGTCATGTTTAGACCTTATCGCCGATCTTAGTTTGACAGCCAAAGTAAATCCTTGATCTTGCTTTGAATCTGCTGTGGCAGAAACATTGAGCTTTTCCTTTGATGGTTAAACCTTGATAATTGTCAGCAAACCCATGAATCCATCCTTCAGTGATTCATCAGTCCTCTCTTGATGTTGTACCTTATATTGTTGGTTATTTTGGTTACAACATCTAAAAGTTGCACCTTCAATTTTTGCTCAGATGATTTTGGATAAATTAAAAAGATGTATGACAATAATTACTTTTTGAATACAGTTCTTCCAGCAAAAGTCATGCATCATAACATATACTGTCTTTGGTCAGTGCATGGTTTTGCATCGTCATCAAAAACCTGTAGACTGACTAACGGGTGTGCCTCCAGTACAACTTTAGGTTGTCTTCGGTTTCCTAAGTCTATCTCGTTGCTGTTGGCACTATAGGGTTGCTATTTCTCTTTTGTGGTGGTGTTTAATCACATGACCAGGATGCCGTGTCGGAACCTAAGGCCTCATGTGTACTGCAGTCACATGATTGAGTCATTAGGAGCGCACTGGTGACTAGGTATATGTGACGTAACCCCACTGCAATCTCTTCTTATGAAACCTTACTAGTGTCCTAACTCTTGATCTTTGCTCAAGGATATAGGACTACCTAGGTGTTAGTCATGAGAGAACGGTTACAGGGTACGAGACATGTGCATCATCAACTCATGCCTCATACTCTATGCATTTCTTACGTGCATACATTGCAAGCATCGTCATTCTTGCATCATGGTGTATGCATCATTGGGCCAGCATCATGGTAATTGCATTATGTCATATGCACCATTTCAGTCGTGCATGGAATCCTCCATTCTCATGTTGTACCATCATTGCAATCATACATCTCAACAGTGCATCATGATCATGGTTATATATTGACCATTGCACTCTGAATTGGAGCATTTTGTCATGATTCCTTGATTGCATCATAACAAATTCCTTGATTGCATCCTTGTTTTGCAATCAACATCATCCAAATTATTTAGATAATAAACTCTGAGCAGGAATGTCTCGCACATCACTTATCAATCTCTCATACTATTTTCGCTTGCTATCCATAAGTTTTGTGATGAATGTCGCCGACATTATCATTCTCATGATTGTGATCTCAATTCTATGAGAACTTGATCGCCTTTCTCTCTCTTCTCTCGTCAAACTCATCCATATACAATCTATCCATGCTTTCGTTATACTCATCTCGTCATACTTCCACGGCTTTTATTATCAACATCAACCTTTTCTGGTGTGATTGCTTTTTGTCACTTTTGATGGGTGATTTACATCTCTTCCCTTCAGAGTCTTTCGTCCGAATCTTGGGACGAGATTCTTTTTAGGGGGGGAGGCTGTGACAGTTCATGTATTTGTAATGCTAGACATATATATTGTTAGTATAAAGCTCATGTGTGTTGGTGTGAAGCTTTTGAAAATTTAAAGTGCAAGTAAAAAGGGTATTTTTGTAATTATAGAAAAACCTAGGGTTGTTTTTGTAAAATGTATTTGGAGAAGGATAATTTCGAAATAAGTGAATGGTGGTTTTGTAAACATGTTTTTCTTATGTTATCCCTTGTAAAAATATATGTTCATTTGAAAGTTGTATTTGAAATGTATGTGTTGAAGTGTGTAAAAATTTTTGGGTAAAATGGTAAAAATAAGGGTGTTTATGTAATTTTATAAAAGTATAAGTCCTTTTACGCAAATATTTGATTTACAAAAGTAACTTTCAAAGTTACTTAGGATTAAAGTGTAAAAGGTGCAATTCATTATGACATGTCTATCCAATCATTATGACGTGTCATAAATTCTTGCATTTAGATCCTAAATTTTGTGAAGTTACATTCTTTAGGACAAAAGCAATTCAAATCCAACTTTTGTTCAAAAATTCACGTGTAAAAATATAAGTTTTGAGTTTTTGAACTTGAGCCCTAAAGAAATGTTGTAGAGTTTGAAAAACTCTCCAACTTTCGTTTTGGGCATTTCTTCATTCGGCTTTTAGATTGATGGGAAATTTGACTTTACAAAAAGGTCCCTGTGATTTTCTAATTTTGCGCATAAGTCCTTGGGGAAGTCCATTCCTCTTTCTTCTCTGCTCTTCCTCTCTCTCTCTCTCTCTCTCTTATCCTTTCCTGGCGTCACTTGTTCTGGCAGCACCTCTTCCAGGGAGCTCTTCCCCCTACCTCCCTCCCTCTGGCTCCAATGGCGGCGCTCTGGGGCGCTCCTGCCCCGGGCGGCGGCGCAGCGCGCTGCTGCGGCTTGGCTGGGGCGTAGGCGCAGGACGTGCGACGCGGGCGAGCCTGAGGCGAACGCGGCTCGAGCGCGTGGGAGCAGGCACTGCGAGCGGCTGCAGGCGGCGCGGAGCAGCGCCAGCGCGAGGCGGGAGCGAGCGCGCGCGGCTGAGCGAGCGCAGGCGCAGGCGGAGGCAGCGGCTGGCGCGGGCCGCGGCAGGCGCGGCGCAGACGGGCGTGGAGGCGCGCGGCAGGGAGCGGCGCTGGGCGCTAGCGCGTGAGCCGGGCGGAGCACAGGAGCGGCGCTGGCGGCTCCAGGCAGCAGGCGACGCGGGCGCTGGCTGCGGCTCGGGTGACGCGGAAGTAGGCAGCGGGTGACTCCAGGCGGGGCGCAGCTCTAGACGGCCGGCGAGCGCAGAGGTGGAGCAGGTGCAGAAGCTGGACCGGCACGTGTACGGGCGCTGGAGCGGCAAGGCCGAAGCCCATGGGTTCAGTAGCAGCGTGGAAGAGGAGCAGCTGTGCGGGGCTGGAGCACGCAAGCACGTGCGCGCGGGAGGAGCTGCGGCGACTGATGCGGGGCTAACGACTGCGGCACGTAGGCGGCGCAGGGCGTGGCAGTGAAGGATTTCTGCGCGAGTCAGTGCAGGCACCCGGGGTCAAACGACGGTGACGTCCTAGGTTTACTCCCCTGCGACCTCCTGTGCAGACGAGCAACTACAGCATGCACGCGGCACGGGCGTGCACGGATGGAGCTGAGGCACGGCAAGGCCGAGGCGAGCACGGGCCCGGCAACAGGAGAAGGAGGAGGAGCTGTGTAGAGCGACGACGTGCAAAGCGATGACGTGCAGAGCGACAACGTGCAAGACAACGGCGTGCAGTGCATAGCGGTGTCTCCGCTGGACGCGCTCAGGCCGCGACCGGGTCGGTATGCGGGGAAGTCACGCGCGGTGCGGGAGAAGCTACAGCGCGGCGGCTGCAAGCGGATCCGCACGGCGGCAGCGAGACCGTGCGTGGAGGACGTCGGAGGCCGTTAAAGGGAAAGCAGCGGATGAGATCAAGTGGAGGATATGGAGATGGCCCCGGTGCGAGCGGGCTTTGGTTCTCGCGGAGGCAGAAGGGGCGAGTGTGGCGCGGCTAAGCGAAGGCGGAGGTCTGGGCCGAATTGGACTAGCGCGTCCGCAAGTGTGGAGCGGAAGCATTCTGCCCGCGGCGGTGGTAGGCCGATTCGGATGGCGTCGCAGCTGGCGGAAAAGGCGGCAGAACTACACCTTGTGCGAGCGAGAGTGACGCACAGGAGCTGCAGCCAGGTACGGCAGCCCTGCAAGTGACTGCACGGGCATACCGGATGTGTTTCTGCAGTGCATGTGCATGAGCAGAGAAGACTCAGCCCGTGAGCCGGAAAACCCTGAGGTTCGCGGAAGAGATGGCATAGCGAACCAATCCGGCCCTATCGGTTTCTTCCATGAGTCCACGACATCCAACAGCTCTTACCTTTCACCGATCGTCCGAGCAAGACCACAACACCTCGAAGAAGCTCCTGGACCCCCATCGAGCCTCTTAGGATCCCTTTGCTGAAACATCATCGCCGTGGCAAAGCCGACTATCGTCGCCACGGGTCACCGTGAGGAGTATTCCTCCGGTCATTCTCCACCCACTACAATTTCCGGCAAACTTCTTCATCACCCACGGAATCTCATCATCGTCGAGCTTTTCTCTTCGTCGATCCTGTTCGCCATGGGAATTCACTTTCCACTCGTTCTTCTCCATAACCAAGGCTACCCCAAGGTTTGCCTCGATTCACTGAATCTTCCTAATGCCGGTAATCCCTTTGCCGGAATATCATCGTTATCTTTCTGCTCTCTGTTTTCCCCCGACTAGGGACTTAAATGCTTTGATTTAGAAAGTTCTAGGGTGTTTTCTATAAGATTTCCAGAACTTTCTTTATTTCAAATCAATGAACGTTTACAAGTTTTATGTTATGATCTTGAATTGAAATCTTTGATTTGTGATCTAGGTTGAATACTAGGAAATGAATGCTTTATTTATACCTTGAATTGTATGCATGTATTGTAGCTAAAGGGTTAATCATAGGATAAATGTCTTAGGCAGAAAGGTGTGAGGTCTAGTTAATCCTTTCACACGAGTGTTCCTATCTCTGCCATCAAGACATTATCCTTGTCTTGATTTCAGTCTTCTTAAGGTCCTTTTCATATAAGAATCTTTGTTAGTTCATGTGCATCTGTTGCTTAGCCAATACATCTCGGCAGCTATACTTCAGTATCGGCTGTCAGCTCAGCCGCTAAGCATCGTTTCTTTTAAGTCTAAGATGTTTCTGTGTAACAGCTGTCAGCCGATGCACTTCTTTTGATATGCTTCTACCATCGACTGGTTAATTGATACGATTGTTATCTTTCTAATATCGGCTACTACCGATACAATTCTTTTCTTCTGTCCTACATCGGCTACACATAGGCGATGTATCGGAGATACGCACATGATCTTAGGGTTCTTGCTATCGGCCGATCCAAGCCGATTTTAGTTGCTCTCCATATCGGTCAAATAGAGCCTATCAATCTTTAGTTTTCCCATCTTTATCCACACACTTTTATCAGCCGATTTATCAACTGAGAGATCGGCTATATGCCTATCAATCACACACCCTCAACCACACTCTAATCGGCTATACAAGCCAAAGCACACCACCCTAGATCAATGAGCTAACACAATAGACACGCCTCTATTGGGTACGACCTAAGAACGTCAATCAGCTAAACCCCCGTTGTTTCCAATCGGCTCTGTTGTAACCCTCAACAAGTAGCCGATTCTAATTAGTTATTCCCCTATAGTTCTGTCTAGGTTTAGTTCAGATCTTTCTGGTTGTTATATGAGTGGTATGTTAAATGAGTATTGGATTGCAAATGTATTGTGAAGTAAGATAGTTTTATGTGCACACCTTGAATGTAATGTTGCATTGCATGTAGATACGACTACTTCTGCAAACAGTACCTACAAATCTCCTAGGAGTCTGCAAAGGATTTTCCTGAAGACCAAATGAACGTCATCAAGGGATTAACTGAAGCCCCGAACCAAAGTTCGGAAGATATTGACATTTCTGACTTCAGTCCCACCAGTAAAGGCAAGCCCCGGACATAAACCACTATTTTACTTACACTGCAATCTATATCTATCTATCTCTATCTATGCATTATGTTCATAGGAATTGTATGAGAAACCCTAGTTGCATTTCCCTAGGAACCAATGTTTTGAATCTTAGCATTTAAGTCCGACTAGCTGCTATGCTAATAGGACCGGTAGAAGTCGGGTGATTTCCTGTCACTCGCGCGATATAGGAATTGTAATGTTTACATTCCTGTTATCACTATAAGGATGACGGACGGGAGTTTTGGGAGATATCATGGTTGAGGTGATACCCCGTCTGTGTTGTTGAATCTGTTAAGGTCGCAGTGTGTGGTAGCGGTGGTTAAGCGTTTGAAAGTACTAACCACATGCCGTGAAATATGGTAAGCGGTAAGCCTAGTAACCAATTGGCCCGAGGAGTGGACATACCTCCCACCACTCGTCTTGCTTCTTCTGGTTACTTAAGTTCGACGTGTGGGAATATGTGTTGCAAGGGCAACCAGGAGTACGGGTTTTGTAGTCGCGCTACAGACGAACGTCCTGCACTTTGGAAGTGCGTATGGTCCTGCAGTCGCTTGTGGTGGATCTGATCCGTAAGTCGGAATGAAAGGCAAACGGTTGCTTCGGAACGACCCTTTGGTGTTCCAAGCGTGTGAGTTAGGTTTACCTTGCAAGGTTGAATTTCGATTCAGGAATCGTCCGCCTCTCACGATGAATGAGACTGCTTATTCCCTTTACCACATAGAGTAACAAGAGCAATTATATGGTTATCAAAGATGATGTTTGACCAAAGATGTTACCATGCTTGAATAGCTATAGGTGTTCATCTAGATTGAATAATCACATAGAATTTGAAAGCTAAAAGTTTGACATTAAGGATCTACCCTTTAACGCTTTTCAGCTGAAATTAAACCCAGAACCATTTCAAGCTTTCATGAGTCTAGTTATGGGCTAAAGTATACCCAATCCCAGGTAAGCCTTGCCGAGTATTAGCATACTCAGCCTTGCTAGTTATATGTTTTGCAGGTAGTGTCTTGAAGACCGTACTCTTCCCCTGTCTTGGCCCTGTGCTCTTCCGGAAGGTTGGTCCGTGGGTTGGGAACCGTCCCCGGCCAACATTGATGATCCCGAGTGATGTCGTGCCCGGGCTTAGCATGACATCCGACTTGACGACGTGTTGTAAATCATCGCGTATGTTTTTCGCTGCTAAAAATCATAACTTTAACAGTTTGTAATGTTTTCTCTGAGTTTGAAACTTCATACTACTTTTGGAAACTCTTGCAATGTATTTCCCTGTGATGTAAAATATGATGGTGACTGTATCTCTGGACTCACCTTCGTGTGAGGTAACCTTATTTGATCCTGTGTATCGGTGGTTTATCGGGACGTTACCCGACAGACCAAGGGATTATACCGTTTGAAGCACGTTGGAGCCCTCGGGAGTGGACTCGCGTACTTGAGCTAGTATAATTCAGGTTGGTTCTGCCACAGAAATTTTTCCATTCACCACGATCCACCTATTCGTATCCGAATCAGTTTCCATCGCCACAAACCCTAATTCGGAGAGTCCTCCTTAAATCGGGCATAACTTTTCGCTTTGAACTCCGATTGAGGTGAAGTTTTTTTTCGGAAAGCTCTCAAAAAGTTGCACATATGATTCCCCCGCTATGCCAGGTTCGGTGTTCTCAAAAAAAATTAAAAAAAGTCAGGAAGGCACTTGATTCGGTCTACGAAGTTCTAGCACCAGTTTTCCCAAACGCTCCTAAAATTGTACCGATCATATCTTTCATCGGTTTGAGCTGACATTTGGTGCTGTTCACTCTCTTGTGCCCCTAGTTGAGCAAAAATATCAAAAAACAAAAGCAAAAAAACAAAAATTTGATTCCTACTAGTGCTAAAAGACAAAACAGGGGGAATTTGCTGTTTTCTAGATGCATTGTTGGATACCTGCTGGTACTGTCTTTGTGGCTCATCTTCTTTGATCCTTGTTCTTTGCTTGCTGCCACAACTGTTCTAATACATTTTTAGGCCAGCAACTAGGTCAGGTTCTTTGGACACTTATTCAGCATTGCTATCTATTACTAACTTGTGTGCCACATACATATAATGCACTTGAGCCTTCCCAAGCTCCACCTTCTCCTGAGCAGAATAGGTACCCTGTGCAATCACATCCACTCTCTTCATGTTGTCATACCAGTCACCGTTTGCCACCTGCAGTGCTGGTAGGACAGTGGTAAGAGCGGGGTAAGATGCATCTTACTACTTGTTTTTCCACTTCCACTTCAGAGAGTGTAGTCGTAGGGTTCACAACCTTTTGCCTTCGTTTCTTTTTTGTTCTAACTATGACAGGAAAGGCGCCGATGGACGAGACCTCCCCTTCTACACTTCCGGACGATACTGAGTGTGTGTCACATATGGAACTAAAAGACATGATGCGGGCAATGACTGACGCTTTCAACAAGTACCAGACCACTACAACAGCCACATTTCAGAGGATTCATACAAGTGTTGATGGTCTTGCCGCATGGCTAGACGCGGTGGAGGCTCATTTTCCACACCATGATCCACCCCCCATCATCCCTGCTGTCAGCGGCCTTGCCCACAACGACACAGAGGATGAGTTCTACGATGACGAGGTTGATGCACAGCAGCGCCGTCGCCTTCTGCGTAATCGTCAAGGTATGGGAGGTAATGGTAGACGTCGTCCTCATGCTCCTGAGCAAGATAATGATCCTTATGCTAAGATTAAGTTTTCTATTCCACCATTTTATGGATCTTATGATGCTGAGATTGGGAGATGATGGTAGAACAGAAATTTAGTTCCCATCTAGTTCCAGAGCATCATAGAGTTAGACAAGCCACTAGTGAGTTTAAAGATTTCGCTATCATTTGGTGGAATGAACTTGTCAGTGCATGTAATGCCCCACAGACATGGATTGTGTTAAAAGAAGAGATGCGCGCTAGGTTTGTTCCTCCATCATATAGACGTGATCTTCGTAAGAAAGTACAATGCTTTGATCAGGGTAACATGTCTGTCCAAGAGTACTACCAAGAGTTGCAGAAGGGTATGCTTTGTTGTGGGGTAGTTGAGGATCAGGAAGACCAGATTGTTAGGTTTTATGGGGGCTTGCGGCATGAGATCCAGGACATAGTTGATTATAAGGAATATCATTCTATACAACATTTGTTTCAACTTGCTATGCTGGCAGAAAAAGAACTGCAGGGTCACCAACAGCAGCGGCGGAACAACACCTTCACGCCACGGCAATTTCCGGCGCCAGCCAAAGCGGCGCCCTCTGCGGCCACACCTCCCTCCACCGGTGTTGTACACGGCACCGCACCTTCAACTTCAAAGGGACAAGATAGCAGCAAGTCCTAGACGCCTCCTGGTGTTGCAGCAAAGGCTAACACTTCCACTGGTGGCACATCTGACATCAAGTGCCACCGCTGCCAGGGATTTGGCCATATGCAGCGAGATTGCCCTAGCAAACAGACCATCATTGCTACTGCCGACGGTGGGTACGCTAGTGCTTCTAATATTGAAGATGAACATATTATTGCAGCTAATATTTCAGGTTCCGATGACGGTGCTGAGGAGGTTCTTGGTACATCTGCGACCAAAGACTACAGAATCTTAATTGTGCACCGAGCTTTGAGCGTCACAGTGGGAGAGGTCGACCAACGCCAACGTTACAACCTTTTCAACATGTTTCTTGTCGTCAAGGACTGCCGTGTGCATACAATCATTGATGGAGGTAGCTGCAACAATTTGGTGAATGTTGAGGTGGTCAAGAAGCTTGGCTTGACCACGCGGGAGCATCCACATCCTTATCACATTCAATGGTTCAACAACAACAGTAAGGTAAAGGTAACAAAAACAGCAAGGATACATTTTTCAATTGGGTCTTACCATGACTTTGCTGATTTTGATGTGGTGCCTATGGATGCTTGCTCTCTTTTGTTGGGATGTCCTTGGGAGTTTGATACTGATGCTATTCAGTATGGTAGATCTAATAAGTATACTCTCATGCATAAGGGCAAGAAAATTGTGTTGCTGCCAATGACTCCACTGAAATTGTGCAATTTGAGACTGATAAAAAGAATAATGCTAAACAAAAGGGTGTTTTCAATTCAGAAAATCAGCAGCCTATTAAGTTAAACAATCCTGTTTTGTTGGCAACTAAATCCGATCTTGATGAGTTATCTGCCTCTACTGGACATTGCTATGCTTTAGTGTGCAAACATGCTTTATATTCCATTGAGGTCGCGTCCATTGCTTTGCCACCTGCTGTTCCTAACCTTTTGCAGGAGTATATGGATGTCTTTCCGTTGGAGCTACCCCCCGGATTACCACCTGTGCGAGGCATTGAGCACAAGATTGATTTGATTCCAGGGGCGAGCTTGCCAAACCGTGCCGCCTACAGGACCACCCCGATGAGACTAAGGAAATTCAACGGCAAGTCCAGGCCCTTCTGGACCGCGGGTACATTCATGAGAGCCTTACTCCTTGTTCTGTTCCTGTTCTTTTGGTTCCTAAGAAAGATGGCACTTGGCGCATGTGTGTTGATTGTCGAGCCATCAATAACATTACCATTCGATATCGCTATCCTATTCCTCGTTTGGATGACATGCTTGATGAGCTGAGTGGTTCTGTTGTTTTCTCCAAGATTGATTTACGTAGTGGATATCATCAGATTCATATGGCTTTAGGGGATGAATGGAAAACTGCCATTAAAACCAAGTTCGGTCTTTATGAATGGTTAGTCATGACTTTTGGTTTAACTAATGCGCCCAGCACTTTCATGAGATTGATGAATGAGGTTTTACGTGCTTTCGTTGGCAAATTTGTGGTGGTTTATTTTGATGATATCCTTGTTTACAACAAGTCATATGAGGCACATCTTGAAAATTTACGTGCTGTTTTTAATATCTTGCGCGATGCACGTTTATTTGGTAACCTTGAGAAGTGCACCTTTTGCACCGATCGTGTGTCTTTTCTAGGTTATGTTGTTACATCGCAGGGCATTAAGGTGGACGAGGCAAATATTGTTGCCATCACAATGTAACACCCTAATGTAATTTTCCTCAATTTTAATGAATTTATTTTAGCTTAAATAAAATTTCCAGGGCTTTCTCTAATTTTATCTTGCATTTAAAGTAATTCTATGACACAAGAAAATAAAATTTATTATAGGATCAACTTGTTTGTGCATTCATGCTGGAGCATTGTTTATTTGTGTTGAGTGCATAGGGTTTGAATTCAAATTTATTTGAATTCAAATAGAATTGTTTGAATAGTTTGAGTGTAGAAATAAAAAAGGAAAGGAGAAGAAAGAAAGGAAGGCAGCCCAACCCAGCAGCCCGGTCTGCTCTCCTTCCCCTCCTCCCTCCTGGGCCGGCCCTCTCCCCTAGCAGCCCATTTCCCCTCTCCCCCTTCTCTCCCCGCGTGGGCCACGCTCGGCCCAGTCTCCCTCTATCCCCAGCCCGAGCGCCCTCTCTCCCTTTCTCCCTCTGCCAGGCCGGTCCCACGCGTCAGCGCCCTCCCTTCCCTCTCCCTTCTTCCTTTCTTCCCCGACGCGCACCTGCCACCCGAGATCTCCGGTGAGGCTTCCACGCTGGGCCCGCACGCCAAGGGTGCTTCGCCTCCCTACAAGTAGGATCCCCAACTCCCTCTGCCTCCTACCCTCGCCGCTACAGCCGCCACCGAAGCCCTAGCGTCGCCGCCCGCTTGCTCCGCCATGCAGCGCCTCTGCTCCGTCGTGGGTCGGCCGCTCCGGTGCATCCCAGCCCCGGCCGAGGCTGGCAGCAGCTTCGCCGCCCCACCAGGAAGCTCCTCGAGTCTTTCCCCCTCGACCCCGAGCCCTGCCGTGCGGGAATCGAGCCGAGGACCGCCGCCGGTATCCCACTCCGCCCCCGCAATTCTTCCTCGCCGGTGATCCCCGGACTCCCCTAATCCCCCTGGCGCCTTCGCAGGACCCCCACGCGTTGATCCACGGTGACCAGGAGCCCGGAGAGCCTCGGCAACACCCCTCCCCACGAACACCGACCCGTCTCAGCCGCAGGATCTCACCGCCGGCCATCTTTCGCTGCAGCTCCGGCCACTGCAAGCCTTTGGTGAGCATCGCATCTCCCCCCCCCGGACCTGTAGCGCTAGCCGTCGTGGATCGTAGGCCACCGTAGGCACGGGAACGCGCGCACGCCGGCGAGCTTTGCTGACCCGAGCCGCCCATGCCATGGCGCGAGCCATTGCAACCCCCGCAGACCTGCGCCAACTGCCCAGATGGATTACGCGTGTCACAAGCATCCTCCAGGGCCTGATCCCATCCAAAATGGGCCTGGAAGGCCGAGATCGGCCATCTCCGGCGAGCCGCCGCCACGGGGATGCACTCCGGCGAGCAATCGCCGCCGCCGGACCCCTTACCCCCGTCCCCTTTGATCCGGACTGTCAGATCGTGATCCAGCGGATGGAACTCCCCCGTACCGGTTCGGCCTGCCAGAATTGATAAAGAACCCCTGCGCTTTTCAAAAATCAACCCGCGCTCCTATGCCGTACGGAAATATTTACAGTCAGGCCCTGTTTTTATTGTTTAGGCCCCCGAGTTCTTTAGAAATAGGACCCGCAGTCCAGTCCCAGTAGTTTTGCATGTTAGCCCCTGCGTCTAGCCTTTAATTACGTTTAGGTCCCTGATTTTTGCCAGGAACCCCCCTGGAAGTTCTGTTTTCTCGCAGAAAAGCCCTTAACCTTGTTTTAACCCTAGATTTCGCGTTTTAGCTCCGTTTTAGGTGATTCTCACACTCACGCGATCGTTGTGATGCGTAGAATGGTTCTATCATAGTTTAGTGTGCTGTTTTTATGTAATGTTGTACTGTTTCTTATCTTTTGTCCTTGCTTGCATGTATGTGTATGTGCTGGACCATGTTTTGGCGTTGCGATCGTGCGTAGACGCTGAGCCTTTGGATGAGTACCAGGAGCCCCAATCTTCTGAGCAGTTTGAGCAGCAGCAGGAGAACTTCGAGGAAGGCAAGTATAACATGAACATCCTATCACTTGTAAATACAATTTCATATTGCATTTTAATTCTGTATGCCTATAAGGACTTCCTAGCCACCTTATCCTTTATATATACTCCTTGGGTTGCATTTTGGTTAGTTGTGCTAGGTGCTGTGCTCTCACATACCTCGGTCCTTTTTAATTAAATTTGACTAATGGTTATATGCAACTTAATTCTTAGAGTGGCCCTCTGTGCTGTGTGCTTGAGTGGCTCACGTCTCCCTAAAAAAATGTTTTTGTTAGAAACATGGTTTAGGGGGCCAGCACGGTGCTTAGTGCTTGGTTGGTCACTCTCCATAAGGACCGGTTCATAGAGCGACAACATGGGATAACCGCGCAACCACAAGACTGGAATGGGACGGTCTTGACTTACTAATTAGGTCATTCTGGTTTGGGAGTAACTTACCTGCGTGGGCAAGAGGGGTGGTAAGCTTCAATGGTCCCTGCTCCTCCGGCTTGGTCTGTGCTGTGTGCTTGTACCTCCGGAGGTGGGCCCCATCGTCGCTGATACAAAAACCTTAGCGGTTACACCTTACCAACGTGATCCTTTGTAACGGTCTCGTAGTGTGCTTGCTAGCCATCTCACCTAAGGAAGTGTGATGGACAACTAGCGTAGCTTATGACTTGTGGGTAAAGTTGTGCAACCTCTCGAGAGTGTAAAACTGATATATCAGCTGTGCTCACAGTCATGAGCGGTCCAGATCCTCCGTCTGATTAGTGGGGTTATCTTGGTGTGTTGGTTTGGTTTGGTTTCTCAGTAGCTTTAATAAATCCTGATTAATTATTATGTAATTCGGGTTATGGTAATTCATCCACTTGTAGTGATTAGCTTTAATAAAACTTGCCAAGATTAAAAGCTAATGAAGTTGAGTCAGCTAACCCTAGAGCCTCATAATTCATGTTATACTTGTTGAGTACAAGTCGTGTACTCACACTTGCCTCCTCTACTCTTCTGTTCTCTTTGGGACATCTTCGACTGCTGCTCAGTACCTGGCGACGTGGAGGACTACATCAGCGGACTCGACGATTTCTAGGCGTTGTCTCCCAGCCGACGTCCCTGTGGCGCCCTGCTCTTCATGTATTTATTTTACGCTTCCGCATTTCTTGAACTGATTCTTGATTCAGTTGTAATAAAGATATTCATTTATAATTTATATGCTTTTATTTTCGAGATACGTGTTGTGATATCTTGATGATTCTGTTGTATATATGCGTGACTTGATCCTGGCGCATATATGATTGCTCGATTTATATTCTTATAAATCGGGTGTGACAGGATTGGTATCAGAGCCGTGTCGACTGTAGGACGAAGCCTAGATAGAAATGGTCGAGTTTAGGGATCTCCTTTCGCTTGCTTGGCTTCCGCAAAACTCAAACATTCGTTTCTGCTCCTATTCCTTGAGCTCTAAACCTCGATTTTGCTAATCCTCTCTGCATTTTCCGAGGATTAGTCTGGTATTTTCAGTAGATGTGGCCTGCAATTTTCTGACTGTCCTCATAAGTCTAGGATGCCTTTGTAAAAATACGCTAGAGCGCTTGTTTGTTTTAGTCGAGTGGAGTGATAAACTCGGTTAACGCTTGAATATTGAATGTTTGTGATTGTGCAAAATGTTTGATTTGGATTTTTGGTTGATTGCATAGTTTAGAAGTTGAACTTGTTCATGCAAGACGACCTTAATACAAACCGGAGTTAAATAATCAAAATTCTAGTTAGAACGTTGGGAGTAAAACCGTACATCCTTCCTCCCTATTTTATCTTGTCAGAGTTTTCTTCTCGGAAGTTGTACAATATTTATCTCTTATAAATTTCGCTCTGCTGCAAACAGATGGTTAACACTAGGAGCACCGGCACCGGTTCTGGCCAGCAAGGGCAGAACAATCAGAGTACCGACCAGCCGCTGCCGATGCCTCCACCTCTGACTCCAGAGCAGTTCTTCCAGCTTCAGATGCAGATGATGGCCACCCTGAACAACACTGTTCAGACGCTGCAGCAGATCCACGCTCAGCCGCCACCTCCTCCACCGCAGCAGCCCCGCGACAGGCGCACGGACTTCTTGAGGGGACACCCGCTGACGTTCTCCCACGCGGCTGATCCACTTCAGGCTGACGACTGGCTTCGTTCAGTGGAGCGCCAGTTGGATGTCGCTCAGTGCGACGATAGGGAGTGAGTCCTGTACGCAGCAGGGCAGCTGCGAGGCTCAGCTCTCGATTGGTGGGAGTCCTACCCAGCTCGGGACCGTGACACTTTCACTTGGGTCCAGTTCCGGGAGCGTTTCAGGATCCACCACATCCCTGCTGGAGTAATGAAGATGAAGCACAAGGAGTTCCTTGCGCTTAATCAGGTACATTAGAGTAAAATCTTTCCACAATTCCTATTTGAGCTCAAGCCCACCCTTGTTTATCTTCGTGGAATTGGGAATGCTGAGTAATTTTCATTCTCCTTTTTCCGGTGATTATCATTTCAGGGAGCTATGACAGTGACAGAGTACCGTGACCATTTCCTCCAGCTCGCTCGCTATGCCCCCGCTGATGTCTCCCATGATGGCGATAAGCAGGAGCGCTTCAGGGAGGGACTCGATGACCACCTGGAGTACGCGCTCATGAACCACTGCTTCGACAACTTCAACCAGCTGGTTGACGCTGCCCTCAACACCGAGCGCAAGCGCCGGGAGATTGAGGACAAGAAGAGGAAGATGGCTCCTGCTGCGACTGGTAGCAACACCCGGCCTCGGTACCAGTACCCGCAGCAGCAGCAGCAGCACCAGAGACAGGTCCAGCAGTACCAGCAGCGCTAGCAGCAGTACCCACCTCGTCCTCAGCAGCAGCAGCAGGTGGGACCGGGCCAGAGACTTCCAGCGCCTCCGGCACGCGCTGCTCCACCCGCTCCACCAGCTCCGCGGCAGGGAGTGCCTACTCCTCCTGCTGGGCAGCAGGCTCCAGCACTCCCACGGGTATGCTTCCACTGTGGCGAGCCGGGACACTACGCCAACGTCTGTCCTCGAAAGGCGCAGTCTGGATAGCAAGGGCGCCCAGCTCAGCCCAAGGCGCCATCCCAGGGCAGGGTGAACCACGTGATGGCCGAGTCAGCGGCTAAGGCTCCCAACGTGGTTATTGGTACGTTCATGGTCAATACTCACTCTGCTACAGTGCTTTTTGATACTGGTGCTACGCATTCCTTCATTACTCAGTCTTTTGCTGAACGTCATGGCATTCATACTAGCACACTGAAGAGGGGCATGTTAGTATCTTCACCGGGAGGGCAGTTGGGGTCTCATATCTTCTGTCCCAGAGTCAGTGTTGTCATAAGGGGGGTAGAGTTCAGTGCTAATCTGATGGTGCTAGACACCAAGGGTATCGATGTGATCTTAGGAATGGAGACCCTTGTTAGATGGGGTGTCAGGATTGACTGTGCTCAGAGGACTGTCCACTTGTTAGCGCCGGATGGACAGGAGGTCACAGTCAGTGCTTCGGAGCCTTCCGGAATTCTTTGTCAGATGGAGGCTAGACCCACGGATGGTATTCGCGTGGTGTCTGACTTCCCAGATGTCTTTCTGGATGATTTGCTAGGTATGCCGCCTGATCGCGACATTAAGTTTTCTATTGATCTCTTGCCTTGCACAGCTCCTATTGCTAAGAGGCCTATCGTATGGCACCCGTTGAGCATGAGGAAGTCAAGAAGACCATCGATGAGTTGCTAGCCAAGGGCTATATCCGTCGTAGTTTCTCTCCTTGGGCTTTTCCTGTATTGCTTGTAGAGAAGAAGGATGGAGCGAAGAGAATGTGCGTCGATTATCGGGATCTGAATGCCGTCACCATCAAGAACAAGCATCCATTGCCTCGTATTGAGGATCTTTTTTATCAGCTTCAGGGTGCTTGTGTATTCTCGAAGATTGATCTGCGTTCGGGTTATCACCAGCTGAAGATTCGTTCTGAGGATATTCCGAAGATGGCCTTCACCTGTAAGTATGGGCTATACGAGTATACGGTCATGTCCTTTGGCTTGACCAATGCTCCGGCTTTCTTCATGCATCTGATGAACAAAGTTTTCATGGATTATCTGGACACCTTTGTGGTGATATTCATTGATGATATCCTGATATATTCCAAGTCAGAAGCAGAGCATGAGAAGCATCTGAGGCTTGTGTTGCAGAGACTCAGAGAGCACAAGCTGTATGCCAAGCTCAGCAAGTGCGAATTCTGGATTGACGAGGTTCCATTCCTCGGTCATGTCATCTCCAAGGGAGGAATTGCTGTGGACCCCGGCAAGGTGAAGGATGTGCTTGACTGGGTATTACCGCAGACAGTGAAGGAAGTCCGCTCTTTTCTGGGCTTAGCAGGATCTTATCGGAGGTTCATTGAGAATTTCTCCAAGATTGCGAAGCCTTTGACTTCCTTGCTGGAGAAGGGTGTGGATTTCTCTTGGACTGATGAGCGTCAGAAGGCCTTCGAGGAGCTGAAGAAGAGGTTAACTACGGCGCCAGTCCTTACTCTGCCAGACCAGAGCAAGAGGTTCACAGTGTATTGTGATGCTTCGAGGGATGGTCTTGGTTGCGTTCTGATGCAGGAAGGCAGAGTTATCGCTTATGCCTCACGGCAGTTGCGCCGGCACGAGCTGAATTATCCCACTCATGATCTGGAGTTAGCCGCAGTTGTGCATGCTCTGAAAATATGGAGACATTACTTGTTTGGGCAAAGGTGTGATATTTACACTGATCACAAGAGCCTCAAGTATATTTTCACTCAGAATGAGCTGAACATGCGCCAGAGAAGATGGCTAGAGTTGGTCAAGGATTACGACCTGGAGATTCACTATCATCCGGGTAAGGCCAATGTTGTAGCAGATGCTCTGAGCAGGAAGAGCTATGTTAACATGGCCGTGGCTTTTCAGATGCCTCAGGAGTTATGCGAGGAGTTTGAGCAGTTGAGTCTGGGTTTCTTGCATCACACCTCGGGTACATCATTCGAGGCAAAACCCACTCTAGAGGCAGAGATTAGGCAGCATCAGAAGGATGATAAGAAGCTGCAGGAGATCCGTGAACTGCTCAAGATTGGCAAGGCACCTCATTTCAGAGAGGATGATCAGGGTACCTTGTGGTACAAGGGTCGGATCTGTGTGCCGGATGTAGCGGATCTCAGGAAGCTGATCTTGAGCGAGGCTCATGATACGGCATATTCCATTCATCCGGGTAGCACGAAGATGTATTATGATCTCAAGGAACGATTCTGGTGGTATGGAATGAAGCATTCCGTTGCGGAGTACGTGACTATCTGTGACACTTGTCAGCGTGTCAAGGCAGAGCATCAGAGGCCAGCAAGTCTATTGCAGCCATTGAAGATTCCAGAGTGGAAATGGGAGGAGATCACTATGGACTTCATTGTGGGATTGCCTCGTACTCAGAAAGGGTACAACTCCATATGGGTAGTAGTGGACCGGTTGACGAAGGTTGCCCACTTCATTCCGGTAAACACTACTTACTCCGGCGCTAGACTCGCAGAGTTGTACATCTCCAGGATCGTCTGTCTGCATGGTGTTCCAAAGAAGATCATATCTGACCGAGGATCTCAGTTCACTTCACGGTTCTGGGAGAGTTGCATGATTCGTTGGATACGAAGCTGCATTTCAGCACTGCTTATCATCCTCAGATAGATGGGCAGACAGAGAGAACCAACCAAGTGTTGGAGGATATGCTTCGAGCCTGCGCTATTCAGTATGGTACCAGCTGGGATAAATGCCTGCCGTATGCAAAGTTTTCATACAACAACGGCTATCAGGCCAGTCTGAAGAAATCTCCTTTCGAGGCCCTATATGGTCGGAAGTGCAGGACTCCGCTGTATTGGGATCAGATTGGCGAGAGGCAGATATTTGGTCCAGATATTGTTGAGGAGGCAGAACAGTTGGTACAGCAGGTGCGAGAGAACCTGAGGGTCGCACAGACTCGTCAGAAGAGCTACGCGGATGTTCGTCGTCGAGATCTGACCTTTGCAGTGGGTGATCATGTGTACCTGAAGGTCTCACCGATGAGAGGAATCCGCAGGTTTAATGTGAGAGGGAAGCTAGCCCCTCGATACATTGGTTCGTTCAAGGTGCTGGAACGGAAGGGTGAGGTGGCATATCATTTAGAGTTACCTCCCAATCTCTCAGGAGTGCATGATGTGTTCCACGTCTCACAGCTGAAGAAGTGCTTGAGGGTGCCAGAAGAACAAGCACCGATAGAAGGGTTGGATGTGCAGGAGGATCCGACCTACACCGAACATCCGGTAAGGATTCTGGAGACATCTGAGAGAGTTACCAGAAACAAGAAGATCAAGATGTGCCGTGTTCAGTGGAGTCATCACACAGAGGATGAGGCTACCTGGGAATTCAAATTTATTTGAATTCAAATAGAATTGTTTGAATAGTTTGAGTGTAGAAAAGAAAAAGGAAAGGAGAAGAAAGAAAGGAAGGCAGCCCAACCCAGCAGCCCGGTCTGCTCTCCTTCCCCTCCTCCCTCCTGGGCCGGCCCTCTCCCCTGGCAGCCCATTTCCCCTCTCCCCCTTCTCTCCCCGCGTGGGCCACGCTCGGCCCAGTCTCCCTCTGTCCCCAGCCCGAGCGCCCTCTCTCCCTTTCTCCCTCTGCCAGGCCGGTCCCACGCGTCAGCGCCCTCCCTTCCCTCTCCCTTCTTCCTTTCTTCCCCGACGCGCACCTGCCACCCGAGATCTCCGGTGAGGCTTCCGCGCTAGGCCCGCACGCCAAGGGTGCTTCGCCTCCCTACAAGTAGGATCCCCAACTCCCTCTGCCTCCTACCCTCGCTGCTACAGCCGCCACCGAAGCCCTAGCGCCGCCGCCCGCTTGCTCCGCCGTGCAGCGCCTCTGCTCCGTCGTGGGTCGGCCGCTCCGGTGCATCCCAGCCCCGGCCGAGGCTCGCAGCAGCTTCGCCGCCCCGCCAGGAAGCTCCTCGAGTCTTTACCCCTCGACCCCGAGCCCTGCCGTGCGGGAATCGAGCCGAGGACCGCCACCGGTATCCCACTCCGCCCCCGCAATTCTTCGTCGCCGGTGATCCCCGGACTCCCCTAATCCCCCTGGTGCCTTCACAGGACCCCCACGCGTTGATCCACGGTGACCAGGAGCCCGGAGAGCCTCGGCAACACCCCTCCCCACGAACACCGACCCGTCTCAGCCGCAGGATCTCGCCGTCGGCCATCTTTCGCTGCAGCTTCAGCCACTGCAAGCCTTTGGTGAGCATCGCATCTCCCCCCCCCCGGACCATTAGCGCTAGCCGTCGTGGATCGTAGACCACCGTAGGCACGGGAACGCGCGCACGCCGGCGAGCTTTGCTGACCCGAGCCGCCCATGCCGTGGCGTGAGCCATTGCAACCCCCGCAGACCTGCGCCAACTGCCCAGATGGGTTACGCGTGTCGCAAGCATCCTCCAGGGCCTGATCCCGTCCAAAATGGGGCCCGGAAGGCCGAGATCGGCCATCTCCGGCGAGCCGCCGCCACGGGGATGCACTCCGGCGAGCAATCGCCGCCGCCGGACCCCTTACCCCCATCCCCTTTGATCTGGACTGTCAGATCGTGATCCAGCGGATGGAACTCCCCCGTACCGGTTCAGCCTGCCAGAATTGCTAAAGAACCCTTGCGCTTTTCAAAAATCAACCCGCGCTCCTGTGCCGTTTGGAAATATTTACAGTCAGGCCCTATTTTTATTGTTTAGGCCCCCGAGTTCTTTAGAAATAGGACCCGCAGTCCAGTCCTAGTAGTTTTGCGTCTTAGCCCCTGCGTCTAGCCTTTAATTACGTTTAGGTCCCTGATTTTTGCCCGGAACCCCCCTGGAAGTTCTGTTTTCTCGCAGAAAAGCCCCTGAACCTTGTTTTAACCCTAGATTTCGCGTTTTAGCTCCGTTTTAGGTGATTCTCACGCTCACGCGATCGTTGTGACGCGTAGAATGGTTCTATCATAGTTTAGTGTGCTGTTTTTATGTAATGTTGTACTGTTTCTTATCTTTTGTCCTTGCTTGCATGTATGTGTATGTGCTGGACCATGTTTTGGCGTTGTGATCGTGAGTAGACGATGAGCCTTTGGATAAGTACCAGGAGCCCCCATCTTCTGAGCAGTTTGAGCAGCAGCAGGAGAACTTCGAGGAAGGCAAGTATAACATGAACATCCTATCACTTATAAATACAATTTCATATTGCATTTTAATTCTGTATGCCTATAAGGACTTCCTAGCCACCTTATCCTTTATATATACACCTTGGGTTGCATTTTGGTTAGTTGTGCTAGGTGCTGCGCTCTCACATACCTCGGTCCTTTTTAATTAAATTTGACTAATGGTTATATGCAACTTAAATCTGGGAGTGGCCCTCTGTGTTGTGTGCTTGAGTGGCTCACGTCTCCCTAAAAAAATGTTTTTGTTAGAAACATGGTTTAGGGGGCCAGCACGGTGCTTAGTGCTTGGTTGGCCACTCTCCATAAGAACCGGTTCACAGAGCGACAACCTGGGATAACCGCGCAACCACAAGACTGGAATGGGACGGTCTTGACTTACTAATTAGGTCATTCTGGTTTGGGAATAACTTACGTGCGTGGGCAAGAGGGGTGGTAAGCTTCAATGGTCCCTGCTCCTCCGGCTTGGTCTGTGCTGTGTGCTTGTACCCCCGGAGGTGGGCCCCATCGTCGTTGATCCGGAAACCTTAGCGGTTACACCTTACCAACGTGATCCTTTGTAACGGTCTCGTAGTGTGCTTGCTAGCCATCTCACCTAAGGAAGTGTGATGAACAACTAGCGTAGCTCACGACTTGTGGGTAAAGTTGTGCAACCTCTCGAGAGTGTAAAACTGATATATCAGCTGTGCTCACAGTCATGAGCGGCCCAGATCCTCCGTCTGATTAGTGGGGTTATCTTGGTGTGTTGGTTTGGTTTGGTTTCTCAGTAGCTTTAATAAATCCTGATTAATTATTATGTAATTCGGGTTATGGTAATTCATCCACTTGTAGTGATTAGCTTTAATAAAACTTGCCAAGATTAAAAGCTAATGCAGTTGAGTCAGCTAACCCTAGAGCCTCATAATTCGTGTTATACTTGTTGAGTACAAGTCGTGACTCACACTTGCCTCCTCTACTCTTCTGTTCTCTTTGGGACATCTTCGACTACTGCTCAGTACCCGGCGACGTGGAGGACTACATCAGCGGACTCGACGATTTCTAGGCGTTGTCTCCCAGCCCGCGTCCCTGTGGCGCCCTGCTCTTCATGTATTTATTTTACGCTTCCGCATTCCTTGAACTGATTCTTGATGATGCTGTTGTATATATGCGTGACTTGATCCTGTTGTGATATCTTGATGATTCTGTTGTGATATTTATTTGTAATTTATACGCTTTTATTTTCGAGATACGTGTTGTGATATCTTGATGATTCTGTTGTATATATGCGTGACTTGATCCTGGCGCATATATGATTGCTCGATTTATGTTCTTATAAATCGGGTGTGACACACAAGCTGGCCACTTCCGACTACGGTCACGCAGGTTCGAAGTTTTCTTGGTCTTGCAGGTTTTTACCGGCGTTTCGTGCGGGATTTCAGCACCATTGCAGCACCTCTCCACAAGTTGACAAAGAACGGACTGCCGTTTCAATGGGGACCAACACAACAACAAGCTTTTGAGGCTCTCAAAGCGAAGCTCACACAAGCACCATTGCTGCAACTTCCTGATTTTGAGAAGACCTTAGAGCTTGAGTCTGATGCAAGCGGGATTTGCGTTGGAGGAGTGCTAATACAAGGAGGTAAACCTGTTGCTTTCTTTAGTGAAAAATTGCATGGTCCTTCGCTGAATTATTCTACATATGACAAAGAACTTTATGCTTTAGTGCGAGTTTTACAAACTTGGCAACATTATCTGTGGTCTAAAGAATTTGTCATACATTCGGATCATGAATCTTTGAAGTACCTTAAAGGGCAAGCTAATCTGCACAAACATCATGCTAAATGGATTGAGTTCATAGAGTCATTTCCTTACATCATTAAACATAAGAAAGGGAAAGACAATGTGATTGCCGATGCTTTATCTAGACGTTATACCATGCTGTCCCAACATTCTCATAAAATCTTTGGCTTAGAGACCATAAAGGGATTATATGCTACTGATTTGGACTTCAAAGATGCTTTTGCAAATTGTAGAGAGGGAAGAACGTGGCAAAAAATTCTGCTGCGTGAAGGCCTTCTCTACCGTGCTAACAAGCTGTGTGTTCCAGCTAGCTCCGTTCGTCTTTTGCTATTGCAGGAGGCGCATGGCGGTGGTTTGATGGGATATTTTGGTGTTAAAAAGATGGAGGACGTGCTGGCCACTCACTTCTTTTGGCCACGGATGCGGCATGATGTGGAGCGCTACGTCTCGCGTTGCTCCACATGCAACAAAGCTAAGTCTCGACTTAATCCACATGGTCTTTATATGCCTCTTCCTGTTCCTCGTACACCTTGGGAGGATATTTCTAAGGACTTTATTTTAGGATTTCCTAGAACAAAGAGGGGGAGGGATAGTGTTTTTGTGGTTGTGGATCTGTTCTCAAAAATGGCACATTTTATACCCTGTCACAAGACCGACAATGCTTGACATGTTGCTGATTTGTTCTTTAATGAGGTTGTGCGTTTGCATGGTGTACCAAATACTATTGTTTCTGATAGGGATGCTAAGTTTTTGAGCCATTTTTGGAAAACTTTATGGTATAAATTGGAAACAAAGTTGCTGTTTTCTACTACTTGTCATCCACAAACTGATGGGCAAACGGAGGTAGTTAATCGTACCTTGTCTACTATGTTGCGGGCTGTTTTGAAAGATAATTTGAGGTTGTGGGAGGAGTGTTTGCCACATATTGAGTTTGCCTACAACAGATCTATTCACTCCACAACCAAGTTAAGTCCATTTATGGTAGTATATGGTTTCAATCCTCATGCTCTAATTGATTTGCTACCATTACCACCTTCTAAAATTGTGAACTTAGATGCTACACAACGCTCTGAATTTATTCTTAAGTTGCATGAAACTACTAAGTTGCAAATTGAAAAAACGAATGAAAAGTATCGAATTGCTTCTAGTAAAGGAAGGAAGGAGGTAAAATTGGAACCCAGTGATTTGGTGTGGGTTCATTTGCGAAAAGATAGGTTTTCGGATTTGCGAAAGTCTAAGCTCATGCCACGTGCCGCTAGACCTTTTAAGGTTCTTGAGAAGATAAATGACAATGCATATAAACTTGAGTTGCCCCCCGAGTTTGGGGTTAGTCCCGCATTTAACATTTCAGATTTGAAGCCATACTTGGGTGAGGAAGATGAGCTTGAGTCGAGGACGTCTCCAATTCAAGAGGGGGAGGATGATGAGGACATCTCTCCTTTGCATACAATGTAAGGACCGATCACTAGAGCACGTGGGCGACAGTTGGATCTCCAGGTATGTTCTAACCTTGTCAATTGTTTTCCAGAACTTACGCTTGGTTCCATGCATGTGTTATTGATTAGGAACAATGGAGAGGACCAGCAAGGACTTGAAGAAGGCCAAGGACTCAAGGAGGAGGAGCTAGGACATCCACACCAAGGAGGAGTCCATATCACCACGTGAAAACCTCAAATCGGTCACGCAACATTTGTAACGGACCCTTGTGGCCTGTTACAAGTCGCAACATCTGTAACGGTTGTTGTTTGCCACCCGTTACCCATAAGCGCAGCAGGCTTGACCCCGAACTCGCCACCACAACTCCCGTTACCGATGTGGACTTCTGGTAACGGGCGTGATAAAGGCCCGTTACATTAAAATGTTGTAATGGTCGTTAAAGTGCGTCCGTTACGAAAATTGTACTGTTGGTAACGGTCTCTTAATGTCCGTTACCGATCACTGTCGTATCGGTAACGGTCGTTTAAGGACCGTTACAGATAGGGTAGTGATCGTACCTAACTGCCGCTTGTAGTAACGCGCGTTACCGATGACCATTTGATGCCCGTTACCGATAGAGCGGTGTTACTTGTGTGATCTGTTGATGCCCATTACCAAAATCACTGGTGCAGCAGCCGGCGGGCGTCCTCCCGCGCGGCCATCGCCGCGACCGGCGCCTCCTCGGCCGTGCTCTCCTCCACCGCCGTCAAGCTGGAGCGCGGCGGCGCTGCTGCTGGACGTGTCCTGCTGCTGCTGCCTCCGCGCTGGTGTCACCGAAGGTGCCGGTGGACGTCGACCGCAGTGTCCTCCGCGCTGTCGCCATCCTCCAAAGCAGCAACCCTTTTTCCACTCTGTCACCGCGGCCGCGGCCACGACGCCGCCTCCTCCTCGGGTGCACTCGCCTCGTAGACAGTCCTCCTCAAGGTGGAAATTGCCCCCTTTTATTGAACTTTGCTGTCCTAATCCTCTTACTCATCGGTTTTGGTGATGAATTATGCTTATTTGATGTATGGAAATTGCCCTTGTTCATTGAACTTGTAGATGGCTGCTGCTGATCGGGCTTGGATGTACAGACAGCCCCGAGATTGGGACAATTTCATAACCAGGGTCAATGGTTTTCTAGGTCAAGCAGAGGTGGATATGAGAAACTGTGGTGTTCAGGCAATGTATTGCCCCTGTATAGATTGTCTCAACCAGAAGAAGTTCGGACAACGGGACAACACTTTTCATCATTTGATCACACGTGGTTTCACAAAAAATTACACGTGTTGGAACAAACATGGTGAGGAAGGCCTTAATGAAGTCGAAGCAGGATGCCTAAATGAAGGTGAAGTGCGACACCATGCTCAAGGCCTTAATGAAGGGGCAGCGCGATGCCATGATGAAGCCCTTGATGAAGGTGGAGTTTTTGAGGAAAATGAACCATTCCCACCCTTTGTGAGGAGGCCTGATGATATGACTGATCAAGAAGTTACGGGCTTCGATGATGGTGAGGTGTTGCAACGTGTGCACAATGTTGATCAAATGGTGCGGGATGTTGAGTTTCAAGGAGTGTACACAACTTCTGAATTAGCGAGGCTGAAGCAGTTCATTGAAGATTCAAAGAAATCCCTCTATCCTGGTTGCCAGAAGTACTCTCGCCTTTTTGGTGATCTAAAACTTCTGCAGCTTAAGGCAGATCATGGTTGGAGCAACAAAAGTTTCAAACAACTATTGGATCTGCTTAACGACATGCTACCTGAGCGAAACCAAGTAGCTGAGTCTGTCTATGAGGCAAAGAAGATAATCTGTCCTCTGGGAATAGAGGTTCAAAAAATTCATGCATGCAAGAACAGTTGTGTATTGTTCCGTGGAGATTATGCAGACCTTGACAAGTGCCCCAAGTGTGGGTGTGATCGGTACAAGAGGAAAAAAGATGGTGGAGATGATAATGCTGATGACGGGAACGTGCCCGTGGAGATCAGAGGCAAGAAGAAGGTTAACAGAGGGGGTCCTGTGAGGGTGGCATGGTATTTTCCCGTCATTCCCCAGTTGAAAAGATGGTTCGCCACAAGAAAGGAGGCCCAACTCTTGCGTTGGCATAAGCAAGGCCGAAAGAAGGAAAATGACAAGCTTAGGCACCCCGCAGATGCAGCACAATGGGGTAACATTGATTCCCACTTTAAGTGGTTGTTGATGATTGCAGAAACCTTCAGTTCGCTATGAGCACAGATGGCGTTAACCCATTCGGTAACCAGAGTTCAACACATAGCACTTGGCCTGTCGTGCTGTCAATGTGCAACCTTCCACCCTGGCTATGCAAGAAACGGAAATACATGATGCTGGCAATATTGGTCTCTGGGCCAAAGCAACATGGTGACTGTATTGATGTCTACTTGAGGCCACTAGTTGATGACTTGAAGATACTTTGGAAGTCTGGTGTGAAGGAGGTTTGGGATGAGTTCGGGCATGAGGAGTTCACATTGCTTGCCATGTTGTTCACCACCATCAACGACAACCCGGCTCATCGCAACCTCTCCGGCCAGAGTAAAAGGAAAGGTGCAGCTTGCCCACACTGCTTGGAAGAAACTTGCTCATTATGGCTAAGAAATTCAAAGAAATTCGCATTTATGGGGCACCGTCGTTTCCTCAGCAAGAAACATCCCTACCGGGACATGGATTGTCAGTTTAATGGGGAAAAGGAGAATCGAGCGGCGCCTCTGCATGTGACTGGAGATCTAGTCCTCTTGCAAGTGAAGAACATCAAAATTATCGAGGAGTTACCCAAAATGATTGAAAAAATCCTTGGCAAAAGAAAGAAACGAGATGGTGAAGAAGAAGAAGATGGGAAAGGAATTTGG
Organism: Panicum hallii; assembly: GCF_002211085.1. Taxonomy (NCBI): domain Eukaryota; kingdom Viridiplantae; phylum Streptophyta; class Magnoliopsida; order Poales; family Poaceae; genus Panicum; species Panicum hallii. The sequence goes on along the minus strand of NC_038042.1, from coordinate 12,879,504 downwards.
AACAAGAAATCAATTCTATGGGAGCTAGAGTATTGGGAGCTGTTGGATGTGCGTCATTTGATTGACAACATGCACGTCAAGAAGAATGTGTGTGAAAGCGTTTGTGGAACATTTCTGCAACAGAAGTTGAAAGGAAAAGATCATAAAAATGCAAGGGAGGATCTTAAAGATATGGGCATTAGGCCGAAGCTCTATGCAGAGGAAACAGACACGGGGACGGACCTTCCCGTCGCTGCAACCACCTTGTCAAATACAAAGAGAAAATAATTCTGTGAGTTTTTGCATGGTTTGAAAGTACCTTCAGGCTACTCATCGAACTTCAAGAGGCTAGTGTCGGTGAAGGACATGAAAATGAATTTCAACTTGATGAAATCTCATGATTGCCATGTGTTGAGGACAGCTCTTCTTCTTGTGGCACTTAGAGGTATCAAGACAGTACAGGTTCGCGACGCAGTCACGAGCTTGTGTTTATTCTTCAATGCAATAGAACAGAAGGTGATTGATGAGGAAGAACTATTGAAGTTAGAGAGGAGGCATTTCGAGACCCTATGCATGCTTGAAGCTACCTTCCCACCAACATTCTTTGATCTCATGATCCATCTAACAGCACACCTCGCGAGGGAGATCTGGTTCCTTGGCCCATCTTACCTTCATCAGATGTTTCCATATGAGAGGTACTTTGGATTCCTCAAATCATCGGTACATAACCGGTCATTTCTGGAGGGAGCCATGGTTCATGGCTATGGGACCATCGAAGCAGTGGAGTGGGCCATGGGTTATATGGACCCCCAAAACCCCATGGGGAAAAAGTCAATCACTCCGGATCCAGATGCCTTCAACAAGGCTCATTTCACCGTGATACAACAGATTGACCTGATTACACCATTTGCCAACAAGCACAACCAACAACTACATGAAGAAAACCCTGCCCGTAGTGAGGCTTGGGTTGCAAAGAAGCACATGCAATGCTTCAGCTGGTGGCTCCGAGATTATGTCGAGAGATGCAGCGCAGCTGTAACTAACAATCTGATAATGAAACTAGCAATGGGGCCATTATTCACTGTTACAACATACCAAGCAATGGATATCAATGGATACATGTTCTACACCATGGCCCAGGATGCCAAGAGCGTGTATCAAAACAGTGGTGTGCGTGTACGGGCCGTCGATAATGACATGCAGGCAGCCACATATTATGGTCAAATAGAGGAGATATGGGAGCTTGATTATGTAGGTTTCAAGGTAGCCTTGTTTCGGTGTAGATGGGTCAATGGGAAGAGAGGTGTGAGCAAGGATAAATATGGGTTTGTTAGTGTTGATCTGTGGGTCTTTGGTTACAAAGATGAACCGTTTGTTTTCGCCAAGGATGTTGAGCAAGTGTTCTATGTACCTGACCTTGCAAGGAAGAACTGGTGTGTGGTTATGCGTAGAAAAAAAAGGATTGTTGGGATTGCCAATGTTGTTGAGGAGGAGGAATACAACCAGTTTGATGAAATTCCATCCTTTGACACTTCATACATGCCCTGACTCTTGGCAACTGACAAAACACCGTACTTGCGAACCGACCATCATGAAAAAATCCATATACAGAAATCCTTTTTGTAATGTAGGATGTGTATTGGTGGAAATTCAATCTTTTTTGTAATATAGGTTGTGTATTGGTGGAATTTGAATCCTTTTTGTAATATATGATGTCTATATATTCTCCTGAGATACTATATATATTCTGCCTTAGATATATATAATTCTGTATATATTCTGCTTCAGTTCAGTAAGTGTGCTGCAGTCTTCTGAATTCTGTATCTGACATCAGTAACGGGCGTTACCACAACGCCTGTTACTAAATATACATCAGTAACGGGTGTTACCACAATGCCTGTTACTATGTATAAGTAACGGGCTTTACGAAAACGCCCGTTACTAATGGTCATATAGTCAGTAACGGGCGTCCCCTCAAAGCCCGTTACAAAGAGGTCATCAGGGGACATACATATTCGGCTAATCCCTTTCGCGGCTCTTCTCCTGCCCTAGCCCGCCGCCGCCACTCTCCTCGCTCGACTTCGCCGCCACTCTCCTCGCTCACCGTTGCCGCCATTCTCCTGCCCTAGCCCACCGCCGCCACTCTCCTCGCTCGCCGTCGCCGCCATTCTCCTCGCTCGCCTTCGCCGCCATTCTCCTCGCTCGCCTTCGCCGCCACTCTCCTCACTCGGCGTCACCGCCATTCTCCTGCCCTAGCCCGCCACCGCCACTCTCCTCGCTCGCCTTCGCCACCATTCTCCTGCCCTAGCCCGCCGCCGCCACTCTCCTCTCTCACCGTCGCCGTCATTCTCCTGCCGTAGCCCCACCGCAACTCCGGCCACGACGACGAGCCGGCCACCTCAAGCAACGAGGCGATGCGGATCCAGCCCGTCCCAACCACCATTCATGACAGAGGTTACTGCTGCTTGAACCCCCAATGCCCTCTCTCTGCTCGGCCACCCAATGTGCTCTTCGTGTCAAGGTGGATTAGGGAGATATGCTACTTTGCTGTTGTTTAGGGTCAATGCACATAGAATTATTCTCCTGGAATTACCTGCATTAGTTCACCATGCCTTAATTATTCATTTTTATTTGATGGACTATGGATTTGATGGATGAATGTTGATGGCCACATTCAGTCAGTGCGAAATGTATCGCAGTGGTTTATAATTTAGTGATAACTAGACTTTCCTATGCTGTGTTGTCATATATATTCTTATTGTTGGTGTCATGATGTGTGTATGCAAGCTGTCGATGGTAGCATGGCCTAATGATCGGTTGAACCGTGTAAGCATAGCCAACCAAAATCCACCTGAGTGGTTTGGGCATGGGTGATTTTCTTTCGTATCGCTTGTGCCCTGTAATCCCCGGCATGGTGGCACTACATGGTTCACTCAATCATCAGGCCATGGAATTGTTTGTAGCTTATTTAGAGTGTACATTGTTTTTTGCTGTGATAATCATACTAACTGATTGCTTTATCCTCTTGTTGCATGTACACATGGAACCCACAATTCATTGCTTCTCAAGTTGGACAAGGAAGCAGTTGAATTTTTTTAGTTTCTGCTTTGATATATAAGCATTGCTTCACCCTGTCAAAATGGTTAGCACCTATCCCCAACCTCTATGCTAAGTAAAATATGACATGTATGTCTATGCTGATTTCATTTAGGACTTGTACTGATTTCTAGTCTAATATTAGCTACTTTGTTTACATTTTCAGTCTTGCTTATGTTACTCTACTGACAACCTGACATATCATCTATGCAGTCTCCCACAACAACAAACTCCTGTAGTGACAGTAGTGCATCATCACAGCGCAACGACGGTGAACGTTCTTCATAGGCTCACTCAGCGCAGACTGCTACGAGTAGTACTCGATCCCGCGGGTTAAGGACACAAACCAAATGGCCAGAAGACAAGTTGACTGCATCTGGACTTGATGAAAAATTTTGGCCTACCCAGATGCTGCAAGGGAAAGATTTGTATTGGTCTGTGGCCTCATTGCTCGGGAGAGGGTGTCAATCAACAGGAAGCTTGAGGATCTCTCACCAATTGAGAAGGAACAGCTATTCAAAGCTTTACTGGAAAAGCTAGAGTACCCAGCCAATCTGGAACAAACTGTTCTCAACAAGGCAATTAAGGCAGCTATGTCAGATATTGCAACCTTGCAACGGCGGTTCAAGGCCCATTTAAGAAAAACTTATGTGAGGCAAGAGGAGTCTCCCTTTGAGAAGCATGGCTTTTTGAAGCCAGAAGACTGGGAGGTTGTGACAGTTCATGTATTTGTAAACTAGATATGTTTTGTTAGTGTGAAATATATGTTTGTTAGTATAAAGCTTGTGCGTGTTTATGTGAAGCTTTTGAAAATTTAAAAGTGCAAATGAAAAGGGTATTTTTGTAATTACAGAAAAACCTAGGGTTGTTTTTGTAAAATGTATTTGGATTAGGGTAATTTCAAAATAAGTGAAAGGTGGTTTTGTAAATATGTTTTTCTTACTTTATGTCTTGTAAAAAAATATGTAATCCAAAAGTTTTATTTGAAATGTGTATGTTGAAGTGTGTAAAAATTTTTGGTAAAATGGTAAAAATAAGGATATTTACGTAATTTTATAAAAGTACAAGTTCTTTTATGCAAATGTTTGATTTACAAAAGTAACTTTTAAATTTACTTAGGACTAAAGTGTAAAAGTGCAAGTCATCATGACATGTCTATCCAATCATAATGACGAGTCTATCCCGTCATCATGACGTGTCATAAATGCTTGCATTCAGGTCCTGAAATTTTATAAATTAAATTTTTAGGACAAAAGCAATTCGAATCTGACTTTTATTCAAAGATTCATGTGTAAAAATGTAAATTTTAAGTTTTTGAACTTGAGCCCTAAAGAAATGTTGTAGAGTTTGAAAAACTCTCCAACTTTCATTTTGGGCATTTCTTCATTTGAGTTTTAAATCAACGGGAAATTTTACTTTACGAACGAGCCCCTGCAGTTTTCTGTATTTACGCAAAGGTCCTTGGGAAATCCTGTTTCCCTTTCTCCTCTGTTCTTCTTCTCTCTCTGTTCTATCCGTTCCTGGCACTTCCTTTTGTTCCACCGTCAGTGCCTTCTCCTTGGTCTCCATCTCTATCTCTTCTAGCCCCTCCTCTCTCTCTCCTCCACCGGCCGGAGCAGGCCGGGCAGCTCCAAGCGCAGCAGGCGGCAGCGGGCGGCTCAGCAGGAGCCGAGCGGCGGGCGGCGAGCAGCCCAGGCCAGGCGGGGCGCGCGCGGGCGAGCGGCCGCGCGGCCCAGGTGCACTGGCGGCAGAGCAGCTCGGGGCCAGCGCAGCGGCCCGAGCGGGGCGCGAGCGGCGGCGGCCCCACGCGGGCACAGGCGCGGGCGACGGCTGGCGAGCGCGCGGCTGGCGGGCAGCACCGAGCGGAGCTGGGCGGCGTGCGGGGCCGGCTCAGGCGCAGCCGTGCGGGGCGCGGGGTCCCAGGCCCAGGGGCGGCGCGCGGCCCAGGTGCGGGGTGAGCAGCGGACCAAGGCGCGGAGCCGACGCGCGCGGACCGTGCACTAGTGTGGCGCGCACGGGAGCCAGAGCGGCGCGCGCAGGCGTGCGGCCTGAGCGGCCAGGACAGAGCAGGGAGTGCCCGAGGCTGGCGGTGCGGGCGACTCGTGGGCGCGGCGAGCGAAGGCATGCTGGTGGCGTTGGCGGCGCGCGGGAGCAGGACTGGCGCCGGGCGTTGGGGCGAGCGGAAGCAGGCCAGCGGCGCGCGGACGCGCTGGCTCGGGTGCGGAGCGCAGGTAGAACGCCGCGCGGATGGAGCGAAGCGAGCGGGTGTCGTGCGACGCAGCGAGGGTGGCTCGTGGTGCAAGCGTTCGGGCGAGGTCCCGGGCGGCAGAGCGGCGCGACGCTATTGCACTGGGCGAGCGGAGGTGCGCGGCTCGAGAACAGGCACTGCACTAGAACAGACGTGGCGCAAGCAGGAACGCGCAGGCACGAGTGTGGACGCGGCTCGCGCGGGAGGCGTAACGCTGACGCGTGAGTGGCACGCGAGCCAAGCGGCGCTGGAGCGGTTCGCGGACGGTGCAGGAGCGAATAGGAGCGACGCCGAACGGGTCGCGCGAGTGTGCGCGCGGTGACGCGCGAAAGCTGGCGAGTCGGAAGGAGGAGTTGTGGGGCAAAAGCGGCAGTTAGGCGTGAGGAGCTCGGAGGAGCCTCGATGCAACCAAACACGACAGTCCTGCAGGAAGTTACGCGGGTGTGCCAGACGTGTTTCAGTGGCACGTGTGCGTGAGCAAAAGAAGGTTTAACCCATGAGCAGGAGGATCTTGAGGTTCGCGGAGGATTTGGCATAGCGAACCCATTCGGCTCCATCATCTCGTTCCAGGGGTCCATGACGTCCAGCAGTCTCTACCTTCGATGATCGCTCAACCAACCGTCATCACCACGAATTACCACGGGGATTACCTCTTCGGCCATTCTCTACCTATTGCAATTCCCGGCAAGCTTCTTCGTTAACCAGGGAATCTCGTCGTCGTCGAGCTCATCCTATCGTCGCCAATCTTATTCACCGCGGGAATTCACTTCCGTTTGTTCTTCTCCACAACTAAGGTCTGCCCTAATTCTTTGAATCTTTCTAATGCCGGCGATTCCTTTGTCGGAATATTGTTGTTAATTTCCTGTTATCTATTTTCCCGAACCAGGGACTTGATTGCTATGTTTTAAAAAGTTCTAGGGTGTTCTTTATAAAATTTTCACAGCTTTCTTTATTTCAAACCAATAAACTTCTACATTTCATGGATTTTTTGTAAGAAGTTCATAAAAGTGTAAAATCAGTTTCGTTTGAAACCCTAGGTCAAAATCTACAAGTTTTATGTTGTGCTCTTGAATTGAAAGCCTTGATTTGTGGTCTAGGTTAAATATTAGGAAATGAATGCTTGATTTGTGTCTTTTGTGATATGCAGGAGTTGTAGCTTAACATAGATCATAAGATGTAGGTCTCAAGTACAGATGTGTGATCTCTAGTTAATCTTTTCACACGAGTACTCAGATTCCTGCCATCCAAACTCTGTCCTCGTTTTGATGACCATTTCCTTAAGGTTCTCTTCGTATAAAAATCCTTATTAATCCATGTGCATTTGCTGCTTAGCCACTACATCTCGACAGCTGTGTTCCATTGGCGGCTATTAGTTCAGCTGCTAAGCATCCGCTTTTCCTTAAGTCTATGATGTTTCTGCGTAACAGCTGTCAGTCGATACTTCTACCATCGGCTGATTAACTGATACGATTGTTACCTTTCTAGTATCGGCTACTGCCGATACAATCCTTTTGTTCTGTCCTACATCGACTACGCAGAGTCGATGTATCGGAAGGATACCCACGATCTTAGAGTTCTTACCATCGGCTGATCCAAGCCGATTCTAGTCGTTTACCATGTCGGTTATGGCCGATCGATCCTTAGTTTTCCCATCTCCATATCCGCACACCTCTATCAGCCGATTTATCGACTGAGAGATCGGCTATATATCTATCGGCCATATACCCTTAACCATACTCCAATCGGCTATACGTCACTCAATTGCTGTGCTGACGTAATCGAGTCGATATAACCACACCTAGTTATCTAGAATATCACTTAAGCACATCTCAGTTAAGACAATTGCTTTAGAAATCATCCTTCTGCCAGGGTAATCGATGCTTTCATCGATCATTTAGGAACCCGATGCACCTTTCCATCAGCTGAACCTCTGTTGTTTCCAATCGGCTCTGCGGTAATCTTCAACGAGTAGCCGATTCTAATTAGTTGTCCATCTAAATCTCTGTTTAAGTTTAGCTTCAAATCTTTTTGGTCGTTATATGAGTAGTATGTTACATGAATGTTGGATTGCAACTTTATTGTGAAGTAAAATAGTTTTGTGTACACATTTGAATGTAATATTGCATTGCATGTAGATACGACTACTTCTACAAACGGTACCTACGAGATCTCCCAGGAGTCTGCAGAGGATATTCCTGAAGATCAAGTGAACGTCATCAAGGAACTGACTGAAGCCCCGAACCAAAGTTCGGAAGATATTGACATTTCTGACTTCAGACCCACCAGTAAAGGCAAGCCCCGGACATATCCCATTACTTTATTTACACTGCAATCTAAGTCTATTATATTATATCTTGCATTAAGTCTAGGAATTGAAGTGAAACCCTAGATGCATGAATCCTAGGAATCCAATGTAATGCTCCCGAGTCCTTATCGGATAGTTGCTCCGCTAATAGGACCGGTAGAAGTCGAGTGATTTCCTGTCACTCGCGCGATATAGGAGTTGCATGTTTACATTTCTGCAACCACTATAAGGATGACGGACAGGGTCATGTATTGTATCGTGACCTGGAAGTTTACCCTGTCTATTTTGATAAAAGTTTTAAGGTCGAAATGTGTGGTAGTGGTGGCTAAGTTTTTGAAAGTACTAGCCACATGCCGCGAAATATGGTAAGCGGTAAGCCTAGTAACCAATCGGCCCGGCAAGTGGACATACCTCCCACCACTCGATTTTATGTTATGTATACACGCACCGATGTGCGGGAGTACGTTCTGCAAGGCAGACAGGAATACGGTTTTTGTAGTCGCGCTACAGACGTATGTCCTGTACACATTGGGTGTGCGTACGGTCCTGCAGTCGCTTGTGGTGGACCTGATCCACGACCCGGAATGAAAGGCAAACGGTTGCTTCGGAACGATCGTTGGATCTTCCAAGCGTGTGTGTTAGGTTTACCTTGCAAGGTTAAATTCGATTCGAATCGTCCGCCTCTCACGAGGATTGAGATTGCTTATCCCTTCTGCCACATTGAGTAAAAAGTGTAATTGATGATGAGATAATCTTGACGGATGATAATATCTATCATGCTTGTTTAGTATAGGTGCTAACCTAGAATGGCTAATCAAACTAGAATCTGAAAGCTAAAACTTGAAAGTAAATTATACTCTTAGTTGCTTTTCCGCTAAAATAAACCCAGAGCCTTTACAATGCCTTCATAAGTCTAGTTATGGGCTAAAGTATACCCAATCCCGGGTAAGCCTTGCTGAGTATTAGTATACTCAGCCTTGCTAGTTTTATGTTTTTCAGGTTAAGTTTTTGAAGACCCTACTCTTCCCTGGCCTTGGCCCTGTGCTCTTCCAGATGATTGGTCCGTGGAATAGAATCCGTCCCCGACCAACATTGGTGATACCGAGTGATGTCGTGCCTGGGCTTAGCATGACATCCGTCTTAACGACGTGTTGTAATCGTCGCGTATGTTTTCCGCTGCCAAAACCATAGCTTTAATGGTTTGTAATCTTTTCTCTAGATTTGAAACTTCATACTTCTTTTGGAAATTCTTATAATGTAATTCTCTATGATGTAAAATGTGATGGTGATTGTATCTCTGGACTCACCTTCGTGTGAGGTAACCTTATTGGATCCTGTGTATCGGTGGTTTATCGGGACGTTACCCGACAGGCCAAGGGATTATACCGTTTGAAGCACGTTGGAGCCCTCTGGAGTGGACTCGCGTACTTGAGCTGGTATAATTCAGGTTGGTTCTGCCACAGCTGGTATCAGAGCTATAAGGTTACCCTGGAGATACATTTTACCTTAAAAATGCTTTCAGTATAAAAGTTTGACCAACAAAGTATTTGACAAAACTACGTTGACTCCGTTAAGGATTATGCTTAGTACGTAAAGCCCTAGGGTAATGCTTATGAGGAAAATAGAGGTGGCTATAGTATATATATATAATCCTAACTTCCAGCATTACTTTTCCGTTAAAACTTAAATTCATGCACAACTCAACCTTATATTCTATAACGACATCTTCGACGATGAGGTAAGAAGGTAAGGATCCTCAGCCAACTGAGGGAGCTTGGCCTTCCCGTCGGTGATGCGAACCGAACGCTGTTTCTCAAGCAGTGGCCTACTTGAGATGCTGCCAATATACCAACTTCGGTTGATTATATTGGGAGTATATGGTTCGGCGCAGGGTATGGCGATCGCAGATCATACCCCCGCATTTTGCGGTACCCCCCGTGAATACGTTGTTTCGATAACGTATGCTAACGTTGTCTGTACGGCGGTAATTGTACAGATGCTGTTTCTATAGTGAACAGTAATGATTGGGGACGCTTTCATGACATGCTGGCATGAAAGGTTCGGTATATATATATCCCGTGTTTTCTGCAGGTATGCTAACCTCGTTACGTAAGCTTGAACGTAAGAACGACTAGTATATATATAGGGAGAGACGTATTTACATGATGCCACCGTAACTAACCACGTGAGACCAAGATTACTTGGCAGTTATTTTTATTTGTGAGGACGTGTAGAACGTGCATACATCATGACATCTTGGATTGACCTGATTGCCTTGGTTGTTACGTTGATGTACTGAAATATGTGCTTGTACTGAATGTCTGTTTTGACTCTGTGTGGTAGAAGCCAACGTAATCTGATAGGCTAACTTAGAGTTGAAAACGCCTTTTGTGAATCAGGTGAATTGGGCTTTGTTTGAACCCTATCACCGATCTTAGCTTAACAGCCAAATCAAATCCTTGATTTTGCTTTAAATCTGTTTCGGCAGAACCATTGAACTTCTCCTTTGATGGTTAAACCTTGATAATTATCATCAAATCCTTCAATCCATCATTTGGTGATCCATCTATCCTCTCTTGATGTTGTACCTTGTCTTGTTAGCTATTCTGGTTACAACATCTGAGAGCTGTACCATCAATTTTTGCTCAGATGATTTTGGATAAATTAAAAAGATGTATGGCAATAATTACTTTTTGAATACAATTCTACTAGCAAAAGTCATGCATTATAACATATACCATTTCTGGTCGGTGCATGGTGTTGCATCATTATCGAAAACCCGTAGACTAACTAACGGGTATGCCTCCGGTGCAACTTCGGGTATCTTGGGTTTCCTAAGTCTATCTTGTTGCTGTTGGCCACTATAGGGTTGCTATTCCTCTTTTGTGGTGGTGTTTAATCACATGACCATGATGCCGTGTCGGGAACCTAAGGCCTCATGTGCACTGCAGTCACATGATTGAGCCATTAGGAGCGCACTGGTGACTAGGTCCATGTGACGTAACCCCACTGCAAACTCTTCTTATGCAGCCTTACTAGTGTCCTAACTTCTAATCTTTGTCTAAGGATATAGGACTACCCAGGTGTTAGTTCCAAGAGAACGGTTGTAGGATGCGAGTCATATGCATCATCAACTCATGAGGGTATGCATCATACTCCATGCATTTCATACGTGCATACATTGCAAGTATCATCATCCTTGCATCATGGTGTATGCATCATTTGCTCAACATCATGGTAATTGCATTGTGGCATATGCATCATTTCGGTCGTGCATGGGATCCCTCATTCTCATGTTGCATCATCATTGCAATCATACATCTCAACAGAGCATCACATTCATGGCTATATATATATCGAGCATTGCACTCTGAGTAGAGCATTTTGTCATTATCCCTTGATTGCATCAATATAAATGAGCATGTTTTGCAATCAATATCATGTAAATCATTCAGGTAATAAACTCTGAGCAAGAATGTTTCAAATATCACTTATCAGTCTCTTGTGCTATTCTTACTTGCTATTCATGAGTTTTGTGATGAATGTCGCCGACATTTATCATCCTTATGTTGTGATCTTAGCTCTATGAGAATTTGATCACCTTTTCCTCTCATATCTTATTAAACTCATCTGTGTACAATCTCCTCATGCTCTCGTTATACTCATTTCGTCCTTCTCTCGTCATCAACCTCAATCTTCTTTGGTGTGATTGCTTCTTGCCACTTTTGATGAATGATTTGCTTCTCTTCCCTTAAGGAGTCTTTCGTCCGAATCTCGGGACGAGATTCCTTTTAGGGGGGAGGGCTTGACAGTTCATGTATTTGTAAACTAGATATGTTTTGTTAGTGTGAAATATATGTTTGTTAGTATAAAGCTTGTGCGTGTTTATGTGAAGCTTTTGAAAATTTAAAAGTGCAAATGAAAAGGGTATTTTTGTAATTACAGAAAAACCTAGGGTTGTTTTTGTAAAATGTATTTGGATTAGGGTAATTTCAAAATAAGTGAAAGGTGGTTTTGTAAATATGTTTTTCTTACTTTATGTCTTGGTAAAAAAATATGTAATCCAAAAGTTTTATTTGAAATGTGTATGTTGAAGTGTGTAAAAATTTTTGGTAAAATGGTAAAATAAGGATATTTACGTAATTTTATAAAAGTACAAGTTCTTTTATGCAAATGTTTGATTTACAAAAGTAACTTTACTTAGGACTAAAGTGTAAAAGTGCAAGTCATCATGACATGTCTATCCAATCATAATGACGAGTCTATCCCGTCATCATGACGTGTCATAAATGCTTGCATTCAGGTCCTGAAATTTTATAAATTAAATTTTTAGGACAAAAGCAATTCGAATCTGACTTTTATTCAAAGATTCACGTGTAAAAATGTAAATTTTAAGTTTTTGAACTTGAGCCCTAAAGAAATGTTGTAGAGTTTGAAAAACTCTCCAACTTTCATTTTGGGCATTTCTTCATTTGAGTTTTAATCAACGGGAAATTTTTACTTTACGAACGAGCCCCTGCAGTTTTCTGTATTTACGCAAAGGTCCTTGGGAAATCCTGTTTCCCTTTCTCCTCTGTTCTTCTTCTCTCTGTTCTATCCGTTCCTGGCACTTCCTTTGTTCCACCGTCAGTGCCTTCTCCTTGGTCTCCATCTCTATCTCTTCTAGCCCCTCCTCTCTCTCTCCTCCACCGGCCGGAGCAGGCCGGGCAGCTCCAAGCGCAGCAGGCGGCAGCGGGCGGCTCGGCAGGAGCCGAGCGGCGGGCGGCGAGCAGCCCAGGCCAGGCGGGGCGCGCGCGGGCGAGCGGCCGCGCGGCCCAGGTGCACTGGCGGCAGAGCAGCTCGGGGCCAGCGCAGCGGCCCGAGCGGGGCGCGAGCGGCGGCGGCCCCACGCGGGCACAGGCGCGGGCGACGGCTGGCGAGCGCGCGGCTGGCGGGCAGCACCGAGCGGAGCTGGGGCGTGCGCGGGCCGGCTCAGGCGCAGCCGTGCGGGCGCGGTCCCAGGCCCAGGGGCGGCGCGCGGCCCAGGTGCGGGGTGAGCAGCGGACCAAGGCGCGGAGCCGACGCGCGGACCGTGCACTAGTGTGGCGCGCACGGGAGCCAGAGCGGCATGCGCAGGCGTGCGGCCTGAGCGGCCAGGACAGAGCAGGGAGTGCCCGAGGCTGGCGGTGCGGGCGACTCGTGGGCGCGGCGAGCGAAGGCGTGCTGGTGGCGTTGGCGGCGCGCGGGAGCAGGACTGGCGCCGGGCGTTGGGGCGAGCGGAAGCAGGCCAGCGGCGTGCGGACGCGCTGGCTCGGGTGCGGAGCGCAGGTAGAACGCCGCGCGGATGGAGCGAAGCGAGCGGGTGTCGTGCGACGCAGCGAGGGTGGCTCGTGGTGCAAGCGTTCGGGCGAGGTCCCGGGCGGCAGAGCGGCGCGGCGCTATTGCACTGGGCGAGCGGAGGTGCGCGGCTCGAGAACAGGCACTGCACTAGAACAGACGTGGCGCAAGCAGGAACGCGCAGGCACGAGTGTGGACGCGGCTCGCGCGGGAGGCGTAACGCTGACGCGTGAGTGGCACGCGAGCCAAGCGGCGCTGGAGCGGTTCGCGGACGGTGCAGGAGCGAACAGGAGCGACGCCGAACGGGTCGCGCGAGTGTGCGCGCGGTGACGCGCGAAAGCTGGCGAGTCGGAAGGAGGAGTTGTGGGGCGAAAGCGGCAGTTAGGCGTGAGGAGCTCGGAGGAGCCTCGATGCAACCAACACGACAGTCCTGCAGGAAGTTACGCGGGTGTGCCAGACGTGTTTCAGTGGCACGTGTGCGTGAGCAAAGAAGGTTTAACCCATGAGCAGGAGGATCTTGAGGTTCGCGGAGGATTTGGCATAGCGAACCCATTCGGCTCCATCATCTCGTTCCAGGGGTCCATGACGTCCAGCAGTCTCTACCTTCGATGATCGCTCAACCAACCGTCATCACCGCGAATTACCACGGGATTACCTCTTCGGCCATTCTCTACCTATTGCAATTCCCGGCAAGCTTCTTCGTTAACCAGGGAATCTCGTCGTCGTCGAGCTCATCCTATCGTCGCCAATCTTATTCACCGCGGGAATTCACTTCCGTTTGTTCTTCTCCACAACTAAGGTCTGCCCTAATTCTTTGAATCTTTCTAATGCCGGCGATTCCTTTGTCGGAATATTGTTGTTAATTTCCTGTTATCTATTTTCCCGAACCAGGGACTTGATTGCTATGTTTTAAAAAGTTCTAGGGTGTTCTTTATAAAATTTTCACAGCTTTCTTTATTTCAAACCAATAAACTTCTACATTTCATGGATTTTTTGTAAGAAGTTCATAAAAGTGTAAAATCAGTTTCGTTTGAAACCCTAGGTCAAAATCTACAAGTTTTATGTTGTGCTCTTGAATTGAAAGCCTTGATTTGTGGTCTAGGTTAAATATTAGGAAATGAATGCTTGATTTGTGTCTTTTGTGATATGCAGGAGTTGTAGCTTAACATAGATCATAAGATGTAGGTCTCAAGTACAGATGTGTGATCTCTAGTTAATCTTTTCACACGAGTACTCAGATTCCTGCCATCCAAACTCTGTCCTCGTTTTGATGACCATTTCCTTAAGGTTCTCTTCGTATAAAAATCCTTATTAATCCATGTGCATCTGCTGCTTAGCCACTACATCTCGACAGCTGTGTTCCATTGGCGGCTATTAGTTCAGCTGCTAAGCATCCGCTTTTCCTTAAGTCTATGATGTTTCTGCGTAACAGCTGTCAGTCGATACTTCTACCATCGGCTGATTAACTGATACGATTGTTACCTTTCTAGTATCGGCTACTGCCGATACAATCCTTTTGTTCTGTCCTACATCGACTACGCAGAGTCGATGTATCGGAAGGATACCCACGATCTTAGAGTTCTTACCATCGGCTGATCCAAGCCGATTCTAGTCGTTTACCATGTCGGTTATGGCCGATCGATCCTTAGTTTTCCCATCTCCATATCCGCACACTCTATCAGCCGATTTATCGACTGAGAGATCGGCTATATATCTATCGGCCATATACCCTTAACCATACTCCAATCGGCTATACGTCACTCAATTGCTGTGCTGACGTAATCGAGTCGATATAACCACACCTAGTTATCTAGAATATCACTTAAGCACATCTCAGTTAAGACAATTGCTTTAGAAATCATCCTTCTGCCAGGGTAATCGATGCTTTCATCGATCATTTAGGAACCCGATGCACCTTTCCATCGGCTGAACCTCTATTGTTTCCAATCGGCTCTGCGGTAATCTTCAACGAGTAGCCGATTCTAATTAGTTTGTCCATCTAAATCTCTGTTTAAGTTTAGCTTCAATCTTTTTGGTCATTATATGAGTAGTATGTTACATGAATGTTGGATTGCAACTTTATTGTGAAGTAAAATAGTTTTGTGTACACATTTGAATGTAATATTGCATTGCATGTAGATACGACTACTTCTACAAACGGTACTACGAGATCTCCCAGGTCTGCAGAGGATATTCCTGAAGATCAAGTGAACGTCATCAAGGAACTGACTGAAGCCCGAACCAAAGTTCGGAAGATATTGACATTTCTGACTTCAGACCCACCAGTAAAGGCAAGCCCGGACATATCCCATTACTTTATTTACACTGCAATCTAAGTCTATTATATTATATCTTGCATTAAGTCTAGGAATTGAAGTGAAACCCTAGATGCATGAATCCTAGGAATCCAATGTAATGCTCCCGAGTCTTATCGGATAGTTGCTCCACTAATAGGACGGTAGAAGTCGAGTGATTTTCCTGTCACTCGCGCGATATAGGAGTTGCATGTTTACATTTCTGCAACCACTATAAGGATGACGGACAGGGTCATGTATTGTATCGTGACCTGGAAGTTTACCCTGTCTGTTTTGATAAAAGTTTTAAGGTCGAAATGTGTGGTAGTGGTGGCTAAGTTTTTGAAAGTACTAGCCACATGCCGCGAAATATGGTAAGCGGTAAGCTAGTAACCAATCGGCCGGCAAGTGGACATACCTCCCACCACTCGATTTTATGTTATGTATACACGCACCGACGTGCGGGAGTACGTTCTGCAAGGCAGACAGGAATACGGTTTTTGTAGTCGCGCTACAGACGTATGTCCTGTACACATTGGGTGTGCGTACGGTCCTGCAGTCGCTTTGGTGGACCTGATCCACGACCCGGAATGAAAGGCAAACGGTTGCTTCGGAACGATCGTTGGATCTTCCAGCGTGTGTGTTAGGTTTACCTTGCAAGGTTAAAATTCGATTCGAATCGTCCGCCTCTCACGAGGATTGAGATTGCTTATCCCTTCTGCCACATTGAGTAAAAAGTGTAATTGATGATGAGATAATTTGACGGATGATAATATCTATCATGCTTGTTTAGTATAGGTGCTAACCTAGAATGGCTAATCAAACTAGAATCTGAAAGCTAAAACTTGAAAGTAAATTATACTCTTAGTTGCTTTTCCGCTAAAATAAACCCAGAGCCTTTACAATGCCTTCATAAGTCTAGTTATGGGCTAAAGTATACCCAATCCCGGGTAAGCCTTGCTGAGTATTAGTATACTCAGCCTTGCTAGTTTTATGTTTTTCAGGTTAAGTTTTTGAAGACCCTACTCTTCCCTGGCCTTGGCCCTGTGCTCTTCCAGATGATTGGTCCGTGGAATAGAATCCGTCCCCGACCAACATTGGTGATACCGAGTGATGTCGTGCCTGGGCTTAGCATGACATCCGTCTTAACGACGTGTTGTAATCGTCGCGTATGTTTTCCGCTGCCAAAACCATAGCTTTAATGGTTTGTAATCTTTTCTCTAGATTTGAAACTTCATACTTCTTTTGGAAATTCTTATAATGTAATTCTCTATGATGTAAAATGTGATGGTGATTGTATCTCTGGACTCACCTTCGTGTGAGGTAACCTTATTGGATCCTGTGTATCGGTGGTTTATCGGGACGTTACCCGACAGGCCAAGGGATTATACCGTTTGAAGCACGTTGGAGCCCTCTGGAGTGGACTCGCGTACTTGAGCTGGTATAATTCAGGTTGGTTCTGCCACAGAGGTGTTTGTGCAGGAAACCAATTCTCCTTTTTTTCAGCGAGTGAGCCAGGAGATGAAAGATAAGAGAGCATTGCATAATAAGCCGCACAAGACGGGGAGAAAAGGTTATCATGGTAAAAGGAAAGAGTGGGAGGAGGAGGATGCAAAGCTAGCTAGAGAAGAAAAAGAGAACCCTTGGGACCAATTTCCTGGACGTTCGAGGTCATATCTGCGGGCAAGGGCGGCGAAGAGGATGACCACTAGTGAAGGCACTAGTGAAGGAAGCAGGGACATAACATTCAGTAACCCTGCGGTGGTGGGGCTAGCAAATAAGGTGAAAGACCTTGCATCTAAGGCTAGCGATGGTTCTTTCACTGGGGTTAGGGAGAATGATATCCTCACCGCGGCACTTGAGAATCCAGAGCATCGAGGTCGGGTCCGAGGCGTGTCTAGTTCAGTTGGCTGGGGTAAAGGGTTTGGTGAAGAGTTTGCTGGAATGTACAGGAAGAAGAGGAAGAAGACGAAGGAGAGGTCTGATGCGGAGAAGGAAAAGATAGT
The DNA here is from genome assembly GCF_002211085.1 of Panicum hallii. Classification (NCBI taxonomy): domain Eukaryota; kingdom Viridiplantae; phylum Streptophyta; class Magnoliopsida; order Poales; family Poaceae; genus Panicum; species Panicum hallii. The sequence goes on along the minus strand of NC_038042.1, from coordinate 12,862,260 downwards.
TGGTGACACAGCCATTAGAGTTATCAACATGCTAAGACAAGCAGGCGTGGTTGTTCTGGATGCTCTGTGTCCTACCCAACCAACACACATTGGTAGCAGCGAACAAGAAGATGCGAGTGTCAGTGAGGAAGAAGATGTGCGTGGCAGCGGGGAAGAGCATGGGCCATTCAACGAGAACAAAGCGAATGTACAACACAGTGATAGTCGATCATCTATGCTGGACACGATAGATAAGCTGACACAACCAACCAAGTGCAGCCTTTTGGATGGCATCGGGCATAACTTGGAGCTCGCAGTAGCCACTATCTATCCATATCAAGAGACTTGCCATTGTGTACCGGTGCAGGAAGGGTATGCAGTGGTGCAACCTACTTATGTGTGGTCCAATACGAGTCACTTCCGTCTGCCTGTGCCAGTAGGGGGAGATGAGATAACAACCTTAGGTGAGGCTCTCAGTACAAGGATCCAATGGTCAAAGTACCAGATCCTTATACCACCCAGGACGAGACAGCCCAACTCTATAACCGCATCAGGTAGCAGGCGTACAGCATTAGATGCAGGTACTGCAGCTCAGCGTCCGCAAGAGAAGGCTCAGCAGCAGCAGCAGCTCAGCAAAACTACACAGCAGCAGCAGGAGAAGCAGGAGTCACGACAGGAGCCTCGACGACAGGAGGAGCCTAAGCAATCTCCGCCTAAGCATCAGCCACAACCGGAGCCTCTACAACAGAAGGAGGGAGAGCGTAGCCAATCTCCGCCTGAGCAGCAGTCACCACGGGAGGAAAGCAGGCCAGGAAACCTCTACCAAAAGATGAGCTTGTTAACACTATTTGGACAACACAGAATCCAAAATACAAGCCTGGTGTGCCTATGTTGTCAAAAGTGGATTTAGAGGCTGCTGGACCAAATTGTGCCAGGTTGCATGCTTACGTCATGGAACACAGTAAGGATAAACTTGGCTTTCCAGCAAAGGTGGCTCAAGCCTACTTTCAAGGTGATGGTGATTTAATGTTAAACGTTGCATTCAATGACGTGTACGACCTTATAACCCTAGGTGCTCTGGATGTTAGCTTCTTGAGGTTGTGGACATTGTAAATCCCTTCAAACAAAAAAATATATTTCTTTAATTTTGACCACAAAGTTCATGCATGCTAACAATTGGATTATTTGTAGGAAAATGATGCAGAATGCAGCAGAGATGCAGTGCAGTGTTGGGTTTTTGGACCCACAGGTTTTCACCACCACAGTGATTTCTCACCAGCCTAGCACTGTAACACAAGCAATTAAAAATGCTATGAAGAACGACTATGTGGTGGATGCCTACAACACTGGTGGCCACTGGGTAACAGTGATCATCTCTATGAAGTACAAAGAGGTTTGGTATTTAGATTCTGCTAAACTATTTCCCGGTCGAAAGTTCACGGACGTCCGACATATTGTGAACTGGTCACTATCTTGTAGGTTTTGTTCACGAAAAATCAATCTCTTACTGTTTCTAATCGGTATTGCTGATCATGTAGGGCCTTTGATGCGCGCATGGAAAAAATGATGAAAGCAAATAAGAAAAAGCCAAAAACCAAACCTAAACTCACGCACAGGATAGATGTTAATGTAAGACTGAGGTTTTTTATGGTCCCTTCATACCTATTTGGTTACTGCATTAACTTGTCATTTTGGTACCTTCTTGCAGTGCACTCAACAGCCATCGGGGACCTTTTTGTATGGATTCTATGTGGCATTCAATATGCTAAAACTAGTCGGTGACATACCTATAATGAAAAAGGCTGCTGTAAGTATATACTGCTCAGCTTTGTCTCTGCTCATATTCTCCATTTGATTTTAGAAACTGATTTGTACTTGTATTCTCATAATGATTGTATTTTGCAGGATTTCAAAGCTGCCCTAACAGTTTCTATAGAAGATCTATAGCCGGTCCGGGAGATGTTGTGCGAGTTCACTCTTAAGGAGACCCTCGACCCAAAGGGCAACTTCTATAGCGCCTTCTATTTATGATGCACCGTGAGTTCATTGTAGCTAGAAACTTGAAACTTGTTGCATTCAGAGCTTCAAACTTGTTGCATGTCTGATGAGGAACTTGATGTGATCTTGTGTATATTCGTGATATCTACTTGCTTGTGTATATATGTGATGAAAATGTGTTTGTGATGTCTACTTGCTGGTGGCTGCCAAATCCTAGCTGGTTCCAGGATGCAGCCAATGATCTGGTGGCTGCCTGGCTGGTACCAGGATGCAACCAGAAAAAAGCCTGGTTACTGTAGGGGTGGCCTACGTATAGGTAACGGGTGTTAACTAAAGCACGTTACAACAACTAATCAAAGAGTAACGGGCGTTAACTAAAGCACGATACATAGTGAGATCAGAAAGTAACGGGCGTTAACTAAAGAACGATACATAGTGAAAGAACTGTTAAAGATATGGTCCAAAGGTAACGGGCCTCGATTCAGCGCCCGTTACGTGTAACATTTGTAACGGGCTTAACTTACAGACCGTTACAGATACTTCTTCAAAGTAACGAGCATTACTTAAAGGCCGTTACAACCTTTGACCAGTGGGCCCAGAAAGAGACATGGAAAAATGTATTTGTAACGGGCAGCTTGCAAAAGACCATTACATTTCTTTGGTTTCTGTAACGGGCTGCGTGTCTGTGCCCGTTACCAAAGGTCCCTGTGGGCCCAGAGAAACAGCCATTTAAGATGGCCGGTAACTACATGTGGTAACGGTCTTTGTTAGACGCCCGTTACAAATACGTGTTATTAGTAACGGGCAATTGCCCGTTACCTTTGTTCGCTCATTTGTAACACTAGATCGGTAACGGCGCTTTGCCCGTGACCAAAGATCATCTATGCCCGTTACCAATATACATGTTTTCACGTAGTGTATCTAACTCGACTTCGACTCCACCTCGGATTCTAGAACCTTACTTCACTAAAACTGACGCCCTGGCCACATACGGTGTCGGATTTGGACATTCTATATATGGTTAGAACCAGAATTTCATAGAGCTTCCAATGGTATCGGTCCCACCTTAAAATTCCTTCTAAGTCTACGGGAATCATCGACACAAGTGGGCCTCCAGAATCTGACAGGGTGCTGTGTCACCGTCTTTTGGGCCGTTGCCCCGTGTACTGTGTTGAAGCCAGGGTTGCGTTTAAGGGACTTGCACGCCCCTAACTCCCTTTTATTCAGTAGCCATCACCAATTTAGGGTTTGGGGTTTTGCTTAGATTCAATCTGTCCTCGAACAGTGGCGTCGTTCATCGGTTTGTGAGACTCCACCTCGTAATCAAGTCTGTTTAATTGCATCTCCTGTTCTTGTTTGTGTTCTTGATTGCGCTTGCAGGGATAAGCCTTCGTGGCGAGGTCATTCGTGTGACATGGGTGATAACCAATGGAGCAGTGGTGTAGTGATTGTGGGGTTCTGTTTGTTCGGAGCCTTGGATCATCAACGTCGAGTTCTCCACCAATCAAGTTTGTCGTACGTCTCGGAAGATCGGGATTCAACCTCCTATCACATCCAGTTTCTCATATTCACCGCCGCGATAGAGGATACAGTCATTAGGACATGCATGAATCTTTTATACTTTCAATCCAAGAGGGCAAACAACCTTTTTTTGCTTCATATGTTGTCGAGAGAAGTTCATTACCCTTAGGAAGCATGTTCTTTATGATTCCCAATAGCTCCTCAAATCTCTTATCGGTAACACCATTTGCCGCCTTCCACTGCAGCAATTCTAGTGTGCTACCCAACTTTTTATGCCCATATTCTTAATCTAGATACAACAACTTTTTGTGATCCACCAACATCTTCTCAAACTACTTTGACTGCTTCACAATTTCACTATCTTTCTGCGCATCTAGCAACACCTGACCTAGTTCATCATGTTGTTGCTCTTCTGCGGCATTTTCTTCAGTGTCATCCATTGGTTCATCATCAAAGGCACCCGCTTCATATAAGTGAGCCTAGTCTGGAATGTTGTTATCATCATCGTCTTCCATCAGAACTCCAGGTTCACCGTGCTTGGTCCAAAGAGTATAGTTATCTATGAAACCCCTTTCAATAAGGCAGTGCTTCTTCTAGAAAATTCTTTGTTATTTCTGCAAATGCAGTATGGACAGCACATGAAACCTTTCGATGATCTGTGGGCCTCAGTCGCATCGAGAAAAGACTTTAGGCCATTAATCCACACCATAGTGCACCGATCACCGTACATCCATTGTCGGTCCATCTGCATTCATATTTTTCACTAAGGAACACTTTGGATGAGCAATTTAAGTCAATGGGATAGAGCTTCATAATTTTTTATTAAGGAGCTATAATTAAAGATGCACATCTTCCTTAATATGATGAAATAATATTACTATTACGAAGGACCAAACTCTAAATAAATGCATTCTTTAGAATATGCTCATATTCTATGCATACTTTAAAAAAATAAATATTTCTAATTATAGGGCATAAAAAATTTCACACATAAAAAAAGAAACAAAATATTACCATAATGAAGTAGGAAATTACAATCTATCCAATAAAGTTTATCTACACTACATGTATAAATACAAATCTCTCCATTCTCCACCATTATCCCTAATTCTAAAAATTTCATAAAAAATAGCAAACTAAACATAAATAAGGTTGAAATGTAGGATGTGGCAATCTATCCAAAATTATCCTCTAATACATGTATATATACAAAATCTATCCATTCTCTCTCATTCCAAAAATCGTAAATTTCTCTAGCTACAAAGCATAACAACTAGCAAACTAACCATGAATTAAGAGAGGATGGACACTAGTACATAAACGGTTTTGGCTGATGGTCTAAATGGCATTATGCTGGCGGTTTGAGTTTGTGCCAGGAACTCTCTGCCATCACAAATGGCCATTTAGGCTGGCGGTTCTTGACCGGCAGCACATATGTACCTTTGCTGGTGGTTGGGTAAACCCGCCAGCAATGATTCATATGTGCGGGCGGTTCCTGACCGCCAACAAAGATGATATGCTGGCGGTTGGTAACCCGCCATCACAAATGTTTGATAAATTTGTAAAAAATTAAATATATATAAATAGATTGATATACATATACAACCACATCACACCGCATGGCCTCAAACATGATATAAATATACAAGCACATCAAACATCTGAATATTTAAAATGCATGCAATTGAAATATTCGATAAAACCGGTATGTATTACATTCTAATTGTTCCATCCAAGATGCAAATGTCCAATTGCATGCCTACATTATATCATCTAGTTGATATTATTCTTAATATAAGCAAGAGGTACCGAATATAGTTAACATCGCCAATCCTGTACCCCAAGCTTTCGTCAATAAACATCAAAGCACGGATAACTGCATTGTCCTTAGCTTCACATTGACGAGGAAGTGCTTTGCGTTGATGGTCAACATTGGTTCCACAGCAGGAGACGGGATAGATCGAACCTCAGGTACAGGCCTTCCCTGGTATAGGGTGTCCTAGACTCGTACCAATGATAACCCAACTTCTTCAAAGTTTGATATAAAATATTTTGTAAACTCTTCGCTGTGAAGGTGTTACCAAACATATCCTACAACAGGGTGTTAGACAAATATTGTGAACTGCTTCACACTATGGAAGAAAGTACCATAATATTATTAAATTGGCAAAAACTCACATACAATGTCATTTTGGTTTCCTTGTGCAAGTCTCTCACAAAGACTAACAATATCATGTTCATTCTGTTTAAGCGCTCTGATTTTGAACCATGAAAATCCGGAATTAGATAATCATGCCTCTCAAGTTCTGCCAGGCAAGCTTCCATGGCACTTCTTTCATAAGTCATCTCAATAGCTGATTCTTTACCACTAGCCACTATTGGAATCATGGTTTCCTAATATTCTCTTGCTGGTTGCGGTATCTTGAAAGAGATTGTTAATTTTCTGAACTGTTGGCATTCCATGGTTTGCACTTGAGGAGTTGTACCACCTAAGCTGTTTACTACGTCGGCAAGCCATGTAAACACATCAATCCGCTGCATTAGAGGTAATGTAACATTAATAAGGATTAAAACAATCTTAATAAGAAAAAAAGATCGTACTATTCCTAGATATGGTATGGTTGCTTGGGGACATCGAGTTGGTCTAGTTCGGTTGACTTTGTTGAACATGATGTCCGGAGGGCGAGCCATAGGTAAAGGGTAATCATGATGCCCCGTACCACGACCAAGGCCACGACTAACACTAGCACGACCAAAGCCACAACTTGACATATGCCTATTCTTGAATAACTATGTAGGGTTATTATGCAGATTTCATAAAAATAACAAAATCCTAATCATAGTAACAACAACACATTCTATCAAATTTCATTCAAATAACAAATTATACTCTATTTAAAAACACAATAACACATTCGAACAGATAGACTGTAGTGCACTTGACTAAAATCAATTTACCCCGGTGAAGAAGAGACGAGGAGGGGCCGGCGTAGAGGAAGAGGACATGGCGGCACAGAGCAGAGGGGTTGGCGCGGAGGACGAGGACGTCGGGTCGGGGTGATGGCACGAAGGAAGAGGCGACGGCTATGGAGGATGAGGTTGTGGTGGCGTAGGAGGATGAGGGGCCGGCAGCGTGAAGGTAGAGGACACGTCAGCACGGAGGAAGAGGACACGGCGGCGTGGAGTGGAGGGGCCGTCATTGGTTGGGAACGGCGTGGCGGAACCGCCGGGGTCATGGCAGTGGCACGGAGGGCTGATGAGCTGGAAGAGATGGCGGCTGGAAGAGGCAGCGGCGGGGGAATGATGGTCAGTGGAGGGAAAAATTGGGCAACCTAGCGGCATCTGTTTGATTGCACTCTAGGACTAGCAAAATTTCGCTCCGTCCCCGCCAATATATGGTGGTATTTCTGCTGGCGGGTGTCAGTGTTTTACTGCCACGCCCACCGAGGGATACCCACAAGGTGGTGAGTTTGTAGGTAGGATGTCACCAAGATCAGAAACTCAAGGTTGCAAGGAACACAAGGTTTAGATAGGTTCGGGCTGCCGAGAGCGTAATACCCTACGTCCTGTGTGCGTTGTATTGCCTTTGATGATGATCATCCCTTAGGGGGTCCCTGTTCGCCCTTATATAGTCTCGGGGATAGGTTTACATGGATGTCCTAGTCAGGTACAAGCCCAGGAGTCCTACTCGAGTACTTCTCGGGTAGTTCCTTACCGTGTCCGACTAGTTTCACTACTGTACGAGTAGTCCTACTGCACTACGAGTAGTTACAATAGATGTAGGGCATAGGACATGTCCCATCCCGTATCCTAGGAGAAGTACGCCACATGCACAGTCCTGTGTACCCGGGTCTAACAAGCCCCCGAGCTCTTCATAGTCGAGTACCGCAGGTGTCCAAATACTTCTAAAGACGTCTTCGAGTCCTCTCAAACTTCATCCTGAAGGTGTCTTCCGAGTACTTCCTTGGCTGCGTCAAGGCTATGAGGTGCTCATGCCCGGAGTAGTTTGTCAAGTCTTCTTATATATGGGGTGCGATTAAACTCGCACTCCATATGAAGTAGCCCTTGAGCCATGGGTTGACTCGTAGAGTCAGGCTGAGGGTCAACTTAATCTTGAGTCTTCTATCCTTGTCTTCCAGCAGATTTGAAAAATAAGTCGCTGATGACACTTATTCTGCAGCCCCCGAGCCTTGAATCTAAATCCTAAGGTTTGGAACAAAGGATCCAAAGAATCGTTGCATGCAATATATGACGGTGATTGGTGAACATGGTGAACTTAGATTTGATGGTGAACATGGGCAAATTGGTTTAGTAAATTTGAAAACCTATTTTTTCAGGATGAATTCCCTGAAAAATGGTTAAACAAATAACATCTCCAACAAACACCCAAAATTACCTCCCAAATTAATCTTGGTTCCCAGAATCAATGACTAAATAAAACCTCTGGATAATAATCTGAACAAACCCCTTATTTTGGAATAAAATTCATGAAATAATGGTTAACAAACATCTACCCAAGATAAATCTTAAAAAGCCTCTTGGATCGGGTACTGTGGAGTAGTTTTACAGCTCCAGCATATAAGCATGAGAACTAAACCTTTAAACATGTTGCCCCCGGCGGCTAGTTTCAGCATAAAAGGAAGAAGTCGGGTCCGCGCGGTTCGCCTTTTCGAATAGTGCCTTGTTCCATCGAGCCCCCAAGCCAAGGAGCAAGATGAGAAGCCTAGAGTACATGTAGCAATTGGTGGCGTCAGCCCCCGAGCCCAGGCATCGGGCAAGTAGCTGCTGAATATTGAACAGTCTATGAAGCCATCTAGTTAGAGTCGATCCTGACAAGGGTTGTATTGAGGACAAGTACTCAAAATAGTCGAACAGGTATAGAACTAGTCATAAACTAGTAAAACTTCTTGCCATGGGAGCAAGGCCCCTTCAGTAACATAGTTGACGAGTCGAAAACTAGTAATACGTTACTAGAAATAAGGGAGCAAGGCTCCTTCAGCAAACTTGCGCATAGTACCGGTCGTAAACCAGTAAAACGGAGTTGCACTAGAAGTATGAGTGCAAGGCCCCTTCAATAACCCAAGATACTAGTCGGAAACTAGTAATTAGTTAATGTAAATATGGGAATGAGGCCCCTTCAGCAAACTTGCGCATAATACCAGTCGTAAACCAGTAAAACGGAGTTGTACTGGAAGTATTAATCTTCAGGCACCAATAAAAGATGTCCAAATTGATCAAGGATGAAAACAGTGTAGATGCTCGATATTCCAAGAATTAGGAACCTACCTGGCCACTAGGGTACTGTAAGCAATAAAATCTAGGGCCTATAACCTTGTGCACAATGAAAGGCTCTTCCCATCGCGAGTTAAGCTTGTGTAGCCTGGTATCGTCCTGGATCATCGAAGAACCATACCTCCAACATTGAAAGAGCGTCGTTGAACGTTCCGGTCGTGGTAACGACGGACTCCTTGTAAGTAGCGGGCCGACTGGAACAAGACATTGCATCTGATTTCTTCAGCTGAATCAAGCTCGAGATGACTTGCGGTGTCAGCCTTGCCTTCTTCAAACATCTCCAGTCATGGAGACTTCCACATCACGTCAGCTGGTAATATAGCTTCGGACCCATATACGAGAAACAAAGGTGACTGTCCTATGGATTTGCTTGGTTGTGTGCGAAGCCCCTAGACTACTGATGAGATCTCATTGATCCACTTGCCACCCTTTTTGCTGTTCTCATCATAGAGTCTTTTCTTCAATCCATCAAGAATCAAGCCGTTGGCACGCTCAACCTAGCCGTTGGCCCACGGGTGAGCCACTGAAACATATTTGACTTCAATAGAACTGCGTTCACAGAAATCCCAGAACTGATGCGAGTGGAAATTGGATCCCATATCTGTAATGATAGTGTTGGGGAAGCTGAAACGATGTAAGATGTCGTAGATGAAAGTAACGACTCGATCCGTAGAGAGCGTTGCGATTGGCTTATACTCGATCCACTTGGTAAACTTGTCGATGGCCACCAACACGTGTGTGAAACCTCCTAGCATAGTTGTTAAGGGCCCTATCATGTCCAGGTCCCAGCATGCAAATGGCCATGATGGTGGTATGGTGATGAGATTATGAGCCGGGACATGAGGCTATTTGCCAAAGAATTGGCAGTTGGTACACCGGCGGATGAGTGCTTCGGCATCTGCCAAAGCAGTCGGCCAGTAGAAACCAGATCGAAACGCCTTGTCGACTAGTGTGCGAGAGGCCGCGTGGTTCCCGCACATGCCTTTGTGAATTTCTTCGAGTATCTCTTTGCCCTCCATCATGCTGACAGACTTCATGAGTATGCCTGATGCTAATCCACGCTTGTACAGGTTACCCCCGACTAGAACATACCCTTTGCTACGCCTTAGGATGCGAGTAGCTTCAATGCTTTTTGGGTTGACGCTGGGGGGTAGTTTGTGCTCCTGGATGTAGTCGATGAAGGCCACCCTCCAGTCAACCTCGATCATCAAGATCTCTCGGTCGGGTTCCTTGGGCCCCTGAGTGATGGAACTTGAGTCTGGTGCCTTGATGGAAGGGTGATGCAACTCGTGAATGAAAACTCCTGGTGGGACATTAGCTCGATTAGAACCCAGTTTGGAGAGCACATCCGCGCCCACATTGTTGTCGCGAATCACATGGTGAATTTCTAACTCCGAGAACTTGTTCTCGAGCTTACGTATTTCCATAACGTACGCGTCCATGGTATCCTTATTGATGTCCCACTCCTTGTTGACTTGTTGAACCACCAGTAAGGAGTCACCATAGATGAGTAGTTGCTTGATGCCCAGAGAGACTGCCAGGCGCAGCCCGTGCCATAATGCCTCGTACTCGGCTTCATTGTTAGAGACCTTGATTAGTGTTTGGAACACGTACTTGAGCTGTTCTCCTCTCGGGCTGATGAAAAGTACTCCCGTGCCACCGCCACCGAGCTTGATTGAGCCGTCAAAGTACATGACCCAATGCTCTGGCTAGTTGGTTGGGGGTTCCACTTGATTTTCTTGCCACTCCGCCATGAAATCGACTAGTGCTTGCGACTTGATGGCCGTCCGGGGCTTGAAGTCGAGTGTGAGGGCTCCTAGCTCCAAAGCCCACTTGGAGACGCGCCCGGTAGCATCCCGGTTGTGGAGGATATCCGCCAATAGTAAGTCCGAGACCACCAGGATATTGTATGCATCAAAATAATGGCGAAGCTTCCTGAAAGTGATGAGTATACCGTAAAGTAATTTTTGAATCGTCAGGTAACAAACCTTCATCCAGAAAGGACTTCACTGAGGAAGTAGACTAGTCGCTGCACCCCGAAGGCGTGACCTTCCTCCTGGCGTTCCACCATGATTGTCGTGCTGATGACGTGAGTAGTCACGGGGATGTAAAGTAGCAGATTCTTGCCTGGTTGGGGAGCCATCAGGATGGGGTCCGACTGCAAATGGTGCTTGAGATCTTGCAGTGCCTGGTTTGCCTCCTTGGTCCACTGGAACTTGTCATGGCGCTTGAGCAATTTGAAGAAGGGTAGTCCCCTTTCTCCAAGTCGGGAGATGAAATGATTCAAAGCTGCCATGCAGCCTGTGAGCTTCTGGACATCCTTGATCATCCTTGGAGCATCCATGACTGTGATGGGGTGATCTTCTCCGGGTTAGCTTGAATTCCTCACTGACTGACAATGAACCCAAGTAGTTTTCCTTCAGGCACACCAAAGACGCACTTTGTCGGGTTAAGCTTCCATCAAAACTTTCACAAGTTGTTGAACGTTTCCTCGAGATCGGTGATGAACTCGTCATGGGATCTAGTCTTGATGACCACATCATCCACGTAAGCTTCAACGTTGCGGTGTAGCTGGTCCACAAGGCACAGTTGGATGGCCTGCTGATAGGTGGCTCCTGCATTCTTCAACCCGAATGACATTGTAGTATATGCAAATGCTCCAAAGGGGGTGATGAACGCCGTTTTAATCTAATCTTCTTCCTTGAGAGCTATCTGATGGTAGCCCGAGTAGCAATCGAGGAAGGAGAGCAAGACGCAACCAGCCGTAGAGTCGATGACTTGGTCGATGCGTGGGAGCGCGAAGGGGTCCTTTGGGAAATGTTTATTGAGATCAGTATAATCCACACACATTGTTATTCTTTTTCAAGACTAGTACAGGGTTAGTTAACCACTCGGGGTGGTACACTTCTTTAATAAACCAGCCGCGAGTAGTTTTGCTAGCTCTTTCTTGATGGCCTCTCTCTTGTCGGGGGCGAAGCATCATAGTCTTTGCTTCTTCGAAGTGGCTTTAGGGTCGAATTTTAGGCAATGCTTGATCAACTCCTTGGGCACCCCTGGCATATCCACTAGTTTCCACATGAATATGTCACGGTTGGCCCTAAGGAAGCTAACGAGCGCACTTTCCTATTTGTCACCTAAGCCGCCCCCAATCAAAGCAGTCTTGGATGGGCCGCCTTCTTGCAGCTGGATGGCCTTGATGCCAACGTTGCTGGGGTTGGGTTTAACCCTCGACTGGTTAGGCCGCTGGTTAGAGATTCCCATCTCTGAGTTGGTTAGCTCTACACAGCCGTGAGTACTTTTGTAGACGGCTCTGGCACGCGTGATGTCGTGGTGTACTCGATTGCTTCCTGATCACAGTCGTACGACTTCTTCAGGTCACCACAGAGTGTGAGTACGCCTGTCTTGCCTGGCATTTTGAGTAGCAGGTAGACATAGTGGGGCACGGCCATGAATTTGGCTAGTGCCGGTCTGCCAAGGATGGCATGATATGATGAGTTGAAATCCGCCACCTCGAACTTGATGTACTCAGTGCGGTAGTTGTCTTTCATCCCAAAGGTGACTGGTAGGACCACTAACCCGAGGGGTGTAGCCGCGTTACCAGGGACAATGCCGTAGAAAGTAGCTTTGCTGGGGGTGAGCATCTTGGAGATGTCCAGGCCCATCTTCTTCAGAGTACTCGCGAAAAGCAGGTTGAGGCTGCTCCCGCCGTCGATGAGTACTCGGGTTAGCTGTGAGCCCACCATGACAGGATTTAGGACGAGTGGGAATTTTTCCAGCTTAGAGAAGCTGGTCCATTGATCGTCCCTGGAGAAGGAAATTGGGACCCTGCTGTATCTCACAGGCCTTGACATGGCCGGCTCCATAGAGAGTATTTTGCGTAGGTCTACTTCTTCGCGCGGTTGGAGGGGAATCCGTTGTCTCCGCCGAAGATTACATTGACGACGTTCTTTGGATCATGGAAGTCTTGAGCCCCCAACTTTTCACCTTCCTCATCGTCCTCCTGGTCCTTTTGCTTTCCTACTTGAGGGAGGGGTTGTGCATTGAGTGACTTGCGGATGGTGACACACTCGAAGAGCGTGTGTCACGACTTCAGGTGTATCGGGCATTGTTTGTGCATGACTTTCTCTAATTGTGTGTCGTTGTTCCCTGACTTCTTACCACGTGGATTGCGCTCAACAGCCGTGACTTCTTGGTTTGGCTTTCGCTTTTGGGTGTTCCCCAAGTGGTTTTGCTAGCTCTTGTCTAAGTGACAGTTGCCATTGCCTTGCTTGTCGTGGTTGTGCTTGGGGAAGTAGTCGTTCTCCTCATCCTCCTGGTCAGCCCACCGTGTCATCATATCACGTAGCTCCACGGCAGTAGTCGGGCGATTGCGTCCGAAGTCATGGTATGTGTGCTTTGAGAAGAGCCTGTTTTGTAAGTAGCGGATTACGTTCTCGTCGGTGATGTTGGTGATCACTACACCACAACACCGCAACAGCAACGGACGGACCGTCGTTATAAGCCGTTATACCGACGGACAGTCCGTCGGTAAAAACTTTTACCGACAGACAACTCCCGTCAGTGCTAGTCCCGTCGGTAAAAGTTTTTACCGACGGACTGTACTTATACCGACGGACCATCCGTTAGAATAGCATTTACCGACGGACTGTGCGTAACTAGTTATACCGACAGACGGTTTGATGTTAAAAGTTTCTTTACCAACTGACCGTTCAACGCGATAATTCCAATTTAAAAAAATAAAAGCTCATTTAATTGCAATTTAAATGGTACATTGAGAATATTCATTCATCAGGTCTCAACATAATTCCAGAGAAGCCATTAGCAAGCCAACAGAAAAGCCAAGATAATTTACATCGGTGAATATACATAGGACATCATCCATACAAGCCAAGAGTCAAGATAACAGCTAACAGTTCATATATCTATGGTTCAGCTGCATAGCCATTAGCATTTGTTGTACAAAAGACATCATATTAAGAGGTTTAACCTTCCATCAAAATTACAGACGAGACAAGTTAATGTGATTCCTCAGTGGTGTCATCACATCCCCAAAAGATCCACTGAAATCACCTCAGCCTCCAACAAACGATCTGGCACAATTACTGGCTTGATGTTGGTAATTTTGCTACTTTCACCATGTCAACTAGTTAATTAGCAGCGCTTTGTGATTCCTACAAATAAGATCAATACGGAATAATAATCAGCCCGATTGTAATTAATGAGTGAACATGAAGAAATAAGCAAGATCCAACAATAGAGTAGATCAATTAGGAAATAATCTAGACCATGAGAAGGTTTTGATGCCCTATCGTCGCAAATCTTTAGCTGTCACATGCAAATCAGTTAGGAAATGCTGCTTACTCCTCACAAATCAAAGAAACAAAGGAAAAATAAAGCCCAATTAATTATTACCCTCTTGTATGGCCATGCAATTGACATCATGTCTGCATCAGCCATAGTTTCCATATCATCATAAGGGCGAGGCAGCATTGCATCTCTTTTCAGCACCAAATTCACAATAACTTCACAAAATTGCTTCCCAAGAGGCTGACCTCCTAATATGGTGTTTGGATTAGTTGAAATGACAACACCCCTAGCTACAGCTTGTGATCTCAGCATAGAATATAGTATGACAGTCTTTCCAACCTGTACTGGATGATGCAATTATTTAAAATGGGTACAAGATGGATGACCCGCTGGAAAATCACAAGTAGAAATTTTGCTGCGGGATAAGAAACTTACAAGGGAATCATGTGCATAGCGATGGCCATCATCAACACATGGTTGGGATGCATTGTTCATGGCAGGCACTAATGGAGCTGTTGCATGCCTTTGGATAAGCAAGTTCTCCCCATCAGTTTGGTCATAATCTTCATGGTCTGTGCAATTACCTGCTTCAGCTCTAGAATTATTTTGATGTGACTCATCTGCAGCTTCTTCAGGCCTCGGACTCTACAATGAGATAGTTTAACAAGATGGAGGAATATGTTAGAACACAATAGTCAACTTATAGCAATGGCTGCAAACACATGCTGAATTCAGATTGCTTGTTGAAATTGAACACCCTTACCACTTGGTGTCATGAATTAGAACCATGTTGTGAGTTGGATTCATGATTTTGCCTTTCTCGTGCCAGACTTTCCTCAAGCATTTGCTCCTCTAATTCCTTAACACGTTGTTGTAGAGCTGCTCTCTCACTTTCAGCTTTTTCACGAGCAAGAACTTCCATTTGAATCCTTGTTGGCACGTACGACTTCAACTCCGGCGTACCAATATCTTGGGGAGTTGGTCCTACGCCCAATACACGAACACGTCCTTTTGGCTCCTTTAGTCCGCAAACAATAGTGTATGCATCGCCTTGCTGAATTGTTCTGTCAACCAACTCTGGATAGACTTCAAGAATGTCTTTAATTTCATCCTATACACACAAAAGCAATATCTCATTTGTGGATGAAGCAATGTCATATTGGAGGCTGACTTTTTTCATGTACAGAACTTACAATTTTTGGTGCTGCCTGCCTTGAAGGAACCCCATTTTTTCTTGTATGTGTTTTGACAAAGACTTCATCTTTTCTAGCCGGACGCCCAAGTTCCTCACCCTAGAATGATTTTACTACTTAGCAGAAATCACAATACCCAAAAATACTATAATGAATAATTAATGTGAGTGCTATGTTACATTACTAGTTTATGCCTAGTAGAAGCATGGCTAACGCTGCCAGATGTATGAAGGAGCTGCAACTTTGCACGGCATGCTTTTGCCCGTTCCGTGCGAGCCTATGATAGGAATAGTAAAAATTTACATACATTTTGAAGAATACAAGATCCATTTGCAAGTTATGAGACAAAGATTATTCACATGTTACTTACTTTAGATTCATCAGACCTCCAAAAGTTAATAAGATACTTCCAATCATTAGGATTTACTCTTCCACCATTTCTTGCCATCAGCTCCTTATCTGTTAATGTCTCATCAAAAAACTTCTCTTTTAATTCTGCCTTAAACCCCTTCCATTTTAATCCACATGTAGTCATAAACCACTTGAAAGCAGCATCACCAATATCATAGACTTCCTAATTTGTGATGAAAAAAATCAGCAGAACATCATGAAAGAAAGGAGTGCAATAAGATGCTACTATGGCAGCTAACAATTTAGTACAATATGGGAAAAATTCAGAGCCATATATTGCTGCTACCTTTATATTTTCCCATACTTCCAACTTCTTTTTTGCATCAACAAGCCTCCAATCATCACACCCAAGTGGTAGTGTCCTTCTCACCTGAATCCCAATGGCACCAGCAAGCCTCCTAGAATTTTCCCCAACCGGCTGTCCATATTCATTGAGCATTATTTTAATTTTAGGCATGTCAGGTGTTCTGGAAAATATATCATCCAATCTACTGATACCCCTGCCTTTCTTCTTTTGTGGTTCCAAATCTGTAAAGATAAGTTTTAAACAAATGGAAACATAATATCATAGGTTGCTATTTAAGATGCAATAAGATGAAACAATAGAAGTTACAAGACCTTCATTGTCACATAAGAAATCTCCATTTGTTTCATGGTCTAGATCATGAGAAATCTGCTCGTTTACAGTCTCAATATTGTTTCTTCATGACCTAGATCGCAAATTATGACCTTCAGTTGCTGCATCACTTGTTTGGTGAATTTTCTGGAAGAAAAAATATAAGTGTGAATTAGTTGTCTAGAAAAAAAGCATGATGATCATAGGTTGAAGATTAAGTGAATAGGCTAACCTTTCTTCTTTTGCTAGGTTGCCTAGGGGGCACCAAGGTGTTCATATGAGGAATTTTTAGAGATTCCAGCCTTTTCTTAATTTCTGCTTGTTTGCAATTCTTTGCTGCTCATACTCAGGAATGGAAGAATCCTCATTATTTCTTCTTACGCTTGACATTTTTCCTCCTACAAAAGGTTTGAAACATATTAGCAAACTGAATGAACACTATTTTCGAAATAATCAGTAACAAAAATATAGCAGCCACGTTATTCAACAAACAAGACTTACTTCTTAGTGTTTTTTCTAGACTTTTTAGGTTCAACAATTATACTATCTATATATGTCCTAACAGCAGGGACAACCCCGTTAATAATATCCACAGTCACATTGCCTTTTAGGTCATGCAATGGCACAACCAGTCCATTACCATTATCTAGGTCCTCACTCTCTAAATTATCCATATCATAAAAATCCCTTGGTTTTGACTGAAGAATAGCGGCCCACTCAGTATCAATTGGATCAGGAACATAGAAGACTTGAACTGCTTGTGAAGCAAGAATAAAAGGTTCATCTGATATTTTTTCGCCTGTATTGAATAAATACCTAAAATTGACACTGGTAACCCCAAACTGATCGGTTTTCACCCATTTGTCCTGCACACGATTGTCAACCCAATCACACTTGAAAAGAACCACATTTCCTTTATGTTGATAGTTCAGTTCAACAATCTCCTTTATAATACCATAGTAAGTCTTGTTTCCTAGTATGATGTTATCCTTATTGCCCCTTTCAAAGCATTCTGACTCAGCAATCAGAGCAACCCCACTATTTTGAACAGACCTACCATCATCATAAGATTTTGTATGGAAATCAAATCCATTTATTGTGTAGCTACTATACTTTCGTGCGATCATCATTGGTGCCTTAGCTAAAATTTGTATCTCATCTGATGCTTCCTCACCTATTTCTTCCACCTGTGATTATAAAATACTACTGTTAAGGTAGCTATGATGTTCAGCTCAAATAATGTGTGCCGTCTTCCTAGTTACTTACATGCGACCTAAGCCACTCATGAAAGGATTCATGCTGCATGCGGTTGATGTCTTGTTTGTTTCGAAGACCAATTGAAGATAGATATTGATCATGCTTGCTGCAATGGTAATTTTATAACTTTACCATGAAGAGAAAACTAAAATATGATTTTAAATAAATGAGATAACTTACTCCAAGTATGGTCCTATATTGGCATAGTTGAACAAAACATATCTATGTGCTTGCAGCCATGTCTTGTAGTCTAAGCTCACCATACACTTTCCAGCCAAACCCCGACCAAAGCTGTGAAAGAAAGGAGTTGTACTGCAGTTCTCTACTTGCTGCCTGTCATCATTTCTAACTTGTCGACTAAATTGAGTCTCACTATGTAAATAGCGAGCACAAAGGGTAAGGCTCTCATAAAACAAATGCCCCTCCATAATTGATCCCTCAGGATGACTTTTCACCTCATCAAAAACCTGTACGCATATAATAAGCTCAAAATGTTGTAAAATAATATGTACAATTGTTTTTTACTACAATTCAGCATGCCTAAGGGGACTTACCTCTCAACAGGCCACATGCTACGAAAATGTACAGGACCAGCAATTTTTGCTTGGGCAGGAAGATGAACC
The DNA here is from genome assembly GCF_002211085.1 of Panicum hallii. NCBI lineage: Eukaryota > Viridiplantae > Streptophyta > Magnoliopsida > Poales > Poaceae > Panicum > Panicum hallii. The sequence goes on along the minus strand of NC_038042.1, from coordinate 12,844,063 downwards.
ATCAAGTGTACCATGATGTCAAAGAAAGATGGAAGAAATATAGCCTCAAGAAGGCTCAAGGTTTCAGCTATATCAGCCTCTAAACTCTCCATATCAGTTATTCGAATAACTGGTGACCAAATTTTCTTGAAGAAGTTACTAACACGAATCACTGCAGCACTGACTATTTCTGGTAATAGTTTCCTCACAGCAAGTGGCATTAAGTGTTGTAGAACAATGTGGCTCTCATGACTCTTCAGCCCAAACACCTTTCTTTCATTGACATGAACATTGTGTCGTATATCAGATGCGTAACCAGCAGGAAACTTTACCCCTTTAAGTACTTCACAAAATAATTTCTTCTCATTAGGACTCATTGTGTATGGTGCAGGTGGTAAATAAAGTTGGCCATCAACATCAATAGGGTGAAGATCACTTCTAATACCTAGAGCTTGAAGGTCCAATCGAGAATTCAAATTGTCCTTAGATTTCCCATCAGTGCCCAGAAATGTATTAACAAAGTTCTCATCCACATTTTTTCCTATGTGCATGACATCAAAATTATGTCGCAGCATCAATTCTTTCCAATAGGGAAGTATGAACCAAATAGATCTTCTTTTAAAAATTACTAATGGCTCCCCCTCCTTGCGTCTCTTGCTTGCTGGTTTCTTTCCAGATGGATCCTTCCCAAAAACTGTAACAATATCTTTTGTACACTCTAAAATTTCCTCACCGGAAAGTGGAGTAGGTGCTGGCCTAAGTTCAGTTGAACCAAATTTATCAACATCAAACCTAAATGGATGATTTTCATGCAAGAACCTACGATGACCCATATATCAAGTCTTGGTACCATTACTAAGTCGAAATGAACATGTATGGGAGTGGCAATCAGGACATGTTGCTTCACCAGATGTTACACAACCTGATGCATAGCCTAGACCTGGAAAATCAGTGATTGTCCACAATATTGCAGCACGCAGCTGGAAGAACTCCCTCTTGGAAGTTCTGACTCTATTTTCAAACATATCTAGCAAATCATAGACAAGGGGCTGAAAATAAACATCCATATCACTACCAGGAGCATGCCGGCCAGGAATCAACAAAGAGAGGATGAAGTTTGATTGCTTCATGCACATTGAAGGTGGAAAATTGTATGGAATACAGATACCAGGCCAAATGCTATAGCTAACATTCATGCCCCTATATGGATTAAAACCATCGGTGGCAAATGCTAAACGGATATTGCGGCTGTCTGAAGCAAATAGTTGATGTTTATCATCAAAGTCTTTCCACAGAGGAGAATCAGCTGGATGCCTAAGTAAATCATCCTTTGTTCGCTCCTCATCATGCCATCTTGTTAGCTTTGCTATTTTGAAGTCAGGAACAATCTTTGGAGCCTTTTCTTTATTGGAAAGTAGCGGAGAACCTTGCTAGGAACCTTATATACATGTTTCCCATCTAGACTCTTCCTAACTGATTTCCACCTTGAAACCTTACATTTTGGACATGAATCTGAATCTACATGGTCCTTCCAATACAAGATGCAATCATTTGGACAAGCATGAATACTAATGTACCCAAGTCCTATGGATTTAATCAATTTCTTAGCCTCATAGTAGTTTCTAGGTAGAGATGAAGCCCCAGGTAATGCATCATTGAGTAGATCAAGTAATAGGTCAAAACTTTTATCGGTCCATCCTCCAAGAAGTTTGATATGAAGCAATCTAATGAGGAAACGAAGCTTTGTATAATTCTTGCATGTAGGGTACAGCTCTTGACTATTTGCTTCTACCAACTTATGAATCTTTCGTAGATCATCACTAGGTTTCTGAATAGAAGTGTTTTCTTCAAAATCCCCTCTATCATCTAATCCACAAGCTAAGTCTCTAAGCAATTCAGATATTTCATCTTCTTCACTAGACTCATTGTCACTATTCCCATGATTCACATTAGAGGTGTTTGCTTCTCCATGTAAGTTCCATGTTGTGTACCCTTTTACAAACCCATCACATATCAAGTGCTCACGTACATCGCTTACATCTCTCCAAAATGAGTTAATACACTTTCTGCAAGGGCATAATATTTTTCCTCCTACGGCTGAATTTGTAAATGCATAAGCTAAAAAACCGTTCACCCCTTGCAAATATGCCCTTGTGTGCCTACATGCAATTTATTAAGTTAAGTCACATATTAACTTGACAACACTTTCGCATCTTTGAAATAGTTGTGATGTACCTAGCCTCATCGTTGATCCAGGTTTTATCCATCCGTCTTTATGGAGATGAAGCGGCTTCTAAATTATATCTTTTAACACTAAACTATTGCACAACAGATAGCACAGACAAATAGTAAGCATGAAAGACAATGCAACAATCAGTAATAGGCATGAGAGAAATAAAACTTACTGTTACACACAAACTCCTTCACTTAATAACTTCTCAGCTACAAAGGTTGGCTGCTGTGAGTGTTGCAGATGCACCAAAACGATGTGCGAGCTGCTGACAATGTTGTAGAGGCAATTCAATATAAGTCTAAAAAAATTTAACCATGAGAAAGAAAGATGGAAATATGTAGTACATGCATTATCATATCTTGCAACCAAATTAATTAGCATTTTATATAAAAAGAATGGCATAGCTTTATTACCTTAATGGGACTTCAGAAGGCCAGCAATGCGGCGGCCACCTCTAGATAACACAGTTGGGGAGGATATAGGTTCAAAAACTGAAAGTAGGAAGCAAGACATAGATCCATAAGAAGATTCAAAATAAAAGGCCTCAGCAGCAAGGATACGACAATGTCAACAAACATTGAGCTAATAAGGGTGTACATCTGAAATCAAGTCTTATCACAAAATTGTACAGAAGTGACAGGCTAAATCAGCACACAAAACTGCATTTATGTAACCACCAAATGAATCATCAAATAAATCACACGAAATTCTCTCCAAGTACTAATAATCTAAGGATCCTATGGCATCATGCATCAACTCGCTGTTGAGTTGTGTTCCAAATTCAGTTGCACATAAAAGGCCGACTTGTGACGATGCGTAGCGAAGCGGTACACATTATATACCCGATTAGGGTTTCTCCTTGATACAGAATTCACCAACTCCTATTACTGTAAGCAATGCATCATCATCAATTTCTGCTACCACCTTCTAGAACTGAGCATAAACTAATCCTGAAATAGAGCAATCGAACAGGCCTGCACTACCATCTTTCAGCATTGCCTACCCCCTAAGCGCTCGACCATATATGCAATGAAAATAAACTAAACTACAATAATCGCTCAATTAGACACAGAGCAAACAATTTGCACAGGAAACCTGCTATATCCGCCATAGATCCTACCAAATCCTAGCACTGAACAAGAGAAATAGAGGGAAATACCTGGGATTACGAGGGGATCTAGAAATAGAGGGAAATACCTGGGATTACAAGGGGATCTGGACGATGAAGCCAACGAGGTGCTCCTTCACAACGGCGTGGCTGAGCTGGGGTGGGTCGGAGGTGGCACGCAGCAAGGATGACCAGACGGGGGCAGGGAGCGCACGCGACGAGCGGCCGGCAACAGCGCGCGCGAGCGGACGGGGACGGGTTGCGCGCGAGGGAGATGGGGGATGGGTCACGCAGACGGGGGCAGGGAGCGCGCGCGACGAGCGGCCGGGGACGGCGCGCGCGACGAGCAGCCGGCGACGGCGCGCACGAGCCGACGGGGATGGGATGCGCGCGAGCGAGATGGGGGCTAGGTCACGCGGACGAGGGCAGGGAGCGCGCGATGAGCGGCCGGCGATGGCGCGCGCGAGCGGACGGGGATGGGATGCGCGTGAGCGAGATGGGGGAATGGGTGGCGGCGCTGCCTGCTAGTGTGTGGCGAGCAGAAGGGGGCGGGAGTGGGTTTTTTCAGCCCAAGAGAGCGGAGTTAGGGTCCAAAACATTCTGGGCGGGCGCACGAGCCCGCGCGTGGAAATAGTTGGCGCTAAAATTTGTTATGTTTTACCGACTGACTGCCCGATGTAGTATCAGGATTTACCGACAGATCATTCATTGGTAAATATATATACATTTACCGATGGACCGTCACTCGTTAAAACAGGAATCACTGACAGATCGTCCATTGATAAGTTTTACCTACAGACTGTCCATTACTATTAGTGCACTTTTACCAACTGACTCCTGTCGCTAATACTGTGTTGTGGTGTAGTGGATGGTGGCGCGTGTCTCGAAGAAACGTCGGGTGTAGGACCTCAGGATCTCGTTCATATCTTGCTTCACTTGGGACAGATCGTGGCGAGTGCCCGCTATGATCATGGATCCTTGGAAGTTGTCGATGAAGGCCCGCTTGAGGTCCTCCCATGAGTCGATGGAGTTTGGCTTGAGTCTTTCAAGCCATGTGAGGGGTGCGGACTCCAGAGCCACTGGGATGTAGAGAGCTTTGGTGGAGTTGGATCCCCCTGAAACTTCAATAGCAATGGAGTAGCATCAAATCCACTGGCGCGGGTCCTGCTTACCATCGTACTTGGGGATTCTAACTGGTTTGAACTCCTTTGGATAGGACTTGTCATTGATGTTGGAGGTGAAGGCAGGGAAGCGGTCATTGTCATCATCATCGTGGCACCTACCAGGGCGGTCCCTTCTCTTAGCTTCAATAACACGCTGCACGTCGTGGCCTTCATTGATCGTGAAGGCTAGCCTCGAGTGGATCTTGGCCTTGATGCCTTGCACCATGATGGTTGCAAGTGGATTGTTGTACTTCTTGTTCATTGTGGCCACGCGCGGACGGGTTGCCCTTATTGCACTGGCGGTTGTCGTTCCTCCAGCTCCTGGGGCCGCCTCCGGGGATGCGACTAATCAGCGCAATTTCACCATGGCGCTCAGACCTCGAGGGTGGATTCCGAGTGGAAGACACTAGATGTTGCCCATCGAGTTGCACAAGCGCGCACTGGGTCAGATATTGCAACCTTTGTATCTGAGGGTTGGGTGGGAGTTGTTGCACTAAGAGGGCCGCTTCTGTGATGGTGCCAATCGGCGTGCGGTACTCCCAATCCACGACTACTGCAAAAGTGTTGTTTAGATCCCTTGGTTCGCGGGCACGATTCTGTGCATTGCACCTACGTTGGGCATGCTTGGCATTCTTCACCCACCCAATCCTTCAGTGCTCCTCATCTTCATCCTGGGGAGCGTCAGCTGTGGGCTCATCGGCTGAGATGTCCGCGAGTTGCTCGTTGTCGTATTGGGGGTCCAGCTCATCATCCTCTAAGTTGCGAGGGGAGGCCATGCAGACTTGATGATCTGGCGAGTTGTTAGCCATAAGGCTGTACTCGAGTAGCTCTATGCTACTTTCTCCCTCTTCCGTGATGGGAGAGAGAGAGGTTTGTCCTCCTGGAAGGGCAGTTCCTGCGTCAAGGCCACAAGGCGGGACCTGTAATCGAGTAGTTCGGAGGGCTCAAAGCCCTTCCAGAACAAGAAACGGCCTTGCGGCGTTGATGTTATAGCTAAACCCAGATGGCTGCCCAAAACCAATTCGGTGTGGCCATCAGGTTGCGAATGGTTTTCAAGAGTGGGGGCCACCCGACGAGCGGTGGCTCCATCATCTCCGAGTCCTCCTCAGAACTGGCTTGAAGGTGTAGTACTGAACCAGGACTATTCTTCACCAGAGTCTGAGTAGTTGTCGAAAATGGGGGGCCCCGACAAGCGGTGGCTCCCACGTCATTGGTTTGATTCTGATCCAGCTAGATCTGATGCATCATGAGTGGAAGTTGCATCGAAAACGGACATCTTTTCGATCTGCAGGGCCAGATCGGGAACCAACAGCTCGTTGAGGTTGTCGATGAACTCATCGAGATTGCTAGTTCAAGTTGATGAAGAGGCCTCCGGCTCGCTGGAGTTGGCTAGGTGGCTATTGAAGCTACCCAAACCGTTGCCAACGCAGATCCAGGAGCCGAAGATGAAAGTTGTGCCCTCTTCGAGCATAGCCCTGGTGAAGTTGAAGGATACCATCAAATTCTCCGGTGGATGCTCGATGAAGACCCCAACGTAGCGCGCCAGCTGTCGGTGTTTTACCGCCACACCCACCAAGGGATACCCCCGAGGTGGTGAGTTTGTAGGCAGGGTATCACCGAGATTAGGAACTCGAAGATGCAAGGAACACAAAGTTTAGACAGGTTCGGGCTGCCTAGAGCGTAATTCCTACATCCTATGTGGTTTGTATTGCCTTTGATGATGATCATCCCTAAGGGGGGTCCCTATCCGCCCTTATATAGTCTAGGGGGACCGGTTTACATGGAGGTCCTAGTCGGGTACAACCTCAGGAGTCCTACCCGAGTACTTCTTGGGTAGTTTCCTACCGTGTCCGACTAGTTTCACTACTGTACGAGTAGTCCTACTGCACTACGAGTAGTTACAACAGATGTAGGGCGTGGGCCATGTCCCATCTCGTATCCTAGGAGAAGTACTCCACGTGCACAGTCCCGTGTATCCGAATCTGACAGCGGGCGATATAAGCAACCGCTAGCTAAAATGAGGCGTTTCTGCTGGCGGACGACAAAAGCAACCGCCAGCAGAAATCTTTTTTGGAGTTTGTTTATTTGGTAAGTTACAAGTATATGAGATGAAATTTGCAGATTACGTAGTGTTTTATGATTAAAATCATTTTATAAAAGAAAATCAATACATTTAAGTGTTATAAGGAAAGATTCATAATTTTCCACATTTATTTGCTATATTTCAGAAATTTATATAATTTTCCGGATAATTGATTGAAATACGTATCAACTACATGTGTCTTATACATTAGTAATAATTTTTTAGAAGATTCATATTTCAGTTTCCTAGTGACAATATAGATAGTATAAAAAAAGTAATTTGTATAAACATATTAATGTTAACATAAAACAAGTTTGTATTTACAAGTCCATTCGAAATAATAAGATAAGAAATCTTGTATTTGCTCCAAATTAAATCTAAGACATTCCAGAGTTACCTTCATAGGTCAATCACCATATATAAAAATACTAAGCTCATTTAGAAAATACCAATGGATACATGTGTATCAAATTGAAACCTCTCCCTTGAAGTTACATAAACCTCAATGCAAACATTCAAGGGTACACTCAATTTAACGTGTTTCAAGTGATATGAACTTCAACCTACTTTTTATAGGTAATGCACAGGATATAAGGCTTGGATTAGGAGATTCAATAATTTCTAAACTTATTTACCATTTTCTAGGGATTAAACAATTTTCGATGCTTACTCTAAGAAACTTTTGTGCTGGCGGATCCTTAATCCGCAGCACAATTGAATTGTGTTGGCAGGCGGCTTAAGGAAACTGCCAGCACAAATCAATTATGCTGGCGGGCGGGTGCTGGCGGGCGGCTTAAGGACCCGCCAACACAAATGTGGAATTCGAACTAAAGCTTGTTGTGTACAAGTTTATTGTCCGAACGGCATAATACACTCCCTATCTTAGCTTGCTATGTACGAGCTCTCCGCCGCCGCATCCGCCGCCACTGCTCCGCCACATCCTCCATCGCTCTGCCGCTTCGCCACCGCTTCCCCGCCACTGCATCCTCCACTCCACTGCTCCCCCGCTATGGCTCCTTCCTCGCTCTGCATGTTCCTCACTGCTCCGCCACTCGCCACCGCACCTTCTTCACCGTGCCGCTGCCACGGACGCCGACAACACAAACCTGCCGAACGTCTCTTCCACCTCTAGTTCATTGACATCACTTGAGTTTCAAGGTGAGCTCCACATGGTGAGCACCACAGGCAACCCATCATCAACGCTGAGCAGCTCCCTGTTCGTGTCACTCCCCCTTCCTAACTGTCCCAACACATCATGTCACACCAAGATCATTTGTCTTAGGAGCAGGGCAGGCGAAATTTTCTACAAGTGCCCCAACCACTACAAAGTGAGTATTTAACACATTAAGATCATATTTTGCTAATTTGATTTTCGTTCTTCCTTAACTTGCTTACTTTAGCTTGTTGGTCTAAGCTTATTTGTCTTAGCTTGCTTGTTAAGTTAGATTAATGTTAGATGCTAGATATTTGTCTTAGCTTATTAGCTTGCTTGGCTTAGCTTATTTTGCTAGTTAAATAATATTACATATTTTTCTTAGCTTGCTAGTTTAGTTAGATTCTAGTTAATTAATTCTAGTTACCGTATTTGAGCATATTCTTAGATATTTGTCAAATTTTTGTAGGATGATCCGAGATCCTGTCAGTCGTATTGGTGGTCGGAAAACGTCTATCTGAAGTGGTTGGTAGACCATCATCCACAATTGTTGCTTAATCGTGGTGTATCTAGTGTCGGTGCACGCAATCCAGTTAATGCTCAGACTACAACAGTGGCACCAAGACTAGTTCAGCCACATCTTGTTCAGCCTCAAAGAGTGGTTGAATCAGCTGCTAGTAGTATGAGCATAAACTTTCAAGACCTGAAGATGCAATTGTGTGATATGACGATGCAGATTTGTCAAACGAAGATGCAGCATGGAGAAATATCTCGAAACATTGCTGACTTGAAGCATGACTTGAACGAGAATGGAGTTGGATTTGGTACCCTTGTAGTTGTTTTGGGTCTATTTGCAGGTGTGTTAGCATACCTCTTTTCTTCTAGTCTCTTAGGGATTAGACCTAGTAGCTGGATTGTACCAATATTTTAGTCTTGTTGTTTCTGTTCTAATGTGATATGTGGAATTTGGACCATTTGTGTATGTGATGGATGAGACTTGTGTTGACAGACTTTGTGTTTGATTTATGTTTGATGAATTGAACCGTATGTGGTATTGATCATAGTTTTCAATGTTTTCTATTGAATTCAGACATGCTTTTCTGTTGAATTCAGACATGCTGATGCAATGCTCGATGAACTTGGGACCTTTTAAATTTCCATGGGCAACCCATTTGTGCTAGTGGGCCACCTAAGCAACCGCCTGTGAAATTGGAACAATTTTCACTAGCGGATGCTTATGTGGCCCGCCAGCACAAATATATTACTACAGGCGGTTCATAAACGGGCTCCCACCTGAGCATTAGTGCTGGCAGCGTCCGATAGCAACCGCCAGCACCCAAAATAGAAGGCGCTAGCAGAAACCGTTTCTCTACTAGTGGGAGTTGTTAACCTTTAGAACACTTGGAAGAGTGAAATCTCCAAGAAAAGTGGAGAAATTGGGCGGCACCTCCCCTATGGCGCCATGGATGAACAAGGGAGGATGAAGGAAGAAATGAGCTGCTCGGGCTCAGGGAGGAAGAAGGTGGCCATTTTAATGTGTCATCTATTTTCGACGGCTTTAGAGCTATTTTCGACAGTTTCTGGCCGACGAAATTACGCTATTTTCCTGTAGTGGGCTGGAACCTCCAGCCGGTACTAGCCAATGCAATTTGGTAACGGTTGAAACCTCTAGCCGGTACTAAGTTGCATCTAGGCAATTTAGTACCCGTTAGAGCCACCAGTCAGTACTAAATTGCCTCCAGGGAATCTAACCGTTGCCAGTGGAGCTGTTTTAGTATCGTCTGGTGTTCTTAACCGGTACTAAATGACTCCCTAGGATACTGTTCTTTCGGACCAGTACTAAATGCACGCGTTAGTACCGGCTCAATACGCAGCCGGTACGCCAACGACAAATGCTCCATGTTTTTTGGCTGTGACATAACCACAATGCCATATTTGCTTCACACAGTGGATGGCCACTATCTAGACTTAAGTCACTAGTGGGGTTAATTTTTTTTCACAATTTGGATACATGTAATGGGTCACAACAGTCTGTTACCAATGTCAACAGATTGGTGAACAGGCTTAAGGGATGTTATTGTAGTCCGTCATCTATATTGAGTAAAAGGTAACGGGCCATATATGTTAGGTCCCGACATCGAGGCCTTTATGTTAGTCTATTACGTGTATGCATACATGTAACATATAACGTAGGTCCGTTACCTATCCTTCATTATCTATCATGGATCTTCACGTAGTGGTAGCAGCAAGTTTGCCACAAAGCTATATACATAACAAACCATTCAATCAGTTAAATGAGCCCCATAACAAAGCCACCTTTATTTTATGCAGTCCATGGAGCTTTTTTCTCCCACTTGTGTGCTTTTTGCTGATTATTGGTACTCATCACTACTAAAAAATGATTTGTAGAAGCACCATATTTTGTCCAGGAACAGACGAAGAGTTTATCCGCCCCCACTACCTTCCAGCTGCATTAGCAGACGACACTCTTGAAAATCGATTTCTTGCAGAGGTCCATACTATGGTCAGCTCCTGCAAATTGTGCCTATTTTTGGAGGTGGATCGAAATATGAACCGCCATTATAACACTTAACATTTTTAGAGGCGGCTCATGTTGTGGACCGCCTCTAAAAATAAATCAATTTCTAGTAGTGGACCTCCTTATGAACCGACCTTAGAAATAGATTTCTAGGGGCGGCTCATACGGTGGCCCGCTCCTAGAAATGATCCCGTGAAAATAAATTTGTAACTTTTTCACAAGATATCGAATAAGAATAAATTTTATACAAAAATTGTAAATCTCAATGAGACCTAAAACCTTTTACTTGACAACTTTTCATTTGAGATCATTTAATTGTTCAAAAATTTGTTATAAATTCTTAGACTCTTTTAGTTCAAAATTTTTGAATTTTTTAGATGACTTCGGATGCAAACAAGTTTTATACCAAAGTTGTAGTACTAAAATAGATCTAAAACTTTTAGTTTGAAAGTTTTTCATTTGAGAGCGATTAGGGTTCCAAATATTTAATATAAATTTTTGCAAAGTTAATGTCATCTAGTCACTACTACTTGTGTGGGTGGTGGAGAGTATGGTAAAGATACAGTTCTGAGGTCCAAACCCACGTTATGTGAATGTGTGGTGCAGACTTGGCGCCTACTTGTATACATGGAATTTTTTTCTTTTATTTCTTATTGTTGTTTTATATTTATTATGATTTTTATCTGATTTTGAAATACGCTTTTGACAGGTCCTACAAACAATTTTTTTGGTAGACTGGAAGTGCATACTACTTTTTTAGATGCGAAAAGTTGAAGTGGACATTGAAACGGTCCCTATAATTTAAATACTATTTTGACCGTTTCTCCAAGCGTTTTCTATGGTAATGCATACAGAAGTACTACGGCAAATTGGAATTAGTTCATTGTGTTGTTTTCTTATTCCAAATTTCACAGTAAAAAACTCTATTTTAAATATATATCCATTTTGAGTCAAAAAACGTCTATGTTATTCTATCTTGTTGACTCGTCTTATTTGTTAAGCTATACTTTCAGATATTATTAGTATATTTGAATTTTAATATGTTGGTTAATATCACGTTTGATCTTAACATTTAGTTGTGAACGATACTTGGTTTTTGCTAGCGATCTTCTCTATCTCTTTATCTCAACGTGCAAGTCACGTCTTGTAATTGGCCAGCTCTTCTAAGGACTCTCATGCATTCTAATAATTCTTATGGCTACGTAATCAACATGTAGATGACCAGAGGAGGTCATTAATCTTTATAGCACCAGTTCCCCAACCACACTTAGACCACACAACAACCGAGCACCGTGCCATGTTTACTACGCACAGTCAATGGTCATTGTTTAGGCTTAATAATTCACTAGTGGAGTAGTTAATATCTTTTCAGAAATTCAACCCACGCGCTTGACATTTTTGAAACCAAAGACACTTGGTGCTCAAATTTGACCGTGCTTTTCCAGTGCTACATGAGTGCATGGCTACTGATAGCACCCTTCTTGACCTCAGCATGTATTATAAGTGAATATGTGGTGCAGCCATGGCGCCTCCTTGTATTTTTTTTGTTGTTTTCTATTTATTGTGATATTATTCTGTATTTTTGAAATTGATTTTTAGGATGCAGGTCATATTGTGGTCCACTCCAACAAATCGATTTCTAGAGGCAAAATGTCTTTTTTTAGCTGCAAAAAATATGAGCGGACCGTAAAACAGTCCCTATTAATACTATTTTGACCGTCCGTACGAATGTTTTTTGTGGTAGTGCATACGGAAGTGCTACAACAAATTAGAATTTGGTCATTGTGTTGTTTTCTTATCCCATATTTCACATAAAAAACTTTATTTCAAATATACCTCCATTTTGAGTCACCGAACATCTATGTTATTCTAACTTATTGACTCGTGTTATTTGTTAAGCTATACTTTTAGATATTACTTGTATATTTGAATTTTCATATGTTGGTTAATATCACGTTTGATCTTAGTTGTGAACGATGCTCGGTTTGTGCTAGCGATCGTCTCTATCTCTTTATCTCAACGTGCAAGTCATGTCTTATAATTGGACAGCTCTTCCAAGGACTCATGCATTCTACTAATTCTTATGGCTATGTAATCAACACGTAGATGACCAGAGGAGGTCATTCTACTAATTCTTATGGCACAGTCAATGGTCACTGTCTAGGCTTAATAAGTCACTAGTGGAGTTAATATCTTTTCACAAATTCAACCCACGCGCTTGACATTTTTGAAACCAAAGACACTTGGTACTCGAATTTGACCCTGCTTTTCCAGTGCTACATGAGTACATGGCCACTGATAGCACCCTTCTTAACATCAGCGTGTCTATTTATTTCAACTGCACTAAGGGCACCCATCCATCGATCGTACTTGCAACTGCTACATCATCATGCCGCCTCTCCTCATTTTGTTCACTTCACTCTTCTACCTAAGTATCCCTCCAAGGTGTGTTGGGATGGACACCATCATACCCGGCCAAGCACTTGCCGCAAGTGACAAGCTCATCTCCAAGAATGGCAGGTATGCACTTGGATTCTTCAAAACAAGCACTAAATCTACCCAAAACACGTTCAACTGGTACTTAGGTATCTGGTTCAATACAGTCCCACAGTTCACTTCTGCATGGGTTGCAAACAGGGATAGCCCCTTCAACAGCACCAACTCGTTAGAGCTCACAATCTCCCACAACGGCAACCTTGTTGTCTTAAACCAGTCTACTGAATCCATAATCTGGTCTACCCAAGCAAATGCCACTAGAGATAGCACCCTTGCTATTCTCTCGAGTACTGGAAATCTTATATTGAGGGACTCTTCAAACTCATCAAAGGTATTCTGGCAAAGCTTTGACCACCCAACTGATACACTTCTACCTGGGGCAAAGATTGGATGGAACAAGATCACAGGCCTCAAGTGCCGTCTTGTTTCTTCGAAAAACTCTATCAACCCAGCTACCGGTCTGTACTGTTTTGATTTAGACCCAAGTGGTGTTAATCAGATCTTGATTACACCATTGAACTCCTCTGTACCATACTGGTCGAGTGGTGTATGGAATGGCAAATACTTTTCCTCACCTGAAACTCCTGGGTATGTAGGCCCCATCAACAATGATTTGAATGACGTGACTATGGTCGACAATGATCAGGAGAAGTACTTTGCAATTAACATAGCAGATGAGCATGTTGTTTTTCGTCTTGTGATAGACGCTTCTGGTCAAGCAAAGGAGTTTGTCTGGTTTGAGGGATCACAAGACTGGGCAATGGCCTATGCCCAACCAAAAGCGGAGTGTGATGTCTATGGTGCTTGTGGACCTTTCACTATATGCAACGATGACGTGCTTCCACACTGCAGTTGTATGGATGGGTTCACTGTAACATCTCCTCAGGAATGGGAGCTAGATGACCGAAGTGGTGGGTGCTTGAGAAAAAATCCGTTAGAGTGCATTAGCAACAAAAGCACAAAACTTTCAACAGACAAATTCTACACACTGCCATGTGTTCGACCACCCAGGAATGCCCAAAAAGTAGAAGATTCAACAAGCATAAGAAACTGTGCACAGTTTTGCCTGAATAATTGCTCTTGCACTGCATATTCCTTCAGCAATGGAGAATGCTCTATCTGGCATAATGGGTTACTCGACATAAGGCAACTACAATGTAATAGCATGAACAGTTTGGATGTAGAAACTTTATACATTCGCGTTTCTACTAAAGATCTTCAGAGTTTGAAAAGCAATAGAGTACGGATTGTTATTGGAGTTGTTATTGCTATATGTATTTCTTCTGCACTCATCATTCTCCTAATTATTTGGAGCAACAAAAGGAAGGGCTTTCCTCGCATATTAAATGGTGCTCAAGGTACTAATGGAATCATTGCATTTAGATACACCGATTTACAAAAGGCAACAAAAAACTTCAAACATAGGTTGGGGGAAGGCAGTTTTGGTTCTGTGTTCAAGGGGTTTCTAAACGACTCAATTGCCATAGCAGTGAAGAGGCTTGATCGTGCTTTTCAAGGAGAGAAGCAATTCAGAGCTGAAGTAAGCTCCATTGGGGCTGTCCAGCACGTCAATTTAGTTAAGCTAGTTGGTTTCTGTTGTGATGGTTCTAAGAGGTTGCTCGTTTACGACTACATGTCAAATTGTTCTCTTGATATTCTTTTGTTTCGAGAGAATTCTATGGTATTGACTTGGGATACTAGATATCAGATAGCTGTAGGAGTTGCTAGAGGGTTAGCTTATTTGCATGAGAGCTGTCGACACTGCATTATACATTGCGATATCAAGCCTGAAAACATACTCCTTGATGGTTCATTTGTCCCAAAAATTGCAGATTTTGGGATGGCGAAAATCATGGGAAGGGATTTTAGCCGAGCGTTGACGACAATGAGAGGAACTTTTGGGTACTTGGCACCTGAATGGATCACAGGCACTCCTATAACACCAAAAGTCGATGTTTACAGCTATGGTATGGTGTTACTAGAAATAATATCTGGAAGGAGGAACTCACAAACACCATGTTTTACTGGGGAAGATCATGATGTTTATTTCCCGGTGTATGTAGCACATAAGCTTGTTGAAGGAGATGTTGGGAGCTTGGCAGACCATATGTTACATGGTGATATCAATCTTGATGAGGTCGAAAGAGCATGCAAAGTTGCATGTTGGTGCATCCAAGATAATGAATTTGATCGCCCAACAATGGGAGAGGTTGTTCAAATTCTCGAAGGCCTAGTTGAACTCACCATGCCTCCCATGCCAAGATTGCTTCAAGCTATTGCCAACACGTCACATTCGACTTCCTCCTGATCATATATATTATATAAAGTTGTATGATTTCAATGATGGTTAGTCCATATCATATATTTATAGTCCATATTTCATTTCAGTGCATATATATCATAGTCGTATTCCCTATATAAAGTGCAGCCAGACCTATGAGCCCTATGAAGCTTCATCTGTCAAACTGCGAAACATCAAAATAGTGCCACTAGCTAGTGTCCCAGCATACAATAGCTCACATGAGAATATCTCACACGCCAGGCTAATGCTCAGTACAATAGCTCACATTCCATCACAGGAAGCAGAGTGCACACCACTCGACCAAGTGTGGGGCGCCATTCTCAAAGGCTTGTTTAAGGAGGAATCTCTAACAATTGTATGACACCATTTGTTTGCCTACTATATGTTTCCTGATCTTAGAATGCCTGCTGGGCTCTTTGATCTTCGCTTTGTTGGAGACAACGCGGAGTTTGTGTTGTTGGATGCACGCATGTGGCAGTGTCTTCTACTTCGATACTCATAGGAGGACCGTCGAGAAATGTGGTGCCAGAGGAGAATTCCTTGCGCTGTTACAAGCCCCTATATGATGATCTGGTCTCGCTCAGCCTCCCCATAGTGAAGTAAGGACACGATATAGATGGATGAGATATATAATAAGCTGGCAAATAGATTCTATATATGCAGTTTGCTAGTCCCCTATCTGGTTTCAGTTTTATGATGTCCTGTGATGAGCATCGTGCTCATTCCTGTTCTAAGTTCTTGTTTCGACAAATTGCACTGCATCAGAACACTTAGCACTCCTTTTTGGTAGAGTGAATCAGCGTGTGTCTCCTGTCATAACTGCTTTACAGTTTTTAGACATATGATTGTGATGGTCTATGCATTCCTTGTTGCAGCATGAGTTTAGTATCTGCCACGAAAAATGCTTGTGCTTATACTAGGAGTCCCTGGATGAGTTACAAGGAGGGGAACTGAACGCAGCAAGGTAGAAACGAACGGATCCGGCCGCAACTGTAGAATTCATGACAAGTTCGGATGTCTTGGTTGTTGTCGGATTCGTCTTGTACTCTTGTTGGTTGGCTGGTTTGCTTGACTCGTCACGCCTCTGCTTTGACCAGGAAGCCCCATGTAGGCGCCCTGCACTCTTTGCTCCAGAAGTCCAGGTCATGTGATTGCTGATTTGTGTGGAAATTGAAGTGTCACTGCACCAAAGCAGCTCAATTTCATCGGCCAGATGTAATTTCGTCGGCCAAAATCAAGCTGACAAAAATAGATAGTTTATTTCATCGGCCAACACAGGCTGACGAAATTAGAACTTTTTTCGTCCGCCCATAACAGGCCGACGAAAAAAGAGACCATTTTCGTCGGCCTGCCCTAGGCCCATGAAAATATGTCTAATTTCGTGGGCCCGGTTGGCCGACGAAAATAGAGGTACCCTAATAGCGCCGTTCGGATCTCGTTCTAGGCCCGGCCCACACGCAAGTCTTATCTCCCCCGCGCCCGAGCCCCGCGCCTCCCGGCCCCGCTGCCACCGCACCCGGGCCCGCCGCCACCGCCCCCGCCGCGGCCCCACCGTAACCGCCGCGGCCCCCGCCGCCACCGCCCCCGGGCCCGCCTTCACCGCCGCGGCCCCGCCGCCTCCGCGCGGCCGCCCCGCGGCCGCCGCCACTGCCCCGCGCCCCTCTGCCGCGCCCCTCTGCTACGCCCCTCTGCCACTACCCCGCCGCCACCGCCGCATCGCGCCCGCGCGGCCCCGCGGTGGCCGCCACCGCCGCCTCGGGTATATTGAAGTTGAGAAAAGGGTATATTGTTTTGGAGGTCATATATATTGAAGCTAAGCCTCCCTTTTAATCCATCACAACACATGATGTGGAAATAAAAAGTTCATTTTCATTCTTTCTACTGTAATTGTTCAGAGTTAATCACGCCGTGCCGCCCCGTAGGCCCCTGCCGCCGCCCCCGAGGCTCCACGCCGTGCCCCCGCGGCCCGCCACCGCCCCTGAGGCCCCACGCCGTGCCCCCGCGGCCCGCTTGTAGGATCAAGGACACCGGCTAGAGGGGGGTGAATAGACGGTTTTAACTAAAAAACAAAGCACTTAAGGAAAATTTAGTTAGAACAAAATGAGAATTAAGTTTCTAGCCTAAGTTGAGCTAAGTTGGGTTTGCAATCTAGGGTGATCAAGCAAAGCTAGAATCTAGGAAAGTGAACTTGCACAAGAGTAGATGCGGTAAATAATTGCAAGGTAAGAAACAATACTCAAGGCACAACAATTTATCCCATGGTGTCGATGACTTGCCGGTCACCCCTAATCCACGTTGAGGTGGATTCAATGAACTCGATTGCTCCTCTACCAAGTCTTCACTTAGTCTTTGAGCCAGTCGATCAAAGAACCTCTCCAAACCTCGGTTCTACTAAGATGCTCTTCACCGCTCCGGCGAGGCGAGCTCAACCTCTCACAAACTTGGCCACGGCACCTTCACAATCTCCTTTTAAGTGCTCGGTGGCCCACACGATCTCCAAGCCGTCTAGGAGGCGGCAACCTCCAAGAGTAACAAGCCAAGGACGCGTGCTTGGAATCCCACTAGTGCCTCAATGATCAACCTCTTTGATGCAATGCACTAAACACTCTCCAACTCATAAGAATACAATCACTAAGCAATGGTGAGTGAGAGATGAGTGAATGAGAGCTCAAGGATGTTCTAATATCTTTCTCAAGTGCCAAGGGAGCTCTCATGCAGCCAAGGGGTGAGTATATATAGCCTACCAACACTAACTAGCCGTTTGGAGGAGTTGGTGGGTTTTCTACGATATTTGCGGACAGTCCGCCAGCTCCCCCAACCGTCAACTGTTGCAAAAACGGCATGGACAGAACTAGCCGTTACAGCCTAACCGGACAGTCTGCCATACAGGACCGGACAATCCGGTTGGACGAAACCTTCTGTCTCAGATGCTGGAGACAAACCGGACTGTCCGCTGTAAGCAACAGGACTGTCCGGGGGTGCTGGACTGTCCGGACTAACGAGCTGGACTGTCCGGTTCAGGCGTGAAGTGCAGGAAATCTTGTTATGTGTGCCTCTTTTCTCTCAAGTGCCATGTTTCTTAAGGTATGCAATGCAAAGACTCGATTATAAGGCACTTAGCAAATTTCCGAGCAAACGAACATCGACCCCTTTTAATAGTACGGCTATCTAGCCTAAAAACCCGGTCGAGTTCTTCTCTACTCTTCTTTGGACCGGCAAAAATAAAATCCCTATGTTATACCTTTGCCTTGAGCTGTCCATTTTGAGTCTCTTCTTAGATCGTTGCGCCATTTGCTCCTTTTCAACTATTCATTTATGGACCATCCTACTCTCATAAATCTCAATGAAGCAGTTAGTCCACTCATAGTTGTCATTAATTACCAAAACACAATTTAGGGGCCTAGATGCTTTCACCGCTGCCGCCCCGCAAGCAACCGCCGCCGCCCCTGAGGCCCCACGCCATGCCCCCGCGGCCCGCCGCCGCCCACAGGTATGCTTGCCCGTTCTCTTTCCTGCTAGTTTTGAACTGGCCGAATAACTATTAAACTTAGTGATGCATTGTTGTCCATTACTCTAAGGCCAGAAATTGTATTACTCTTAAAATATTTGTGTTACATTTCCTTAATAATTATTTTTTGCTTAGTATCGTTAATGAAGTAACATTTCTCACTTTCGTTATGAAGTAGCTAGTTTGAGAAAATGAGTGATGATCGAAGTTGGATGTATGATGGTTGGACAAGTAACGGAATGCCTACGCGAGAGTGGATGGTCAACACACAAGCTTTTGTTGATCATGTATTTTCCTTGTCTCCTGGCGGTGGTTTGGCAAAGTGTCCATGTAACAAGTGTCAGAATTGTTCTCGTCAAGTCAAGATTGATATGGAGCATCACCTATGCAAGTGGGGTTTCATGCCGAATTATGAGAGGTGGTATGAGCATGGGGAGTCACAGGAGCAGAAGCCATACAACCTAATTGATAGCTTTGAGGAAAACGAAGATAGGATGGATGCAATGATGGATGATTTTGTCCAACAGGTTAAGAATGCTGCTGAGGTACCAGAATATTTTGGTCTGCTTGCATCATCAAAAGAACCATTACATGGGGCCACTACTTTGTCACAGCTTGCTGCTGTGACACGGTTAATGGCTATAAAGTCCAAGTACAACTTTTCAGTAAGTTGTTACAATGATCTTGTTGACTTAATTTCATACATGCTTCCGAGACCTCACAAGTTCCCAAAAGACTTTTACTACTCAAAGAAGCTGTTAGTTGGTTTAGGGATGCCGTATCAAAAAATCCATATGTGTGAGAACAATTGCATGTTAATTTGGAAGAACAATGAAAATCTCAAGTACTGTTCGTTTTGTAAGAAGTGCAGATATAAGAAGGTGGTGAAAAAAGATGGAAGTATGCAGATAACAAGTGTGCCCGTTAAGGTGTTACGGTACCTACCATTGAAACCAAGGCTTCAACGGTTGTACCTATCTCAGAAGACTGCAAAACATATGAGATGGCACAAAGAGGGAATTCGTAATAATACAGGATGCATGAGCCATCCATCTGATGGTACGGCTTGGAAGGCCCTCGACCATTATGATCCAAGTTTTGCAAGTGATCCCCGAAATGTGCGTGTTGGGTTGGCCACTGATGGATTCACTCCCTTTAACTCAAATGCTGCCCCCTACTCATGTTGGCCAGTGATAACAATTTCATACAATCTTCCACCATCATTATGCATGAAAGATGAGTATGTGTTCTTGACGCTCATTATACCTGGCCCTGACAATCCCGGTAAGCGTTTGAACATGTTGATGAAACCATTGATTGATGAGCTGCATGATTTGTGGAATGGAGTTAGGACATATGACAGCAGTCGGAAGGAATACTTCAATATGCGAGTAGCATTTCTTTGGTCTATTCATGATTTCCCTGCATATGGAATGTTCTCGGGATGGAGCACGCACGGTCGTCTATGTTGTCCGATATGCATGGGTGATACACATGCTTTTCGTTTGAAATATGGTGGCAAATTCTGCTTTTTTGACTGTCACCATCGGTTCTTGTCTCATGATCACCCGTTGAGGAGTCAACGAGATGTCTTTTGCAAGGACACAATCGTTACTAAGGGTCCACCCAAGCATTTGACCGGTCAGGAGATGTAGCAAGCCATTGTCGGTTAATTCCCAGAGATGATGGGTTTGAAGGGGTCAAAGAGGAGCATAATTGGACTCATATAGCTGCTATTTGGAGCCTTCCTTATGCTACTGCTCTAATCCTTCCACATAATTTAGATGTAATGCATCAAGAGCGCAATGTTGCAGAAAGTATAATTAGTATGGTTTTTTATTTGAAAGATAAGACTAAAGATTATTTCAAAGCTCGACAAGACTTAGCTAAAATATGTGTTCGGCCAACCCTTAATCTGAGATCCAATCAAGCTGGCCATATGGGGAAGCCACGTGCTAAATACTATCTTAAGCCTGCAAACAGGAAAGAGGTTCTTTTGTGGCTGAAGAACCTTAAATTTCGTGATGGATATGCAGCTAATCTGAAACGGGCGGTGAACATTTTAACTAGAAAAATGAATGGTTTGAAGAGTCACGATTACCATATCATCATGAAAAGGTTGTTGCCTGTGATGCTACGTGGGTACCTCCCTGAAGAAATTTGGATAATGTTGGCCGAGTTAAGTTTTTTCTACAGGCAATTATGTGCAAAAGAAATTAACAAGAATACAATGAGAAAACTGAGTAAGGAAATACCTGTCTTAGTATGTAAGATGGAGAAGGTGTTCCCCCGGGTTTCATGAATGTAATGCAACACTTGTTAGTGCATTTGCTTTATGAAGCTAAGGTGGGTGGCCCCATACAATGCAGGTGGATGTACTTTATTGAACGAGACTTAAAGAAGCCAAAGCAACCATCGGAAATAAAACACGAGTGGAGGGATGAATTGCCGAGGCATTCTATCTTAAGGAGATCTCACACTACACGAGCACATATTTTGCAGAAGAAAATAACATTAATGCTCATATACCGCGCTACCACACCTCGAATGAGACACCGACGAGCAATCTCAAGCTGTTTCAGTGGATTGGCAAGGACGTCGATGCTAGTTTGGTCTATGAAATGTGCATACAAGAATGGAATACTGCATTGTTGTATATGTACACAAATATGGAGGAGATGGAAAAATATTTCGTGTAAGTACCATGATATATATCTCATATGTGAATCACGTTTAGCGATGTACTTGTGCTAAATAAAGAATATGTAGGTTGTTCGATCAAGAACAATGGAGATATGCACGACAACCAACAGCTAAACAGCTCGAAACCTTACGGCTTGAGGGTTTACGTGGTGGTCCCAATTTTGTCACATGGTTTAGAAGACATGTAAGAATTCTTACTCTAAGTACCTTATTTATATAACTCATTATGAGTTAATAAAATTTTAAAACTTGTAGTGCATGAAGGATAGCAGTGTCCATGATGATCTAAGACAGCTTTCACATGGAAACACGACTGCAAGGAGTTATGGTTGTTATGACAGAAACGGATTTCGGTTCTGTTCAACCAAGTTTGAAGCAAAAAATCCACATGCCGCCACAACAAATAGTGGAGTTGTTACCACCGCGAGTGCCTCAGATGGTTCTATCACGGAGTATTTCGGTGTCATTCAGAATATAGTTGTAACACCCTAAGGTAATTTTCCCTAATTTTAAATGAATTTATTTGGGCTCAAATAAAATGTCCAGGGTTTTCTCTAATTTACCTTGCATTTAAAGTAATTTTATAACGCAAATAATTAAAATTTATCATAGGATTAAAGTGTTTGTGCATTCATGCTGCAGCATTAATTTTTCTTGTGTTGCGTTTATAGGGTTTGAATTCAAATCTATTTGAATTCAAATAGTTTGTTTGAATAGATTGAGTGAAGGAAAGGAAAGGAGAAGGAATAAATCAAGACAGCCCAAACCTCCTCCTAGCCCGGCCCACTCTCTTTCTCCCTTTGGGCTCCCTTTTCCCCTCCTCTCTCCCACATGGGCCACCCGAGGCCCAGCACCCTTCCCCCTCCTCCTTCTCGCGTGGGCCGTGCCCCAGCCCATCTTCCCCCCCTCAGCGCCGGCCCCTTCTTTGTCTGTCTGATTACCCGGGCCCGCGCGTCAGCGCCCTCTTCTCCATCTCCCCCTTTCTTCTCCGGCGCAACGGCCCCTCCGAGGTCCCCGGCGAGCTCCTTCTCTGGGCCCGCACGCTAGTGTGCCCTCCGCCGCCCCACAAAAGGGGGAACCTCTGCGCCCTGGTACCCAGAACCCTAGCCCTCACCGCCAGCTAAACCCCAGCGCCGCCGCTCCCTTTGCCCCGCCGCGACGCCCTCTCTGCCTCGTCATCGAGCCGCTGCCCCGGCGTCCCACAGACCCTGGCAACCCCCGCGCTCGCCCCATCTCACCATTCAAAAGCTTGATGAGCCCCGCAATTTCACCCCGAGCCTCTGCAACATCGGGATTCCGCGAAGAACCGCCGCCGGTGAGCTGTGCCGCCGCCCAAATTCCTTCGTCGCCGGCCGGTCTTGGGCTGCCCTGACCCCCTGGTTACCTCCGCAGGAACTTCCTCGACCAATCCGTGCGGCCAAGGGACCCCGAGCCTCTCTGCTGCCGCCTGTCCACGAGCGCCGCCCTGTTTCCTCCGCCGGTCGTCGTCGACTTCCCTATTCCGCTGCAGCCTCGGCCTCTACAACCCCTTGGTGAGCTCCTCCTCCATCCCCTGCTCCTTTTGCGCCAGTTGTCGCAGGCCGTAGGCCGCACCCGAAGCCAGAACGCGTGCGCCGTCATTGCGCCGCCACGCCGAACCGCCCCTGCCGTCGTGCTCGTTGCTAGAGCCCTCCCCGTGCCTCGCTTTGGCCCTAGGTGGATCGCACGTGTCGCGCAGGTCACGCCCGACCCAAGCCCTGGTCGATTTGGCCCCCGGAGCGGCGGGAACGCCGAGCTCCGGCGAGCCCGAGCCGCGCGCCACCGCAGAGACGAGCTCCGACGAGCCAACGCCACCGCCAGACCTTCCAATTTCCTCGGAACCGTTCGATCCGATGTGGGCGTCCGTGATTAGATCCAGATCAGGATGGATCCGAGCCATCAGATCTCGATCTGACGGGTGAGAGTCAAAGGTACCGGTTCGCGGATTAGATTAGATCTCGACCGCCAGATCCAGATCCATCGGCCCCAAACAGAGCATACCGGTTCGGCCTGGATGTTTTGCTAAAGAGTCCCTGCCTTTTCAGAAAATCAACCCGCGCTCCCGTGTAGTTCAAAAGTATTTACAATCAGGCCCTGTTTTACTCGTTTAGACCCCTGAGCTTTCCAGTTTTTGAACCCGCCGTCCATGCCGCGTGTTTTCACATGCTAGCCCCTGAGTCTATGCTTTAATTACGTTTAGGTCCCCAGTTTTCGCACAGAACCCCCTGGAAGTTCTGTTTTTCTCGCAAATAGGTCCCTGGATCTTGTTTCAAGCGTAGTTTTCACGTTTTAGCTCCGTTTTAAGCGTTCTTTATGTCCTCGCGATCGTTGTAACGCTTAGAATAGTTCTAGGCTAGTTTTGTGTGCTGTTCTACTGTATTGGTGTACTGTTTTCTTATAGTTTGCTATGGTTGTGCATGTGTGTATGTGTGGACTATGCTTGATGATCGTGAGTAGACGCGGAGCCTTTGGACGAGTACCAGGAGCAGCTATCTTCCGAGCAGTTCGAGCAGCAGCCGGGAGAGTACGAGGAAGGCAAGTATAACATGAATATCCTATCACTTTTTAATACAATTTCATACTGCATTTTAATACTGGGTGCCTATAAGGACTTTCCTAGCCACTGTATATCCTTTGGGTTGCATTTTGGTTAGTTGTGCTAGGTTGCTGCGCTATAACACACTTGGTCCTTTTTTAATTAAATTTGATTAATGGTCTTATGCAACTTAATCCCGAGAGTGGCCCTCTGTGCTGTGTGCTTGAGTGGCTCACGTCTCCGTAAAAGATGTTTTGTTAGAAACTTGGTTTAGGGGGCCAGCACGGTGCTTAGTCCTTGGTTGGCTACTCTCCATAAGGACCGGTTCATAGAGCGACAACCTGGGACAACCGCGCAACCACAAGACTGGAATGGGACGGTCTTGACTTACTAATTAGGCCATTTTGGTTCGAGAGTAACTTACCTGCGTGGGCAAGAGGGGTGGTAGGCTTCAATGGTCCCTGCTCCTCCGGCTTGGTCTGTGCTGTGTGCTTGTACCCCCGGAGGTGGGCCCCATCGTCGCTGATCCAGAATCCTTAGCGGTTACACCTTACCAACGTGATCCTTTGTAACGGTCTCATAGTGTGCTTGCTAGCCATCTCACCTAAGGAAGTGTGATGAACAACTAGCGTAGCTCACGACTTGTGGGTAAAGTTGTGCAACCTCTCGAGAGTGTAAAACTGATATATCAGCTGTGCTCACAGTCATGAGCGGCCCAGATCCTCCGTCTGATTAGTGGGGTTATCAACCTTTGATTAGGGAGATTCCCCGGGTGGTTTTGGTTTGGACGGTTCTCAGTAGTTCTTAATTAATATTGATTAATTTATTACGCAATTGGGTTTATGGTAATTCATCCACTTGTGGTAATTAGCTTTAATAAAATTCTGCCAAGACTAAAAGCTAATGCAGTTGAGTCAGCCAGCCTAGAGCCTCATAGTTTGTGTTATACTTGTTGAGTACTAGTTTGTACTCACACTTTCCTCTCTACTCTTCTGTTCTATTTCGGATATCTTCGACTGCTGCTCAGTGCCCGGCAACGTGGAGGACTACGTCAGCGGCTTCGACGACTTCTAGGCGTTTGTCTCCCAGTCGACGTCCCTGTGGTGCCCAGCTCTTCATGTATTTCTTTTACGCTTCCGCAACTCTTGAACCGATTCTTGATTCGGTTGTACTAAAATAATTCATTTATGAGTCATTTACGATTTATATTAATGTTATTCATGATATGTGTTGTGATATCTTGATGATTCTGTTGTATATATGCGTGACTTGATCCTGGCGCATATATGATTGCTCGATTTATGTTCTTTATAAATCGGGTGTGACAGAATTGGTATCAGAGCCGTGTCGACTATAGGACGAAGCCTAGATAGAACTGGTCGAGTTTAGGACTTCTTTTCGCTTGCTCTGCTCCCGCAAAACCCAAACATTCATTTTTGGTTCTATTCCTTGAGTCTCAAGTCCTTGATTTGCTATCTCTCCTGTCTTTTCTGAGAAATAGCTTGAGCTTTCCGTAGACGTTGGCCTGAGTCGCCTAATCTTATAAGCTAAAAGTTTAGGTTGTCCCGATGGAAATACGCTAGAACGAGTGTGTTAGTCGAGTGGTGTGATAAACTCGACTAAGTTGTGAACATTGAATGTTTGTTATTGTGCAAATGTTTGATTTGGATTTTTGGTTGATTGCATAGTCTAGTAGTTAAATTTGTTTATGCAAATCGACCCTAACCTAACTTGAACTAAATAACAAAATTGAGTTAGAACGTTGGGGGTAAAACCTATATTTCCTTTCTCTCTATCATATCCTATCGAAGTTTCATTTCCACAGCTGCACAATATTTCTTTCTCATCAAATTTCGTTTGTTGCGATCAGATGGTGAACACCAGGCGCACCGGTTCTGGTTCTGACCAGCAGGAGCAGAACAACCAGGATACTGGTCAGCCGTTGCCGATGCCTCCACCACTGACCCCGGAGCAGTTCTTCCAGCTCCAGATGCAGATGATGGCGACCCTGAACAATACTGTTCAGGCTCTGCAGCATATCCACGCCCAGCCACCGCCTCCTCCGCCGCCTCAGCCTCGTGATTGGCGTGCGGATTTCCTGAGAGGTCACCCTCCGACCTTCTCTCACGCCACGGACCCACTCCAGGCGGATGACTGGCTTCGTTCGGTGGAGCGCCAGTTGGTTGTTGCGTAGTGCGATGACCGGGAGCGGGTTCTGTACGCAACTGCGAGGTTCCGCTCTTGACTGGTGGGAGTCCTACCCAGCTCGGGATCGTGATGCCCTCACGTGGGACCAGTTCCGTGAGCGCTTCAGGAACCATCACATCCCTGAGGGCATAATGAAGATGAAGCAGAAGGAGTTCCGTGCCTTTAAGCAGGGATCGATGACGGTGACAGAGTACCGTGACCGTTTTCTTCAGCTGGCCTGCTATGCCCCTACTGACGTCGCCCGTGATAGCGACAAGCAGGAGTACTTCAAGGAGGGACTGGATGATCACATCCAGTATGCGCTGCTGAACCACCGCTTCGACAACTTCAACCAGCTGGTTGATGCTGCCCTCAACACCGAGCGTAAGCGCCGGGAGATTGAGGATAAGAAGAGGAAGATGGCTCCATCCTCTTTGGGCAGCAACACTCGTCCCCAATATCAGCATCCACCTCAGCAGCAGCAGCAGAGGCCGCCCCAGCAGTACCAGCAGCGGTAGCAGTACCCGCCTCGTCCTCAACAGCAGCAGCAGGCGGGACCGGGTCAGAGGCTTCCAGCGCCTCCGGCTCCACCAGCTCAGAGGCAGGGAGTGCCCACTCCTCCTGGGTAGCAGGCCGCTGCACTTCCGCGAGTATGCTTCCACTGTGGCGAGCCAGGGCACTACGCCAACGTCTGTCCTCGGAAGGCGTAGGCAGGACAGCAGGGGTGTGCATCACCGCCCAAGGCCCCAGCTCAGGGCAGGGTGAACCACGTGACGGCCGAGTCAGCGGCCGAGGCTCCCAACGTGGTCATTGGTACGTCATGGTCAACACCCATCCTGCTACAGTGCTTTTTGATACTGGTGCTACGCATTCTTTCATCACCCAGTCTTTTGTTGAGCATCATGGTATTCCTACTAGCACGTTAAAGAGGTGCATGTTAGTATCTTCACCGGGAGGGCAGTTGAGGTCTCATGTCTTCTGTCCCAGAGTCAGTGTGGCCATAAGAGGGGTAGATTTCAGTGCGAATCTGATGGTGCTAGACACCAAGGGCATTGATGTGATCCTCGGGATGGAGACTCTTGCTAAGTGGGGAGTCCGGATAGATTGTGCTCAGAGGACGGTTCTTCTGTCAGCACCGGATGGTCAGGAGGTCACTGTTGGTGCCACAGAGCCTTCTGGATTCCTTCATCAGATGGAGGCTAGACCCACGGATGGTATTCGCGTGGTGTCTGAATTTCCGGATGTCTTTCCGGATGATTTGCCAGGTATGCCGCCTGATCGTGACATTGAGTTTTCTATTGAACTCTTGCCTGGCACAGCTCCTATTGCTAAGCGGCCCTATCGTATGGCTCCCATCGAGCATGAGGAAGTTAAGAAGACGGTCGATGAGTTGCTAGCTAAGGGTTATATCCGTCGCAGTTTCTCTCCTTGGGCTTTTCCTGTATTGCTCGTAGAGAAGAAAGATGGTGCGAAGAGAATGTGCGTCGATTATCGGGATCTGAATGCGGTCACCATCAAGAACAAGCATCCATTGCCTCGTATTGAGGATCTTTTTGATCAGCTCCAGGGTGCTTGTGTATTCTCGAAGATTGATCTGCGTTCGGGTTATCATCAGCTGAAGATTCGTTCTGAGGATATTCCGAAGACGGCATTCACCTGCAAGTACGGGCTATACGAGTATACGGTCATGTCCTTTGGCTTGACCAATGCTCCGGCTTTCTTCATGCATCTGATGAACAAGGTTTTCATGGATTATCTGGACACCTTTGTGGTGGTATTCATTGATGATATCCTGATATATTCCAAGTCAGAAGCAGAGCATGAGAAACATCTGAGGCTGGTGTTGCAGAGGCTCAGAGAGCACAAGCTGTATGCCAAGCTCAGCAAGTGCGAGTTCTGGATTGACGAGGTTCCTTTCCTCGGTCATGTTATCTCCAAGGGAGGTATTGCTGTGGACCCAGGGAAGGTGAAGGATGTGCTTGACTGGGTTGTACCGCAGACGGTGAAGGAAGTCCGCTCTTTTCTGGGCTTAGCAGGTTATTATCAGAGGTTCATTGAGAATTTCTCCAAGATTGCGAAGCCTTTGACTTCCTTGCTGGAGAAGGGTGTGGATTTCTCTTGGACTGATCAGCGTCAGAGTGCCTTCAAGGAGCTGAAGAAGAGGTTGACTACGGCGCCAGTCCTTACTCTGCCAGACCAGAGCAAGAGGTTCACAGTGTATTGTGATGCTTCGAGGGATGGTCTTGGTTGCGTCTTGATGCAGGAGGGCAGAGTGATAGCTTATGCCTCGCGGCAGTTGCGTCGGCACGAGCTGAATTATCCCACTCATGATCTGGAGTTAGCCGCAGTTGTGCATGCTCTGAAGATATGGAGGCATTACTTGTTTGGGCAGAGGTGTGATATTTACACCGATCACAAGAGCCTCAAGTATATTTTCACTCAGAGTGAGCTGAATATGCGGCAGAGAAGATGGTTAGAGCTGGTCAAGGATTATGACCTGGAGATTCACTATCATCCGGGTAAGGCCAATGTTGTAGCAGATGCTCTGAGCAGGAAGAGCTATGTTAACCTGGCCATGGCTTTTCAGATGACTCCGGAGTTATGCGAGGAGTTTGAGCAGTTGAGTCTGGGTTTCTTGCATCATACCTCGGGTACATCATTCGAGGCGGAACCCACTCTAGAGGCAGAGATCAGGCAGCATCAGAAGGAAGATAAGAAGCTGCAGGAGATTCGTGAGTTGCTCAAGATTGGCAAAGCCCCTCATTTCAGAGAGGATGATCAGGGTACCTTGTGGTACAAGGGTCGTATATGTGTGCCGGATGTGAATGACCTCAGAAAGTTGATTCTGAGTGAGGCTCATGATACAGCATATTCTATCCATCCTGGCAGCACGAAGATGTATTACGATCTGAAGGAACGATTCTGGTGGTATGGAATGAAGCGTTCTGTTGCGGAGTACGTGGCTATCTGCGACACTTGTCAGCGTGTCAAGGCAGAGCATCAGAGGCCAGCAGGGTTATTGCAGCCATTGAAGATTCCAGAGTGGAAATGGGAGGAGATCACTATGGATTTCATCGTTGGTTTGCCTCGTACTCAGAAAGGGTACAACTCCATATGGGTAGTAGTGGATCGGTTGACGAAGGTTGCCCATTTCATCCCGGTGAACACTACTTACTCCGGCGCCAGACTCGCAGAGTTGTACATCTCCAGGATTGTATGTCTGCATGGTGTTCCAAAGAAGATTATATCTGATCGAGGATCTCAGTTCACTTCGCGGTTCTGGGAGCAGTTGCATGATTCGTTGGATACGAAGCTGCGCTTCAGTATTGCTTATCATCCTCAGACAGATGGGCAGACAGAAAGGACCAACCAAGTGTTGGAGGATATGCTTCGAGCTTGTGCCATTCAGTACGGTACCAGCTAGGATAAGTGTCTGCCTTATGCAGAGTTTTCGTATAACAACAGTTATCAGGCCAGTCTGAAGAAGTCACCTTTCGAGGCCCTGTATGGTCGGAAGTGCAGGACTCCGTTGTATTGGGATCAGATTGGCGAGAGGCAGGTATTTGGCCCGGATATCGTTGAGGAGACCGAACAGCTGGTACAGCAAGTGCGAGAGAACCTGAGGGTCGCACAGACTCGTCAGAAGAGCTACGCGGATGTGCGTCGTCGAGATTTGACCTTTGCAGTGGGTGATCATGTATACCTGAAGGTCTCGCCGATGAGAGGAATCCGCAGGTTCAATGTGAGAGGGAAGCTAGCCCCTCGATACATCGGTCCGTTCAAGGTGTTGGAACGGAAAGGTGAGGTGGCATATCGTTTGGAGTTGCCTCCCAATCTCTCAGGAGTGCACGATGTGTTTCACGTGTCTCAGCTAAAGAAGTGCTTGAGGGTGCCAGAAGAGCAAGCACCGATAGAAGGGTTGGATGTGCAGGAAGACCTGACCTACATCGAGCATCCGGTAAAGATTTTCGAGACATCCGAGAGAATTACCAGGAACAAGAAGATCAAGATGTGCAGAGTTCAGTGGAGTCACCACACGGAGGATGAGGCTACTTGGGAGCAAGAAGATGAGTTGAGGAAGACATACCCCGATCTCTTTGCTAGCTAGCCTATCAGAATCTCGGGACGAGATTCCTGTAAGGGGGGTAGGTTTGTAACACCCTAAGATAATTTTCCCTAATTTTAAATGAATTTATTTGGGCTCAAATAAAATGTCCAGGGTTTTCTCTAATTTACCTTGCATTTAAAGTAATTTTATAACGCAAGTAATTAAAATTTATCATAGGATTAAACTGTTTGTGCATTCATGCTGCAGCATTAATTTTTCTTGTGTTGCATTTATAGGGTTTGAATTCAAATCTATTTGAATTCAAATAGTTTGTTTGAATAGATTGAGTGAAGGAAAGGAAAGGAGAAGGAATAAATCAAGACAGCCCAAACCTCCTCCTAGCCCGGCCCACTCTCTTTCTCCCTTTGGGCTCCCTTTTCCCCTCCTCTCTCCCGCATGGGCCACCCGAGGCCCAGCACCCTTCCCCCTCCTCCTCCCCGCGTGGGCCGCGCCCCAGCCCATCTTCCCCCCCTCAGCGCCGGCCCCTTCTCTCTCTGTCTGATTACCCGGGCCCGCGCGTCAGCGCCCTCTTCTCCATCTCCCCCTTTCTTCTCCGGCGCAACAGCCCCTCCGAGGTCCCCAGCGAGCTCCTTCTCTGGGCCCGCACGCCAGTGTGCCCTCCGCCGCCCCACAAAAGGGGGAACCTCTGCGCCCTGGTACCCAGAACCCTAGCCCTCACCGCCAGCTAAACCCCAGCGCCGCCGCTCCCTTTGCCCCGCCGCGATGACCTCTCTGCCTCGTCGTCGAGCCGCTGCCCCGGCGTCCCACAGACCCTGGCAACCCCCGCGCTCGCCCCATCTCACCATTCAAAAGCTTGCTGAGCCCCGCAATTTCACCCCGAGCCTCTGCAACATCGGGATTCCGCGAAGAACCGCCGCCGGTGAGCTGTGCCGCCGCCCAAATTCCTTCGTCGCCGGCCGGTCTTGGGCTGCCCTGACCCCCTGGTTACCTCCGCAGGAACTTCCTCGACCAATCCGTGCGGCCAAGGGACCCCGAGCCTCTCTACTGCCGCCTGTCCACGAGCGCCGCCCCGTTTCCTCCGCCGGTCATCGTCGACTTCCCTATTCCGCTGCAGCCCCGGCCTCTACAACCCCTTGGTGAGCTCCTCCTCCATCCCCTGCTCCTTTTGCGCCAGTTGTCGCAGGCCGTAGGCCGCACCCGAAGCTGGAACGCGTGCGCCGTCGTTGCGCCGCCGCGCCAAACTGCCCCCGCCGTCGTGCTCGTCGCTAGAGCCCTCCCCGTGCCTCGCTTTGGCCCTACGTGGATCGCACGTGTCGCGCAGGTCACGCCCGACCCAAGCCCGGGTCGATTTGGCCCCCGGAGCGGCGGGAACGCCGAGCTCCGGCGAGCCCAAGCCGCACGCCACCGCGGAGACGAGCTTCGGCGAGCCAACGCCGTCGCCAGACCTTCCAATTTCCTCGGAACCGTTCGATCCGATGTGGGCGTCCGTGATTAGATCCAGATCAGGATGGATCCGAGCCATCAGATCTCGATCTGACGGGTGAGAGTCAAAGGTACCGGTTCGCGGATTAGATTAGATCTCGACCGCCACATCCAGATCCATCGGCCCCAAACAGAGCATACCGGTTCGGCCTGGATGTTTTGCTAAAGAGTCCCTACCTTTTCAGAAAATCAACCCGCGCTCCCGTGTAGTTCAAAAGTATTTACAATCAGGCCCTGTTTTACTCGTTTAGACCCCTGAGCTTTCCAGTTTTTGAACCCGCCGTCCATGCCGCGTGTTTTCACGTGCTAGCCCCTGAGTCTATGCTTTAATTACGTTTAGGTCCCCAGTTTTCGCACAGAACCCCCTGGAAGTTCTGTTTTTCTCGCAAATAGGTCCCTGGATCTTGTTTCAAGCGTAGTTTTCACGTTTTAGCTCCGTTTTAAGCGTTCTTTATGTCCTCGCGATCGTTGTAATGCGTAGAATAGTTCTAGGCTAGTTTTGTGTGCTGTTCTACTGTATTGGTGTACTGTTTTCTTATAGTTTGCTATGGTTGTGCATGTGTGTATGTGTGGACTATGCTTGATGATCGTGAGTAGACGCGGAGCCTTTGGACGAGTACCAGGAGCAGCCATCTTCCGAGCAGTTCGAGCAGCAGCCGGGAGAGTACGAGGAAGGCAAGTATAACATGAATATCCTATCACTTTTTAATACAATTTCATACTGCATTTTAATACTGGGTGCCTATAAGGACTTTCCTAGCCACTGTATATCCTTTGGGTTGCATTTTGGTTAGTTGTGCTAGGTTGCTGCGCTATAACACACTTGGTCCTTTTTAATTAAATTTGATTAATGGTCTTATGCAACTTAATCCCGAGAGTGGCCCTCTGTGCTGTGTGCTTGAGTGGCTCACGTCTCCGTAAAAGATGTTTTGTTAGAAACTTGGTTTAGGGGGCCAGCACGGTGCTTAGTCCTTGGTTGGCTACTCTCCATAAGGACCGGTTCATAGAGCGACAACCTGGGACAACCGCGCAACCACAAGACTGGAATGGGACGGTCTTGACTTACTAATTAGGCCATTTTGGTTCGGGAGTAACTTACCTGCGTGGGCAAGAGGGGTGGTAGGCTTCAATGGTCCCTGCTCCTCCGGCTTGGTCTGTGCTGTGTGCTTGTACCCCCGGAGGTGGGCCCCATCATCGCTGATCCAGAATCCTTAGCGGTTACACCTTACCAACGTGATCCTTTGTAACGGTCTCGTAGTGTGCTTGCTAGCCATCTCACCTAAGGAAGTGTGATGAACAACTAGCGTAGCTCACGACTTGTGGGTAAAGTTGTGCAACCTCTCGAGAGTGTAAAACTGATATATCAGCTGTGCTCACAGTCATGAGCGGCCCAGATCCTCCGTCTGATTAGTGGGGTTATCAATCTTTGATTAGGGAGATTCCCCGGGTGGTTTTGGTTTGGACGGTTCTCAGTAGTTCTTAATTAATATTGATTAATTTATTACGCAATTGGGTTTATGGTAATTCATCCACTTGTGGTAATTAGCTTTAATAAAATTCTGCCAAGACTAAAAGCTAATGCAGTTGAGTCAGCCAGCCTAGAGCCTCATAGTTTGTGTTATACTTGTTGAGTACTAGTTTGTACTCACACTTGCCTCTC
The DNA here is from genome assembly GCF_002211085.1 of Panicum hallii. NCBI lineage: Eukaryota > Viridiplantae > Streptophyta > Magnoliopsida > Poales > Poaceae > Panicum > Panicum hallii. The sequence continues at coordinate 12,810,844 of NC_038042.1, read as the reverse complement.
TACTCTTCTGTTCTATTTCGGATATCTTCGACTGCTGCTCAGTGCCCGGCAACGTGGAGGACTACGTCAGCGGCTTCGACGACTTCTAGGCGTTTGTCTCCCAGTCGACGTCCCTGTGGCGCCCAGCTCTTCATGTATTTCTTTTGCGCTTCCGCAACTCTTGAACCGATTCTTGATTCGGTTGTACTAAAATAATTCATTTATGAGTCATTTACGATTTATATTAATGTTATTCATGATATGTGTTGTGATATCTTGATGATTCTGTTGTATATATGCGTGACTTGATCCTGGCGCATATATGATTGCTCGATTTATGTTCTTTATAAATCGGGTGTGACAATAGTGGAGCTGAAGTTTGAAGGTTCAAAAGATTTAAGAGTTGTGTTATTTTATTGTGATTGGTTCAATAGTAAATTAGGTTCTGGGGTAAAGCATAACAAAAAACTTGGTTTAGTGGAGGTGAACCACAAATTGCGTCTAGTTGAGATGAACCACAATCCATTTGTCCTCGCACATCAAGTTGAGATGGTCTATTATATGTCGTATCCATACCGTTCGGAAAGTTTAGAACCATGGTGGATTGTTCAAAGAGTATGTCCTCTAGGTCGATTGCCTATTCCTGGAGATGAAGGTTATGATGAATGTGAACTTGATCGTACTGTTCCTGAAGCATTTCAGGAAGATGAGTGTAATAGAGCCTTTGAAGTTGATATTGGGATGGCATTTGACAGATTAGATGGTGACACCGGTGATGTAATAGTTTCTGAGGTCCGTAAGAAAAAACGGCCACGTCGTGCAAGTAAAGTAATGTTCACAACATATGAAACGCGGCATGGTACTACTCATGGTGACTCCGTAGCTGAAGAAGATGACCCCGATGACTTTTAACATGTAATGTGATGTAGTTTTTCTTAATAGTGTTTTATTTGCTAATTATTGTTATGAAACTTGTTATCTTTTATTTACCATTGATTTATATGATATTAACTAACCATATTTTATTATTTTCAGGATGAGGTCATTTGTGCACTCTCTGAAGGGGAAGGGAAAGAAGGATGTATCCTCATCTTCAAGGAGTCAGGGAAAGAAGAATGATGGCTCCACATCTTCGGATAGACCTTCTCTCTTTAGAGGTAGCAGTTCTCACCTAAGCCGAAGAAGTGCACTTTAGCGATGTCTAGACGAGGCTGTGCAAGTAAGTCATATGTAGTTTGCATGTGTAATTTAATTTCTTTAATAACAATAAATATATACTTGTCTTTGAACAGCAAGAAGAGGAAGGTAGAGGTGCGGATGACGAAGAATATGTCGCGAATGTGGATGGCGATGGAGATGGAGGTAGTGGAGAGGGAGATGGGGGCGAGGACAGAGAAGAGTGTGAGGATAGAGATGGAGATGCAAAGGAGGAGGAAGAGGAGGAGGAAGAGGATGATACTGCTACTCAAGCTGTGTTCAGATAGTTATGATCATTTTATGAAAAATTTTATATGAGCTAGCTAACTAATACAATACATTTAGATTTAGAGGCAACAATGTGATGACTCCTGCAGCAACCAATCCGGCAAATTGTCGATAGATTAGGCCACATGGGGATTGGTAAGTAATATATTTTATTGTTGTGATTGTTTTATTCACTATGTTAAATATGTTATATAGTTCATGTAAGAAACATGATGAATATTATTTTGTAATTGTAGGCATTGGGACGACATTTGTTGAGAGGGAAGAAATAGGTTAAGACCTGTGAATGCAATATTGGGAACACTTTGTCGATTTCACTACCCAGGAATGGTCACAATTGGAGGTGTGCTTCAGCCTGTATTGAAGTGGGAGCACTATAAGCTGCAATCGGATGATCAGGACGTCACGACTGCAGCGAGGGTTTGGAATGAGTTCTGGGTACTTTTTTATCATAACTTGTCTAACTTGTATAACTACTATCTATTTAATTCATTTATAAGTTGTCTAACAAATTTATTTTTCTTTCTAGGAGATGTATCGTTTGCCGGAGGGGGAGGAGCAGTGCCTACAAGATAGGGCTCATTCCGTGTTTGACAAGGCAGCGATGAAGGTGGTAAGGGACATGATGTCCAATGCTTGTATACAGTGCGTTTGTCTATACTATAAGAAAATTAAGCTGCAAGACATGAACAAGAAACTGGGCGCTTCTGAGATATATCTCCGAGAGGATGAGTACCTTCAAGTTGATATTAGCGGTTTGCCTTGGTTGAGAAAGTGTCTGGATGCTTGGCGAGCACTTTGTGCTTATTGGGCTTCACCTAGCTTTGTTGAAAAATCCAGGATGAAGAGAGCTAATCGTCAAGCAGGACCACGGGTTACACAAAGATATGGGGCTGATGGACACCTTCATTTGACTCGTCGAATGGTACGTGTTTATTATTTCAATTTGATTATTATATACTTACTTGCAATATCACAATTTCTTCTTTGCCAGGAGGCACAAAGTGGGGTGGCCCCAAGCTATATTGACACATACATTCGAGGCCACCACGGCGCAGATCCTACGCAGCCAGAGTTGCTTTGTAGTGAGAATGCCACACAGACTCTGGTTAGTAAAATAATTTGATTTCAATTAAGCGATGATTCAAATATTATCTTATTCTTGGTTGCCTGAATGGTAGGCGAGATATGGTGATGAAATGGTGGCACGTCATGGGGAGGAGTATGATTGGAGGAGGAGTGATGTGGATGTCGGTGCCTTATACTCAAGCGGGGGAGGGAAGAAACATGGCAGGTTCATGTTGTCGATCAAAACCCACCGGCGAATAACGACAGGCAACACGAGGAGCCGGGAGGCTCCCTGGACGGCTGGTGGGCCCCAGTCCCTCGGTCAACGGCCCAGCGATCTGGCGCACACCCTGGCTTGGAGTCGCTAGGCGTGCCACCTGATCCTGCACCCGATCAGGAAGGTGTAATTCGTAAGATTCCTGCAAGCGCAGACACTTGTAAAGGTTAGTCCGAGCAGTGATCGGCTCATCGCTCCTCCCCGGTATCGGCTATGAAGAGCCGATTGCATCAATACCGGATCAGATCTTTGGGACAGGCGATATACATATATAATAATGAAGTAAAGCTCGCTTCATAAATATCAATTTTATCCAATCTACGATGACTACACCCTCACTACACGATCGGAACATCCTACACGTAGTCGAGCCTAACGAATACGCAAAAGCACCAGAACAAACAACCTAAACGAAGATCCTAAAAATAGCTGAAGAGCCGATTCCCAGGGAAACCTATATTCAGGCTACGATCCGATACTAGCATACCACCGGAACTTTCAACTCGTTTGCAAGGCCTAATCATGCACATATCGAGCTAAATCTCTAACAGATAGAAACCAGCCATAACAGATTGGATCTATTGATACGAACTAAGCAAGACGCAACCATCGCATTCATGATTGAACACGATGGTTGTAGGGCGTGCAAGAACAACGAACAAAGCAAGATCATGACATAAATAAAACAACATTGCTCCCTGCACACTACGATAACTGATGCTACTCGTCGTCTACAAGGCTTCAGAATGAGCAACATATGAAACGAACAAGCAAGGACAATGCGCCCCGATCACGCAGAGCGCGATCGGGATCGCGTGGCACTTACCCGATGAAAACCCTATAACAGGGGAGGCGATGCGCCGTGAGTTGTTGATGAATGATCTCTCTTCTTGTTTATTTGTGGTACATATTTATAGTCCGTAGACTTGCTCTCTTTAACTAACCCTAACCAAACATGACATGAATCCTAACTGCCTACATCTGAGTTTACACGGCCTTACCAGCCTCGATTATCCGCACAGGGTCCGATACGCAAGCTTATCGTAACCATCTCCTAGGCCCGTCTTGCTCCACGGCCCACTTCTGGCCCGTCCAGAATATGGCGATAACACATGCCCCCCTGGTTTCGGCGATGGTAATTCCGAAATCATCTATTTTAAAATCGCCTCGACCCTTCGGCTTCCGATCCGCATATGCCTTTTCGACTTCCAACCGATATGACTGCCCTGTACCAATCTCCACGGGAACCGTCACAGTGCCGATTCACTTCACCCCTTGATTTTCCTTTATAAACTTACCCCCAGCAAATTCCCCAGGCATCTTTCTTTCACAACCATTGTCAATTACACTCCCCCTCTTCTTTCACCATGGCTTCTTCTTCTTCTGCTTCCTCAATTATTTCTTATGAATCCGAATCCTCCCGAGAGCCAACTCCAGAATACGATCCGATCGCTGCTTACGAAGTCCGTGCCCCCCTGCATTGGGATGTAGAGGAATGGGACTTTCATTACCAGTTAGAGGATGATGAATCCCTGACTGATGGTGAGGACCTTGCGCTCCTCCTCGGAGCCAATCTGGAGGAAGATGAAGACGACACATCGTGGGGGGAAGACCTCTCTTCCTCGGAAGAAAGAGCCAATTCCTTCTCCTCCGAAGAAGATCCGATAGCAGGTACCTTCCTTTTTGGCAGGTCATCGGACGAAACTTCCGTCGGCACCGAAGAAACCGAAGATGATGACGGCTTTAGCAGCGACGATAGCGGGGACAACGACGACGGCAGCAGCGATAGCGGTAGCGGCGGCACCAGCATTGCTCCTCCGTCCAAACGCCGCAAGACCTCTAGCATGTACTGGTGGTAGGCCGTAGCATCTCCACTAGGCTATCTCTAAGAGTAGTTGGCTCCTCCTTTGTACTTACTACCTCGCTGTGAATAAACTCTTCTTTTGCATCAGTACCTTTTCTTGTGCACAACAATCTGTTCAAGAGCCGATGGCAATGCATCGGCCTTAGAGTATACCGATCCGGATCCGAAATAACCCTTCAATTTACTTTACCCTCCGCCAGTCTTTCAATCCAACACAAATCTCTGGAGATTCTGGGATCCATGTTAACTCCGATCTCCTTTTGCTTACAAACCCTAGCCGCAAGATCCTCCCTAGTCCTTGAGATCCGATTTTGCGCCGCCAAACCTAGATCCGCTCTCCCAGGTCTCGATTCAGGATTCCCGATGGCGGAGTCTTCGCGCACCGCCGCCGCCGTCTTCGGTCTGAAGGTAAACTCCGACCCCCATTAATTTAACGCGGCATCCGTAAATTTTACTGCGCGGTTAAGTAACTCTTTCCTCTACAATCTTCTTTTCCTGGGGTTTTTCAGGCTTCGATATCTTCTTGCCGCACCCTTCTTCCCCCAATTCTTTCTGCCTCGGGCCTCGTTCCTACGAGAACCCCATAGATCTGATCTCATGTGAAGCCAATCAAATCCCCTTTGTGAGTCAGGATATAGACCTAGAATCTTGGTCGGATAGCCTCCGCGCTTGGCCAAATCCCCCTGAAGGTTGGACAGTCTGGTACAACAGGGTAGCGAACGCCTACCAGCCCTTATGGGAGTCCATCGGGATAGCCGATGCTCTGTCTCTGTCCCTCTCCCCCCTCGAGAAAGATGAGAACCTTCTGAAGACCATCGGCTATTTCTGGTCTGACGCCTTGAATTGCTTTCTCTTCGGGCACAGCCCGTTGGCACCAACACTGCTAGATGTTATGATGATCACCGGTTTGGATATATCATCAGCCTGCCCTTCTGCTTACAGCCTCCCTGTAGTCCCTTACAAACTGTCTTCCAAAACTGAATGCACTAACTGGAGCACATACCTGAGCCAACACCAGAAAAGCAAGGGTCCTGTGTCAGAGAAGGAGCACACGGCCTTTATAAACCTATGGCTCGAACATTTCCTCTTTTGTGGCCCTTCCCTCGCCCCGACCAAGAACTATCTTTCCTTGGCTTATGAGCTGGCCAGGGGTCATTCTGTTGGCCTTGGTAAACTATTTCTTGGGGAACTTTACAGATATCTCCACCTGATGACTTCTAGCCTTCTTTCTCAAAAGAAAATCAGAACTGGTGGCCCATGGTGGTTCATCCAGTTGTGGGCCCATCTTTATTTCCAAAGTTCCGACCCCGATTTCCCTTCCTTGGTCGGCAATTTCTTCCCTGATCTGAGCGGGAGACAGATTAGGTGCACCAGTTTCGGGCAGGCTTTGTATAGTCTTTCTGGTGGTAAGTTGAATCCTCCAGACGCTTCCCGCTGGTTCAGGATTTTCTACAAAGGCCTTGATAACCCGAATTTTCTTCCTTATGCCGATTTTGAACTCTTTGAGAACCCGGCTGCCTTCCGTTTGGCCGATATTGCCTGTGATGCCGACACCAGGCGCCTTTACTCCATTATGGTTCGGCCTTGCCTTCTCCCAGTTGGCATGAGTACCTCTAATCGGATCCTCAAACCCGGTTACGAGTTTTACCAGCCGGTCGTAGCAGCCCGGCAGTTTGGTCTTGGGCAGGTGCCTCCCCATTTCCTTCTTCACTTCTTGACATCAAACAGGGTGGACCTCCCTGATGCTTTGACCACCCAAAGGTGCTACAGTCTGTTTACAGACCTTCCCTTATCTGTCCCCGCCAATTTTACCTTTACTTCTTCGGCTGTCGACTTTGAGGGATGGTGGTCGATGTGGAAAACCCACGTTTTCCGAAGAGCTCTGGGTCCGATGCTTCAACGGATCTATTCCGAGTATGTCATTCCTGCCGAAGAGGTACTGCCTTTTGATTAACGTTTCTTCTTTTAACTTTTGCTAGACTCTTCCTGAATCCATTTTTTGTTTCTGCAGCAAGAAAATGGCCCAGAGCCGATGAACAATGATGGATCGCCCTTTTGTTTCCTGACGGTTGCTCCTGTAGTCCTCTTCGGCAAGAATGCACCCCCTCCTTCAAAAAGTGTGATGCAGATTCAACCGAGCACCGTTAAGTTGACCCCCAAGCGAAAACGACTCTCAGAAGCTGTTGCCCCCCGGGCTCGCGCTAAGACCAGGAAAATTCTTGTCAGAAAGGTCCGGAAGGAAGCGGCGCCGTCTTCCCCTAATCCGTCATCTCCAGTCACCAACCAGGTTCGGCCCCCCCTTTCGCTTTGCAATCGGACTTTTGCCCATGTCTCCTTTAATTATGCTCTCTTCTCTTGTAGCCTGCCGTTGTAGAAGTCTCCAGCGGGGAGGAGCCCCCATGCCAGAAGGACTCATCTTCAGAGGTGCTAGAGGACGTGGATGCGCCGATCAGGGCCTTGATCACTCTCCGTGATTCTAGTGCAACAATCCTAGAGGACCCTTCGGCATCGGCTGATGTCCCAGCTGCTTCACCTGGCCCGCAGGCGCCGGTCATGACTACATCCCTTGTTGGCCCCTGTCTGGAAGGACCCTCTACCGCCTCAGCTACTGCCGATTCCCCCGCACGAGAGGTACGTCCAGCGGAGCCGACCGCTATCTCATCGGCTGTTGCTCTCGCAGAGCTGACTGTCACCCCGTCGGCTGTCGCCTCTTCTTCTGGGGGTGTGGCTCATATGGCCTCTGCCGCCACCGTTCATCCCTCGGAAAGGATGCACCCCCGGGAGCCGATCGTTCCTTCATTGGCCATCGCTACTTCCCATTCAGGACAGGTATGCCTTTTTTTTCTTTCTAATTACTTTGGTCTTCTCCCGCAATGCCTTGCTCACGCTCTTTTCCTCCAGAACCTGGATCTTTCAGAGCTTCTTGCGTTCGATCCTGCCTCGATCGGGTCGACCATATTGGAAGCCGATGACTCTCTCTCGGGCCTGACCAGCACTGCTGATCAACTCCTCCTCGTGAAGGATCTTCTATCGGGTCCGATCTCCGCCATGATTCAGGATTCCAGTGCAGTCAAGCAGATCCTTGATGAGGTCAACTCCCAGCTCCCTGTGAGCTTACAGGCCAAGCTCTTGCGAGCTAGGTATCTTTCTTCTTTCCAAGCAAAAGTGGCAGAGGCTCGCCGCAGGATCGAAACTCGGCGTTCCCAATCGCTCCTAAGGACCATCATTACTGAGATGTGCCAGTCGATCAACAAGAAGAAGGCCACACTCAACGCTAAAGCCGACACATCTGCTTCTGCCCAACGGCTTCACCTTTTGGAGAAAGAACTGGAAGACCTCGAAGCTAAAGTTCGGGCTACCAAGCAGTGCATCTAGGAGGAGAAAGATCTCATCGCGGGTTCCAGGCAGGAGGCAGAAGTTCTGACCGTCGAGCTGAAGACGGACTTGGCCGAGCTGAGCAGCTTGAGCAAACAGGTGGTGCCAGGGGCGGACGAAGAGGATGAAGCGGTACTTTCTGAGGTTGACCGTATCTGCCTTGATGCTATCGCTGCTATCGACGCTTTCCTTCAGCAAACCTGTCCAAGATAAACTTATGTAGTGAACCTATTGTGTTTTTTATGTAATGAACCTAAAGTCGATGGTGACACATCGGCTGTTTGATAACTTGCGATGCTTGACTGCCATAAGCAAGCTTCTCAAGTCGATGACACCGCATCGGCTGTTCTAATCCTTTCTGTTAACGTACGAGCCAATCACGCTCATCGGCCCCTTTTTCCGTTTCCTGTCTTGCCAACGCCAAATGTCGTCGACTTAGCCTTTGCCCCCCTTCTTAGCTTGCTGGTTGCATCGGCTTGTTGCCTGATGGGTGCCATCGGCTTCATTGTTCGTTAGCCCACATACTTGGGAAGTATTTCTTAAGGTGTTGGCCATTGACTGCTACTGGAAACTTGACGCCGTCCAATTCTTCAAGCATGTACGCGTTCCCAGGTAGGACCTGGTCAACCCTGTACGGCCCGTGCCAGTTTGGAGACCACTTGCCGTATGCCGCGTCCTTAGTTCCCAATGGTAATACTGCTTCCCAAACCAAGTCTCCTACTTGAAATTCCTTTGGCTTAACCCTTTTATTATATGCACGGGCTACTTTAGCCTTATTCTCCTTAATCTTCTCTAGTGACCATAGCCTGAGTTCCGTGAGATCTTCCACATTATCACTCATCAGAGTAGCATATTCTTCAGCAGATAAGTCATTCTGGAATTCTATGCGCCTGGACCCGGCTGTAACTTCCCACGGTGACACGGCTTCCTGCCCGTAGACCAAATGATAAGGGGAAGTTTTGTCGCCCCATGACAAGATATACGGTATGCCCATAATGCTTCTGACAAGACCTCGTGCCAGCGTCTGGGGTATTCGTCGATCTTCCTCTTAATCAACTTGATAAGGCTCTGATTGGATTCTTCGGCTTGCCCATTCGCTTGAGCGTAATAAGGAGACGACCTAATCAACTTGATACCCATATCAACAGCAAACTTCTTAAATTCTTCTGAAATAAAAACTGAGCCACCATCTGTCGTTATGGTCTGTGGGATCCCAAATCTGTGAATGACATGTTCCTTGACAAACTGAATCACATCTTTGGATGCTACTGACTTCATCGGGACCGCTTCCACCCATTTGGTGAAATAATCTGTGATAGCTAAAATGAACTGATGACCCTTGCTAGACGGAGGATTAATTTTGCCGATTATATCCATGCCCCAGCCTCTAAACGGCCATGGCTTAATAATGGGATTCATCACGGACGCTGGTACCATCTGGATTTTTCCGAACCTCTGGCATGCCACCATCTGTCGTTATGGTCTGTGGGATCCCAAATCTGTGAATGACATGTTCCTTGACGAACTGAATCACATCTTTGGATGCTACTGACTTCATCGGGACTGCTTCCACCCATTTGGTGAAATAATCTGTGATAGCTAAAATGAACTGATGACCCTTGCTAGACGGAGGATTAATTTTGCCGATCATATCCATGCCCCAGCCTCTAAACGGCCATGGCTTAATAATGGGATTCATCATGGACGCTGGTACCATCTGGATTTTTCCGAACCTCTGGCATGCTTGACACCCTTTATAATACTTAAAACAATCTTCAAGCATAGTGGGCCGGTAGTACCCTGATCGTCTAATTAGCCATTTCATCTTGTGAGCCGACTGATGAGTCCCACACGTTCCTTCGTGGACTTCATGCAAGAGCCGATTGGACTCGATCGGCCCTAAACATTTAAGCAAAAGTCCCTCCAGGGTCCTGTAAAACATATCATCCCCTACCAGGATGTACCTCATGGCTTTATACCGTATCCTCTTGGGTGCCCCCCGAGCCGAATCCTTCAAGTAATTGAAGATATCGGCTCTCCAATCTCCGTGGTCCAGTAAGTACACTTGATGATCTAACCCATCAGTTTTGTACCCTGAAGCCAGCTGCGCGAGATCGTTGGCCTCTGCATTCCGAGCTCTAGGTATCCAATAAAAGTTTATATACCTGAACTGGGTTATCAGTTCCTGGCATTGCACCCACAACGGAAACAATAGCTCGCTTTCGCACTTGTACTCTTCTGTGAGTTGGGAAATTACCAGTTTGGAGTCTCCGAAGACTTCTACAGCTTCGGCTCCGGCCTCGAGAAGCAATTCCATGCCTTTGCGCACCGCCTCGTATTCTGCAAGGTTATTAGTGCAAGTAACAGGTAACCTGATTGAGAAAGAATACGTTGCCCCCCGAGGCGATACCAGCAAAATGCCGATTCCACATCCATCTCCACAAACTGATCCGTCGAAGTATATAGCCCAGGCTCGTACGGAAAGCGCCGCTATGTTGGTATTAACCCTCTCAGCAACGAGATCCGCCAACGCCTACCCTTTAACTGCCTTCGCAGGTTGGTATCGGATATCGAACTCTGATAATGCAAACATCCATTTTCCCAACCGGCCTTTCAACACAGGAGCCGATAGCATATGCTTTATGACATCCGATTTACAAATGATGATTACCTCAGCAGATAGCAGGATATGGCGAAGCTTGGTGCACGTAAAAAACAAACAAAGACAGAGTTTCTCCATATCGGGGTACCTTGTTTCTGTGTCCAACATCCTCCTGCTGAGATAAAACACCACCCTCTCCTTGCCATCGTATAATTGCACTACCACTGAGGCAATAGAGGTGTCGCCGACTGACAAATATATGTAAAATGGCCTACCTTGCTGTGGTGGCACCAACACGGGTGGTCTCGACAAATATTCTTTGATTTCTTCGAATGCCCGTTGTTGTTCTGCCCCCCAGCGGAACTCCTCATTGGTTTTGATTTTCACTAATTCCATAAAGGGTTCAATCCGCCCGGATAGATTAGAAATAAACCTTCTGACGAAGTTAATCTTGCCAATAAGTTGCTGGAGCTCCTTCTTGGTAGTGGGTGGCACCATAGTACGCACGGCTTCCTAACTTTTTAGGCCAATCTCTATTCCCCTTTCATGAACTAGAAAACCCAAAAACTGCCCGGCTGTCACGCCAAAGGTGCATTTTTTTGGGTTCATCCTAAGCCCGAACTTTCTAGTTCGTTCCAGAACCTGTCGTAGATCATCCAGATGCCCCTCGTCCGATGCTGACTTTACTACGACGTCATCGATGTAGATTTCCACCAGGTTGCCGATCAGGTCATGGAAGATGTAGTTCATGGCACGCTGATATGTTGCACCGGCATTTTTCAAACCAAAGGTCATAACTACGTACTCGAACAGACCCACCGCCCCGGGTACTCTGAATGCCGTTTTATGTATATCTTCAGGGGCTATGAAAATCTGATTGTACCCAGCATTACCATCCATGAAACTCAAAATCTTGTGACCGGCAGCCGCATTGATTAATATTTCTGCGACAGGCATCGGATATTCATCCTTCGGAGTGGCCCTATTGAGATCTCTGAAATCCACGCAAACCCGCCACCGGCCATCCTTCTTCTGTACGGGTACAACACTTGAAATCCACTCGGCATATCTGCAAGCCCTAATAAATCCGGCTTCTAACATTTTCTCTATTTCCTTTTTTACTTCGACCAAGACGTCGGCTTTCATCTGTCGTATCCGCTGTTGGAACGGTCGAAATACACTTTTGAGCGGGAGCCGATGCTCCACTACGCTCCTATCAAGCCCAGGCATCTCCGTATAATCCCAAGCAAAGCAATCGGCATATTCCTTTAGCAGAGTTATCATCGGCTCTCGCAAAGATGGATGCAATTTCCTACTAATGAACGTTGGCCGCGGCTTATCCCCAGGACCAATATCTATTTCTTCAAGTTCATCAGCCGATGTGAAACCGTACCCTAACTTCCCGTCCTCCGTTAGATCAATGCTGCAGACAGGCAAAGAAAATAGCAAAACGAATCCCGGCCGATCGTTAGCATCGGCCAATCCACATATCTCATTACTTTCCAAGTTTTTATGAACAGAACAAGGCCGGCTGTCAGCGCTGGCCGTCCCATAACAACTATGTAAAACACCTGTTTTTGAAAATTCAATTTTTTGGGGCCGATTGCGCGAATCGGCCTCAATAGGTACACCGTAATGACTTTCTTTATGCAACTTTCCTATTCTGTAAGGCCAGCGGATAAGACCAGTCTTACTCCATTTTTTGTAGCCTCGATGCGATCACACCCTTCTAAGCTCATCCCTGAAATCGGCTCTTGATCCTCCGCATCCCAGATGCTCATGGCGGCATGCGAAATCTCGATTGAGTCGTCTGCCTGAACTACTTCCACTTCATCTCCGTCCCATTGGATCAAACATTGATGCATCGTAGAGGGGATACAACAGTTGGTGTGAATCCAGTCCCTGCCGAGTAAGATATTGTAGGTACTTTTGCTGTTGACGATGAAGAATGAAGTCGGGACGGTCTTGTTCCCAATGGTGAGATCTACACTGAGGACACCCTGAGCTTCCGAAGTCTGCCCGTTAAAATCACTTAACGTGACATTAGTCTTGATCAGGTCTCCGGTGGACCGCCCCAAATGGCGCAGAACTGAGTATGGCATAATATTGACTGCCGCTCCCGTATGCACCAGCATTTTATTAACGGGCTGACCATTGATATACCCTTTAAGATACAATGCCTTCAAGTGCTTGTAATTCTTGGCTTGCGGCTTCTCGAATATCACCGGCCGTGGTCCCAAATCAAGTTGGGCTACTGATGGCTCTTCGTAGGTCCGAGCATGGAATTCTGCAGGAAGTAAAAAAACCATGTTTGAATCAGCCGATACCTTCTTATCGGCTTTCGTCAACTTGGGCCGCCATTCTTTCCTTGAAGCGCACGGCTTCTTTTCCTGCACATAATGAACCTGTTCTGCAAGGTTCGGCCGCGCTTTCTTCAATGTCTCGATGTATCTGGCCTCAGCTTCCTCCAAACTACGTAGCCTCTGAACTCTGCGCTTTTGTGAACGGTTTAGTCCATCCGGGCACCAGCGTGGACGATGATACCTATCCTCCTCTTCATCTTCCCTTCGTGGTGATCGAACCCGCTCTTGCTGAGTTGGCGCAGGTCCTAGCTGCCCGAAAACTGACTCCCTTGTCTCTGGCTTCATAGATTCACACTCTGGGCAATCCTTGATAGTAGGCAGTCGGTTCATACCGGAATCCCAACAGTACCTGAAGAATGGGCAGTGCCAATGATCACGAGCATCTTCATGCTTCCTCAAACGCTTCCCGGTGCGATGCTCATATTCCTCATCTTTAGATTCCCGCCGGAGGCGCTGCTGGTACTGGCACTCATATTTCCTGGGAAGATCAGAAGAAGTTGGTCGTTGATTCCTTACATACCTTACTTGCTCTTCTGAAACATATTCTTTTTTCTCCTTTTGGGGCCGATTGCTGGGATTGGCCTCCTTATTTTTGGCCTGGTGTCACGACGCCACCCCTGCCATGTTGATGCCGAGCGCGAAGTCCAGCTGTCGCCTTGCAGACCGGTCATGATGTTCCACCATGTTTACACCAGGAAAAGGCTGAGTATCTACCTTCATGGCGGTCTGTCCCAGGATCAATCGGCCCTGTTCAATAGCCGATTGAATTTGCCGACGGAGCTCCTTGCAATCACTCGTGCTGTGGGTAAAGGAGTCATGCCATTTACAATATGATCTTCCTTTTAACTCCTGTGTCGTGGGAAGTTTATGCCCTTCTGGAAACTTCAACTGCTTTTCCTTTAGCAATAAGTCAAAAATTTGTTCGACCTTGCTCACATCAAAGTCAAACCCCTTTACAGGACCAGTTTGCTTCACCAGTTTGTGCTGATTTGCTCCGCCGTTTGTGACCCAGGGGCCGAGTGCATACTGTCATGACCCGGCCCGGTAGCATAAGTCGCTAGCCCCGCTTGTTTGTCCGCGTCAGCTCCAGAAACCCCTCCAATTGCTTTCTATACAGAATGTACCGGATTGTTGCTGTCCGGTATGTACGCACACACATAACCATGTGGGATCTCCTTGGGTGGCTCGCTGAAGAACTGGTGATCCATGGGATCACCACCTTCCTTGTAAACTATGTACGCTGGAGCACCATGGGATTCTGCAGCTGCAAGTGCATAAGGCAATGGAGGTCTGGTTTGGAACGGCAATTCTCCCTTATGGCTCCCCAGAACAGGCCCAGTCGGAGAATGTTGATGCTTCATAATTTCTTGGACCACTCGCAAAGCTACACGCTCGAAGGCGTTAACCAAACTTTCAGAATGCCGATGCAACGAGTGAGCCACCGCGTAATTCACCTCTTGCCGCAAAGCTCTGGTACGATCTTCAGATGGGGTAGACAGGTCTACTCCATCAAGAGCACCCTCAGGTGAAAACCCTCTCCACCTGACACCATGGCTGCGGGTCCTTTCGAAAGAGCCGATGAGATCGGCCTCAAATTGAGCCTTGATTTCATCATATTTTGCTTATGCTCGACAAAGAGCTCCTCATAGGTGATCAGATCGTCTCTTGCCATCCCACCGTCTGTGATTGACGGCGCCGACGGTGTCGATGAAGTCGATGCAGATGATGTTGATGGTGACGAAGTCGATGAAGATGGTCCCACCGGGCGTGCCAGAATGTGTTGTCGATCGAAACCCACCAGCGAATAACGACAGGCAACACGAGGAGCCGGGAGGCTCCCGGGACGGCTGGTGGGCCCCGGTCCCTCGGTCAACGGCCCAGCGATCTGGCGCACACCCTGGCTTGGAGTCGCTAGGCGTGCCACCTGATCCTGCACCCGATCAGGAAGGTGTAATTCGTAAGATTCCTGCAAGCGCAGACACTTGTAAAGGTTAGTCCGAGCCGTGATCGGCTCATCGCTCCTCCCCGGTATCGGCTATGAAGAGCCGATTGCATCAATACCGGATCAGATCTTTGGGACAGGCGATATACATATATAATAATGAAGTAAAGCTCGCTTCATAAATATCAATTTTATCCAATCTACGACGACTACACCCTCACTACACGATCGGAACATCCTACACGTAGTCGAGCCTAACGAACACACAAAAGCACCAGAACAAACAACCTAAACGAAGATCCTAAAAACAGCTGAAGAGCCGATTCCCAGGGAAACCTATTGTGGCAGAACCAACCTGAAATATACCGGCTCAAGTACGTGAGTCCAATCCTGAGGGCTCCAACGTGCTTCAAACGGTATAATCCCTTGGCCTGTCGGGTAACGTCCCGATAAACCACCGATACACAGGATCAAATAAGGTTACCTCACACGAAGGTGAGTCCAGAGATACAATCACCATCACATTTTACATTACAGAGAATTACATTACAAGAGGTTCCAAAAGAAATATGAAGTTTCAAATCTAGAGAAAAGAGTACAAACCATTAAAGCTATGGTTCTTGGCAGCGGAAAACATACGCGACGATTACAACACGTCGTCAAGACGGATGTCATGCTAAGCTCGGGCACGACATCACTCGGTATCATCAATGTTGGCCGAGGACGGATCCCATTCCACGGACCAATCTTCTGGAAGAGCACAGGGCCAAGACAGGGGAAGAGTAGGACCTTCAAAGGCTTTGCCTGAAAAACATAAAACTAGCAAGGCTGAGTATACTAATACTCAGCAAGGCTTACCCGGGATTGGGTATACTTTAGCCCATAACTAGACTCATGAAGGCATTGTAAAGGCTCTGGGTTTATTTTCAGCTGAAAAGCAACAAAGAGTATAAACTATTTTTAAGTTTTAGCTTTCATCTTCTAGTTGAGTATTTATTCTAGATTAGCACCTACACTAAGCAAGCAAGGTAGTGATTATCATCCATCAAGATTATCCATCATTAGTTCCACTTCTTACTCAATGTGGCAGAAGGGATAAGCAATCTCAATCCTCGTGAGAGGTGGACGATTCGAATCGAATTTAACCTTGCAAGGTAAACCTAACACACACGCTTGGAATACCAACAGGGCATTCTGAAGCAACCGTTTGCCTTTCATTCCGGGTCGTGGATCAGGTCCACCACAAGCGACTGCAGGACCGTACGCACACCCAATGTGTACAGGACATACGTCTGTAGCGCGACTACAAAACCCGTATTCCTGTCTGCCTTGCAGAACGTACTCCCGCACGTCGGTGCGTGTACACATAACATAAAATCGAGTGGTGGGAGGTATGTCCACTTGCCGGGCCGATTGGTTACTAGGCTTACCGCTTACTATATTTCGCGGCATGTGGCTAGTACTTTCAAAAACTTAGCCACCACTACCACACATTCCGACCTTAAGACTTTTATCAAAACAGACAGGGTAAAACCTCAGGTCATGATACAACACATGACCCTGTCCGTCATCCTTATAGTGGTTGCAGAAATGTAAACATGCAACTCCTATATCGCGCGAGTGACAGGAAATCACCCGACTTCTACCGGTCCTATTAGCGAAGCATCTAACCGATAAGGACTCGGGAGCATTACATTGGATTCCTAGGATTCATGCATCTAGGGTTTCACCTCAATTCTTAGACTTAATGCAAGATATAATATAGATAGACATAGATTGCAGTGTAAATAAAATAATGGGATATGTCCGGGGCTTGCCTTTACTGGTGGGTCTGAAGTCAGAAATGTTAATATCTTCCAAACTTTGGTTCGGGGCTTCAGTCAGTTCCGTGGTGACGTTTATTTGGTCTTCAGGAACATCCGCCGTAGACTTCTGGGAGATCTTGTAGGAACTGCGTGCGGAAGTAGTCGTATCTACATGCAATGCGACATCACATTCAAAGCATGCACGTGAAGCTATTTCACCTCACAACAAATTTGCAATTCAACACTCCTTTAACATATTACTTACATAACAAACAAAAGACTTGCAACTAAACTTGGATAGAGCTATAGGGAAACAACTATTTAGAATCAGCTACTTGCTGAGGGTTACCACAGAGTCGATTGGAAACAACGGAGGTTTAGCCGATGGAAAGGTGCATCGTTTCCCTAATCGATCGATGAAAGCATCGATTACTTTAGCGGAAGGATGATTCCTAAAGCAGTTGTCTTAACTGAGATGTGCTTAAGTGTTATTCTCAGTAACTAAGTGTGGTTGTATCGACTCGATTACGTCAGCACAACTATTGAGTGACATATATCTAATTGGAGTGTGGTTAAGGGTATATGACCGATAGACATAGACAGCCGATCTTTCAGTCGATAATTCGACTGATAGAAGCGTGTGGATATGGAGGGGGAAGAAATTAAGGATCGATCGGCTCTATGTGACCGGTATGGAGAGTAACTAGAATCGGCTTGGGTCGGTCGATGGCAAAAACCCTTAGATCGTGTGTGTTTCTCCGATACATCGACTCTGTGCAGTCGATACAGAACAGATCAAAACAATTGTATCGGCAGTAGCCGATACTAAAAAGGTAACAACCGTATCAGCTAATCGGTCGATGATAGAGGTATCGACTGACAGCTGTTACACAGAAATATCCTAGACTCAAGGAAATGGATGCTTAGCGGCTGAATCAAAAGCTGATATTGAATCGCAGTTGCAGAGATGTATAAGCTAAGCAATAGATGCATATGAATTAACAAAGATCCTCATACGAAGAGAATCTTAAGGAAATGGCAATCAAGACAAGGATAACGTCTTAACGGTAAGGATATGAGCACTTCGTGGGAAAGGATTAACTAGATATCGCATATCTCTACTTACGACATAACTTCTATAGCTTACTCTTTAGCTATAACACAAGCATACAATATAAAGCACAATATAACATTCATTCCCTAACATTTGACCTAGACTACACATCAAAGACCTCAACTCAAGATCATAACATAAAACTTGTAGAGTTTGACTTAGGGTTTCAAATGAAACTGATTTTACATTTTTATGAACTTTCTACGAAAATCTATGAAATGTAGAATTTCATCGATTTGAAATACAGAAAGCTTTGGAAATTTTATAAAGAACACCCTAGAACTTTCTAAAACATAACAATCAAGTCCCTGATTCGGGAAAACAGATAACAGGAAGTTAACGACGATATTCCGGCAAAAGAATCGCCGGCATTAAGAAGATTCAGTGGATCAGGGCAAACCTTGGTTGTGGAGAAGAACAAGCAGAAAGTGAATTCCCGCGGTGAACAGAATTGGCGACGAGAAGAGCTCGACAATGACGAGACTCCATGAGTGACGAAGAAGCTCGCCGGGGATTGTAGTGGTTAGAGAATGGCCGAAGAAGTAGTCTTCGGGGTGATTCGTGGTTATAACGGTTGAGCGATCCACGAGGGGCAAGAACCGTTGAATGTCGGGGATCATGGGACGAGACGATGGAGCCGAATGGGTTCGCTATACCGACTTCTCCACGAACCCTAGGGTTTTCCTACTCACGGGTTGAACTTCCTCTTCCCACGCACATGCGATGCCAAAGTCGGGCCGACCGAACATCTCTGCTCGCACAAGAAGAAATCCTCCTTGACTTGACTGCACCGCATCTCCTCCGAGCTCGTCACGCCCGACCACTGTCTTTGCTTCGCGACTTCTTTTTCTAATTCGCCACGCCATACTCACACTTCCGCCTTCGCGAGGACCGTGGTCCGCTTGCATTAGGGTTGTGCCTTCCGTTGCGTTTTCCTCGATGGCCTCTAATGTCCATCACGCGCGACCCTCCTGCACACCAACTCGGTCGCGGCCTGAGCTCGCCCAGATGGAACTCCATCATGCGTTGCACGCCGCCGCTCTGCACGTTGTTGCCCTGCATAGATCTTCCTCCTTCTTCCGTTGTTGGTCACGCGCTCGCTTCGGCCTTGCCGTGCCTTCGCTGCGCGCTACACTGCTCTGCCGCGCACGCGTTGCTCCACCCGCGCGCTCGCATCTGCCACACCCTCGCTCCTGCCCTCGCCACTCCCGAACCGATGCGTTGTTTCCACTGTGCTGTGCTCTAGCTCTTGTTCGCCCAACGCCCGTGAGCCAACACCGTCTGCTCGCCTGAAGCCGTTGGCTTCGCTCCTGCGCTCGGCTCATGCGCGCCACCGGCGCTGCTCCTGCTCCGGCCACGAGCCGCCGCTGCACGCCGCGCGCATCCAACAAGTCAGCGCCGAGCCGGCCTCGCTTCGCCCCTGGGCCTGGCCTACGGTCCTCCTGGCTGCACTTCCTGCCCTCCAATTTCCCCCTCGCATTGCAGCTCCCCGACGTAGAACACGGCCACCTGCACTGCACTGCTCAGCCAGCATCTGCGTTTGCCAGGCGTCTGTGCCCGCGCCGCCACCAGCCGCTCGGGGCCGCTCGCCCGAGCCCGCTCCGCACCGCGCCGGCTCTGCATCGCGCCCAAGCCAGCGCGCGTTCCTGCTCCACGCCGCCAGCACCCGCATCCGCCCGGCGCCTGCTTCGCGCTTGCACCCGCGAGCCACGCGCCCTGCGTACTGCCGGCCCCGCCAACCGCGCGCTCAGCACTCCGCGCGTCGCCGGCGCCCACCTGCACGCCACCTGCCTCCGCCTGGACCACGCCTCCTGCGCTCGCTCGGGCCCGTCGCTCCGCGCCTGCGCTGGCTCGCCCGGCCGCGGGCCGAGTCGCGCGCGCCGCCAAGGCTGCTCGCCAGCCGCGCGTCCCGCGCGCTCCTGCCCCTGGGCCCGCCGCCTGGCGCCACTCGCCTGCCTGCCGCGGCCGCCCTGGGCAGAGCGCCCCACTCCCTCCGAGCACCTGCCGTGGCTGCCTGAACCGGTGAAGGAGAGGGTAGATGAGAGAGAGAGACGGGGATAGGGATGGAGAAGAGGAAAGGAAAATGGAATTGAACAGAGCTGCTGCCGTGAGGAAAGAAGATAAGGGCCAGGGACAAGGGAACAGAGGAGAAGGGAAAAGGAGATTTCCCAAGGACCTATACGTAAATACAGAAAATTGCAGGGACTTGTTTGTAAAGCAAATTTTTCCGTTGATTTAAAACCCGAATGAAGAAATGCCCAAAACAAAAGTTGGAGAGTTTCTCAAGCTCTACAACATTGCTTTAGGGCTCAAGTTCAAAAACTCGAAACTCGCATCTTTGCACGTGAAATTTTGAGCAAAAGTTGGATTTGAATTACTTTTGTCCTAAGAGTGTAATTTTAAAATATTCAGGACCTAAATGCAAGAATTTATGACACGTCATAATGACGGGATAGACTCGTCATGATGACTTGCACTTTTACACTTTAGCCCTGAGTAATTTTGAAAGTTACTTTTGTAAATCAAATATTTGCATAAAAGGACTTGTATTTTTATAAAATTACATAAACATCCTTAATTTTTACCATTTTACCCAAAATTTTTGCATATTTCAACACACACATTTCAAATGAAACTTTTGGATAAATAAATATATATTTTTACAAGGGATAAAATAAGAAAAGCATGTTTACAAAACCATCTTTTACTTATTTTGAAATTACCTTCATCCAAATACATTTTTACAAAAACAACCCTAGGTTTTTTCTGTAATTACAAAAATACCCTTTTTACTTGTACTTTTAAATTTTCAAAAGTTTCCCATAAACACACATAAGCTTTATACAAACAAACACATATTTCACACTAACAAAATATTTGCCTAGCATTGCAAATACATGAACTGTCACAGCCTCCCCCCCTAAAAAGAATCTCGTCCCGAGATTCGGACGAAAGACTCTAAAGGGAAGAGAAGCAAATCACCATCAGAAGTAGCAGGAAACAATCACACCGGAAGAGATTAATGTTGATGGTAAAAGTCATTGGAGTATGACGAGAAAAGCCTTTACTTTTGATGGGTGATTTAAGCGTAAATAGATTATACGTGGATGAGTATAACGAGAAAAGAGAAAGAAAGGTGATCAAGTTTTCATAGAGTTGAGATCACAATATGAGATCAGAACATGAGGACGATAAATATCGGTGATATTCATCACAAAACTTTGGGGATAACAAGTAAAGATAGCACAAGAGACTGATAAGTGATGTTTGAAACATTTCTGCTCAGAGTTTATTATCTGAATGATTTAGATGATATTGATTGCAAAACATGCCTATTTGTACCAATGCAATCAAGGAATAATGATAAAATGCTTCAGTTCAAAGTGCAATGCTCGATATGTAACTATGAATGTGATGCACTGTTGAGATGTATGATTGCAATGATGGTGCAACATGAGGATGGAGAATTTCATGCATGACTGAAATGGTGCATATGACACAATGCAATTATCATGATGCTGACCAAATGATGCATACACTATGATGCAAGGATGATGATATTTGCAATGTATGCACATATGAAATGCATGAAGTATGATGCATACCCTCATGAGTTGATGATGCACGTGACTCGCACCCTACAACCGTTCTCTCACAGCTAACACCTGGACAGTCCTATATCCTTAAACGAGGATCAAAAGTTAGGACACTAGTAAGGTTGCATAGAAAGAGATTGCAGTGGGGTTACGTCACATAGACCTAGTCACCAGTGCGCTCCTAATGGCTCAATCATGTGACTGCAGTGCACATGAGGCCTTAGGTTCCGACACGGCATCATGGTCATGTGATTAAACACCACCACAAAAGAGGAATAACAACCTTATAGTGCCAACAGCAGCAAGATAGGTCTTAAGAAGCCGAAGACAACCTAAAGCTGTACAGGAGGCACACTCGTTAGTTAGTCTACGGGCTTTCGATGATGATGCAACACCATGCATTGACCAAAATGGTATATGTTATGATGCATGACTTTTTGCTGGGAGAATTGTATCCAAAAAGTAATTATGGTCATACATCTTTTTAATTTATCCAAAATCATCTGAGCAAAAATGGAGGGTACAAATTTTCGGATGTTGTAACCAGAATAGCCAACAAGATATGGTACAACATCGAGAGAGGACAGATGATTCACTAAATATTGGATCCAAGGGTTTGTTGACAACTATCAAGATTTAACCCTCAAGGAAAAGCAAGATCAAGGGTTTGATTTAGTTGTCAAGCTAAGATCGGTGATAGGATCAAACATAACCCATTCCACTTGATTCACAAAAGGCGTTCTCAACTCTAAGTTAGCCTAGCAGATTACGTTGGCTCCTACCACACAAAATCAAAACAGGCATTCAGATACAAGCACATATTTCAGTACATCAACGTAACAAACAAAGCAATTAGGTCAATCCAAGACAACATGATGTATGCACGTTCTATAGTCCTCACAAACAAAAATAACTGCCAAGTAATCTTGGTCTTACGTGGTTAAGTACGGTGGCATCATATAGATACGTCTCTCCCTATATATATACTAGTCGTTCTTACGTTCAAGCTTACGTAACGAGGTTAGCATACCTGCAGAAAATCACAATATATATATATTGAACCTTTCATGCCAGCATGTCATGAAAGCGCCCCCAATCATTACTGTTCACTATAGAAACAGCATCTGTACAATTACCGCCGTACAGACAACGTTAGCATACGTTATCGAAACAACGTATTCACGGGGGTACCGCAAAATGCGGGGGTATGATCTGCGATCGCCATACCCTGCGCCGAACCATATACTCCCAATGTAGTCAATCGAAATTGGTACATTGGTAGCATCTCAAGTAGGCCACTGCTTGAGAAACAGCGTTCGGTTCGCATCACCGACGGGAAGGCCAAGCTCCCTCAGTTGGCTGAGGATCCTTACCTTCTTACCTCATCGTCGAAGGTGTCGTTACAGAATGTAAAGTTGGATTGTGCATGAATTTAAGTTTTAACAGAAAAGTAATGCTGGTAGTTAGAGTTATATATATATATATACATACAGCCACCTCTATTTCCCTCATAAGCATTACCCTAGGGCTTTACGTACTAAGCTCAATCCTTAACGAATCCAACGTAGTTTTGCCAAACATTTTGTAGGTCAAACTTTTATACTGAAAGCATTTTTAAGGTAAAATGTATCTCAAGAGTAACCTTATAGCTCTGATACCAGCTGTGGCAGAACCAACCTGAAATATACCGGCTCAAGTACGCGAGTCCAATCCTGAGGGCTCCAACGTGCTTCAAACGGTATAATCCCTTGGCCTGTCGGGTAACGTCCCGATAAACCACCGATACACAGGATCAAATAAGGTTACCTCACACGAAGGTGAGTCTAGAGATACAATCACCATCACATTTTACATTACAGAGAATTACATTACAAGAGGTTCCAAAAGAAATATGAAGTTTCAAATCTAGAGAAAAGAGTACAAACCATTAAAGCTATGGTTCTTGGCAGCGGAAAACATACGCGACGATTACAACACGTCGTCAAGACGGATGTCATGCTAAGCTCGGGCACGACATCACTCGGTATCATCAATGTTGGCCGAGGACGGATCCCATTCCACGGACCAATCTTCTGGAAGAGCACAGGGCCAAGACAGGGGAAGAGTAGGACCTTCAAAGGCTTTGCCTGAAAAACATAAAACTAGCAAGGCTGAGTATACTAATACTCAGCAAGGCTTACCCGGGATTGGGTATACTTTAGCCCATAACTAGACTCATGAAGGCATTGTAAAGGCTCTGGGTTTATTTTCAGCTGAAAAGCAACAAAGAGTATAAACTATTTTTAAGTTTTAGCTTTCATCTTCTAGTTGAGTATTTATTCTAGATTAGCACCTACACTAAGCAAGCAAGGTAGTGATTATCATCCATCAAGATTATCCATCATTAGTTCCACTTCTTACTCTATGTGGCAGAAGGGATAAGCAATCTCAATCCTCGTGAGAGGCGGACGATTCGAATCGAATTTAACCTTGCAAGGTAAACCTAACACACACGCTTGGAATACCAACAGGGCATTCTGAAGCAACCGTTTGCCTTTCATTCCGGGTCGTGGATCAGGTCCACCACAAGCGACTGCAGGACCGTACGCACACCCAATGTGTACAGGACATACGTCTGTAGCGCGACTACAAAACCCGTATTCCTGTCTGCCTTGCAGAACGTACTCCCGCACGTCGGTGCGTGTACACATAACATAAAATCGAGTGGTGGGAGGTATGTCCACTTGCCGGGCCGATTGGTTACTAGGCTTACCGCTTACCATATTTCGCGGCATGTGGCTAGTACTTTCAAAAACTTAGCCACCACTACCACACATTCCGACCTTAAGACTTTTATCAAAACAGACAGGGTAAAACCTCAGGTCATGATACAACACATGACCCTGTCCGTCATCCTTATAGTGGTTGCAGAAATGTAAACATGCAACTCCTATATCGCGCGAGTGACAGGAAATCACCCGACTTCTACCGGTCCTATTAGCGAAGCATCTAACCGATAAGGACTCGGGAGCATTACATTGGATTCCTAGGATTCATGCATCTAGGGTTTCACCTCAATTCTTAGACTTAATGCAAGATATAATATAGATAGACATAGATTGCAGTGTAAATAAAATAATGGGATATGTCCGGGGCTTGCCTTTACTGGTGGGTCTGAAGTCAGAAATGTTAATATCTTCCGAACTTTGGTTCGGGGCTTCAGTCAGTTCCTTGGTGACGTTTATTTGGTCTTCAGGAACATCCGCCGTAGACTTCTGGGAGATCTTGTAGGAACTGCATGCGGAAGTAGTCGTATCTACATGCAATGCGACATCACATTCAAAGCATGCACGTGAAGCTATTTCACCTCACAACAAAATTGCAATTCAACACTCCTTTAACATATTACTTACATAACAAACAAAAGACTTGCAACTAAACTTGGATAGAGCTATAGGGAAACAACTATTTAGAATCAGCTACTTGCTGAGGGTTACCACAGAGTCGATTGGAAACAACGGAGGTTTAGCCGATGGAAAGGTGCATCGTTTCCCTAATCGATCGATGAAAGCATCGATTACTTTAGCGGAAGGATGATTCCTAAAGCAGTTGTCTTAACTGAGATGTGCTTAAGTGTTATTCTCAGTAACTAAGTGTGGTTGTATCGACTCGATTACGTCAGCACAACTATTGAGTGACATATATCTAATTGGAGTGTGGTTAAGGGTATATGACCGATAGACATAGACAGCCGATCTTTCAGTCGATAATTCGACTGATAGAAGCGTGTGGATATGGAGGGGGAAGAAACTAAGGATCGATCGGCTCTATGTGACCGGTATGGAGAGTAACTAGAATCGGCTTGGGTCGGTCGATGGCAAAAACCCTTAGATCGTGTGTGTTTCTCCGATACATCAACTCTGTGCAGTCGATACAGAACAGATCAAAAGAATTGTATCGGCAGTAGCCGATACTAAAAAGGTAACAACCGTATCAGCTAATCGGTCGATGATAGAGGTATCGACTGACAGCTGTTACACAGAAATATCCTAGACTCAAGGAAATGGATGCTTAGCGGCTGAATCAAAAGCTGATATTGAATCGCAGCTGCAGAGATGTATAAGCTAAGCAATAGATGCATATGAATTAACAAAGATCCTCATACGAAGAGAATCTTAAGGAAACGGCAATCAAGACAAGGATAACGTCTTAACGGTAAGGATATGAGCACTTCGTGGGAAAGGATTAACTAGATATCGCATATCTCTACTTACGACATAACTTCTATAGCTTACTCTTTAGCTATAACACAAGCATACAATATAAATCACAATATAACATTCATTCCCTAACATTTGACCTAGACTACACATCAAAGACCTCAACTCAAGATCATAACATAAAACTTGTAGAGTTTGACTTAGGGTTTCAAACGAAACTGATTTTACATTTTTATGAACTTTCTACGAAAATCTATGAAATGTAGAAGTTCATCGATTTGAAATACAGAAAGCTTTGGAAATTTTATAAAGAACACCCTAGAACTTTCTAAAACATAACAATTAAGTCCCTGATTCGGGAAAACAGATAACAGGAAGTTAACGACGATATTCCGGCAAAAGAATCGCCGGCATTAAGAAGATTCAGTGGATCAGGGCAAACCTTGGTTGTGGCGAAGAACAAGCAGAAAGTGAATTCCCGCGGTGAACAGAATTGGCGACGAGAAGAGCTCGACAATGACGAGACTCCATGAGTGACGAAGAAGCTCGCCGGGGATTGTAGTGGTTAGAGAATGGCCGAAGAAGTAGTCTTCGGGGTGATTCGTGGTTATAACGGTTGAGCGATCCACGAGGGGCAAGAACCGTTGAATGTCGGGGATCATGGAACGAGACGATGGAGCCGAATGGGTTCGCTATACCGACTTCTCCGCGAACCCTAGGGTTTTCCTGCTCACGGGTTGAACTTCCTCTTCCCACGCACATGCGATGCCAAAGTCGGGCCGACCGAACATCTCTGCTCGCACAAGAAGAAATCCTCCTTGACTTGACTGCACCGCATCTCCTCCGAGCTCGTCACGCCCGACCACTGTCTTTGCTTCGCGGCTTCTTTTTCTAATTCGCCACGCCGTACTCACACTTCCGCCTTCGCGAGGACCGTGGTCCGCTTGCATTAGGGTTGTGCCTTCCGTTGCGTTTTCCTCGACGGCCTCTAATGTCCATCACACGCGACCCTCCTGCACACCAACTCGGTCGCGGCCTGAGCTCGCCCAGCGGGAACTCCGTCATGCGTTGCACGCCGCCGCTCTGCACGTTGTTGCCCTGCATAGATCTTCCTCCTTCTTCCGTTGTTGGTCACGCGCTCACTTCGGCCTTGCCGTGCCTTCGCTGCGCGCTACACTGCTCTGCCGCGCACGCGTTGCTCCACCCGCGCGCTCGCATCTGCCACACCCTCGCTCCTGCCCTCGCCACTCCCGAACCGACGCGTTGTTTCCACTGTGCTGTGCTCTAGCTCTTGTTCGCCCAACGCCCGCGAGCCAGCGCCGTCTGCTCGCCTGAAGCCGTTGGCTTCGCTCCTGCGCTCGGCTCATGCGCGCCACCGGCGCTGCTCCTGCTCCGGCCACGAGCCGCCGCTGCATGCCGCGCGCATCCAACCCGTCAGCGCCGAGCCGGCCTCGCTTCGTCCCTGGGCCTGGCCTATGGTCCTCCTGGCTGCACTTCCTGCCCTCCAATTTCCCCCTCGCATTGCAGCTCCCCGACGTAGAACACGGCCACCTGCACTGCACTGCTCAGCCAGCATCTGCGTTTGCCAGGCGTCTGTGCCCGCGCCGCCACCAGCCGCTCGGGGCCGCTCGCCCGAGCCCGCTCCGCACCGCGCCGGCTCTGCATCGCGCCCAAGCCCGCGCGCGTTCCTGCTCCACGCCGCCAGCACCCGCATCCGCCCGGCGCCTGCTTCGCGCTTGCACCCGCGAGCCACGCGCCCTGCGTACTGCCGGCCCCGCCAACCGCGCGCTCAGCACTCCGTGCGTCGCCGGCGCCCACCTGCACGCCACCTGCCTCCGCCTGGACCGCGCCTCCTGCGCTCGCTCGGGCCCGTCGCTCCGCGCCTGCGCTGGCTCGCCCGGCCGTGGGCCGAGCCGCGCGCGCCGCCAAGGCTGCTCGCCAGCCGCGCGTCCCGCGCGCTCCTGCCCCCTGGGCCCGCCGCCTGGCGCCGCTCGCCTGCCTGCCGCGGCCGCCCTGGGCAGAGCGCCCCACTCCCTCCGAGCACCTGCCGTGGCTGCCTGAACCGGTGAAGGAGAGGGTAGATGAGAGAGAGAGACGGGGATAGGGATGGAGAAGAGGAAAGGAAAATGGAATTGAACAGAGCTGCTGCCGTGAGGAAAGAAGATAAGGGCCAGGGACAAGGGAATAGAGGAGAAGGGAAAAGGAGATTTCCCAAGGACCTATACGTAAATACAGAAAATTGCAGGGACTTGTTTGTAAAGCAAATTTTTCCGTTGATTTAAAACCCGAATGAAGAAATGCCCAAAACAAAAGTTGGAGAGTTTCTCAAGCTCTACAATATTGCTTTAGGGCTCAAGTTCAAAAACTCGAAACTCGCATCTTTGCACGTGAAATTTTGAGCAAAAGTTGGATTTGAATTACTTTTGTCCTAAGAGTGTAATTTTAAAATATTCAGGACCTAAATGCAAGAATTTATGACACGTCATAATGACGGGATAGACTCGTCATGATGACTTGCACTTTTACACTTTAGCCCTGAGTAATTTTGAAAGTTACTTTTGTAAATCAAATATTTGCATAAAAGGACTTGTATTTTTATAAAATTACATAAACATCCTTAATTTTTACCATTTTACCCAAAATTTTTGCATATTTCAACACACATATTTCAAATGAAACTTTTGGATAAATAAATATATATTTTTACAAGGGATAAAATAAGAAAAGCATGTTTACAAAACCATCTTTTACTCATTTTGAAATTACCTTCATCCAAATACATTTTTACAAAAACAACCCTAGGTTTTTTCTGTAATTACAAAAATACCCTTTTTACTTGTACTTTTAAATTTTCAAAAGTTTCCCATAAACACACATAAGCTTTATACAAACAAACACATATTTCACACTAACAAAATATTTGCCTAGCATTGCAAATACATGAACTGTCACACCTATATTCAGGCTACGATCCGATACTAGCATACCGCCGGAACTTTCAACTCGTTTGCAAGGCCTAATCATGCACATATCGAGCTAAATCTCTAACAGATAGAAACCAGCCATAACAGATTGGATCTATTGATACGAACTAAGCAAGACGCAACCATCGCATTCATGATTGAACATGATGGTTGTAGGGCGTGCAAGAACAACGAACAAAGCAAGATCATGACATAAATAAAACAACATTGCTCCCTGCACACTACGATAACTGATGCTACTCGTCGTCTACAAGGCTTCAGAACGAGCAACATATGAAACGAACAAGCAAGGACAATGCGCCCCCGATCACGCAGAGCGCGATCGGGGCCGCGTGGCACTTACCCGATGAAAACCCTATAACAGGGGAGGCGATGCGCCGTGAGTTGTTGATGAATGATCTCTCTTCTTATTTATTTGTGGTACATATTTATAGTCCGTAGACTTGCTCTCTTTAACTAACCCTAACCAAACATGACACGAATCCTAACTGCCTACATCTGAGTTTACACGGCCTTACCAGCCTCGATTATCCGCACAGGGTCCGATACGCAAGCTTATCGTAACCATCTCCTAGGCCCGTCTTGCTCCACGGCCCACTTCTGGCCCGTCCAGAATATGGCGATAACAGTTCAGTATGCTGAATGGCGTTATTGATACAAATGGTGCTTTGAGTCAAGCAAGGTGTTCTCAGTCCTCTCAGAATTCTCAGGGCTACCAACGGGAAAGTGAAAGGGAAAGTCAACTGCAGGAGAAGATAAGGCAGCATAGAGAGAGGCGATGCAGAGGCAAGAGGAGTGGGCAAGGCAACAACACGAGTATATTCAAGGTTTTTTCGCTCAGCAACGACATATTCATGTAATATGCAAGTTCGATATTTTTTCAAGTCCTTGTGACTGTTCATTGCTATAAGATACTTGATTTACTATCGGTTTTTAGGAAATGCTAGCAGCTACCCTTGGCTCACAATTTAATTTGCCGCCTCTTCCTTCGCCTCCTCCTCCACCGCCGACTTTTGGACCATACGTACGTCTACCGTCTCCACAAGTGGTAATTCATGTAACTAGCAATGCTTAAATTTTCTTATATATACGTACTAAATAGATTTAATTTTGTCTATAATCAGGGTTTGACGAGTACTCATCCTCAAGGAGTTTCCGCCAGCCCGTCCACGCCACCATTGACAGCGCGAAATATTTTTGGAGGTGACTGCGGCAGCGGACATAACATTACTCCTCCTTGATTTGTGTTTTCGCGTTTCGTTGACATATATGTTATTTAGACCATGGATTTCATGATTGTACTTATTGGATGTATTTGATGATTGTGTGATGATGTATTTCATAATTCTCCTTATGGATATGTTAAGTTTGCTTATGGATGACTGCGTTATGGATGAGTGCGTTTCATAACCGCTATTATATGGATCTGTTTTGAGCAGGATTCATAACCGACGAAAATACTGCAGCAATTCTAGTATTTTCGTCGGCTCAGAAGCCAACGAAACAAACCTCGGCTTTCTTAGCCGACGAAAATAGCGTTATTTTCGTCGGTTTCCGACAAAAAAGATCTTATTTTCGTCTACACTACACCAAAACACCTCAATTTCGTCGGCCAGGTATAATTTCGTGGGCTAAAATCAAGCCGACGAAAATAAATATTTTATTTCGTCGGCCAATACAGGCCGACGAAATTAGGACTTATTTTCGTCAGCCTGCTCAAACCGACGAAAAAATGCTCATATTTTCGTCGGCTAAGCACTGACCGACGAAATAAATACAACATTTTCGTCGGTCTGCCCTAGGCCGACGAAAATAGAGACCTAATAATAAAAGTCGTTCGGATCTCGTTCCAGCCCCCACGCGCACACAGTCTTCTCTCCCTCTCGCTCCCGAGCCCCACGCCCCCGCCGCCACCGCCCCCCAACCCCCGCCCCCACCCCCGCCGCCCCGCGGCCCACGCCGCCGCCGCCGCGTCGCGCCCGCACAGACCCCGCGGCCGTCGCCGCCGCCGCCTCGGGCGCCCCCCCCCCGCCGCCGCCCAGCGGGGCCCCCCGCGCCCCCCCGCACGGACCCCGCGGCCGCCGCCGCCGCCTCGGGCGCCCCCCCCCCCCCCCGCCGCCGCCGCCCAGCGGGGCCCCCCGCGCCCCCCGCACGGACCCCGCGGCCGCCGCCGCCGCCTCGGGCGCGCGGGCCCCCGCTGCCGCCGCCCAGCGGGCCCCCCCGCCGCTGCGCCACCCAGCGGGGCCGCGGCCACCCGCCGCCGCCGCTGCAGCTAAGCAATTGCCGTTTGTTTTTTATTGCAGCCAGACCGGCCGGACGAGCTGGCGCGGATCGAGGCGGCGGGCGGCCGGGTGGTGTACATCAACGGGCATCGGGTGCGTGGGATCCTCGCCATGTCGCGCGCGCTAGGTATGGTGTGCCTGCCTGCCTCCGCGTTTACACACACAGTTCGATCCAGGGTCATTCTAATTCCCTGAACATTATTAGTTCCTCATACATCAAATCTGAAACTAGTGTCATCTATCGAGGGCTGCTAGCTAGCTTGGACAGGCAATGTTAGCAAATGCTAGGACCATTATATTTGTGCAGGTTGTGCCGTCTGAATCCGACTAGTGTTCTCATTTAAGCAAGAAAGCTACATTTACCATGAGCCACATTTTCTCTTTCTCCACACAACTTCAGTATTGCCAATGTTGCTTGAACTGACGATGACCCCATGGTTTTGTGTGTGCTGCGTTGGATTCTTCTGTTCCATCAACGACGGAGGCAGCGAAGCCAGGTTTCAAGAAAGTTGAGAAATGTAGTGCAAATGCTCTGCGCAGTGTATCGGAGCTTCATGTTGGTGATGAGAAGCAGACTGGTTCTAACAAATTTGATATGGTAATAACCATTCATCTATTATAATTTAGTAATATGTTGTCATTTCAGCTAATATTCGTACCACATAATGTTAGGAAAAAGTACTGAAAGGGTTTGGAGCTCGTGATGCTTTTGTGGCTTCTAGACTCAGCAACCTTAATGTACAATTTGGTGATGCTGCATTGAAGTCTTCAGACGTGTGCCCTTCTAAGATCACCATTCCAGGGAAAAGAGCTCCTTTGGATTTTACCTTAAAGACTAGTTTGCAGTTTGTTTCATCATCGTCTGTGAAATGGTGGGTGTGCACTAGCTTCTTTTGCATTTCTAGTCTGTATTCTGATTTTTTCAATTATAAATCATACTCCTAATAAATATCACGTGTCTATTTTGCTTGAACCTTTAACCTCAGTTAGAATTCTGAATGAGTGACCCGCATGTCATGGTGGCAATTTTGAGGATACAAAGGCTGAACACAGACCCCGCATGTTATGGATGAGTGACTTTCGTAACAGCATAAATGATATTTTTTTTTGCAGGAGGCCAAGTATTTTCGTCGGCCAGGTGGCCGACGAAAATACTGTTCATTGCCGACGAAAATATTTACCTATTTTCGTCGGCTATCGTGGCCGACGAAAATACTGTGTTATTTTCGTCGGCTCACATGGCCGACGAAAATATGTGTATTTTCGTCGGCAGCCGACGAAAATAAGCCTATTTTCGTCGACTTTATTTCGTCGGCCTATTTTCGTCGGGGGGCCGACGAAAATAGCTATTTTCGTCGGCATTTGGCCTATTTTCGTCGGCTTCTGGCCGACGAAAATAGCCTATTTTCCTGTAGTGCTAGTTTATTCCGTCGGCCTAATTTCATCGGCCGGCTGACGAAAATAGCTATTTTCGACGACTTTTGGACTTTTTAGCCGATGAAAATACACTATTTTCGTGTAGTGTGTTCCATGCAACTCCCATGTGTTGTTTATTAGTGCAACAATTTTATCTCTGGTGGCTGTCGTCTAGTACTTCATACTTGTGTTTACTACTAGTTCAACGGGCCATGTGGCTGCTCCCAGTCGGTGACTTTTTTTCGGTTGCAAACTTGCAATTGGTTTCCTGGACGCTGCTAGTCTGCTATGGTGCTACCGAAAGGATGGCAAATTGTCATGGTCAGTGGCACTGGCCCAGCTGTCAGCCAAACCCCTGAACCGACTATTCAAATCCTGTTCAGTTCCCTCTTGCCTGCCTCCTCTGACCCCGAATGGAACTCGAGAGGCCGTGGCGTCACGCGCGGCCGCCGCCCTGCCGGCTGCTGTTGCTGCGGCAGCGGCGGCCGCCAGCGCCATGTCGTTG
Source organism: Panicum hallii (assembly GCF_002211085.1). Lineage (NCBI taxonomy): Eukaryota > Viridiplantae > Streptophyta > Magnoliopsida > Poales > Poaceae > Panicum > Panicum hallii. The sequence goes on along the minus strand of NC_038042.1, from coordinate 12,777,988 downwards.
GTGCTCGGCGACGACGACCTCCTGCGCGAGATCCTCCTCCGCCTCGGCCTCCCCACCACCCTCCTCCGCGCCGCTCTGGTCAGTAGGCGCTGGCTGCGGCACGCCTCCGACCCGGCCTTCCTCCGCGCCTTCCGCGCCCGCCACCCACCCGGCCTCCTCGGTGCCTACCTCTCCACCGCGGACAGCGCCCCTCTCCCTCGCTTCCTCCCGACGCGCCCGATGCCACCGGAGCCCGCCGCCGTCGCACGCCGCGCGGGCTCCTTATTCGACGCCGCCGCCTTCCGCAGCTCCTCGGCGGCCGTCCGGGACTGCCGCGGCGGCCGCCTCCTCGTCGCGGCCTACGAGACGCACTACGGCGACACCGAGTCCAGGAACCTGGTCTGCAGCTCGCTGTCCCCGGCGGGCGGGCGCGGCGGTCGTCCCGCCACCGGCCCCGCCGCTGCCGGCTACCAGGGCCTGGGGACAGCGTCGTCTACCACTGCCACGAGTTCCTCCCCGGCGGCGGCGGTGACGGCCGGTCCTACTCCTGCGTGATGACTGGGTGCAGCGGTCGGCAGACCACCGTGTTGGTCGAGGCAATAGCTTCGTAATAAAGAAGAACCACAATAGCTCCGGAATTCACGCCAACGCCCCTTCGTAGTCAAGAAGCACCGCAACAGCTCCGGAATTCACGCCAACGCCGATAGAAAACACGAGGCCACGAAAACAATATCTTACTCAACTGGGATCAAAACGTCCCGTCAACTACAGTTTAAGGGTATTTACAGGGTGTGTGGTTCACCCACCCCTTCCTTTATTACATACTTTTACCACTCAACTACTGTATTCTACAAATATTCCAGTATATGGTAATTCTACAGCTCATCACATCCTTGGGTCCACTTTAACCAAGTTGTCTCCCTCGTCATGGACCTCCGGCACTTGGGCTTCGCCTTGTCTTCGGTTGCCCGTTCGGGTGAAAAACCAGGTGTCAACCTCGCCTTGCCTGCCCTTCAGGACAGCTTCGTCTTCGCAATCCTTCGGTACGGACCGAAGAACTCAGCCCGCTCTCTTGAACCGCCCGGGAGATCGGTCCAATTCTTCGGCCTTCAACCCTTCGGCGCGATCCGAAGGTGGCCCCCAACAGTAACCCCTCGAGGGTGAGCCCCTCGAGGGCGAGGGCCTTCCTCAGAAGTCCTGAGGCCTCGACCATTCCGTCGCGTGCAACGCGGCCCGAAGTGCCACCCCTCGAATCGTCGACGCGGTGTGGAGAGATCCGCTGTGTTACTCCAACAACGGAAAACAAAGAAAAGAAAATAGAAACCAAAAATGCCGAAAAAATAGGAAACTTAGAGCAAAGGGACTACGCATGAAAAAGACTACTAAGCCCCTCAGCTAATTGCGCATGGCCGCTGGCAACGGTAGGATGTCAAAGGGCACAAATGTCTTTTCCCCTGTGCTGCCGCCCCAGCGAGCCATATATAAGCGGCGTCTCCTATGGCTTTCCTTAAGCTCTTCTTGCGCTTTGCTTCCTCCTAGCTTCGGCTCGCAGCTAGCTCCTTGTCCTTTTCTTCCATTACCTTCGCTCACTCACACATCGTTTCTGACGGTCATGGAGCCGAAAACTAATTGCGTGAAGCCATGCTTGCCGACATGGTCTGCCAAGGATAGATTGCTGCTGGTGTTGCTCATCCCCCCAAGACTAGCGAGACTTCAGCCCATCCGGAGGCGGATGAAGTTGTTGTCTTTTGCGATCTATTCACTGCGGGGCTTCGCTTCCCATTGGACCCCGTGTTTGTGGAAACTCTTCGGTTGCACAACATGTTCCTAGACCAACTGACACCCAACTCTATTGCGCGCCTCAACCTATACTTCTGGTTGGCGAAGGCCTACCGTTTCCAACCTTCGGCCAAAAACTTTGTCTGCGTTCATCGGGTCTATTAGAAACCGAAGATAATCGCGTGATAACCGCTGATGGCACCGAAGGCAAAGCCGAAGCCCAATACAGCTGCTACAACTTTACTTACTGGGAGATAGTTTCTAGCCCGGTGACTGCTTATAAAAACAAGTGGCCTTCGGACTGGACTTCATTCTGGTTTTACCACAAGGTCGCATTGGATGATGCCACCCAGAGCCACAACCTCATCACCGACAAGATTCGGAATTTGGGCGACACTCCACGGGTGGACGTCGATGAAATGGAGGATCGTTTGGCTTTCGTGGCCATGCTTTGGGAAGTGTCGAAGGTGTATGGCACTCGCGACATCACCGAAGAGTACGTCGCGTGCCGCTGCTGGCCATTGAAAGCTCGCTGGTCTATCAAGGCATGGTTGCTTGAGGCGCAGTGGACCAGAGGGATTCCCATGCTGGACTTTGCCGCCTCCTTCAACCTCAAAAAACATCATACATCTGCTTCCTGGTGCTACGCTCCGGCTTCTTTGCTTCGCTCTATATCATGACGTAAGTTCCTTTTGTGCAGAAATCAATGCAAACTCTATAGAGAGTTGGGCCGATGACATCCTGGGGGCGGAGTACATAGGCGAATACAAAGCCATCTTCCAGAAGTTGGGTGGGACTTGCACAAATCGCGCATTCCAGGCCTTCTGCAAACGCATTGCTGCCATTAAACACCAGGAAATCGAGGAGAAATGGAAGAGGAAGAAAGAGATGTCCCAAGGGACGAAAGTTGTGGTTCCCGCTGGTGCTGGTGGTATCTCGGCCACCACACACCTTGAATAGAAGAAAAGGAAACATAGCACGAAGGCGGGCGGTTCGTTCAAGCGATCCCATGCTGTGGAGAACTTATTCGGTTCCTCTCTGCCTTTGAAGGCAAAGGGGGACTTTGAGGATGCCGCTGACATGGAGGCAAGCCCCTTGCTGCTTCACCGGTGACGTCCGTCCTGCCTGCTTGGGTCGAGCCGAATGTGTCTGCCAGCGGTTCTGGTGGGCTCCCTAGTCTGGATGTCAGCGACCAAGAGGCTAAGAGTGATGAAGATGGCAGCAGGAACCTTGATGTTGTGGGCTCGCTGGTCGGTTGTGAAGGGGATTGTGATTGTTTTCGAAACAATTCTGAGCCCCCGCAAAGCGTCGACATGCTCGTGCAACTCCTCCAGCTCATCATCTTTGTCAGGCGAAGCGAGAAGAATGCATCCCCCACGGAGGAAGATGATCAGAAGATGCTCGAAGGCCATCCATCATACACACTGCAGGGAAGGCTGTGCGTCTTCCTCCAACCCCTCCATAAGCAGTAGCTACTTCGTTAGCTAGGGAGATCCTGTTTCTGGAGCTGCCGAGCTTGGTGCTTCGGGAGCCAAATTGATCGGCAGCAATATTGTTGGCAGCCTTCATTTCGAGAGCGACTGGGAGCGTGACTTCTTGTCTCAGGCCGGGGCATCGTTCTGTTTTCCTTTGATGGAAAAGGAATTGATGAAGATCGGTGTGGCCAACATGCTTCAATGTGCCCAAGATCTGGCAATGAAGTCTTTTGTGACTTTGCGCTGCGCTGCTCGCCAGCTTCAAGTCGAAGCCTCTTCCAGCTCCGTGTGTTAGAATTAGAAGAAAAAGTTGCTGCTCTGGAATGAGAGAAACTGGAACTTCAGAAGGCTTGCGAAGCTGAGCGCACCCAGCTTGCCACCATTAGCTCTGAAGCCAATGCCGCCCTTGCGCTTAAGAAGAAATACTCTGATGATCTGGCCAAAACACAAGTCCCCCTCGAATTGGTCAAAGCTCGTGTTGGCAAAATTGAGAAAAAATACAACAGCTCTCAAGAGCTTTGTTGCCGATACAGGAGGACTATTACGACCGGCATTGATTACCTTTAGGAAGAAGTGCCTCGCCTTCTATCCACTTACGGCCTGACTGCTCCGGAATTGCCTAGTCCTCCAGATTTGGAGATCATGCAGTTCTTTAGGTGGCTTCAATCGTGTCTTGCTATGGTGGAATCCGGGAGCCGTCTTCACGGGGACCTGTGTGCGATCGTCGCGGCTCGTACTCTAGCTGCTTCGGTTTGCAGCCTTCTGCCTGGTGAAGCCAACTCTTTGTTAGGCATCTCGAAGGCCCAACCTCATCAGCTGCGAGAGCGCTCCTTTGATTGGCCCTCAAAAGAAGCGGTTCTACCAGAAAGGTTGTCCCCCTTGCCTAAGAATATTGCCAAGAACTTTGTTGAAACTTTTTACAAGGAGGAGGGGGTTACTCTCATGCACCGTGAAGGCCTTTGGTTGAAAGAACAGGTACTGAGGCCTTGTCTCTGTCGCTGAATTTAGACTTTGCTTCTAATGTTTTTCCTTTTGGGCATATGCAATTGAAACCATAAACATATGCGACGGAGGTGTTGTGCGGTGACCAGCCTTCAGACTCTGCTGTTCCCGCTTCCGAAGATCCTTCGGCCGCCGCTCCGATGAATATCTCCATCGACCCTACGTTGACACATAGCAAAACCGAAGATGGTAATGCTGGCGGCGATGCAGCAGAAGCCAGAGAGGTGTGAGGAATCCATTGTTTCAACAAGTGATTTATGGGCTTGTAATATATTACTTTTGGATACTAACACCTTCAGCCCTACGCAGGACCCTGCGGTGGAACCTACGTGCGTTACCGAAGGTATTATTCCTGTGAGAATGAACCGTGGTGACTTTTTTGTTACTGGTGAAACATCGTCAAAATTCCATTCGACATTTCCCTCGGTTACCTTCAGGGAATTCTGGGATATTAAGCTTCGTTTGTACGAAAAACGTAAAAGCACTGTGAAAGAGTTCATCACTGAGTTCCAACGTGACCCTGTTCGTCACGCCAAGATTTTGTCCGATCGTTCCCTTCACTAGGAGATCTAAAGGATCCGATGCAGTTCTAGTGTTCCGTACGTTCTGCCTGAAGGGCTTAAGGAACCGAATGCGAGCCCCTGAAATTCATGTATCGTCTTCCCAGGTGATCAAAAGAAGAAGCCATTACATCTCCTGATGTTGCGTTATCTTCGATTGCACGGATGCCTTCGGATGACACCCTCCGCCGGATGGCTGAAGATATCATCAATATTGTTGTGCGACACTTGATAGATGAAATTGGCCGTACTGTGTTTGATGAAGCCGCAACAAAGGCGATGTGCCTTCAGCTTGTATGGATGAATGTACAATTTGTGTCTGTATGACGATAAATGTATGTGTAATTTGTGTTTGAATGTGAGGAATTACTATTTTAACTGGGGTCCCTCGTTCGGTTGAATCTACGATTGGGTGCGGAAAAATTGCGAAGCACTGCCCCCCTTGCACAATAGGAGTGTCGAGCCGAACGAATTTTTACGTGTCTCACCTTTTACCTGCGTCTTCGTCTCCAATGCAACGCTTTGATTAAGCATGAAACGATCATGAAGTGCCACCCCCTGCTTGATCAGGCCGTTGAGGTGGCGAACATCTCCTGGACCTTGGAGGAAATGCCTTCGGCTTCTAGCTCGAGAGGACTTTGTCTTTATTTCTATGAATTCCTCCGGCTTTTCATTAGAAAGGGCTTCGATTTTCATTTCTATGAACGCCTTCGGCCTTTCGCTCGAGAGGGCTTCTTTTTCATTTCTAGGACGCCTTCAGCCTTTTGCTTGAGAGGGCTTCATTTTTTGTTTCTACGAATGCCTTTAGCCTTTTGCTCGAGAGGGCTTCATTTTTCATTTTAACGAACACCTTTGGCCTTTTGCTCGAAAGGGCTTCATTTTTCATTTCTTTCAAAGTGAAGCTAAGGGGTGCCGAGCCTATCTTGCTTCGGTGACCTGTGCTCACTTATTCTTCAGCATTTTTGAATGTTGTGTGCCGATGACAACCCCCGTTCGACTGAAGTGGGCTGTTGCTTCGGCACTTTCTCACCCTCCTGGGTAGAAACTTCTCTTGGGGGATCCTTGTTTATATTTCACAAGGGGTTACACAGGACGCCCGCCTTGTCAAAAACCTCACACTTTCAGTGATCATGGTGACCGCTGTGAAGGCTCCCCCATGAGGAAAAGCGTACGGGTCATTTTGGATACATCTTTGGTACATAATAGGTAAAAAGAAAAGAAATTACAAAAAAGAAACACCTACGAGCCCCTTCGGTTATCTACCCTCCAGCGACCCTTACATTTTCCCTATACAAAATACTTCTGTAGCATATCTTTGTTCCATGAGCATGGGTCATCAACCCCTTCGAGCTTCCGAAGCCTGCATGCCTCCGTGTTGGTGGAGAGTGCCCTTTGGGATGAAGAGGCACTACAACAGCCCGCGGAACGAACTCTAACAGCACAAATAAAGCAAGAGACACCTTCGGAGTAGAAAGCAACTTTCTAATCAATAGGGATCCGTCCCATCAGTTACAGTTACACGGGTATTTATAGAGGGTGGTTCACCTGCCCCTCACCGTTATTACACATTTTTACCCCCCCTAACAACTATATTCCTCGAATATTCCAGGGGTATAAGTAATTTCCTATTTAGTCCCCCTTTACAGCTCAACATCCCCTTCGGGCCCACCTCAACATAGCGGTCTCCCTCGTTGCCGACCTTTGACATTCGAGCTTCGCCTCGCCTTCGACCGATGAAGGGGGTCAAAACTAGGTGTCGACCTCACCTTGCCTACCCTTCGGGATAGCTTCATCTTCACGACCCTTTGGTTCGGACTGAAGACCTCGGCCTGCTCTTCGGAACCGTCCTGGAGATCGGTCCAATCCTTCAGCCTTCCACCCTTCGGCGTGATCCGAAGGTGGTGCCCCTCAACAGTGTCCCCTCGAGGGCTAGGGCCTTCCTCGGAAGTCCTGAGGCCTCGACCATTCCGTCGCGTGCAACGTGGCCCGAAGTGCCACCCCTCAGATCGTTGATGCTGTGAGGAGAGATCCGTTGTGTTTCTGCAAAAACAATGAAAACAAAGAAAAGAAAACAGAAACCGAAAATGTCGAAAAAATAGGGAACTTAGTGCGAAGGGACTGCGCGTGGAAAGACTACTAAGCCCCTCAGCTGATTGTGGATGCCCGTTGACAATGGTAGGATGTGAAAGGGAAAACATGTCTTTCCCCTGTGCTGCCACCTCAGCGAGCCATATATAAGCGGCATCTCCCATGGCTTTCCTTACGCTCTTCTTGCGCCTTTGTTCCTCCTAGCTTCGGCTCGCAGCTAACTCCTTGTGCTTCTCTTCTGTTGCCTATCCGAGCCCTCACTTGCTTTGCCTTCCAAAGCCTTCGCACATTCACCCATCGTCTCCGATGGTCATGGTGCCAAAAAGTGACCGCACGAAGCCCCTAATCCGGTCCCTTGGGGATAGTGGCATCACCGAAGCCATGCTTGCCGACATGGTCCACCAAGGACAAATTGCTGTTGGTGCCGCTTGATGAGGACATGACTCGTATGGATACAAACATAATAAGAATATATTTGGGGAGAGACATGGATGACGAGTATGTGATATGCTTATGTATAACCATTCGTGCTAAAGACAAGGTGAGCTTGTTCCTATGTTATTTGTTTACTTATTTCGAGAATAGTTTGCTACCTAAAAATATTATTATAATTAGAAATCATGGAGATGATGATGGAGTACTCAAAGATAGACATGGAGGGGGAGAGGACCAGCAAGGGACGTTCAACCCAAGTTAGAGTCCTAAACAATATCAAATTCGAGTCCACCTCGGATTCTAGAACCTTACTTCACCAAAACTGACGCCCTGGCCACATACGGAGTCGGATTTGGATGTTCTATATATGGTTGGAACCAGAATTTCATAGAGCTTCCAATGGTACTAGTCCCACCTCAAAATTTCTTCTGAGTTGATGGGAATCATCAACACAAGTGGGCATCCAGAATCTGTCAAGGTGCTGTGTCACCGTCTGTTGGGCCGTTGGCCCGTGTACCGTGTTGAAGCCGTTAGGGTTGCATCCAGGGGACTTGCACGCTCCTAACTCCTTTTTATTCAGTAGCCATTGACACTTTAGGGTTTGGGTTTTGCTTAGATTTATTCTGTCATCAAACAGTGTCGCCGTTCATCGGTTTGTGAGACCCCATCTCGTAATCAAGTCTGTTTGATTGCATCTCCTGTTCTTGCTTGTGTTCTTGATTGCGCTTGCAGGGATAAACCTCCGTGGCGAGGTCATTCGTGTGACACGGGTGATAACCAACAGGGCAGTGGTGTAGTGACTGCGGGGTTCTGTTCGTTCGGAGCCTTGGATCATCAACGTCGAGTTCTCCACCAATCAAGTTTACCGTACCTCTCGGAAGATCGGGACTCAACCTCCTATCAAGTGGTATCAGTTACCAGGTTGCCCGTGAGGTATTATTGTGTGACCTTTAGATTGATTTTTGTTCCTTGTCCTAAAGTCCACAAAAAAAACCCTAAAAAGATTTGTTTCCCCATCCTACAACCATCGATTAGCCTTTGCACTTTCATTTTCAGAGTCTGCATCATTGAATTTGTGCCCTAGTCATAGTTTTTTTTGCTGGTTTGGGTCGTGTTTTTGGTTTAGTTTACGTTTTGCATGGTCGTATCTTGTCCATTTCAATCTCGTCGTCACGTCCAGATTAGATTTGTTTCTATCCAGTTCGGTATTTTGATCATAACTCTGTCATACGAACTCGGATTTGAGTGTTCTTATACTCTATGGAAATCTTGTGAAATTATCTATAACTTTATAAATAATGAGATTGTCCAAAAAAATCGATATCAGGGAGTAATATGCATAGGAACAGAATCTATTTGTGACCCAGAAATTGTTGAGCAGTCTGTATTTCGGGGCCCATATCTCTAGCTTCCTTATTTCAAAATAGGTGTTCCATATACTGATATTGAAGAGAAAAAATTGATCTACAACTTTGGTATTATGTGTTTGGACATTTGGGGCTGTTATGAAGGTCAGATAGTCTGTTGAATTTAAACCTGAAAATCTATGTTATACAGACGAGGATTTTGTGATTGTCTTCAATTGTATCTTGTTCTTGCGGCACTTTTGAGAAAAAAGATATTAAAAAAAGGCAAGTGCAAAAAAAAGAGCCGCACAAAAAAAAGAAGACAAAAAAAAATCAAAAGTGCTTGCATCCTTTGTGTCCCTTGTGATTCAGTGTATGACCTGCTAGCTTGAACTATTCTAGAAATACGTTTAGGCCAGCAACTTTGACAAGTACTTGGGGCACTTATTCATCTTTGCTACCTGTTATCGAATTGTGTTCCACCTCACCACTATATTTGGCCTCCAAAAGCTCCACATATATAATCTTCTCTCGACTAGAATAGGTACTACTTTGCAATCGCACCCACGCTCTACGTGTTATCACTCCTGCCACCGTTGGCCACTTGCAGTGCTGGTAAGAACCTTGTAAGAGCGGGGTAAGACGCTTCATACTGTGTGATTTCACATCCACTTGCTTGAATAGTCGTAGGGGTCATATCATTGTTGTCTTCTTTTATTTTCACTAAAATGATAGGAACATCCCGTCTGGAGCTCCGCGACATGATGAGAGCTCTGTGTGATGCTTTTAACATGGGCACTGAAAAGTTGAAGAGCGTTTCAGGACTTGTTGAACGGATAGGCACGATGGCGACTCATCTACCACAGCCTACAACTTTTTCCGCAGATTATATATAGGATGTTTGTAAGCATCTAGGCCCTTAAGGTATGTTTCGGTGATTAATGACAACCATTATTGTGACTAATGAGTTTGTGCAGCTCTATAGATCATTATTGCTCATTTGGTTATATGAGGCCCCTAATTTTCATTATTCAAAAAGGCGATCTCGGCATTCAACTCTATAATGTGTCAAGACTAAGGATCTTTCTAGTCCTAAGTGTCATAAGGTTGAGAAGGACACTTAGGTTAGTATAGGTTTTATAGTTTTGTAGTGATCGCACTATTAAGAGGGGTTTAGGCTTAGTAACTTGAGCATGGACATGGTCATTTAAAAATGGATGCACACAATGGTCACTCAGGTTTCTAGAAGCTCAAATAAGTGGATCTCAACTTATATCTCAAGAATATTTGGATTTCATTCAAGACTCAAGTCAGAAAAGGCAAAATCAGAAAAATCCTTATCACCGGATTAACCGACGCCTCAGGTTTTCTATACGTCGGTTAAACAAGGTCAGCAGAGTTTGACAAGTCAATTCACCGGTTCAACCGATGATATTTGAAAAGGGACGTCGGTGCAGTTGTCCAGAGACTCGGTTTTCAGTTGATCAGTGGACAACTACACTCACCGGTTAAACCGACGCTATTTGAAATTGGACGTCGGTGCAGTTGTCCAGTGACTTGGTATTTCTGTTGATCAATGGATGATTACACTCACCGGTTAAACCGATGCAACGACGGTTAATCTGCCCAAGCTGTAACGGCTAGTTTTCAGAAGAGGCAGTTTACATTCACCGGTTAAACCGACGATGACTATTGGAGGGACGTCGGATTAACCGGCGCTACGCAGTTTTCTGGCAGCTTTTTCTCCAACGGCTCTATTCGTGTGAGCTGCCCATATATACCCCTCCAATGGGTCATTCTACTACTCTTGACACCAGGCAACATCCAAACACACATACTATAGTCAAGAGCCACCTTGAGCTTCAACATTTCATACACTTGTTCATTCAATCATTCAAGAAGCAAGATTAAGGACTTGAGTAGAGAGAAGCTTGTGTGCATCCATTCTTGGTGATTGGTTCTTGCTCAAGTGAAGGCCTTAGCTTGTTACTCTTGGTGATTGGCATCACCTAGGCGATCTTGGTGATCGAGGTGATTCTCGCGGAGCTTGCCAAGGATTGTGGAAGCCCGGAGAAGAGATTTGTACGTGGCTTGATCTCCACCACACCGGGATGGTGAACGGAGACTCTTAGTGAGCGCCCTCGTCTTGGTGACTTGGGAGGTGACAATACTCTTTGTGAGTGTCACAACGTGGATTAGGGGTGTGTGCCAACACATCGATACCACGGGAAAAATCCGGTTGTCCCTTGTCCACTTTACTTATTCAAGCATTATCTTTCATGCAATTCGTTCATGTGCTTGATTTAGGGATCACTAGTTAGCTCTACCTTGCTAGGCTTCATCTCTTTTTATCTTATCTAGCTTGTGTAGGTTGTTTAGTTATCCGGTTGGTGAATTGGTGCCTTTCTAGTTTTGCATAGGTTAAGGTTGCTTTATCTTGTTTTAGAAATTGAAAAAGGCCCAATTCACCCCCCCCTCTTGGTCCATCGATCCTTTCAATTGGTATCAGAGCCTCGTTGCTCATTTGGATCATTAGGCTTCACCGCCTAGAGCTATGGCCAAGATGGGTGGTTCGCCGCCTCACTTCGAGGGCAAGAACTTTGCCTATTGGAAAGTTCGCATGGCCGCATACCTTGATGCGATTGCCCCCGAAGTGTGGTTGGCAACTAAAGTCGGGTTCACCAGAGATCCCACCCCCGACCAATTAAAATGGAATGCTAGAGCTAGAAATGCAATTTTCGAAGCTATTAGTGAGGAGGTCTTTGCTAGAGTTAATGGCATGGACCTAGCAAGTGATATTTGGAAGGAGCTCATTGAGATTCATGAAGGTTCCACCAAAGTTCGTGAGCAAAAATATCACTTGTTTAGAGCTAAGTATGATTCCTTCAAAATGCTAGCTCATGAAAATTGCAATGATATGTATTCTCGCTTAAATGTCATTGTCAAGGACATTAATGCACTTGAAATATCCAAAATTGACAGTGCATCCATCAACCGCAAGATCCTCATGCTCCTCCCGAAGCCCAAGTATAACATTATCAATGCTATGCTTCAAAAGGAGGATCTCGCCACAATGGAAGTAGGAGAACTTGTGGGGGAAATTCGCGCTCATGAAATGAGCATTCTTGGTATGACCGAAGAGCCAACTTCAAGCAAGTCAATTGCTCTAAAGACCAAAACAAACAAATCCCGCAAGCTCAAGATGGTCAAACAAGACTCAAGCTCAAGCAATGAAGAAGATGATCTTCATGAGAGCTCATCCGATGTTGAAGATGATGGAGAGCTTGCTCTCATGATGAGAAAGTTCACACGCTTGAATGAGAAGATCAATAAGAAGGGCTTCAACTTTGACTCCAAGAAGGGAATGTTCCGGCCAATGGATGTCAAGAACAAGATTTGCTACAATTGTGGCGAAAAAGGACACATCCGTCCAAATTGCTCCAAGCCGGACAAAAGAAGCAAGGACAACAAGAATAAGCATCGCCATGATTCAAGCGATGATGAAGAAGAGGAAAGGAGGAACAAAAACAAGAAATTTGGGAAGAAGAAGACCCATGACAAGAAGACCAAGCTCTTCCCAAAGAAGAAAGGGCACACCAAGAAAAGTTTCTTGGTGGAGAAACAAGAATGGGTGACCGATGTCTCATCAAGCGAAGACTCAAGTGATGAAGAAGACATTGTCACCATCGCCCTCACCAATGAAGAACCATCTCTACCTCCGCCTCCTATGTGCCTCATGGCAAAAGGTAACACCAAGGTATGTGAGGTAGATAGTGAAGATGATAGTGATGAAGAGCTTGATCCAAATGAATTTACTAACCTCATCAATGAGTATACATCCGTCATCAAGAGGGAAAAGGGCAAAGTTAAAGTTCTTGAGAGCACTCATGCTAAGTTAGAGCTTGCCCACTCCGACTTACTTAGTAAGTACAATGACTTGCTCAAAAAGCACAATGAGTCACTTGTACTTGCTAAGCAAGTTGAAGAGAGCCACAAAAAGCTCAAACAAGAGCATAGGGAGTTGGCTTACAAGTATCAAGAACTTGAATTTGCTTATGAAGTAATTGACCCAAGTCTTGAGAAAGTTGTTAATGAAAAGGTCAATGCTTCTACTTCATGTGATGACCTACTCATTGATGCATATGCCACTAATGTTGTGCCCAAGCTTGCCTCTTCTAGGGAAAAGGAATTGATGGATCAAGTGGCAAGTCTCAAGAGTAGTGTGGAGAAACTCTCAAGGGGAGAATACATCCACAAGGAGATTCTCTTTAACAATGCCCGTGACTATGGTAAGAGAGGTCTTGGTTCATTCCCGGAGCCAAACATGGCTACAATTCCTTCTCCGGAGATCAAGACAAGCTTCATCAAGGAAGTTGGGTCATATTGCCAACATTGCCAAGTCACCGGGCACCACACTAGGGAGTGCACTTTACCATCACGTCCTCTTCCTAAATTACCCAAGAATTACTCATCAATGTTTCAAAATAATCATTTTCTCTTGAGTAAAGTGAAGGGCAAGGTGAAGGCCAAGTTCATTGGCAAAATTGCTAAGGAGTCGAAGAAGAAGCTCCCCAAGCAACTTTGGGTCCCAAAAGCTCTTGTCACACATGTGCAAGGCCCAAAGCTTGTTTGGGTTCCGAAAACTCAAAGATAAATTCTCATGTGTGTAGGTGAACTACAAAGCCGGTGGAAAACATTGGGTACTTGATAGCGGTTGCTCTCAACATATGACCGGCAATGATAGCATGTTCACCTCACTTGAAGACCCCGGCGATCATGAACATGTCACCTATGGTGATAACTCAAAGAGGAAAGTGTTAGGTTTGGGTAGAATTGCAATTTCAAAAGATTTATCCATTTCAAATGTTTTGTTTGTAGAAGCACTTAGTTTTAACCTCATTTCTATTGCACAATTGTGTGATCTTGGACTAACGTGTGCCTTTGACAAGAATGGTGTTGTAGTGACTCATGAAAAAGACAAGTCATTGGTATTCACGGGGTTTAGGCATGGCAATATCTATTTGGTGGATTTCTCTTCAAAGCAAACAAGCACCATGACTTGCCTCTTCACCAAGTCGTCTCTTGGGTGGCTTTGGCATAGAAGAATTGCTCATATTGGCATGAGCAACCTCAAGAAAGCCCACAAGAGAGGGATGATCACCGGCATAAAGGACGTCACTTTTGACAAGAACAAGCTATGCAAAGCATGTCAAGCCGGGAAGCAAGTTGCAACTCATCATCCTATCAAGACGATGTTGTCTACCTCCAAGCCGCTCGAGCTACTACACATGGATCTCTTTGGTCCAACTTCATACAAGAGCATTGGTGGTAACCTCTATTGCCTAGTAATCGTTGATGATTTTTCACGTTACACTTGGGTCATGTTTCTAGGCGATAAGGGTGAAACTCCGGAAATCTTCAAGTCATTTGCAAGAAAAGCTCAAAGGGAATACAATTCCCCAATCGTGAAGATCCGGAGTGACAACGGCACCGAGTTCAAAAATATGAAGATTGAAGAATGGTGCGATGAAGAAGGAGTCAAACATGAGTTTTCCGCCACCTACACGCCCCAACAAAATGGAGTGGTGGAAAGAAAGAACAAGACACTCATCACCCTAGCAAGAGCAATGTTGGATGATTATGGCACGTCCGAGAAGTTTTGGGCGGAAGCAATCAATACGGCGTGTCATGCATCCAACCGTGTGTATCCTCACCGACTCCTCAAGAAAACTCCATATGAGCTCATCACCGGGAGGAAATCAAATATATCATACTTTCGAGTCTTTGGTTGCAAATGCTTCATTTATAAGAAGAAAAGGCTCGGTAAGTTTGAAAGTAGATGTGATGAAGGTTTCTTTCTTGGTTATGCATCAAACTCCAAAGCATATAGAGTATTCAATCAAACCTCCGGGTTAGTTGAAGAAACATGTGATGTGGAGTTTGATGAATCTAATGGCTCCCAAGAGGAGGTTGTTGGCTATGAAAATGTAGGGGATGAAGAGATTGAAGAAGCCTTAAAGAAGATGTCCATTGGGGATATCAAGCCGGAAGAGGTGCATGAAGACAATGATAAAGGGGGAGGAACTTCCTCATCTTTACCAAACACCTCCACGGCACCCCAAGCAAATGAAGATCAAGATAAAGTTGATCCACTACCCCAAGAAAATGTGTCAACGCCAACACCCCAAGTCCAAGAACAAGAAGAGCAAAATATTCCACCACAAGCACAAGTCACTTATGATCCACCCCAACAAGCATCCACGCAAATACCGCTAGTGAAGCACGGTCGCATCTCCAAGGATCATCCAATTGGTCAAATCATTGGTAGTCCTTCCAAAGGAGTAAGAACTCGCTCTAAGTATGCTTCATTTTGCGAACATCACTCGTTTGTTTCTTGTATTGAACCCACTAGCATAGAGGAAGCACTTGAGGACTCGGATTGGGTGATGGCCATGCAAGAAGAGTTGAACAATTTCACCCGCAATGAAGTATGGGTCCTCGAAGCTCCTCCGAAAGACAAGAACATCATCGGCACAAAGTGGGTCTTTTGAAACAAGCAAGATGAACATGGGGTGGTGGTACGCAACAAAGCAAGACTTGTGGCAAAAGGGTTTTCTCAAGTTGAAGGTTTGGATTTTGGTGAAACTTTTGCTCCGGTCGCAAGACTTGAAGCTATCCGCATTCTTCTTGCTTACTCTTCACATCATAATATCAAGTTATATCAAATGGATGTGAAAAGTGCTTTCTTAAATGGCTTTATTAACGAACTTGTTTATGTTGAGCAACCTCCCGGGTTTGTAGATCCGAGGAATCCTAACCATGTTTATAGGTTGCACAAGGCACTCTATGGACTCAAACAAGCACCAAGGGCTTGGTATGAGAGGCTTCGTGACTTCCTAATCATGCAAGGTTTCAAGATCGGGAGGGTGGACACCACTTTGTTCACAAAAGACGTCAACGGGGAACTTTTCATTTGTCAAATTTATGTTGACGATATTATCTTTGGCTCAACTAATGATTTACTAAGCCATGAGTTTGCTACCATGATGTCTAGGGAATTCGAGATGTCCATGATTGGTGAATTGACTTTCTTCCTTGGTTTTCAAGTCAAACAAATGAAGGAAGGGACATTCATCTATCAAGAAAAATATACTAGAGATATCTTGAAAAGTTCAAGATGGATGAATGTAAGCCAATCAAGACTCCTATGGCTACAAATGGGCATCTCGACTTGGATGTGGACGGTAAACCTGTTGATCAATCCCTCTATCGTTCAATGATAGGGTCCTTGCTTTACCTTACCGCATCTAGGCCCGATATAATGTTTAGCGTGTGCTTGTGTGCCCGTTTTCAAGCTAACCCAAGGAATCACATCTTTCGGCTGTAAATAGGATCCTTCGGTATCTCAAGCACACTCCTAGCATAGGCTTGTGGTACCCCAAAGGCGCTAGCTAGATCTCTTGGGATACTCGGATTCGGATTTTGCCGGAAGCCGTGTCGATCGCAAGAGTACCTCCGGGGGTTGCCACTTGCTTGGGCGTTCCTAGTTTCTTGGTCGAGTAAGAAGCAAAATTCCGTGGCTTTGTCCACCGCGGAAGCGGAATATATAGCTGCCGGTGCATGTTGTGCCCAAATTCTATATATGAAGCAAACCCTTTTGGACTTTGGTGTGAAACTAGGAAGAATACCACTCCTTTGTGACAATGAAAGTGCCGTAAAAATTGCCAAGAATCCGGTTCAACACTCTCGCACAAAGCACATTGATATTCGCCATCACTTCTTGCGTGATCACGAAGCCAAGGGGGACATTTCCCTTCAAGGTGTGAGATCCGAGGAGCAATTGGCGGATATTTTCACAAAACCTTTAGATGAGAGTACCTTTGTTAGGCTAGAAATGAGCTAAATGTGTTAGATGCGGCAAACGTCATGTAAGTTGCCATGTCATATAGAAAAATGCATACGTATAGGACACTTGTCTAACCATGGTAAGATAGTGATGAGCATGGGTTTAGCTAGAGGTGGTGGTCCATTTGTTTTTCCTCTAGGCTTGTAGAAAGGCTCATCATGATGAAGCTTTCCATGGGATCAAACTTGACAAGTAGATCTTAAAATCTCGCTATGCATTTCTTGTCATATAGTTGTGCATCTCATGTTTACCTTTCTTTCGCATGTGTTTGTAATTTGCATTATCATTGCATGCGTAAAGGTCACAAAGGAGGTCACTTGATGAAAATGAGACTTGTTTTACGTACAAGATCTTAATTCATGAGAAGTGAAAAGAGTAAAGTGTTAGGTGCGTTATTGCCTAGTGAGCAATGTCATGTGAGTTTGAAGCTTTCCTCCTTCAATATTCCTATGACATGGCTCATACATTTTAATTTGGTGCTTTGTCTCTCTTGCGACTTATCCTTGATTTGAAAAGAAAAACTATTTAAGTTATTAAGCTATCCTATTTTGAGGGGTAAAGTCGCCTATGCAAGTCCATTAACTTGAGTTTAGTTGAATCTTATAAGTTCATTGGACTTAGCATAGAAAAGTGAGCTGAGAAAGGGTTTTTGGGTTCACCGGTTAAACCGACGTCCAATGGATCTATACCCATCGGTTTAACCGGCGTTACTAAGTGTCAGCCACAGCTCAGTCATTTCAGGCGTTCAACCGGCGTATACAAAATTTGCAGCATCGGATCAACCGATGAACAGAACACAATTTTGACCTGAAAATCAACTGTTATTTGCATCGTTCAACCGACGAGTTCATTTTTCAGATCATCGGTTCAACCGGCGTACAGATACAGATTTGGCAGGGTTTCTAGTAAAATACACCGACGCAATCAACCGGTGTTCAAAACCTAAGCGTCGGATCAACCGGCGATAAGAAAACTGCGGGGTCCACATGTCATATTTCTCTCTTGCTCCTACGACCGCTCACTCTCCGGCTTTCCGCCTGTCCACCTTCGCCCTCAAACCTCCGTCCGCCGCCGACCGCCGCATTCCTGCGCCACCGTTCGCCGCCTTGCCACCGCCGCCGTCCGTGCGCCGCCGCCGTCACCCAACCCGCCGCCCCTCTGCGCCGCGCCCGTGCCACCCCGCGCCGCCGTACGCGCCGCCTCCGCCGCCGCCTCACCGCGCCGCCGCCGCGCCGCCCCAGCACTGCCTCCGCGCCGTCACACGCCGCGCGCGCACCGGCCACCCCGCTCTCGCTCGCCCGAGCGCCGCCACCGCACTGTCACCACCCGCCGCCTCCACGCCGCCACCCGTCACCGGTCCGCACCTGGATTCTGCTTCGCACGCCCTCAGCTCCACCGTGCCGCCACACCACGTGTCATTGCACCCATCACGCCGCCTCCCTTCGCTAGCCCTAGTTCGCAGCGCCGCGTCTCGTGTTTCTATTGTGATCGTGATGGGTCGTGACAAGAGGAAGGGTAAGGAGATGTGGTCGAGGAGCCCGCTCGCAAGCGGACTCGCGCAGCGAGAGAGGCCGAGAGGGCCGAGATGGTGGCTAAGGCCGCCGAGGAGCAGGCATCCGGCCGTGCTCGTCCATTCGCGATCAGGGACACGCCAGCCAGGGGCAGAGGCAGAGGCAGAGGTATGGGCAGAGTCCGGGGTGCCAGGGCCACCAGAGCCGTGACAGCAGCAGCAGCAGAGTCTGAGTCTGGTCAGTCACATTCAGCGGCAGAGTCGGAGACAGCTTCAGATACAGAGACAGCGCAGTCCGAGCAGTCTCAGGGGCAGGACACTCAGTCACCAGCTCTACGACGTTCTGGCCGCACCCGGCAGACGTCCCCCGCAGAGCAGACTTCACCAGCGACCGAGCGTCGCACTGGACCGAGGACGCGAGGAGGTCACCAGCCACAGGAGCCTCGCAGGTCCACAGCAGCAGCAGCAGCAGCTCGTCGAGCCGAGACCCTAGCGGCCGAGCGCGCAGTGTTCCGCATGGACACTGTCGTGCGTCTGGAGCCAGGTGTGCTGCTCCAGAACTTGACCAAGGCCAATGCGGCAAAGGTCAAGAGGCTCAGGTGGAGTGTACAGGAGGAGGAGTGGTTTCCCGTGACACGAGACAGCCGGGTCGATCGCAGATTCTGGACACTTCTTCAGGCCAGTTTCTACGAGACCTACCAGAGGCGGGGCCACAGGATATTTCCGCACAGGGTTCTTGACTGGGTTTCACTGAGGACAGCTGCAGGGGGAGCCGATGTCCGGGAGCACTTCGATCACTTCAGGGGTCTGCCCAGGTTGCTCTCGATTGAGAGGAACAGATACATTGAGGACTGGGTCAGAGTTTTCTATGCCACTGCTTGGATAGCCCCAGAGCGCAGAGCTGTTCACTTCATGTTCGGAGGGCAGGTGTTTGGTTTGTCCAGAGCGACACTCGCAGGGATTCTAGGAGTTGACTTGGTTGACGTCTCCCTGCACGAGATGGTATATGGTGATGCAGATCCACCGCGCAGAGCCATGATTGGCGGAATAGCACCTTCTCACGAGGCTATCTCACAGTGCTTCCGCCAGCCCTTCCCGGCTTCCTACGCCAGAGTACCGAGCTTGCTGACCCTAGAGGCCTATGCTGTTCACATGGCACTCCGGAGGACTTTGCTCCCGAGGAGTGGCTACCCAGAGGGGTTCACTGGTCTGCAGCAGCTGCTACTACTTCACATCCTCACTCACGAGCCGTTCGATATTGTTGATTTTATTCTGGCAGAGATTGAGGATGTCATCACTGATGGGATGGGAGTCGTGCGTCAGTTCCCATATGCTCACTGGATCAGTTTTATCTGCTCTATGATTGTGCCAGCTGAGTCACCAGTCAGTGCTGTATACCGGCAGGACGAGGTCCCCTGGTTCCCTGTCTACAGACCGACAGCACCTTCGGACCGGAGGAGAGGCAGGCAGGCTGATAGAGCTGCCATGGCACGATTGTCACCGGAGGTACAGGCCCGAGTGGCCCAGGAGGATGAGGCACTGCTCGGCGCTGAGGCACAGCTTCCCGGAGGAGATGATGAGATACATTGGTCAGACCTTGAGTCAGACTCCTCCGAGGATGAGGAGTACTTCCCTGCACCTGCTCCAGCGAGTCATGATCACGAGGCAGGAGGTTCCGGAGAGCCAGCTCCAGTGTCAGCTGCTGCTACTACAGTTTCAGAGTCTCAGGTGTCTCAGCCGTCTGAGCTCACCGCACTACTACAGCAGCTGGTCACACAGCAGAGAGAGGATCGCCGTGCTCAGGAGGAGGCCAGGAGAGCCCATGAGGCCCAGCTTGCACAGATTCAGAGGGAGGCCGCCCGAGAGCGAGCTACTACAGAGGAGCGTTTCGTCGGCCTTATTGACAGAGTCTCTCAGAGGACGGACGCTCAGTTTCAGCAGATGCAGCAGGGCATGATGGCGATGTTCGGGATGATTTCACAGCTATATTCTCACACCGGACTCGCCCCTCAGCAGCCAGGACAGTCAGGCCTTCAGGGCACCGGAGCACCTCCACTTGCAGTCACACCTGCTCCGGCCACTACTGCTCCAGCTCCTTCCGCGACCCCAGAGATCATGTTCTCACTGTCAGCATTACTTGGGTCTGCGAGTCGTCCTCTCTTCTCTCCACTGCCTGCGACCTCACTCTTCCAGGAGTCACCTTCAGCAGTGCAGTCCGTTGGCCTCCCCGTCGTACCACAGCCATTACCTTCAGGGGGAGGCGGAGAGGTGTCCTTACTTCAGCAGTCGTCACAGCCGGCAGCATCAGCACTCACTACTTCAGATGTTGACACATCTTCTGCTGAGCCGGCTACTACTTCCACGGACCCTCTCCCAGGCAGTGCCAGCACCAGGGCCTCGACGACAGCCTCGACGACAGCTACACCTCCGGTCAGCTCAGCACCAGCAGGCCCTTCAGATCAGCAGCTACCGTCAGTCACTGAGGATCCACCGTCTGACGACGACGACGACGATGACCCGGATCGCTTCCTCGCCGTACCTCGTCACCCGGATCAGTAGCTACCTTTTTTGGGCTTGGATGCCAAAGGGGGAGAGGGAGTGAGAGTCAGGGGGAGGGTAGCACTAGAGAGAGCTCGATCAGGACTTTGTTGTTTCTTATTGTATTATATATTGTCTTATATTTGGTTTTAGTTCATGGATATGTACATTTGTCATTTGAGCATGCTGAGCTTTTGAGACATATCTATGGATTTCGTTTGAGCCTTTGAGTTCTTTGGTTCCTTTCTTTCGAGTTTGCCTGTGTTTATTCCTGCCATATCTTTCTCGCTCTCTCGTTATTTATGTCCGTGTTGTCATCAATCACCAAAAAGGGGGAGATTGTAAGCATCTAGGCCCTTAAGGTATGTTTCGGTGATTAATGACAACCATTATTGTGACTAATGAGTTTGTGCAGCTCTATAGATCATTATTGCTCATTTGGTTATATGTCAAAAGAGGCCCCTAATTTTCATTATTCAAAAAGGCGATCTCGGCATTCAACTCTATAATGTGTCAGACTAAGGATCTTTCTAGTCCTAAGTGTCATAAGGTTGAGAAGGACACTTAGGTTAGTATAGGTTTTATAGTTTTGTAGTGATCACACTATTAAGAGTGGTTTAGGCTTAGTAACTTGAGCATGGACATGGTCATTTGAAAATGGATGCACAAAATGGTCACTCAGGTTTCTAGAAGCTCAAATGAGTGGATCTCAACTTATATCTCAAGAATATTTGGATTTCATTCAAGACTCAAGTCAGAAAAGGCAAAATCAGAAAAATCCTTATCACCGGATTAACCGACGCCTCAGGTTTTCTATACGTCGGTTAAACAAGGTCAGCAGAGTTTGACAAGTCAATTCACCAGTTCAACCGATGATATTTGAAAAGGGACGTCGGTGCAGTTGTCCAGAGACTCGGTTTTCAGTTGATCAGTGGACAACTACACTCACCGGTTAAACCGACGCTATTTGAAATTGGACGTCGGTGCAGTTGTCCAGTGACTTGGTATTTCTGTTGATCAATGGATGATTACACTCACCGGTTAAACCGATGCAACAACGGTTAATCTGCCCAAGCTGTAACGGCTAGTTTTTAGGAGAGGCAGTTTACATTCACCGGTTAAACCGACGATGACTATTGGAGGGATGTCGGATTAACCGGCGATACGCAGTTTTCTGGCAGCTTTTTCTCCAACGGCTCTATTCGTGTGAGCTGCCCATATATACCCCTCCAATGGGTCATTCTACCACTCTTGACACCAGGCAACATCCAAACACACATACTATAGTCAAGAGCCACCTTGAGCTTCAACATTTCATACACTTGTTCATTCAATCATTCAAGAAGCAAGATTAAGGACTTGAGTAGAGAGAAGCTTGTGTGCATCCATTCTTGGTGATTGGTTCTTGCTCAAGTGAAGGCCTTAGCTTGTTACTCTTGGTGATTGGCATCACCTAGGCGATCTTGGTGATCGAGGTGATTCTCGCGGAGCTTGCCAAGGATTGTGGAAGCCCGGAGAAGAGATTTGTACGTGGCTTGATCTCCACCACACCGGGATGGTGAACGGAGACTCTTAGTGAGCGCCCTCGTCTTGGTGACTTGGGAGGTGACAATACTCTTTGTGAGTGTCACAACGTGGATTAGGGGTGTGTGCCAACACATCGATACCACGGGAAAAATCCGGTTGTCCCTTGTCCACTTTACTTTTTCAAGCATTATCTTTCATGCAATTCATTCATATGTTTGATTTAGGAATCACTAGTTAGATCTACCTTGCTAGGCTTTATCTTTTTTCATCTTAACTAGCTTGTGTAGGTTGTTTAGTTATCCGGTTGGTGAATTGGAGCCTTTGTAGTTCTTGCATAGGTTAAGGTTGTTTTATCTTGTTTTAGAAATTGAAAAAGGCCCAATTCACCCCCCCTCTTGGTCCATCGATCCTTTCAATGTGCTTAAGTGTTATCCTAGCTAACTAGGTGTGGTTGTATCGGCTTGATTACGTCAGTACAACAATCGATTGACGTACAGCCGATGGGATCATCTAAACCGAACTCGCTACAAGAACCAGGTGGAATAGAACACTAATATCGGACTAGGCTGATGAGACCACAAGCATGGAACTAGACTAAAAAGGATGTGGCTGATGGGCTTGTGCCGATAGATTTGTAGCTAAAGAGGGCGTGTGGTGGGTAGGCATATAGCCGATGGGTGTTCTATAGACGCGCAGCCAAAAGGCATGTGGCCGATAGGGGTGTGTTCTATGGGTGTATAGCTGAGGGGTGTGTGGCCAAATATCTCAGCCGATGAATCGGCCGATAGAAATGTGTTGACAGAGAGGGTAACTAAGCATTTTGATGTAGAAAGGGGCCCTAAAAGATTGCAAACCAGACAAGGACAAGGTCGCGATAGCAGGGCATGAGCATTCATGTAAAAGGGTTACTAAATATTACACAGATCTACCACAAAAATATGAGCTAAGACTATCAAACTTATCAACAATGCAAAACGAAGAACATTCTATTTACCAAATATATCATTCACTCTTCTACTGGGCAGTCATTTATCGAGTATAGACTAACTTAATTAGCTACACTAAACAACAGGTTTAACTATGTAAAATAACTAGGGCTGGTTTCATTTTAACCTAATAGATATGATTTATAACTAACAACTACTAATCTACAGACAAAGTTTGGCATTAAAATTATCATGCTACACAGATTCAACATAGACCATTTTACCCTACACAACCAGACTAATTATATTAAACATTACTATTAATTTTGCAAAACCAGCTAATTTATTTCTTAAAAGAACTTAGATTATTACTAATGAAGAATTATAGCTTTTGATTAATTAGATAAGTCCTAAGTTAGCAATGGATTCTAATACCATCAAATTTAGGATACAAGGAGTTATCAGAAATAAACTTATATTAAATTTTCCAGAATATTTTATGCACCAACTAAATTAGGTTAAATATGGTAAGTAAATCAGGTGCAAAATATAACTCATTTTTATAGATCAAACTACTGCAATACTAGGGTTGAAAGTTTTACTAGGTACTCATTGATCCACAACTAAGCTACTGTAATGTTTCCATAATTTATCTCTAAAAGAAACATAGTCACAAGAATAAACAAAACTGAAAACAACCCATCAAACTATATTAGTAACTTAAGTTTTAGAGAAGATTTATCTATGAAACTTCATGGATATACTAAACTACCTTAGATTAACTGCCCAGAATATTTTCATCATTTTTCATGAATAGGATCTAGCACAAATTAATTAACCTTAGAACTAAAACATAAATTCATAGCTTAAGTTAGACTGTACTACTGATTCTGAAAATTTAATCATGGATTATATTCCACTAGCAGAAATTACTATAAAATATTTAACCATAAATTCTAACAGGATCATTCTAGAATAAATATTAGAGATTCAAGCAACATATCACAAAGGTATTTAAAATCCTTAGCTAGGCATCAGCACTAGATCTGCAAATTTTATATAAATCTCTACTTGAGACACACATCCTATGATTCAAATTTCAAATGCAGCACATGCATATAACATGAGATACAAATAAAACACTCATTTCCTAATATTTAACCTAGATCACAATCCAAACACATTCAGCTCAAGATCACAACATAAAACTTGTAGATTTTGACTTAAGGATTCAAACAAACTGGTTTTGCATTTCTATGAATTTCCTACAAATTTCTATGGAATTTAGAAGTTCACTGGTTTGAAAACTAGAGCTGAAACAAAATATTACAGATAGGCCCTTGGAAACTAGCACCGGGGACCCTGGAAAGAATTGGGGGCTCGCAATTGGGCCCTTGGCCGGATTTGGGAACAGAGGAGGCGACGGCAGCCGTGTTTCCGGCAGCGGCGGTCGCCGGCAGCGAGGGGCCCGGGGTGGTTGAGCACAAGGAAGTGGAGAAGAACCTTGGGCGGCGTTCGGGTGGAGCTGGGGTAGTCAGAAGCGGGCCGGCCACGGAGCTCTGCTTCGTGCGGCGGCGGCGGGTGGCGGCGGTGGCGCTCCGGCGGTCGTGAGCGGCGGGAAGGGGTCGAGGAGCTTCAGTGCGCCATGGGGAAACTAGCTGTGGGGTCGATTGGAGCCGAGGAAGGTCGGGGAGGGGTGCTCCACGGCGAGCAAGGGGCGGCGGCGGCCATGGCATACGGTGGCGCCACTGGCACGCGGGCAGGGGCTCGGCTTGGCTCTAGGAGAAGCGGAGCAGGTGCGGGGCGAGGCGAGGCGGCCTGGAACGCAAAGAATCCAATGGTGACCCGAGGCGGCGGAAGGGTCACTGGCGACGAGGAGGGGCTTCGGCAGGAATTTGATGGTGGTTAGGCGCTGGTGAGCTCGAGCAGATGATGGAGAAGATCGCTAGGGGGTTGGTGGGCGCGGAAGGGGTGATGGCAGCGGCCCACAGTGAGCCGAGCTCGCCGGAGCAGAACAACAGAAGCGGCGGGGGTCCGGGTTCAAGGGGCGTTGGGCAGGAGGGAAGAGAAGGGAAATGGGATGAGCACGGGTTGGAGAAGCTCGTGGACAGGAGAACGAAAGCCAAGAGGGAGCACTCGGTCTGTGCCATGGCGGCGGTGAGCTGTCGGCCGGGCAGTGCTCCTGGCGGTCGTGGCACGCGTAGGAACGGCCAATAGAGGGACGGCGAGCGGCGGGAAGATGTCGGGGCGACGCGTGGAGGCATAGGGAAGCAGGAGGTGTCGAGAGGCGGTGCTGCAGCGGGCGGCACAGCGGCAGCTGGGGCGGCGCTCTGCGCCGGCTGCAGAGAGGAGCAGCAGGGGTACCAGAGGAAGAAGAAGAGGGGAGGGGGTCCGGGGGACTGGTTTGCAAATTACAAAAATCCTAGGGGCTTATCGGTAAACCATAATTTCCCATAAATCTAGGGCTCAATTAAGAAAATGGCCAAAACAAAGGTCGCACTACTTTTCAAAAACTACAATTTTGCTTTAAGGTTCAAATTCAAAAACTTAAACCATAAAGTGTTATTTTAAAACGTTGGACTAAATTCAAAACTATAAAGTTTGTTTGTCCTCATGAGTTTAAAATTCATAAAGTTCAGGACCCATTTGCAAATTTTCATGTAATGTCATGATTACTTACAATCTTACACTTTAACCCCTAGTAACTTTGAAAGTTACTTTTGTAATTCAAACACTTGCAAAAAAGGACTGATACTTTTGAATAATTACACATAGGCCCTTATTTTCACAAACTTCACTCAAATTCACATAATTCAATCATACATTTCAAATGAAACTTTCGGGTAAATACATTTTTTACAGGGGTTAAAGTAAGAAAAATGTGTTTGCAAAACAACCCTTCACCTATTTTGAAGTTACCTCCGATCCAAATACATCTTGCAAAAACAACCCTAGTTTTTCCGTAATTATAAGAAAATACCCCTTTTTCTTGCATTTAAGTTTTTAAAAGCTTCACATAAACACACACAAGCTTTCCACTAACAAGCACATACTTCACATTAATAAATACTATGCCTAGCTTACAAGTACTGGAACTGTCACAGATCGCTTTCTGGTCGCAGTCGTACGACTTCTTCAGTTCGCCATGAAGTGTGAGTACGCCTGTCTTTGCCTGGCATTTTAAGTAGTAGATAGATATAGTGGGGCACGGCCATTAATTTGGCTAGTACCGATCTGCAAAGGATGGCATGATATGACAAGTCAAAATGCGCCACCTCAAACTTGATGTACTCGGTGCGGTAGTTGTCTTTCGTCCCAAATGTGACTGGCAGTACCACTGACCTTAGTGGTGTAGCCGCATTACCCGGGACAATGCCGTAGAAAGGAGCTCTGCTGGGGGTGAGCATCTTGGAGATATCCAGGTCCATCTTCTTTAGAGTACTCACGAAAAGCAGTTTGAGGCCGCTCCCGCCGTTGATAATTACTCGGGGTTAGCTGTGAGCCCGCCATGACAGGGTCTAGAACGAGCCAGAATTTTCCCTGCTTGGAGAAGCTGGTCCACTGATCATTCATGGAGAAGGAGAATGGGACCTAGCTATATCTCAGAGGCCTTGACGTGGCCGGCTCCACACAGAGTATCTAGCGCAGGGTCAACTTCTATGCACGCTAGGAGGGGAATCCGCCGTCTCCGTCGAAGATGATGTTGACAACGTTCTTCGGATCCTGGAAGTCTTGAGCCCCTGACTTGTCACCTTCCTCATCGTCCTCCTAGTCCTTTCACTTTCCTGCTTGAGGGAGGGGTGGTGCATTGAGTGACTTGCGGATGTTGACGCACTCGAAGAGTGTGTGTCGCGACTTTGGGTGTATTGGGCATTGTTTGTGCATGACTTTCTTGAATTGTGTGTCATTGTTCCCCAACTTCTTGCCACATGGATTGCGATCGACAGCCATGACTTCTTGGTCTGGCTTGCACTTTCGGGTGTTCCTGAGCGGTTCTGTTGCTTTTGTCGAAGTGGCCGTTGCCAATGCTTTGCTTGTTGTGGTTGCGCTTGGGGAAGCGGTCGTTCTCCTCATCCTCCTAGTCAGCCCACCATGACATCATGTCACACAGCTCCACAGCAGTAGTCGGGCGATTGCGTCTAAAGTCGTGGTAGGTGTGCTTGAAGAAGAGCCTGCTCTGGAAGCAGCGGATAACGTCCTGATCGATGATATTGGCGATGGTGGCGCGCGTCTCGAAGAAACACCAGGTATACGACCTTAGGGTCTTGTTCATCTCTTTCTTCACTTGGGATAGATGGCACGGATGCATGGCGAGTGCTGTCACACCCGGTTTAGAAAAGGTAACCGAATGCATCCCATATGTGCGCCAGGATCAAGTTCCGCACATACAGTAGACATCACAAGCGAATATCCAAAACAATACATTAACGAAATAGAGTATAATAGTACTTTATTACATGACCAACAGTCTTAATCTTAAACAACTAAATAAACATCGATAAATAGCAGCGGACTTCAACTTCACAGGCAGATGACTGGGAGACATACGTCTAGTATTCTTTGAAATCTTCAGGAAACACTAGACAATTATCTTGTTCTGAGCAGCATTGTTTTTAATAAAGCAAGTGTGAGTACACTTATGGTTGGTACTTAGCAAGTGGAGTAAATTATATGACATGCAAGGCTATGATCAAGGAAAAAGCTGACATGGTTTGACTACGATAAGCATTTTTAGTTGGTCAAGTTTTAATTAGGCAAGCATTAGCTAAGTGTAAATATACACCAACCATTAAACAAAATATCAGAGATAACTAATCCACAACATAAATAAGTAAATAAATAAATAAGGAACATTGATTTAGATCATCTTTAAGTTTAATTATCATGTGAGTGTCCAAGCCGCTCTTAACCGTGAGCACGGCTGATATATCAGTTTTCACTCTGCAGAGGTTGTACACTTTACCCACAATTCGTGTTTCCCTTAATGCCCGGGTTTGCAAGTCCCTTAAACACTTCTAAGGTGAGTGGCAGGGATTCACTACGAGGCCTTTACAAAGATTCCCTAACTTATGACAATCCGCTAAGGTTTCAAGCCAAAGCGGTCATAACCCTCCCTGATGAGGAAACGCCTTAGCCAAGGACCACATATATGAATATGCCTCAAGAGGACCGAGCTATACCCCGACAATGCAACCCCTCTTGCTCTTTTGATAAGATTATCATAAGCTAAGGTTTCTAATTAATTAGCCAAGACCAGAGCTATGTAGTATCGTGGTTGCACTGTTTTTCTAGGTGGTTCTCCATATTCCAATTAATACAATGATCTTTATTATCATCAATTGAGTATTCCATAACAGGTGTAAACCAGTGTAACATGATTTTCAGGTTATCCAACCAAAATCTAAGTAAAAGCAACTAGCGTAGCTACAACATAAATGTAGTAACCTAGGTTTAATCAAGGAAGTTCAATAGAAACTAGGCACATCCTTAATTTGGATTCCACCATATTCTAGACACATGCATGCATATAAAGTAAATGTGTTATTGATAATGTTATTAGGACTGTAGTATGATCAAGGACCACTTGCCTTGGTTAACGAACTGCTGCTGCTCGGAAACGTCCTCGAAGCTCGGCTCTTGCGGACCCTCGAACTGCGTATCGTCTATCGTAGCACACGAATACATACAAGCAAAAAAATGCAATAAATAAGAAACAGTACACCAATCAATATAAATAGAATAAAATAATGTAATAAAGCTACTGCATATGTCATAAGGATCGCGTGAGCGCAAGAATCGATGAAAACAGAGTTAAAGCGGAGAAATTAGGGCTAAAACATGATCCTAGGGGTCTATTTGTGAAAGATTTGAAACTAAAAGGGCTGTGACAAAAGAAACCGAGGGCTAGATCATAATTAAACCTTAGACCTAAGGGTTAGATTCTAAAACCAAAAGATCTAGGACTGCGGGTTCTATATTTGAATAAGTTAGGGGCTTAATTAGAAAAAAAGGATCTATTCGTAAATACTTTTTAACTAATATGGACTGTGTGGCAGAACCGGTCGAATTATTCCGGCTCAAGTGCGCTATTGATCGCCGTACAACTGCAATCGGCTTAACGCACTTCAAACGGAACAATCCTTTGGTCTGTCGGGTCTCCGCCCGATTCAACCACGGTTCAGCAGGATCGAAGCAGGTTTATCTCGCACGAAGGCGAGTTCACATCACAGAATAGCTCATCAACTTTTAATTTACAACCATACAGCATTATTACAACCGAGTTTCAAAGATAAGTAAACTTATACATAACCATGTTCAACTGACAAGCATAACAGCTTGTCTAAACTCACAGCGGAAGAAAAAGTTTTACGCGACTACACACGTTGCGAAGACGGACGCCAAGCTTAGCCCAGGGCCTGGTGTCACTCCGGAGGGTCAGTGCCGGCCGGGGACGGGTCCCACTCCACGGACCAGCCAAACGGAACGGACGTTGGCCACCCAAGGTTGTCCGTGGGGTTCTCGTAGGTTATACCTGAAACAAACATTGGCAAGGCTGAGTATTCTAATACTCAGCAAGGCTTACCCGGGATTGGGTATACTTAGCCCATAACTAGACTCATGAAGGCATTGTAAAGGCTCTGGGTTTATTTTCAGCTGAAAAGTAACAAAGAGTATGAACTATTTTCAAGTTTTAGCTCTCATTTTCTAGTTGAGTATTTATTCTAGATTAGCACCTATACTAAGCAAGCAAAGTAGTGATTATCATTCAACAAGATTATCTATCCTTAGTTCCATTTCTTACTCAATGTGGCAGAAGGGATAAGCAGTCTCAATCCTCGTGAGAGGCGGACGATTCGAATCGAATTTAACCTTGCAAGGTAAACCTAACACACACGCTTGGAAGATCCAATGATCATTCCGAAGCAACCGTTTGCCTTTCATTCCGGGTCGTGGATCAGGTCCACCACAAGCGACTGCAGGACCGTACGCACACCCAATGTGTACAGGACATACGTCTGTAGCGCGACTACAAAAACCGTATTCCTGTCTGCCTTGCAGAACGTACTCCCGCACGTCGGTGCGTGTATACATAACGTAAAATCGAGTGGTGGGAGGTATGTCCACTTGCCGGGCCGATTGGTTACTAGGCTTACCGCTTACCATATTTCGCGGCATGTGGCTAGTACTTTCAAAAACTTAGCCACCACTACCAAACATTTCGGCCTTAAAACTTTTCATCAAAACAGACAGGGTAAACTTCCAGGTCATGACACAACACATGACCCTGTCCGTCATCCTTATAGTGGTTGCAGAAATGTAAACATGCAACTCCTATATCGCGCGAGTGACAGGAAATCACCCGACTTCTACCGGTCCTATTAGCGGAGCAACTATCCGATAAGGACTCGGGAGCATTACATTGGATTCCTAGGATTCATGCGTCTAGGGTTTCACTTCAACTCCTAGACTTAATGCAGGATATAATATAGATAAGCATAGATTGCAGTGTAAATAAAATAATGGGATATGTCCGGGGCTTGCCTTCGGGAGCAGGGGTAGGGGCAGGAAAGTCAGAGATTTCCGAACTCGGGTTCGGAACTTCAGTTAGTCCTTCGACGGCTTGTGCTGGATCTTCTGAAAAACCTTGGTCTTGTCCTAAGACCAGTTCGTAATCCCCGTCGTCGAGTACCGTTGATTCTATATGAGATGCAATAAAGTGAATAAGGTGAAATTTAAATTTGGAATTTCACGTTTCAAATATTATAACTCACCCAATTAGCACAAAATAAAGAAGTTTAGGTTTGAAGCACTATTTATAAAGAGATTACAAAGACATTGCTGAGTTTGTTGCAAATAAGTACTAAACATTTAAATTTGAATTTGAAATGAATCAAAATAAATTCAAAACTTTTAAATAAAAGATCATAGGTTTTGGAGATTTAATCATACATTAAACATCAAATAATATCACATTAAAGAAAGACAATAGATTTCAATTACAAAAGGTTACACAATAGGTTTAGTTAATATTTTAAATTTGGAGGTTCCAATTGAAAGAAGTAAATTTTAATTCCAATTTGAGTTTGAACTTTTGCACAAAGTTATCTAGAGCTTACAAAACACTCTTGCCAAACTTCACATGCAACAAGCATGAAATGACAAGGTTAAGTGTATATTACCCCTCAATCTTAGATTTAAAAATACAGGTAGAAATATTTTGTTTCAAACTAATCTCTATTAACAAAAGTCATAGAGTTTGAAATCTATTTTCTAACAAAACTGGTTTTGCTATTTTTAGATTTTTCTATGAATTACTACGAATTTCACAAGACAGGAAATGCTCTCACATGAAATAACAGATACTCCTATTACAGACTAGTCCCTAGGTTTTACACAAAACCCCTTGGAAAGAAAGCAATCAGTGCAATTGGGTCCACAGCCATGGCCGGCGGGGGAGGAGCTCGGGGCCGGCCAAATCCCGGCCGTGGGAGTCGCCGGCGGCGAGGGGAAAAGAGAGGGAAAGCACGAGGAGGTCCTGCGCTACCTGAGGGTAGTCTCGGGGAGACTCGAGGCGGCCGGAGCTGTGCTGCCCACGGGAGGTCGAGCCGGCGGCCGGTGGCGCACGGCGGCGGTGGGGCTCCGGCGTGCGGGGGAGGGAACGGCCGGGCTGGGAAGGTGCGGTGAGGCACGGAGGAGCTAATGGTGCGGTCGGTTTGGGAAGGAAAAGAACGGAGGGGGAAACTCCACTACGGACCGAGCTCACGGCGGCGCTAATGGAGGCGGCAAGCTTTCTGTACCCGCGCGGGGAGGTCGCAGGGCGGCTTTTATAGGCAAACAAGGCGAGAAGGATAGGCACGACGAGCCGGGCTTTGGTCTGCGGGCGCTACGGGGAGGATGAACCACCGAGGTGCGGCGGCGACAGAGGTGCCGGCGGTGGCGTTGCAGTACCGCAATGCGGCGTGGCGCGCGGCCTGGGCGCCAACAGGGGAGGGGGCTAAAGCGGTGAACGGGCAGGGGAATGACGCGTGGCGAGGGGAAGCAGAGGGTGGCCGGCGGCGACCAAGAGCGGCGCACTGCGCCAGCGGCAGGGCGCCAGGAGCAGAGCAGGGGAGCGGTGGCGCCAGGAAGAAGAAGGGGTATGAACTGAACCAAGGACTGACTTGCAAAATCAGAGAAAAGCAGGGACCTTACTGAAAAGAACTTGCAACTTTTAAACCAGAGCTCAAATGGAGATGGCCCAAAAAGCAAAAGTTCATGGTTTTTCAAACTCTACAACTTCTCTTTAAGGTCCATCTGTAGTTGAGCAATAGTTTTAGAGATAAAGTAGACTTAGTAATAATTTCACATTTTGTGTAAATCCCATGGTAAAATTACTTTTACATTTATGCCCAAGGGTAATTTCACTTGTTTTTGCCATTTAACCACAGATGTCACTTTTTACAAAATAACCCTTATGTTTTTAAACTTTTCCCCCATCTCCACCCATTTTGCATAAAAGGACCCTTAGTTAAATTTATTTATATAACTAACGCATTTCCCTTAACATTGCACATAATAAGCACACCTTTGCCATATTTTGCAGATAAACACATATCAAAACTTTAGGATGTGACTATACTAAGTACCTGAGTGTCACAGTCTTCCCCCCTAAAAAGAATCTCGTCCCGAGATTCCGAAGCAGAATGGAATAGAAAGATCAAGCTCGGAGATTGGCTTGGAAGAAATCGGGAAAGTTATGCTGAAGATAAGATTCAGTTTCCCATGTTGCCTCTTCTTCCGTATGATGGTTCCACTGAATCTTGTACATTTTGATGGTTTCTCTTCTGGTACTTCTCTCTTTAGTGTCTAGGATTCTGATTGGATGTTCTGTATAGGTCAGATCTGGTTCGATTTCGATAGCTTGGGAATCTATGATTTCAGTAGGGATCTTAACACACTTCCTGAGTTGGGATACATGAAAGATGTTATGGATGGCCGCTAACTGAGGAGGAAGCTGGAGACGATAAGCTACGGGTCCACAGATTTCAAGGATTTCAAAAGGTCCGATGTATCGAGGAGCAAGTTTCCCTTTTACACCGAATCTTTGAATACCTCGAGTAGGAGATACTCGAAGATATACGAAGTCTCCGACGTGAAACTGTAATGGCCTTCTTCGTATATCTGCGTAGCTTTTCTGTCGGGATTGGGCGGCCTTTAGATTGTTCTGGATAAGCTTGACTTTATCTTCTGCTTCTACAACTAGATCAGGTCCAAAAATTTTACGCTCGCCGGTTTGTGACCAACTCAGAGGAGTTCGGCATCGGCGACCGTATAATGCTTCAAAGGGGGCCATCTTAATACTTGTCTGATAGCTATTGTTATAGGAAAATTCTGCTAATGACAAGTATTTATCCCAATTTTTATCAAACTGGAGTACACAAGCTCTGAGCATATCTTCCAGAATCTGGTTTACTCGCTCAGTTTGCCCATCCGTCTGGGGATGGTAGGCAGAGCTTCGAATTAATTTAGTCCCAAGAGCATCATGAAGCTGTTCCCAGAACCTAGCAACAAATTGTGCTCCACGATCTGAAATGATCGTTTTAGGTACTCCATGGAGTCGAATAATCTGATCTAGATAAATCTCGGCATACCTTTTGGCATTATATGTGGTATGCACGGAAAGGAAATGTGCAGTCTTGGTTAATCGATCAACGATTACCCAAATAGAGTCATGCCTCCGAGAAGTGTTGGGCAAGCCCACAATAAAGTCCATACTGATATCCTCCCACTTCCACGAGGGAATGGGTAGAGGTTGAAGGATACCAGCAGTCTTCAAATGACTGGCTTTGACTCTTTGACAGATATCACATTCTGACACATATTTGGCAATTTCTCGCCTCATACGGGTCCACCAAAAGTTCTGTTTCAGATCCTGATACATCTTCGTACTGCCAGGATGCATAGAGAATTTGGACAAGTGGGCCTCGTCCATTATTTGCCTGCGGAGCTTATGGTCTTTGGGTACAACAATACGTTCATTGAACCATAAAACTCCTTCAGGATCTACTCGGAAGCATTTGTACTTTCCTTCACCTTGGATTAACTTTTGTTTAATGATTTTGACCCCTTCATTACGCTGTTGTGCTAGAACAATACTATCTCTAAGTGTGGCTTTAACCGAAAGATGGTTTAAGTCACCTTGGGAAATGATCTCTAGATTGAGCTTTCTCATTTCCCAACAGAGGGTCTCGTTGAACGCTTCAACGGACAAGCAGGAGCAATGTGCCTTGCGACTGAGGGCGTCGGCAACAACGTTAGCTTTGCCGGGATGATAGTGTACTTCTAAATCATAATCTTTGATTAGTTCTAGCCAGCGTCTTTGCCTCATATTCAAATCTGCCTGAGTAAAGATGTACTTGAGGCTTTTATGATCAGTATAGATGTGGCATTTCGTGCCCATCAAATGATGTCTCCAGATTTTTAAAGCATGAATTACGGCTGCAAGCTCAAGATCATGAGTAGGGTAGTTTTGTTCATGAACCCTAAGTGCTCGTGATGCATATGCAATTACTCGGTTGTCTTGCATAAGTACACAACCAAGTCCAGTTCCCGATGCATCACAGTAGATGTCAAAAGGTTTTGAGACATCTGGTTGAGCTAAGACTGGAGCAGTCGTAAGATGATTTCTGAGAATATGAAATGCATCTTCGCATTTTTGATCCCAGGAAAATTTTACACCTTTCTTTAGTAGTTCGGTCATAGGTTTGGCTATTCTGGAAAAGTCAGGAATAAAACGGCGATAATAGCCAGCTAGACCGAGAAAACTACGAATTTGATGGACGGAGGTCGGAGGTTTCCAGTCCATCACTTCTTGTACTTTACTGGGATCGACGGATATTCCGTCACCAGAAATGGTATGGCCTAGGAATTTGACTGTATCTAGCCAAAATTCACATTTAGAGAATTTGGCATACAGGTGGTGGTCTCTTAATCGCTGAAGGATGACATGGAGATGCTTAGTATGATCTTCTGGAGTTTTAGAATAGATCAAGATGTCATCAATAAAGACTACGACAAACTTGTCGAGTTCTTGCATGAAGACAGAATTCATGAGGTACATGAAATAGGCTGGGGCATTAGTGAGACCGAACGACATGACGAGATACTCGTATAGACCATACCGAGTGGAGAAGGCTGTTTTTTGGAATATCACTAGGCCGAATCTTAATTTGGTGGTAGCCGGAACGAAGATCTATTTTAGAAAACACCTTAGCTCCGGCTAGTTGATCAAAGAGGATATCAATGCGGGGTAAAGGGTACTTATTTTTGATAGTCACCGCATTGAGAGGACGATAATCAACACACAGCCTTAAGCTGTTGTCTTTCTTTTTCACAAATAGAGCTGGACAACCCCATGGTGATGCACTGGGACGAATAAAGCCTTTGTCTAAAAGATCTTGGAGTTGGGTTTTTAACTCGGCTAATTCATTAGGAGGCATTCGGTAGGGTCTCTTAGAGATAGGGGCTGTACCAGGTTGGAGTTCTATGATGAACTCGATATCTCTGTCTGGAGGCATTCCAGGCAAATCGTCTGGAAAAACATCTGGATATTCACAAACGACTGGAATATCCTCAAGTTTGGCCTTAGATGCAGCATAGGTGCAAGAGTTAAATGATTTTGGTTGTGGAAGATAGAGGATGGTAGGTTCGTGTTCGAGTGAATCTATCTCCACAGTGCGAGAAGAGATATCCAAGACACATGGTGCTGTGCCATCCAGTTCATTCCTAAAAGGACATCCATTCCCTTTAGGTCTAACAGAAGTAAATCTGCTTTTATTACCTGACTACCCAATAGAAGTGGTACTTTCATACAGATTTGATTTGATAGGGTTTTCCACCAGGAGTGATTATCTTATAATCTTCTTTAGTAGGGTACATATCCAATCCTACTTTACTTCCACATTCTTTACTGATAAAACTATGGGTAGCACCGGAATCAAAAAGAACAATAACGGGATGATGGTTAATAGAAAATGTACCCGTCATTATCGGTGCCCCTTCAGGGAGTTCGGAGAGTGTAGTGAGATTCACCCTCCCTTGTCGGACCTGCACCACTTGTTTCTTACCCTTGCCCTTGTAGTTTGGACCAGATGTTTGCCCTTGGAATGATTTCCTAGGTTGAGGGCAATCCTTAATGAAGTGGGACGGGCTTCCGCAATTGAAACAACGATTATTGTTGTTTCCTGGAGTAGCTGGCGGAAAGCTCGGCCGCAGACCTTGTTGAGGTTGTTGCTGATTTTGTGGCAGGGGTGGTCGATTGAATTGTGCTTGCTGGGAGGGCGGGCTACCCATCTGCCTGAGATATTGCCTCGAGGCAGAGCTCGAG
Source organism: Panicum hallii (assembly GCF_002211085.1). NCBI lineage: Eukaryota > Viridiplantae > Streptophyta > Magnoliopsida > Poales > Poaceae > Panicum > Panicum hallii. The sequence continues at coordinate 12,741,551 of NC_038042.1, read as the reverse complement.
GGGCATTACTCGGGACCAACCGATATCGCGGGCGACTGTGGAGTTGCAGGCCTGTGGGTGCTTTTCGTTTCTTTTCCGCTCTATGGGCGGCGATGCAATCTTCCTGAGTAATGGCCATGTTGACCAACTCATTGAAATCGTTGGCCTTCACTAATTCAACCATTCTTTGAGTTGGTGTTTAGGCCTCGACGGAAGCGATCACATTTGCGGGCATCAGTGTCCGCATGTGATCCCGCATACTGGCACAGGTGATTGAAACCTGTGCATACTGTGTAACCGTACGGGTACCTTGGGTCAGGCTTAGAAATTCATTGAGCTTCCGCTCAATGAGTCCTGCTGGTATATGATGTGCGCGGAATGCAGTCCGAAACTCATCCCAAATGACCACGTGTTCGGCGGGTTGCATTGCATGAAACTGGTCCCACCAAAGACGTGCATGGCCTCGAAGTTGCTGGGCGGCGAAGAGCACTTTGTTCTCCCCTGAACATGGAGCGGACAATAAGGCGAACTTGGACTCAATGGTCCGCACAGGCATCCGCATCTAAAGGCTCCTCGGCCTTGTGGAATAGTGGAGGTTGGGTGCTGAGAAAGTTTGATAAGTGGCCGATAGAGTTCTCCTCGGCCTCGAGGTTGCTGCTGGAAATGGCCCATCTGAGCTTGTACAGTTGATTTAGAAGCTCGGTTTGCCGGGCCATAACCTCGGCCAAGTTCGGAGGTGGCGGTGGTGGTTGCTGAGAACTACCAGGTTGTCCTGCCGGAATCCTTCCGGGGTTCCTCGAGTAGCTCCAACCATCTGAAATAAAGGAGACATCCATTATCAACCATAATCTTGCTCCAATTTCAGATAATATGCAATTTATCCAGCTGAAATGTAATGCATATGCTCCATTTCAATCTACTTATAACAGGTACACGATGTTGAGCAGGATAACCGAAATTAGGATTTGGATTACTATAAAGATACTACTATCTTACATCAGTACACTCCCAAGGTTACAAACTTTTACCCAAAAATGCATGCCACATATACAACAAGTGGCTTTATAACTAGATGTTCTACCCACTACTTATGTTACATCTTATACATTTATTACATCTAATCACCACGCTGTCACTATGACTAAAAGTCATCAAAAATTGCCCACTGATGACTGGCTTCCAGAGGAGGAATGATGGGGACTGACGACTGGATCCCCATGCTCAGAATCAAGTTCGGAGACTCCTTCGATCTCCTCGGGATCTTCCTCTTCAGCTTCAGGTGCTGCAGGTGCAACGGGAGGAATCGGGGGCTGCTGCAATTCTTCAATCTGAGCTTGAGCATCATCCACTGCAAGGATCAGATCTTGAACTTGTGCCTGTAGAAATTCAATAACAGTATCCCGCTGAGTGATTATGTGATCACTCTCGTTGATCTGATCTTCACGATGATGGATGGTCTCGTTTTGAGTAGCGATTATTCCATTCTTCTCAAGTACCACTGCTTGAAGTTGATCGGCCTGGGTAAAGTACCTGGCAGCGTCTCCGTGAAAACTTCGCGCAGCAGTGATCAGATGGCTTATTTCACGGCGTAGCAACATATGATAGTGGTATTGTATACTCGTATAACGTCTCATTCCTTGCACCACTTCTTCTGGTGGACCTTCCAGCCTATGACTTTCAGGAATTATTCTGAGATCTTGCTCCACTTCACTAGGATCTGTTGTGGCGAACAAACCTATAGGTTGTCCTACAACTTCCTCGGGGTGTTGACTGCAAAAAGCATAAATGGCTTCTAGGGCTGCTGCTTCAATGGCGTCCATAATTCTGTAGCCCGTCGTACTGATCTCAATAGGCTGCCATCGTGAACGGAAAGGATGCTGAGGTATACTCATCCTAACATAGGCCCTATGGATTCCGTCTTCCACATGTTCAACAGCGTCGTACTGAGGGGGTTCTGTATAATGGAAAGCCTGCAAAGATTCCCATAGCAAGCGGGGAAAACCCTCCCAGTGAAGGGCATTGGTGTGGAGATGCCCTTCCGGATCCCAGAAAACATTGGAAGGTGCTGCCATCTGCGACCAGGATGCAAATGGTAAAACTTGTTATCTTGTTAGGAGAATACAAGATAAACAGATCAAGATAACCAATTTGATAACAGCAAAGGCTGGAAATCAGATGGAAAACTAAGATCCCATATAAGATACCCAAACTTAAAGCTATCCTTAACTCTTCATTACCCCATTCCAAAAACAAATGGCATATATGATGTATAAATTCTTTCATTGAGAAAAGATGCATGCACGCGCTACTCGCCCTCACAACCAAAACAACTGCCGAATATTTTCGGACTTACGTAGTCAATTTCGGTGGCATAACCATACGTCTCTCACTATATATAACTAGTCGGTAAACCCTACGCGTCCTAATAGCGTGAACGTGGTTAGTGTACCTGCAGAAGAAAACACAGATATATATATCTCGTGAACCTTTCATGGCAGCACGACATGAAAGCGTCCCCAAACATTACTGTTCACTATAGAAACAGCATCTGTACAATTACCGCCGTACAGACAACGTTAACATACGTTATCGAAACAACGTATTCACGGGGGTACCGCAATATGCGGGGGTATGAACAGCGATCGCCATACCCTGCGCCGAACCATATACTCCCAATATAATCAACCTAAGTTGGTATATTGGCAGCATCTCAAGTAGGCCACTGCTTGAGAAACAGCGTTCGGTTCGCATCACCGACGGGAAGGCCAAGCTCCCTCAGTTGGCTGAGGATCCTTACCTTCTTACCTCCGTTCGTAGATGTCGTTACAGGAAGTAAGGTTGGGTTGTGCAGAAATTTAAGTTTTGACAGAAAGTAGTGCTGCAAGTCAGATCTACCTATACATATATATAGATACCATTAGCCACCTGATACTTTCCCATATAAACCCTTAGGGCTTTACGTTCTAAGCACAACCTTAACGGATCCAACGTATTTTGTAAACTCATTTGTTGGCAAACTGTTATCCAGAAAACACCTTTTAAGAGCTATTCTAGATGTAAAGATAAACCTACAGCTCTGATACCAGCTGTGGCAGAACCGGTCGAATTATTCCGGCTCAAGTGCGCTATTGATCGCCGTACAACTGCAATCGGCTTAACGCACTTCAAACGGAACAATCCTTTGGTCTGTCGGGTCTCCGCCCGATTCAACCACGGTTCAGCAGGATCGAAGCAGGTTTATCTCGCACGAAGGCGAGTTCACATCACAGAATAGCTCATCAACTTTTAATTTACAACCATACAGCATTATTACAACCGAGTTTCAAAGATAAGTAAACTTATACATAACCATGTTCAACTGACAAGCATAACAGCTTGTCTAAACTCACAGCGGAAGAAAAAGTTTTACGCGACTACACACGTTGCGAAGACGGACGCCAAGCTTAGCCCAGGGCCTGGTGTCACTCCGGAGGGTCAGTGCCGGCCGGGGACGGGTCCCACTCCACGGACCAGCCAAACGGAACGGACGTTGGCCACCCAAGGTTGTCCGTGGGGTTCTCGTAGGTTATACCTGAAACAAACATTGGCAAGGCTGAGTATTCTAATACTCAGCAAGGCTTACCCGGGATTGGTATACTTAGCCCATAACTAGACTCATGAAGGCATTGTAAAGGCTCTGGGTTTATTTTCAGCTGAAAAGTAACAAAGAGTATGAACTATTTTCAAGTTTTAGCTCTCATTTTCTAGTTGAGTATTTATTCTAGATTAGCACCTATACTAAGCAAGCAAGTAGTGATTATCATTCAACAAGATTATCTATCCTTAGTTCCATTTCTTACTCAATGTGGCAGAAGGGATAAGCAGTCTCAATCCTCGTGAGAGGCGGACGATTCGAATCGAATTTAACCTTGCAAGGTAAACCTAACACACACGCTTGGAAGATCCAATGATCATTCCGAAGCAACCGTTTGCCTTTCATTCCGGGTCGTGGATCAGGTCCACCACAAGCGACTGCAGGACCGTACGCACACCCAATGTGTACAGGACATACGTCTGTAGCGCGACTACAAAAACCGTATTCCTGTCTGCCTTGCAGAACGTACTCCCGCACGTCGGTGCGTGTATACATAACGTAAAATCGAGTGGTGGGAGGTATGTCCACTTGCCGGGCCGATTGGTTACTAGGCTTACCGCTTACCATATTTCGCGGCATGTGGCTAGTACTTTCAAAAACTTAGCCACCACTACCAAACATTTCGGCCTTAAAACTTTTCATCAAAACAGACAGGGTAAACTTCCAGGTCATGACACAACACATGACCCTGTCCGTCATCCTTATAGTGGTTGCAGAAATGTAAACATGCAACTCCTATATCGCGCGAGTGACAGGAAATCACCCGACTTCTACCGGTCCTATTAGCGGAGCAACTATCCGATAAGGACTCGGGAGCATTACATTGGATTCCTAGGATTCATGCGTCTAGGGTTTCACTTCAACTCCTAGACTTAATGCAGGATATAATATAGATAAGCATAGATTGCAGTGTAAATAAAATAATGGGATATGTCCGGGGCTTGCCTTCGGGAGCAGGGGTAGGGGCAGGAAAGTCAGAGATTTCCGAACTCGGGTTCGGAACTTCAGTTAGTCCTTCGACGGCTTGTGCTGGATCTTCTGAAAAACCTTGGTCTTGTCCTAAGACC